>NC_083716.1:71406639-72037467 GCF_028564815.1 Eubalaena glacialis
AAACCAATGAGAGACTAGCTCTAGGTGTTGGGACAGGCACAGGCCACTCTATTTTCCATCAGGAAGAAGAATGAACCACAGGCTCAGCCTGCCCCCCGGAACCAGAATAGGCCCTGAAGCAATCCTGCGCTTTTGCGGCCAGCTCCCAAAAAAGCGAGTTGACAAATGGAGCTCAGGGGCACTGCAATTCACAAACCTGCAGAGTTATAAATGAGAACTCTCGTCCACAAATATATTGAGGGAAGGCAACGAAGAGGATTTGAAAGCAAGGCAGAATTGCAGGAAACAGATTTCAGGAGGTAGATTGGACTCGCCTTGAAAGCACATGAAAAGCGGCAAAGCGTTGACAATGATGCCCTTGGCCCAAAAAGGGCGTATGCGTTTTTTCCTGAATATATTCAGGAAAAAACGCATACGCCCTTTTTGGCCAACCAAGCAAGCCTTAAAGGCAAATCGGCGCTACAAACAAGTCTCGCTTGCCAGCGGTCAAAAGGGCCATGCTGAAAAAAGTGTAAAAACCAGAAATGCAGGACAGGCCATGGAGACATGGGAGCCTTGCTACGCTGATGGGCGGGATGGAAATTGCCAACAGCCACTCTGGAGAAGTGTACGCTGCGTCCTGTAACATGTAATAGACACAGCTGAGAGAGCATAGGGCACTTCCACTCATGGGCGTAGAAATCGGGAAACCTAAAAATCAACAAGACACAGGCACCCCAAAGTTTAGGGCTGCTCTGTTTCCAAGAACCTCCACTTCGGTACACCTTAAATATCCCAGGAAAGAGGAAAATGGATAAAGAAGTTGTGGTACTTATGCACAATGGAATATCAATCAGCCATGAAATCAGTGTCATAAGGCTAGTAGCAGCATGATGAGTGGATTTAGGGACGATGACTCTAAGTGAAGTAAGTCACACAGAAAAGGACACTTATCCTAAGATATCACTTATAGAGGGAATGTCAAAATCGCACACCTGAACTGAATTCCAAAACAGAACAGAGTCACACATTTAGAAAACACACTATGGCTGCTTAATGGGAAAGTGAGGTGGGGCGATGCATAAAACAAGGGTTTCAAATTAGCTCAGATACCGTTCCAGAAGCCAAATATGTAATAGACAAGACCTACTCCCTGCTCAGTAAACTGGACTCAACACCCCCTATTCACCGCCCAAGAATATATCTGACTAGGAAGAGTCTTAAAACCTATATATTGATATCTCTCTGGAAGTGAATCAAGAGGGTGTAAAGCGGTATAAACACAGCAGGGAAAAGCAGCTAAACCCCCATTATAAAAATAGATTACTTAAGAAAAAACCCATAAAACAAAGACAGTGAAAGAGAGAGAAATTCTTACAAAATCCGTTCAGGGGCTCTGATGCAACCTGGATTGACCATATCTAGACCCACAGCTGGATGAGACAGATGGCTGGACACTCTTGGGGCTGAGAGGATTGGTGAGGTTGCGTGAGCAAATGCAGACCCTTTAAAGTAATAGTGCGTGGTACCCATGCCATGGGTCCCAAATCTCCAGGTTCAAGGGCATCTTCCTACATCGAAAACATGCCTGGGAAACCCAGAAGATGGTACACCGTGTGATCGGAAAAGGTTTCTAAAACGCACCTCATTTCTCCTCTCCTTGTGCTCGGGTTCGCCATTCCAGCCGCTTCACTAACAATCTCCCTACTTGGAGAATCAGCACCGTTGACCTCCTGTTTCATACAGCTCGCAATTTGTCCTGACGATGAACGGGAAGAGGGGGAACCAATGAGAGACTAGCTCTAGGTGTTGAGACAGGCACAGGTCACTCTATTTTCCCATCAGGAAGAAGAATGAACCACAGGCTCAGCCTGCCCCCCGGAACCAGAATAGGGCCTGAAGCAATCCTGCGCTTTTGCGGCCAGCTCCCAAAAAAGCGAGTTGACAAATGGAGCTCAGGGGCACTGCAATTCACAAACCTGCAGAGTTATAAATGAGAACTCTCGTCCACAAATATATTGAGGGAAGGCAACGAAGAGGATTTGAAAGCAAGGCAGAATTGCAGGAAACAGATTTCAGGAGGTAGATTCGACTCGCCTTGAAAGCACATGAAAAGCGGCAAAGCGTTGACAATGATGCCCTTGGCCAAAAAGGGCGTATGCGTTTTTTCCTGAATATATTCAGGAAAAAACGCATACGCCCTTTTTGGCCAACCAAGCAAGCCGGAAAGGCAAATCGGCGCTACAAACAAGTCTCGCTTGCCAGCGGTCAAAAGGGCCATGCTGAAAAAAGTGTAAAAACCAGAAATGCAGGACAGGCCATGGAGACATGGGAGCCTTGCTACGCTGATGGGCGGGATGGAAATTGCCAACAGCCACTCTGGAGAAGTGTACGCTGCGTCCTGTAACATGTAATAGACACAGCTGAGAGAGCATAGGGCACTTCCACTCATGGGCGTAGAAATCGGGAAACCTAAAATCAACAAGACACAGGCACCCCAAAGTTTAGGGCTGCTCTGTTTCCAAGAACCTCCACTTCGGTACACCTTAAATATCCCAGGAAAGAGGAAAATGGATAAAGAAGTTGTGGTACTTATGCACAATGGAATATCAATCAGCCATGAAATCAGTGTCATAAGGCTAGTAGCAGCATGATGAGTGGATTTAGGGACGATGACTCTAAGTGAAGTAAGTCACACAGAAAAGGACACTTATCCTAAGATATCACTTATAGAGGGAATGTCAAAATCGCTACACCTGAACTGAAGTCCCAAACAGAACAGAGTCACACATTTAGAAAACACACTATGGCTGCTTAACGGGAAAAGTGAGGTGGGGCGATGCATAAAACAAGGGTTTCAAATTAGCTCAGATACCGTTCCAGAAGCCAAATATGTAATAGACAAGACCTACTCCCTGCTCAGTGAAATGGACTCAACACCCCCTATTCACCGCCCAAGAATATATCTGACTAGGAAGAGTCTTAAAACCTATATATTGATATCTCTCTGGAAGTGAATCAAGAGGGTGTAAAGCGGCATAAACACAGCAGGGAAAAGCAGCTAAACCCCATTATAAAAATAGATTACTTAAAAAAAACCCCATAAAACAAAGACAGTGAAAGAGAGAGAAATTCTTACAAAATCCGTTCAGGGGCTCTGATGCAACCTGGATTGACCATATCTAGACCCACAGCTGGATGAGACAGAAGGCTGGACACTCTTGGGGCTGAGAGGATTGGTGAGGTTGGGTGAGCAAACGCAGACCCTTTAAAGTAATAGTGCGTGGTACCCATGCCATGGGTCCCAAATCTCCAGGTTCAAGGGCATCTTCCTACATCGAAAACATGCCTGGGAAACCCAGAAGATGGTACACCGTGTGATCGGGAAAGGTTTCTAAAACGCACCTCATTTCTCCTCTCCTTGTGCTCGGGTTCGCCATTCCAGCCGCTTCACTAACAATCTCCCTACTTGGAGAATCAGCACCGTTGACCTCCTGTTTCGTACAGCTCGCAATTTGTCCTGAGGATGAACGGGAAGAGGGGGAACCAATGAGAGACTAGCTCTAGGTGTTGGGACAGGCACAGGTCACTCTATTTTCCCATCAGGAAGAAGAATGAACCACAGGCTCAGCCTGCCCCCCCGGAACCAGAATAGGGCCTGAAGCAATCCTGCGCTTTTGCGGCCAGCTCCCAAAAAAGCGAGTTGACAAATGGAGCTCAGGGGCACTGCAATTCACAAACCTGCAGAGTTATAAATGATAACTCTCGTGCACAAATATATTGAGGGAAGGCAACGAAGAGGATTTGAAAGCAAGGCAGAATTGCAGGAAACAGATTTCAGGAGGTAGATTCGCCTCGCCTTGAAAGCACATGAAAAGCGGCAAAGCGTTGACAATGATGCCCTTGGCCAAAAAGGGCGTATGCGTTTTTTCTGAATATATTCAGGAAAAAACGCATACGCCCTTTTTGGCCAACCAAGCAAGCCGGAAAGGCCAATCGGCGCTACAAAGAAGTCTCGCTTGCCAGCGGTCAAAAGGGCCATGCTGAAAAAAGTGTAAAAACCAGAAATGCAGGACAGGCCATGGAGACATGGGAGCCTTGCTACGCTGATGGGCGCGATGGAAATTGCCAACAGCCACTCTGGAGAAGTGTACGCTGCGTCCTGTAACATGTAATAGACACAGCTGAGAGAGCATAGGGCACTTCCACTCATGGGCGTAGAAATCGGGAAACCTAAAAATCAACAAGACACAGGCACCCCAAAGTTTAGGGCTGCTCTGTTTCCAAGAACCTCCACTTCGGTACACCTTAAATATCCCAGGAAAGAGGAAAATGGATAAAGAAGTTGTGGTACTTATGCACAATGGAATATCAATCAGCCATGAAATCAGTGTCATAAGGCTAGTAGCAGCATGATGAGTGGATTTAGGGACGATGACTCTAAGTGAAGTAAGTCACACAGAAAAGGACACTTATCCTAAGATATCACTTATAGAGGGAATGTCAAAATCGCTACACCTGAACTGAAGTCCCAAACAGAACAGAGTCACACATTTAGAAAACACACTATGGCTGCTTAACGGGAAAGTGAGGTGGGGCGATGCATAAAACAAGGGTTTCAAATTAGCTCAGATACCGTTCCAGAAGCCAAATATGTAATAGACAAGACCTACTCCCTGCTCAGTGAACTGGACTCAACACCCCCTATTCACCGCCCAAGAATATATCTGACTAGGAAGAGTCTTAAAACCTATATATTGATATCTCTCTGGAAGTGAATCAAGAGGGTGTAAAGCGGCATAAACACAGCAGGGAAAAGCAGCTAAACCCCATTATAAAAATAGATTACTTAAAAAAAAACCCATAAAACAAAGACAGTGAAAGAGAGAGAAATTCTTACAAAATCCGTTCAGGGGCTCTGATGCAACCTGGATTGACCATATCTAGACCCACAGCTGGATGAGACAGAAGGCTGGACACTCTTGGGGCTGAGAGGATTGGTGAGGTTGGGTGAGCAAACGCAGACCCTTTAAAGTAATAGTGCGTGGTACCCATGCCATGGGTCCCAAATCTCCTGGTTCAAGGGCATCTTCCTACATCGAAAACATGCCTGGGAAACCCAAAGTTGGTACACTGTGTGATCGGGAAAGGTTTCTAAAAAGCACCTCATTTCTCCTCTCCTTGTGCTCGGGTTCGCCATTCCAGCCGCTTCACTAACAATCTCCCTACTTGGAGAATCAGCACCGTTGACCTCCTGTTTCGTACAGGTCGCAATTTGTCCTGACGATGAACGGGAAGAGGGGGAACCAATGAGAGACTAGCTCTAGGTGTTGGGACAGGCACAGGCCACTCTATTTTCCCATCAGGAAGAAGAATGAACCACAGGCTCAGCCTGCCCGCCGGAACCAGAATAGGGCCTGAAGCAATCCTGCGCTTTTGCGGCCAGCTCCCAAAAAAGCGAGTTGACAAATGGAGCTCAGGGGCACTGCAATTCACAAACCTGCAGAGTTATAAATGAGAACTCTCGTCCACAAATATATTGAGGGAAGGCAACGAAGAGGATTTGAAAGCAAGGCAGAATTGCAGGAAACAGATTTCAGGAGGTAGATTCGACTCGCCTTGAAAGCACATGAAAAGCGGCAAAGCGTTGACAATGATGCCCTTGGCCAAAAAGGGCGTATGCGTTTTTTCCTGAATATATTCAGGAAAAAACGCATACGCCCTTTTTGGCCAACCAAGCAAGCCGGAAAGGCAAATCGGCGCTACAAACAAGTCTCGCTTGCCAGCGGTCAAAAGGGCCATGCTGAAAAAAGTGTAAAAACCAGAAATGCAGGACAGGCCATGGAGACATGGGAGCCTTGCTACGCTGATGGGCGGGATGGAAATTGCCAACAGCCACTCTGGAGAAGTGTACGCTGCGTCCTGTAACATGTAATAGACACAGCTGAGAGAGCATAGGGCACTTCCACTCATGGGCGTAGAAATCGGGAAACCTAAAAATCAACAAGACACAGGCACCCCAAAGTTTAGGGCTGCTCTGTTTCCAAGAACCTCCACTTCGGTACACCTTAAATATCCCAGGAAAGAGGAAAATGGATAAAGAAGTTGTGGTACTTATGCACAATGGAATATCAATCAGCCATGAAATCAGTGTCATAAGGCTAGTAGCAGCATGATGAGTGGATTTAGGGACGATGACTCTAAGTGAAGTAAGTCACACAGAAAAGGACACTTATCCTAAGATATCACTTATAGAGGGAATGTCAAAATCGCTACACCTGAACTGAAGTCCCAAACAGAACAGAGTCACACATTTAGAAAACACACTATGGCTGCTTAACGGGAAAGTGAGGTGGGGCGATGCATAAAACAAGGGTTTCAAATTAGCTCAGATACCGTTCCAGAAGCCAAATATGTAATAGACAAGACCTACTCCCTGCTCAGTGAAATGGACTCAACACCCCCTATTCACCGCCCAAGAATATATCTGACTAGGAAGAGTCTTAAAACCTATATATTGATATCTCTCTGGAAGTGAATCAAGAGGGTGTAAAGCGGCATAAACACAGCAGGGAAAAGCAGCTAAACCCCATTATAAAAATAGATTACTTAAAAAAAACCCCATAAAACAAAGACAGTGAAAGAGAGAGAAATTCTTACAAAATCCGTTCAGGGGCTCTGATGCAACCTGGATTGACCATATCTAGACCCACAGCTGGATGAGACAGAAGGCTGGACACTCTTGGGGCTGAGAGGATTGGTGAGGTTGCGTGAGCAAACGCAGACCCTTTAAAGTAATAGTGCGTGGTACCCATGCCATGGGTCCCAAATCTCCAGGTTCAAGGGCATCTTCCTACATCGAAAACATGCCTCGGAAACCCAGAAGATGGCACACCGTGTGATCGGGAAAGGTTTCTAAAACGCACCTCATTTCTCCTCTCCTTGTGCTCGGGTTCGCCATTCCAGCCGCTTCACTAACAATCTCCCTACTTGGAGAATCAGCACCGTTGACCTCCTGTTTCGTACAGCTCGCAATTTGTCCTGAGGATGAACGGGAAGAGGGGGAACCAATGAGAGACTAGCTCTAGGTGTTGGGACAGGCACAGGTCACTCTATTTTCCCATCAGGAAGAAGAATGAACCACAGGCTCAGCCTGCCCCCCGGAACCAGAATAGGGCCTGAAGCAATCCTGCGCTTTTGCGGCCAGCTCCCAAAAAAGCGAGTTGACAAATGGAGCTCAGGGGCACTGCAATTCACAAACCTGCAGAGTTATAAATGATAACTCTCGTGCACAAATATATTGAGGGAAGGCAACGAAGAGGATTTGAAAGCAAGGCAGAATTGCAGGAAACAGATTTCAGGAGGTAGATTCGCCTCGCCTTGAAAGCACATGAAAAGCGGCAAAGCGTTGACAATGATGCCCTTGGCCAAAAAGGGCGTATGCGTTTTTTCCTGAATATATTCAGGAAAAAACGCATACGCCCTTTTTGGCCAACCAAGCAAGCCGGAAAGGCCAATCGGCGCTACAAAGAAGTCTCGCTTGCCAGCGGTCAAAAGGGCCATGCTGAAAAAAGTGTAAAAACCAGAAATGCAGGACAGGCCATGGAGACATGGGAGCCTTGCTACGCTGATGGGCGCGATGGAAATTGCCAACAGCCACTCTGGAGAAGTGTACGCTGCGTCCTGTAACATGTAATAGACACAGCTGAGAGAGCATAGGGCACTTCCACTCATGGGCGTAGAAATCGGGAAACCTAAAAATCAACAAGACACAGGCACCCCAAAGTTTAGGGCTGCTCTGTTTCCAAGAACCTCCACTTCGGTACACCTTAAATATCCCAGGAAAGAGGAAAATGGATAAAGAAGTTGTGGTACTTATGCACAATGGAATATCAATCAGCCATGAAATCAGTGTCATAAGGCTAGTAGCAGCATGATGAGTGGATTTAGGGACGATGACTCTAAGTGAAGTAAGTCACACAGAAAAGGACACTTATCCTAAGATATCACTTATAGAGGGAATGTCAAAATCGCTACACCTGAACTGAAGTCCCAAACAGAACAGAGTCACACATTTAGAAAACACACTATGGCTGCTTAACGGGAAAGTGAGGTGGGGCGATGCATAAAACAAGGGTTTCAAATTAGCTCAGATACCGTTCCAGAAGCCAAATATGTAATAGACAAGACCTACTCCCTGCTCAGTGAACTGGACTCAACACCCCCTATTCACCGCCCAAGAATATATCTGACTAGGAAGAGTCTTAAAACCTATATATTGATATCTCTCTGGAAGTGAATCAAGAGGGTGTAAAGCGGCATAAACACAGCAGGGAAAAGCAGCTAAACCCCATTATAAAAATAGATTACTTAAAAAAAAACCCATAAAACAAAGACAGTGAAAGAGAGAGAAATTCTTACAAAATCCGTTCAGGGGCTCTGATGCAACCTGGATTGACCATATCTAGACCCACAGCTGGATGAGACAGAAGGCTGGACACTCTTGGGGCTGAGAGGATTGGTGAGGTTGGGTGAGCAAACGCAGACCCTTTAAAGTAATAGTGCGTGGTACCCATGCCATGGGTCCCAAATCTCCTGGTTCAAGGGCATCTTCCTACATCGAAAACATGCCTGGGAAACCCAAAGTTGGTACACTGTGTGATCGGGAAAGGTTTCTAAAAAGCACCTCATTTCTCCTCTCCTTGTGCTCGGGTTCGCCATTCCAGCCGCTTCACTAACAATCTCCCTACTTGGAGAATCAGCACCGTTGACCTCCTGTTTCGTACAGGTCGCAATTTGTCCTGACGATGAACGGGAAGAGGGGGAACCAATGAGAGACTAGCTCTAGGTGTTGGGACAGGCACAGGCCACTCTATTTTCCCATCAGGAAGAAGAATGAACCACAGGCTCAGCCTGCCCGCCGGAACCAGAATAGGGCCTGAAGCAATCCTGCGCTTTTGCGGCCAGCTCCCAAAAAAGCGAGTTGACAAATGGAGCTCAGGGGCACTGCAATTCACAAACCTGCAGAGTTATAAATGAGAACTCTCGTCCACAAATATATTGAGGGAAGGCAACGAAGAGGATTTGAAAGCAAGGCAGAATTGCAGGAAACAGATTTCAGGAGGTAGATTCGACTCGCCTTGAAAGCACATGAAAAGCGGCAAAGCGTTGACAATGATGCCCTTGGCCAAAAAGGGCGTATGCGTTTTTTCCTGAATATATTCAGGAAAAAACGCATACGCCCTTTTTGGCCAACCAAGCAAGCCGGAAAGGCAAATCGGCGCTACAAACAAGTCTCGCTTGCCAGCGGTCAAAAGGGCCATGCTGAAAAAAGTGTAAAAACCAGAAATGCAGGACAGGCCATGGAGACATGGGAGCCTTGCTACGCTGATGGGCGGGATGGAAATTGCCAACAGCCACTCTGGAGAAGTGTACGCTGCGTCCTGTAACATGTAATAGACACAGCTGAGAGAGCATAGGGCACTTCCACTCATGGGCGTAGAAATCGGGAAACCTAAAAATCAACAAGACACAGGCACCCCAAAGTTTAGGGCTGCTCTGTTTCCAAGAACCTCCACTTCGGTACACCTTAAATATCCCAGGAAAGAGGAAAATGGATAAAGAAGTTGTGGTACTTATGCACAATGGAATATCAATCAGCCATGAAATCAGTGTCATAAGGCTAGTAGCAGCATGATGAGTGGATTTAGGGACGATGACTCTAAGTGAAGTAAGTCACACAGAAAAGGACACTTATCCTAAGATATCACTTATAGAGGGAATGTCAAAATCGCTACACCTGAACTGAAGTCCCAAACAGAACAGAGTCACACATTTAGAAAACACACTATGGCTGCTTAACGGGAAAGTGAGGTGGGGCGATGCATAAAACAAGGGTTTCAAATTAGCTCAGATACCGTTCCAGAAGCCAAATATGTAATAGACAAGACCTACTCCCTGCTCAGTGAAATGGACTCAACACCCCCTATTCACCGCCCAAGAATATATCTGACTAGGAAGAGTCTTAAAACCTATATATTGATATCTCTCTGGAAGTGAATCAAGAGGGTGTAAAGCGGCATAAACACAGCAGGGAAAAGCAGCTAAACCCCATTATAAAAATAGATTACTTAAAAAAAACCCCATAAAACAAAGACAGTGAAAGAGAGAGAAATTCTTACAAAATCCGTTCAGGGGCTCTGATGCAACCTGGATTGACCATATCTAGACCCACAGCTGGATGAGACAGAAGGCTGGACACTCTTGGGGCTGAGAGGATTGGTGAGGTTGGGTGAGCAAACGCAGACCCTTTAAAGTAATAGTGCGTGGTACCCATGCCATGGGTCCCAAATCTCCAGGTTCAAGGGCATCTTCCTACATCGAAAACATGCCTGGGAAACCCAGAAGATGGTACACCGTGTGATCGGGAAAGGTTTCTAAAACGCACCTCATTTCTCCTCTCCTTGTGCTCGGGTTCGCCATTCCAGCCGCTTCACTAACAATCTCCCTACTTGGAGAATCAGCACCGTTGACCTCCTGTTTCGTACAGCTCGCAATTTGTGCTGAGGATGAACGGGAAGAGGGGGAACCAATGAGAGACTAGCTCTAGGTGTTGGGACAGGCACAGGTCACTCTATTTTCCCATCAGGAAGAAGAATGAACCACAGGCTCAGCCTGCCCCCCGGAACCAGAATAGGGCCTGAAGCAATCCTGCGCTTTTGCGGCCAGCTCCCAAAAAAGCGAGTTGACAAATGGAGCTCAGGGGCACTGCAATTCACAAACCTGCAGAGTTATAAATGAGAACTCTCGTCCACAAATATATTGAGGGAAGGCAACGAAGAGGATTTGAAAGCAAGGCAGAATTGCAGGAAACAGATTTCAGGAGGTAGATTCGACTCGCCTTGAAAGCACATGAAAAGCGGCAAAGCGTTGACAATGATGCCCTTGGCCAAAAAGGGCGTATGCGTTTTTTCCTGAATATATTCAGGAAAAAACGCATACGCCCTTTTTGGCCAACCAAGCAAGCCGGAAAGGCAAATCGGCGCTACAAACAAGTCTCGCTTGCCAGAGGTCAAAAGGGCCATGCTGAAAAAAGTGTAAAAACCAGAAATGCAGGACAGGCCATGGAGACATGGGAGCCTTGCTACGCTGATGGGCGGGATGGAAATTGCCAACAGCCACTCTGGAGAAGTGTACGCTGCGTCCTGTAACATGTAATAGACACAGCTGAGAGAGCATAGGGCACTTCCACTCATGGGCGTAGAAATCGGGAAACCTAAAAATCAACAAGACACAGGCACCCCAAAGTTTAGGGCTGCTCTGTTTCCAAGAACCTCCACTTCGGTACACCTTAAATATCCCAGGAAAGAGGAAAATGGATAAAGAAGTTGTGGTACTTATGCACAATGGAATATCAATCAGCCATGAAATCAGTGTCATAAGGCTAGTAGCAGCATGATGAGTGGATTTAGGGACGATGACGCTAAGTGAAGTAAGTCACACAGAAAAGGACACTTATCCTAAGATATCACTTATAGAGGGAATGTCAAAATCGCACACCTGAACTGAATTCCAAAACAGAACAGAGTCACACATTTAGAAAACACACTATGGCTACTTAACGGGAAAGTGAGGTGGGGCGATGCATAAAACAAGGGTTTCAAATTAGCTCAGATACCGTTCCAGAAGCCAAATATGTAATAGACAAGACCTACTCCCTGCTCAGTGAACTGGACTCAACACCCCCTATTCACCGCCCAAGAATATATCTGACTAGGAAGAGTCTTAAAACCTATGTATTGATATCTCTCTGGAAGTGAATCAAGAGGGTGTAAAGCGGCATAAACACAGCAGGGAAAAACAGCTAAACCCCATTATAAAAATAGATTACTTAAAAAAAAAAACCCATAAAACAAAGACAGTGAAAGAGAGAGAAATTCTTACAAAATCCGTTCAGGGGCTCTGATGCAACCTGGATTGACCATATCTAGACCCACAGCTGGATGAGACAGAAGGCTGGACACTCTTGGGGCTGAGAGGATTGGTGAGGTTGGGTGAGCAAACGCAGACCCTTCAAAGTAATAGTGCGTGGTACCCATGCCATGGGTCCCAAATCTCCAGGTTCAAGGGCATCTTCCTACATCGAAAACATGCCTGGGAAACCCAGAAGATGGTTCACCGTGTGATCGGGAAAGGTTTCTAAAACGCACCTCATTTCTCCTCTCCTTGTGCTCGGGTTCGCCATTCCAGCCGCTTCACTAACAATCTCCCTACTTGGAGAATCAGCACCGTTGACCTCCTGTTTCGTACAGCTCGCAATTTGTGCTGAGGATGAACGGGAAGAGGGGAAACCAATGAGAGACTAGCTCTAGGTGTTGGGACAGGCACAGGCCACTCTATTTTCCCATCAGGAAGAAGAATGAACCACAGGCTCAGCCTGCCCCCCGGAACCAGAATAGGCCCTGAAGCAATCCTGCGCTTTTGCGGCCAGCTCCCAAAAAAGCGAGTTGACAAATGGAGCTCAGGGGCACTGCAATTCACAAACCTGCAGAGTTATAAATGAGAACTCTCGTCCACAAATATATTGAGGGAAGGCAACGAAGAGGATTTGAAAGCAAGGCAGAATTGCAGGAAACAGATTTCAGGAGGTAGATTCGACTCGCCTTGAAAGCACATGAAAAGCGGCAAAGCGTTGACAATGATGCCCTTGGCCAAAAAGGGCGTATGCGTTTTTTCCTGAATATATTCAGGAAAAAACGCATACGCCCTTTTTGGCCAACCAAGCAAGCCTTAAAGGCAAATCGGCGCTACAAACAAGTCTCGCTTGCCAGCGGTCAAAAGGGCCATGCTGAAAAAAGTGTAAAAACCAGAAATGCAGGACAGGCCATGGAGACATGGGAGCCTTGCTACGCTGATGGGCGGGATGGAAATTGCCAACAGCCACTCTGGAGAAGTGTACGCTGCGTCCTGTAACATGTAATAGACACAGCTGAGAGAGCATAGGGCACTTCCACTCATGGGCGTAGAAATCGGGAAACCTAAAAATCAACAAGACACAGGCACCCCAAAGTTTAGGGCTGCTCTGTTTCCAAGAACCTCCACTTCGGTACACCTTAAATATCCCAGGAAAGAGGAAAATGGATAAAGAAGTTGTGGTACTTATGCACAATGGAATATCAATCAGCCATGAAATCAGTGTCATAAGGCTAGTAGCAGCATGATGAGTGGATTTAGGGACGATGACTCTAAGTGAAGTAAGTCACACAGAAAAGGACACTTATCCTAAGATATCACTTATAGAGGGAATGTCAAAATCGCACACCTGAACTGAATTCCAAAACAGAACAGAGTCACACATTTAGAAAACACACTATGGCTGCTTAATGGGAAAGTGAGGTGGGGCGATGCATAAAACAAGGGTTTCAAATTAGCTCAGATACCGTTCCAGAAGCCAAATATGTAATAGACAAGACCTACTCCCTGCTCAGTAAACTGGACTCAACACCCCCTATTCACCGCCCAAGAATATATCTGACTAGGAAGAGTCTTAAAACCTATATATTGATATCTCTCTGGAAGTGAATCAAGAGGGTGTAAAGCGGCATAAACACAGCAGGGAAAAGCAGCTAAATCCCATTATAAAAATAGATTACTTAAGAAAAAACCCATAAAACAAAGACAGTGAAAGAGAGAGAAATTCTTACAAAATCCGTTCAGGGGCTCTGATGCAACCTGGATTGACCATATCTAGACCCACAGCTGGATGAGACAGAAGGCTGGACACTCTTGGGGCTGAGAGGATTGGTGAGGTTGCGTGAGCAAATGCAGACCCTTTAAAGTAATAGTGCGTGGTACCCATGCCATGGGTCCCAAATCTCCAGGTTCAAGGGCATCTTCCTACATCGAAAACATGCCTGGGAAACCCAGAAGATGGTACACCGTGTGATCGGAAAAGGTTTCTAAAACGCACCTCATTTCTCCTCTCCTTGTGCTCGGGTTCGCCATTCCAGCCGCTTCACTAACAATCTCCCTACTTGGAGAATCAGCACCGTTGACCTCCTGTTTCATACAGCTCGCAATTTGTCCTGACGATGAACGGGAAGAGGGGGAACCAATGAGAGACTAGCTCTAGGTGTTGAGACAGGCACAGGTCACTCTATTTTCCCATCAGGAAGAAGAATGAACCACAGGCTCAGCCTGCCCCCCGGAACCAGAATAGGGCCTGAAGCAATCCTGCGCTTTTGCGGCCAGCTCCCAAAAAAGCGAGTTGACAAATGGAGCTCAGGGGCACTGCAATTCACAAACCTGCAGAGTTATAAATGAGAACTCTCGTCCACAAATATATTGAGGGAAGGCAACGAAGAGGATTTGAAAGCAAGGCAGAATTGCAGGAAACAGATTTCAGGAGGTAGATTCGACTCGCCTTGAAAGCACATGAAAAGCGGCAAAGCGTTGACAATGATGCCCTTGGCCAAAAAGGGCGTATGCGTTTTTTCCTGAATATATTCAGGAAAAAACGCATACGCCCTTTTTGGCCAACCAAGCAAGCCGGAAAGGCCAATCGGCGCTACAAAGAAGTCTCGCTTGCCAGCGGTCAAAAGGGCCATGCTGAAAAAAGTGTAAAAACCAGAAATGCAGGACAGGCCATGGAGACATGGGAGCCTTGCTACGCTGATGGGCGGGATGGAAATTGCCAACAGCCACTCTGGAGAAGTGTACGCTGCGTCCTGTAACATGTAATAGACACAGCTGAGAGAGCATAGGGCACTTCCACTCATGGGCGTAGAAATCGGGAAACCTAAAAATCAACAAGACACAGGCACCCCAAAGTTTAGGGCTGCTCTGTTTCCAAGAACCTCCACTTCGGTACACCTTAAATATCCCAGGAAAGAGGAAAATGGATAAAGAAGTTGTGGTACTTATGCACAATGGAATATCAATCAGCCATGAAATCAGTGTCATAAGGCTAGTAGCAGCATGATGAGTGGATTTAGGGACGATGACTCTAAGTGAAGTAAGTCACACAGAAAAGGACACTTATCCTAAGATATCACTTATAGAGGGAATGTCAAAATCGCTACACCTGAACTGAAGTCCCAAACAGAACAGAGTCACACATTTAGAAAACACACTATGGCTACTTAACGGGAAAGTGAGGTGGGGCGATGCATAAAACAAGGGTTTCAAATTAGCTCAGATACCGTTCCAGAAGCCAAATATGTAATAGACAAGACCTACTCCCTGCTCAGTGAACTGGACTCAACACCCCCTATTCACCGCCCAAGAATATATCTGACTAGGAAGAGTCTTAAAACCTATGTATTGATATCTCTCTGGAAGTGAATCAAGAGGGTGTAAAGCGGCATAAACACAGCAGGGAAAAACAGCTAAACCCCATTATAAAAATAGATTACTTAAAAAAAAAACCCATAAAACAAAGACAGTGAAAGAGAGAGAAATTCTTACAAAATCCGTTCAGGGGCTCTGATGCAACCTGGATTGACCATATCTAGACCCACAGCTGGATGAGACAGAAGGCTGGACACTCTTGGGGCTGAGAGGATTGGTGAGGTTGGGTGAGCAAACGCAGACCCTTCAAAGTAATAGTGCGTGGTACCCATGCCATGGGTCCCAAATCTCCAGGTTCAAGGGCATCTTCCTACATCGAAAACATGCCTGGGAAACCCAGAAGATGGTTCACCGTGTGATCGGGAAAGGTTTCTAAAACGCACCTCATTTCTCCTCTCCTTGTGCTCGGGTTCGCCATTCCAGCCGCTTCACTAACAATCTCCCTACTTGGAGAATCAGCACCGTTGACCTCCTGTTTCGTACAGCTCGCAATTTGTGCTGAGGATGAACGGGAAGAGGGGAAACCAATGAGAGACTAGCTCTAGGTGTTGGGACAGGCACAGGCCACTCTATTTTCCCATCAGGAAGAAGAATGAACCACAGGCTCAGCCTGCCCCCCGGAACCAGAATAGGCCCTGAAGCAATCCTGCGCTTTTGCGGCCAGCTCCCAAAAAAGCGAGTTGACAAATGGAGCTCAGGGGCACTGCAATTCACAAACCTGCAGAGTTATAAATGAGAACTCTCGTCCACAAATATATTGAGGGAAGGCAACGAAGAGGATTTGAAAGCAAGGCAGAATTGCAGGAAACAGATTTCAGGAGGTAGATTCGACTCGCCTTGAAAGCACATGAAAAGCGGCAAAGCGTTGACAATGATGCCCTTGGCCAAAAAGGGCGTATGCGTTTTTTCCTGAATATATTCAGGAAAAAACGCATACGCCCTTTTTGGCCAACCAAGCAAGCCTTAAAGGCAAATCGGCGCTACAAACAAGTCTCGCTTGCCAGCGGTCAAAAGGGCCATGCTGAAAAAAGTGTAAAAACCAGAAATGCAGGACAGGCCATGGAGACATGGGAGCCTTGCTACGCTGATGGGCGGGATGGAAATTGCCAACAGCCACTCTGGAGAAGTGTACGCTGCGTCCTGTAACATGTAATAGACACAGCTGAGAGAGCATAGGGCACTTCCACTCATGGGCGTAGAAATCGGGAAACCTAAAAATCAACAAGACACAGGCACCCCAAAGTTTAGGGCTGCTCTGTTTCCAAGAACCTCCACTTCGGTACACCTTAAATATCCCAGGAAAGAGGAAAATGGATAAAGAAGTTGTGGTACTTATGCACAATGGAATATCAATCAGCCATGAAATCAGTGTCATAAGGCTAGTAGCAGCATGATGAGTGGATTTAGGGACGATGACTCTAAGTGAAGTAAGTCACACAGAAAAGGACACTTATCCTAAGATATCACTTATAGAGGGAATGTCAAAATCGCACACCTGAACTGAATTCCAAAACAGAACAGAGTCACACATTTAGAAAACACACTATGGCTGCTTAATGGGAAAGTGAGGTGGGGCGATGCATAAAACAAGGGTTTCAAATTAGCTCAGATACCGTTCCAGAAGCCAAATATGTAATAGACAAGACCTACTCCCTGCTCAGTAAACTGGACTCAACACCCCCTATTCACCGCCCAAGAATATATCTGACTAGGAAGAGTCTTAAAACCTATATATTGATATCTCTCTGGAAGTGAATCAAGAGGGTGTAAAGCGGTATAAACACAGCAGGGAAAAGCAGCTAAACCCCATTATAAAAATAGATTACTTAAGAAAAAACCCATAAAACAAAGACAGTGAAAGAGAGAGAAATTCTTACAAAATCCGTTCAGGGGCTCTGATGCAACCTGGATTGACCATATCTAGACCCACAGCTGGATGAGACAGAAGGCTGGACACTCTTGGGGCTGAGAGGATTGGTGAGGTTGCGTGAGCAAATGCAGACCCTTTAAAGTAATAGTGCGTGGTACCCATGCCATGGGTCCCAAATCTCCAGGTTCAAGGGCATCTTCCTACATCGAAAACATGCCTGGGAAACCCAGAAGATGGTACACCGTGTGATCGGAAAAGGTTTCTAAAACGCACCTCATTTCTCCTCTCCTTGTGCTCGGGTTCGCCATTCCAGCCGCTTCACTAACAATCTCCCTACTTGGAGAATCAGCACCGTTGACCTCCTGTTTCATACAGCTCGCAATTTGTCCTGACGATGAACGGGAAGAGGGGGAACCAATGAGAGACTAGCTCTAGGTGTTGAGACAGGCACAGGTCACTCTATTTTCCCATCAGGAAGAAGAATGAACCACAGGCTCAGCCTGCCCCCCGGAACCAGAATAGGGCCTGAAGCAATCCTGCGCTTTTGCGGCCAGCTCCCAAAAAAGCGAGTTGACAAATGGAGCTCAGGGGCACTGCAATTCAAAAACCTGCAGAGTTATAAATGAGAACTCTCGTCCACAAATATATTGAGGGAAGGCAACGAAGAGGATTTGAAAGCAAGGCAGAATTGCAGGAAACAGATTTCAGGAGGTAGATTCGACTCGCCTTGAAAGCACATGAAAAGCGGCAAAGCGTTGACAATGATGCCCTTGGCCAAAAAGGGCGTATGCGTTTTTTCCTGAATATATTCAGGAAAAAACGCATACGCCCTTTTTGGCCAACCAAGCAAGCCGGAAAGGCCAATCGGCGCTACAAAGAAGTCTCGCTTGCCAGCGGTCAAAAGGGCCATGCTGAAAAAAGTGTAAAAACCAGAAATGCAGGACAGGCCATGGAGACATGGGAGCCTTGCTACGCTGATGGGCGGGATGGAAATTGCCAACAGCCACTCTGGAGAAGTGTACGCTGCGTCCTGTAACATGTAATAGACACAGCTGAGAGAGCATAGGGCACTTCCACTCATGGGCGTAGAAATCGGGAAACCTAAAAATCAACAAGACACAGGCACCCCAAAGTTTAGGGCTGCTCTGTTTCCAAGAACCTCCACTTCGGTACACCTTAAATATCCCAGGAAAGAGGAAAATGGATAAAGAAGTTGTGGTACTTATGCACAATGGAATATCAATCAGCCATGAAATCAGTGTCATAAGGCTAGTAGCAGCATGATGAGTGGATTTAGGGACGATGACTCTAAGTGAAGTAAGTCACACAGAAAAGGACACTTATCCTAAGATATCACTTATAGAGGGAATGTCAAAATCGCACACCTGAACTGAATTCCAAAACAGAACAGAGTCACACATTTAGAAAACACACTATGGCTGCTTAATGGGAAAGTGAGGTGGGGCGATGCATAAAACAAGGGTTTCAAATTAGCTCAGATACCGTTCCAGAAGCCAAATATGTAATAGACAAGACCTACTCCCTGCTCAGTAAACTGGACTCAACACCCCCTATTCACCGCCCAAGAATATATCTGACTAGGAAGAGTCTTAAAACCTATATATTGATATCTCTCTGGAAGTGAATCAAGAGGGTGTAAAGCGGTATAAACACAGCAGGGAAAAGCAGCTAAACCCCATTATAAAAATAGATTACTTAAGAAAAAACCCATAAAACAAAGACAGTGAAAGAGAGAGAAATTCTTACAAAATCCGTTCAGGGGCTCTGATGCAACCTGGATTGACCATATCTAGACCCACAGCTGGATGAGACAGAAGGCTGGACACTCTTGGGGCTGAGAGGATTGGTGAGGTTGCGTGAGCAAATGCAGACCCTTTAAAGTAATAGTGCGTGGTACCCATGCCATGGGTCCCAAATCTCCAGGTTCAAGGGCATCTTCCTACATCGAAAACATGCCTGGGAAACCCAGAAGATGGTACACCGTGTGATCGGAAAAGGTTTCTAAAACGCACCTCATTTCTCCTCTCCTTGTGCTCGGGTTCGCCATTCCAGCCGCTTCACTAACAATCTCCCTACTTGGAGAATCAGCACCGTTGACCTCCTGTTTCATACAGCTCGCAATTTGTCCTGACGATGAACGGGAAGAGGGGGAACCAATGAGAGACTAGCTCTAGGTGTTGAGACAGGCACAGGTCACTCTATTTTCCCATCAGGAAGAAGAATGAACCACAGGCTCAGCCTGCCCCCCGGAACCAGAATAGGGCCTGAAGCAATCCTGCGCTTTTGCGGCCAGCTCCCAAAAAAACGAGTTGACAAATGGAGCTCAGGGGCACTGCAATTCACAAACCTGCAGAGTTATAAATGAGAACTCTCGTCCACAAATATATTGAGGGAAGGCAACGAAGAGGATTTGAAAGCAAGGCAGAATTGCAGGAAACAGATTTCAGGAGGTAGATTCGACTCGCCTTGAAAGCACATGAAAAGCGGCAAAGCGTTGACAATGATGCCCTTGGCCAAAAAGGGCGTATGCGTTTTTTCCTGAATATATTCAGGAAAAAACGCATACGCCCTTTTTGGCCAACCAAGCAAGCCGGAAAGGCCAATCGGCGCTACAAAGAAGTCTCGCTTGCCAGCGGTCAAAAGGGCCATGCTGAAAAAAGTGTAAAAACCAGAAATGCAGGACAGGCCATGGAGACATGGGAGCCTTGCTACGCTGATGGGCGGGATGGAAATTGCCAACAGCCACTCTGGAGAAGTGTACGCTGCGTCCTGTAACATGTAATAGACACAGCTGAGAGAGCATAGGGCACTTCCACTCATGGGCGTAGAAATCGGGAAACCTAAAAATCAACAAGACACAGGCACCCCAAAGTTTAGGGCTGCTCTGTTTCCAAGAACCTCCACTTCGGTACACCTTAAATATCCCAGGAAAGAGGAAAATGGATAAAGAAGTTGTGGTACTTATGCACAATGGAATATCAATCAGCCATGAAATCAGTGTCATAAGGCTAGTAGCAGCATGATGAGTGGATTTAGGGACGATGACTCTAAGTGAAGTAAGTCACACAGAAAAGGACACTTATCCTAAGATATCACTTATAGAGGGAATGTCAAAATCGCTACACCTGAACTGAAGTCCCAAACAGAACAGAGTCACACATTTAGAAAACACACTATGGCTGCTTAACGGGAAAGTGAGGTGGGGCGATGCATAAAACAAGGGTTTCAAATTAGCTCAGATACCGTTCCAGAAGCCAAATATGTAATAGACAAGACCTACTCCCTGCTCAGTGAAATGGACTCAACACCCCCTATTCACCGCCCAAGAATATATCTGACTAGGAAGAGTCTTAAAACCTATATATTGATATCTCTCTGGAAGTGAATCAAGAGGGTGTAAAGCGGCATAAACACAGCAGGGAAAAGCAGCTAAACCCCATTATAAAAATAGATTACTTAAAAAAAACCCCATAAGACAAAGACAGTGAAAGAGAGAGAAATTCTTACAAAATCCGTTCAGGGGCTCTGATGCAACCTGGATTGACCATATCTAGACCCACAGCTGGATGAGACAGAAGGCTGGACACTCTTGGGGCTGAGAGGATTGGTGAGGTTGGGTGAGCAAACGCAGACCCTTTAAAGTAATAGTGCGTGGTACCCATGCCATGGGTCCCAAATCTCCAGGTTCAAGGGCATCTTCCTACATCGAAAACATGCCTGGGAAACCCAGAAGATGGTACACCGTGTGATCGGGAAAGGTTTCTAAAACGCACCTCATTTCTCCTCTCCTTGTGCTCGGGTTCGCCATTCCAGCCGCTTTACTAACAATCTCCCTACTTGGAGAATCAGCACCGTTGACCTCCTGTTTCGTACAGCTCGCAATTTGTCCTGACGATGAACGGGAAGAGGGGGAACCAATGAGAGACTAGCTCTAGGTGTTGGGACAGGCACAGGTCACTCTATTTTCCCATCAGGAAGAAGAATGAACCACAGGCTCAGCCTGCCCCCCGGAACCAGAATAGGCCCTGAAGCAATCCTGCGCTTTTGCGGCCAGCTCCCAAAAAAGCGAGTTGACAAATGGAGCTCAGGGGCACTGCAATTCACAAACCTGCAGAGTTATAAATGAGAACTCTCGTCCACAAATATATTGAGGGAAGGCAACGAAGAGGATTTGAAAGCAAGGCAGAATTGCAGGAAACAGATTTCAGGAGGTAGATTCGACTCGCCTTGAAAGCACATGAAAAGCGGCAAAGCGTTGACAATGATGCCCTTGGCCAAAAAGGGCGTATGCGTTTTTTCCTGAATATATTCAGGAAAAAACGCATACGCCCTTTTTGGCCAACCAAGCAAGCCGGAAAGGCAAATCGGCGCTACAAACAAGTCTCGCTTGCCAGCGGTCAAAAGGGCCATGCTGAAAAAAGTGTAAAAACCAGAAATGCAGGACAGGCCATGGAGACATGGGAGCCTTGCTACGCTGATGGGCGGGATGGAAATTGCCAACAGCCACTCTGGAGAAGTGTACGCTGCGTCCTGTAACATGTAATAGACACAGCTGAGAGAGCATAGGGCACTTCCACTCATGGGCGTAGAAATCGGGAAACCTAAAAATCAACAAGACACAGGCACCCCAAAGTTTAGGGCTGCTCTGTTTCCAAGAACCTCCACTTCGGTACACCTTAAATATCCCAGGAAAGAGGAAAATGGATAAAGAAGTTGTGGTACTTATGCACAATGGAATATCAATCAGCCATGAAATCAGTGTCATAAGGCTAGTAGCAGCATGATGAGTGGATTTAGGGACGATGACGCTAAGTGAAGTAAGTCACACAGAAAAGGACACTTATCCTAAGATATCACTTATAGAGGGAATGTCAAAATCGCACACCTGAACTGAATTCCAAAACAGAACAGAGTCACACATTTAGAAAACACACTATGGCTGCTTAACGGGAAAGTGAGGTGGGGCGATGCATAAAACAAGGGTTTCAAATTAGCTCAGATACCGTTCCAGAAGCCAAATATGTAATAGACAAGACCTACTCCCTGCTCAGTGAACTGGACTCAACACCCCCTATTCACCGCCCAAGAATATATCTGACTAGGAAGAGTCTTAAAACCTATGTATTGATATCTCTCTGGAAGTGAATCAAGAGGGTGTAAAGCGGCATAAACACAGCAGGGAAAAACAGCTAAACCCCATTATAAAAATAGATTACTTAAAAAAAAAAACCCATAAAACAAAGACAGTGAAAGAGAGAGAAATTCTTACAAAATCCGTTCAGGGGCTCTGATGCAACCTGGATTGACCATATCTAGACCCACAGCTGGATGAGACAGAAGGCTGGACACTCTTGGGGCTGAGAGGATTGGTGAGGTTGGGTGAGCAAACGCAGACCCTTTAAAGTAATACTGCGTGGTACCCATGCCATGGGTCCCAAATCTCCAGGTTCAAGGGCATCTTCCTACATCGAAAACATGCCTGGGAAACCCAGAAGATGGTTCACCGTGTGATCGGGAAAGGTTTCTAAAACGCACCTCATTTCTCCTCTCCTTGTGCTCGGGTTCGCCATTCCAGCCGCTTCACTAACAATCTCCCTACTTGGAGAATCAGCACCGTTGACCTCCTGTTTCGTACAGCTCGCAATTTGTGCTGAGGATGAACGGGAAGAGGGGAAACCAATGAGAGACTAGCTCTAGGTGTTGGGACAGGCACAGGCCACTCTATTTTCCCATCAGGAAGAAGAATGAACCACAGGCTCAGCCTGCCCCCCGGAACCAGAATAGGCCCTGAAGCAATCCTGCGCTTTTGCGGCCAGCTCCCAAAAAAGCGAGTTGACAAATGGAGCTCAGGGGCACTGCAATTCACAAACCTGCAGAGTTATAAATGAGAACTCTCGTCCACAAATATATTGAGGGAAGGCAACGAAGAGGATTTGAAAGCAAGGCAGAATTGCAGGAAACAGATTTCAGGAGGTAGATTCGACTCGCCTTGAAAGCACATGAAAAGCGGCAAAGCGTTGACAATGATGCCCTTGGCCAAAAAGGGCGTATGCGTTTTTTCCTGAATATATTCAGGAAAAAACGCATACGCCCTTTTTGGCCAACCAAGCAAGCCGGAAAGGCAAATCGGCGCTACAAACAAGTCTCGCTTGCCAGCGGTCAAAAGGGCCATGCTGAAAAAAGTGTAAAAACCAGAAATGCAGGACAGGCCATGGAGACATGGGAGCCTTGCTACGCTGATGGGCGGGATGGAAATTGCCAACAGCCACTCTGGAGAAGTGTACGCTGCGTCCTGTAACATGTAATAGACACAGCTGAGAGAGCATAGGGCACTTCCACTCATGGGCGTAGAAATCGGGAAACCTAAAAATCAACAAGACACAGGCACCCCAAAGTTTAGGGCTGCTCTGTTTCCAAGAACCTCCACTTCGGTACACCTTAAATATCCCAGGAAAGAGGAAAATGCATAAAGAAGTTGTGGTACTTATGCACAATGGAATATCAATCAGCCATGAAATCAGTGTCATAAGGCTAGTAGCAGCATGATGAGTGGATTTAGGGACGATGACTCTAAGTGAAGTAAGTCACACAGAAAAGGACACTTATCCTAAGATATCACTTATAGAGGGAATGTCAAAATCGCTACACCTGAACAGAAGTCCCAAACAGAACAGAGTCACACATTTAGAAAACACACTATGGCTGCTTAACGGGAAAGTGAGGTGGGGCGATGCATAAAACAAGGGTTTCAAATTAGCTCAGATACCGTTCCAGAAGCCAAATATGTAATAGACAAGACCTACTCCCTGCTCAGTGAACTGGACTCAACACCCCCTATTCACCGCCCAAGAATATATCTGACTAGGAAGAGTCTTAAAACCTATATATTGATATCTCTCTGGAAGTGAATCAAGAGGGTGTAAAGCGGCATAAACACAGCAGGGAAAAGCAGCTAAACCCCATTATAAAAATAGATTACTTAAAAAAAACCCCATAAAACAAAGACAGTGAAAGAGAGAGAAATTCTTACAAAATCCGTTCAGGGGCTCTGATGCAACCTGGATTGACCATATCTAGACCCACAGCTGGATGAGACAGAAGGCTGGACACTCTTGGGGCTGAGAGGATTGGTGAGGTTGGGTGAGCAAACGCAGACCCTTTAAAGTAATAGTGCGTGGTACCCATGCCATGGGTCCCAAATCTCCTGGTTCAAGGGCATCTTCCTACATCGAAAACATGCCTGGGAAACCCAAAGTTGGTACACTGTGTGATCGGGAAAGGTTTCTAAAAAGCACCTCATTTCTCCTCTCCTTGTGCTCGGGTTCGCCATTCCAGCCGCTTCACTAACAATCTCCCTACTTGGAGAATCAGCACCGTTGACCTCCTGTTTCGTACAGGTCGCAATTTGTCCTGACGATGAACGGGAAGAGGGGGAACCAATGAGAGACTAGCTCTAGGTGTTGGGACAGGCACAGGCCACTCTATTTTCCCATCAGGAAGAAGAATGAACCACAGGCTCAGCCTGCCCGCCGGAACCAGAATAGGGCCTGAAGCAATCCTGCGCTTTTGCGGCCAGCTCCCAAAAAAGCGAGTTGACAAATGGAGCTCAGGGGCACTGCAATTCACAAACCTGCAGAGTTATAAATGAGAACTCTCGTCCACAAATATATTGAGGGAAGGCAACGAAGAGGATTTGAAAGCAAGGCAGAATTGCAGGAAACAGATTTCAGGAGGTAGATTCGACTCGCCTTGAAAGCACATGAAAAGCGGCAAAGCGTTGACAATGATGCCCTTGGCCAAAAAGGGCGTATGCGTTTTTTCCTGAATATATTCAGGAAAAAACGCATACGCCCTTTTTGGCCAACCAAGCAAGCCGGAAAGGCAAATCGGCGCTACAAACAAGTCTCGCTTGCCAGCGGTCAAAAGGGCCATGCTGAAAAAAGTGTAAAAACCAGAAATGCAGGACAGGCCATGGAGACATGGGAGCCTTGCTACGCTGATGGGCGGGATGGAAATTGCCAACAGCCACTCTGGAGAAGTGTACGCTGCGTCCTGTAACATGTAATAGACACAGCTGAGAGAGCATAGGGCACTTCCACTCATGGGCGTAGAAATCGGGAAACCTAAAAATCAACAAGACACAGGCACCCCAAAGTTTAGGGCTGCTCTGTTTCCAAGAACCTCCACTTCGGTACACCTTAAATATCCCAGGAAAGAGGAAAATGGATAAAGAAGTTGTGGTACTTATGCACAATGGAATATCAATCAGCCATGAAATCAGTGTCATAAGGCTAGTAGCAGCATGATGAGTGGATTTAGGGACGATGACTCTAAGTGAAGTAAGTCACACAGAAAAGGACACTTATCCTAAGATATCACTTATAGAGGGAATGTCAAAATCGCTACACCTGAACTGAAGTCCCAAACAGAACAGAGTCACACATTTAGAAAACACACTATGGCTGCTTAACGGGAAAGTGAGGTGGGGCGATGCATAAAACAAGGGTTTCAAATTAGCTCAGATACCGTTCCAGAAGCCAAATATGTAATAGACAAGACCTACTCCCTGCTCAGTGAAATGGACTCAACACCCCCTATTCACCGCCCAAGAATATATCTGACTAGGAAGAGTCTTAAAACCTATATATTGATATCTCTCTGGAAGTGAATCAAGAGGGTGTAAAGCGGCATAAACACAGCAGGGAAAAGCAGCTAAACCCCATTATAAAAATAGATTACTTAAAAAAAACCCCATAAAACAAAGACAGTGAAAGAGAGAGAAATTCTTACAAAATCCGTTCAGGGGCTCTGATGCAACCTGGATTGACCATATCTAGACCCACAGCTGGATGAGACAGAAGGCTGGACACTCTTGGGGCTGAGAGGATTGGTGAGGTTGGGTGAGCAAACGCAGACCCTTTAAAGTAATAGTGCGTGGTACCCATGCCATGGGTCCCAAATCTCCAGGTTCAAGGGCATCTTCCTACATCGAAAACATGCCTGGGAAACCCAGAAGATGGTACACCGTGTGATCGGGAAAGGTTTCTAAAACGCACCTCATTTCTCCTCTCCTTGTGCTCGGGTTCGCCATTCCAGCCGCTTCACTAACAATCTCCCTACTTGGAGAATCAGCACCGTTGACCTCCTGTTTCGTACAGCTCGCAATTTGTGCTGAGGATGAACGGGAAGAGGGGGAACCAATGAGAGACTAGCTCTAGGTGTTGGGACAGGCACAGGTCACTCTATTTTCCCATCAGGAAGAAGAATGAACCACAGGCTCAGCCTGCCCCCCGGAACCAGAATAGGGCCTGAAGCAATCCTGCGCTTTTGCGGCCAGCTCCCAAAAAAGCGAGTTGACAAATGGAGCTCAGGGGCACTGCAATTCACAAACCTGCAGAGTTATAAATGAGAACTCTCGTCCACAAATATATTGAGGGAAGGCAACGAAGAGGATTTGAAAGCAAGGCAGAATTGCAGGAAACAGATTTCAGGAGGTAGATTCGACTCGCCTTGAAAGCACATGAAAAGCGGCAAAGCGTTGACAATGATGCCCTTGGCCAAAAAGGGCGTATGCGTTTTTTCCTGAATATATTCAGGAAAAAACGCATACGCCCTTTTTGGCCAACCAAGCAAGCCGGAAAGGCAAATCGGCGCTACAAACAAGTCTCGCTTGCCAGAGGTCAAAAGGGCCATGCTGAAAAAAGTGTAAAAACCAGAAATGCAGGACAGGCCATGGAGACATGGGAGCCTTGCTACGCTGATGGGCGGGATGGAAATTGCCAACAGCCACTCTGGAGAAGTGTACGCTGCGTCCTGTAACATGTAATAGACACAGCTGAGAGAGCATAGGGCACTTCCACTCATGGGCGTAGAAATCGGGAAACCTAAAAATCAACAAGACACAGGCACCCCAAAGTTTAGGGCTGCTCTGTTTCCAAGAACCTCCACTTCGGTACACCTTAAATATCCCAGGAAAGAGGAAAATGGATAAAGAAGTTGTGGTACTTATGCACAATGGAATATCAATCAGCCATGAAATCAGTGTCATAAGGCTAGTAGCAGCATGATGAGTGGATTTAGGGACGATGACGCTAAGTGAAGTAAGTCACACAGAAAAGGACACTTATCCTAAGATATCACTTATAGAGGGAATGTCAAAATCGCACACCTGAACTGAATTCCAAAACAGAACAGAGTCACACATTTAGAAAACACACTATGGCTACTTAACGGGAAAGTGAGGTGGGGCGATGCATAAAACAAGGGTTTCAAATTAGCTCAGATACCGTTCCAGAAGCCAAATATGTAATAGACAAGACCTACTCCCTGCTCAGTGAACTGGACTCAACACCCCCTATTCACCGCCCAAGAATATATCTGACTAGGAAGAGTCTTAAAACCTATGTATTGATATCTCTCTGGAAGTGAATCAAGAGGGTGTAAAGCGGCATAAACACAGCAGGGAAAAACAGCTAAACCCCATTATAAAAATAGATTACTTAAAAAAAAAAACCCATAAAACAAAGACAGTGAAAGAGAGAGAAATTCTTACAAAATCCGTTCAGGGGCTCTGATGCAACCTGGATTGACCATATCTAGACCCACAGCTGGATGAGACAGAAGGCTGGACACTCTTGGGGCTGAGAGGATTGGTGAGGTTGGGTGAGCAAACGCAGACCCTTCAAAGTAATAGTGCGTGGTACCCATGCCATGGGTCCCAAATCTCCAGGTTCAAGGGCATCTTCCTACATCGAAAACATGCCTGGGAAACCCAGAAGATGGTTCACCGTGTGATCGGGAAAGGTTTCTAAAACGCACCTCATTTCTCCTCTCCTTGTGCTCGGGTTCGCCATTCCAGCCGCTTCACTAACAATCTCCCTACTTGGAGAATCAGCACCGTTGACCTCCTGTTTCGTACAGCTCGCAATTTGTGCTGAGGATGAACGGGAAGAGGGGAAACCAATGAGAGACTAGCTCTAGGTGTTGGGACAGGCACAGGCCACTCTATTTTCCCATCAGGAAGAAGAATGAACCACAGGCTCAGCCTGCCCCCCGGAACCAGAATAGGCCCTGAAGCAATCCTGCGCTTTTGCGGCCAGCTCCCAAAAAAGCGAGTTGACAAATGGAGCTCAGGGGCACTGCAATTCACAAACCTGCAGAGTTATAAATGAGAACTCTCGTCCACAAATATATTGAGGGAAGGCAACGAAGAGGATTTGAAAGCAAGGCAGAATTGCAGGAAACAGATTTCAGGAGGTAGATTCGACTCGCCTTGAAAGCACATGAAAAGCGGCAAAGCGTTGACAATGATGCCCTTGGCCAAAAAGGGCGTATGCGTTTTTTCCTGAATATATTCAGGAAAAAACGCATACGCCCTTTTTGGCCAACCAAGCAAGCCTTAAAGGCAAATCGGCGCTACAAACAAGTCTCGCTTGCCAGCGGTCAAAAGGGCCATGCTGAAAAAAGTGTAAAAACCAGAAATGCAGGACAGGCCATGGAGACATGGGAGCCTTGCTACGCTGATGGGCGGGATGGAAATTGCCAACAGCCACTCTGGAGAAGTGTACGCTGCGTCCTGTAACATGTAATAGACACAGCTGAGAGAGCATAGGGCACTTCCACTCATGGGCGTAGAAATCGGGAAACCTAAAAATCAACAAGACACAGGCACCCCAAAGTTTAGGGCTGCTCTGTTTCCAAGAACCTCCACTTCGGTACACCTTAAATATCCCAGGAAAGAGGAAAATGGATAAAGAAGTTGTGGTACTTATGCACAATGGAATATCAATCAGCCATGAAATCAGTGTCATAAGGCTAGTAGCAGCATGATGAGTGGATTTAGGGACGATGACTCTAAGTGAAGTAAGTCACACAGAAAAGGACACTTATCCTAAGATATCACTTATAGAGGGAATGTCAAAATCGCACACCTGAACTGAATTCCAAAACAGAACAGAGTCACACATTTAGAAAACACACTATGGCTGCTTAATGGGAAAGTGAGGTGGGGCGATGCATAAAACAAGGGTTTCAAATTAGCTCAGATACCGTTCCAGAAGCCAAATATGTAATAGACAAGACCTACTCCCTGCTCAGTAAACTGGACTCAACACCCCCTATTCACCGCCCAAGAATATATCTGACTAGGAAGAGTCTTAAAACCTATATATTGATATCTCTCTGGAAGTGAATCAAGAGGGTGTAAAGCGGCATAAACACAGCAGGGAAAAGCAGCTAAATCCCATTATAAAAATAGATTACTTAAAAAAAAACCCATAAAACAAAGACAGTGAAAGAGAGAGAAATTCTTACAAAATCCGTTCAGGGGCTCTGATGCAACCTGGATTGACCATATCTAGACCCACAGCTGGATGAGACAGAAGGCTGGACACTCTTGGGGCTGAGAGGATTGGTGAGGTTGCGTGAGCAAATGCAGACCCTTTAAAGTAATAGTGCGTGGTACCCATGCCATGGGTCCCAAATCTCCAGGTTCAAGGGCATCTTCCTACATCGAAAACATGCCTGGGAAACCCAGAAGATGGTACACCGTGTGATCGGAAAAGGTTTCTAAAACGCACCTCATTTCTCCTCTCCTTGTGCTCGGGTTCGCCATTCCAGCCGCTTCACTAACAATCTCCCTACTTGGAGAATCAGCACCGTTGACCTCCTGTTTCATACAGCTCGCAATTTGTCCTGACGATGAACGGGAAGAGGGGGAACCAATGAGAGACTAGCTCTAGGTGTTGAGACAGGCACAGGTCACTCTATTTTCCCATCAGGAAGAAGAATGAACCACAGGCTCAGCCTGCCCCCCGGAACCAGAATAGGGCCTGAAGCAATCCTGCGCTTTTGCGGCCAGCTCCCAAAAAAGCGAGTTGACAAATGGAGCTCAGGGGCACTGCAATTCACAAACCTGCAGAGTTATAAATGAGAACTCTCGTCCACAAATATATTGAGGGAAGGCAACGAAGAGGATTTGAAAGCAAGGCAGAATTGCAGGAAACAGATTTCAGGAGGTAGATTCGACTCGCCTTGAAAGCACATGAAAAGCGGCAAAGCGTTGACAATGATGCCCTTGGCCAAAAAGGGCGTATGCGTTTTTTCCTGAATATATTCAGGAAAAAACGCATACGCCCTTTTTGGCCAACCAAGCAAGCCGGAAAGGCCAATCGGCGCTACAAAGAAGTCTCGCTTGCCAGCGGTCAAAAGGGCCATGCTGAAAAAAGTGTAAAAACCAGAAATGCAGGACAGGCCATGGAGACATGGGAGCCTTGCTACGCTGATGGGCGGGATGGAAATTGCCAACAGCCACTCTGGAGAAGTGTACGCTGCGTCCTGTAACATGTAATAGACACAGCTGAGAGAGCATAGGGCACTTCCACTCATGGGCGTAGAAATCGGGAAACCTAAAAATCAACAAGACACAGGCACCCCAAAGTTTAGGGCTGCTCTGTTTCCAAGAACCTCCACTTCGGTACACCTTAAATATCCCAGGAAAGAGGAAAATGGATAAAGAAGTTGTGGTACTTATGCACAATGGAATATCAATCAGCCATGAAATCAGTGTCATAAGGCTAGTAGCAGCATGATGAGTGGATTTAGGGACGATGACTCTAAGTGAAGTAAGTCACACAGAAAAGGACACTTATCCTAAGATATCACTTATAGAGGGAATGTCAAAATCGCTACACCTGAACTGAAGTCCCAAACAGAACAGAGTCACACATTTAGAAAACACACTATGGCTACTTAACGGGAAAGTGAGGTGGGGCGATGCATAAAACAAGGGTTTCAAATTAGCTCAGATACCGTTCCAGAAGCCAAATATGTAATAGACAAGACCTACTCCCTGCTCAGTGAACTGGACTCAACACCCCCTATTCACCGCCCAAGAATATATCTGACTAGGAAGAGTCTTAAAACCTATGTATTGATATCTCTCTGGAAGTGAATCAAGAGGGTGTAAAGCGGCATAAACACAGCAGGGAAAAACAGCTAAACCCCATTATAAAAATAGATTACTTAAAAAAAAAACCCATAAAACAAAGACAGTGAAAGAGAGAGAAATTCTTACAAAATCCGTTCAGGGGCTCTGATGCAACCTGGATTGACCATATCTAGACCCACAGCTGGATGAGACAGAAGGCTGGACACTCTTGGGGCTGAGAGGATTGGTGAGGTTGGGTGAGCAAACGCAGACCCTTCAAAGTAATAGTGCGTGGTACCCATGCCATGGGTCCCAAATCTCCAGGTTCAAGGGCATCTTCCTACATCGAAAACATGCCTGGGAAACCCAGAAGATGGTTCACCGTGTGATCGGGAAAGGTTTCTAAAACGCACCTCATTTCTCCTCTCCTTGTGCTCGGGTTCGCCATTCCAGCCGCTTCACTAACAATCTCCCTACTTGGAGAATCAGCACCGTTGACCTCCTGTTTCGTACAGCTCGCAATTTGTGCTGAGGATGAACGGGAAGAGGGGAAACCAATGAGAGACTAGCTCTAGGTGTTGGGACAGGCACAGGCCACTCTATTTTCCCATCAGGAAGAAGAATGAACCACAGGCTCAGCCTGCCCCCCGGAACCAGAATAGGCCCTGAAGCAATCCTGCGCTTTTGCGGCCAGCTCCCAAAAAAGCGAGTTGACAAATGGAGCTCAGGGGCACTGCAATTCACAAACCTGCAGAGTTATAAATGAGAACTCTCGTCCACAAATATATTGAGGGAAGGCAACGAAGAGGATTTGAAAGCAAGGCAGAATTGCAGGAAACAGATTTCAGGAGGTAGATTCGACTCGCCTTGAAAGCACATGAAAAGCGGCAAAGCGTTGACAATGATGCCCTTGGCCAAAAAGGGCGTATGCGTTTTTTCCTGAATATATTCAGGAAAAAACGCATACGCCCTTTTTGGCCAACCAAGCAAGCCTTAAAGGCAAATCGGCGCTACAAACAAGTCTCGCTTGCCAGCGGTCAAAAGGGCCATGCTGAAAAAAGTGTAAAAACCAGAAATGCAGGACAGGCCATGGAGACATGGGAGCCTTGCTACGCTGATGGGCGGGATGGAAATTGCCAACAGCCACTCTGGAGAAGTGTACGCTGCGTCCTGTAACATGTAATAGACACAGCTGAGAGAGCATAGGGCACTTCCACTCATGGGCGTAGAAATCGGGAAACCTAAAAATCAACAAGACACAGGCACCCCAAAGTTTAGGGCTGCTCTGTTTCCAAGAACCTCCACTTCGGTACACCTTAAATATCCCAGGAAAGAGGAAAATGGATAAAGAAGTTGTGGTACTTATGCACAATGGAATATCAATCAGCCATGAAATCAGTGTCATAAGGCTAGTAGCAGCATGATGAGTGGATTTAGGGACGATGACTCTAAGTGAAGTAAGTCACACAGAAAAGGACACTTATCCTAAGATATCACTTATAGAGGGAATGTCAAAATCGCACACCTGAACTGAATTCCAAAACAGAACAGAGTCACACATTTAGAAAACACACTATGGCTGCTTAATGGGAAAGTGAGGTGGGGCGATGCATAAAACAAGGGTTTCAAATTAGCTCAGATACCGTTCCAGAAGCCAAATATGTAATAGACAAGACCTACTCCCTGCTCAGTAAACTGGACTCAACACCCCCTATTCACCGCCCAAGAATATATCTGACTAGGAAGAGTCTTAAAACCTATATATTGATATCTCTCTGGAAGTGAATCAAGAGGGTGTAAAGCGGTATAAACACAGCAGGGAAAAGCAGCTAAACCCCATTATAAAAATAGATTACTTAAGAAAAAACCCATAAAACAAAGACAGTGAAAGAGAGAGAAATTCTTACAAAATCCGTTCAGGGGCTCTGATGCAACCTGGATTGACCATATCTAGACCCACAGCTGGATGAGACAGAAGGCTGGACACTCTTGGGGCTGAGAGGATTGGTGAGGTTGCGTGAGCAAATGCAGACCCTTTAAAGTAATAGTGCGTGGTACCCATGCCATGGGTCCCAAATCTCCAGGTTCAAGGGCATCTTCCTACATCGAAAACATGCCTGGGAAACCCAGAAGATGGTACACCGTGTGATCGGAAAAGGTTTCTAAAACGCACCTCATTTCTCCTCTCCTTGTGCTCGGGTTCGCCATTCCAGCCGCTTCACTAACAATCTCCCTACTTGGAGAATCAGCACCGTTGACCTCCTGTTTCATACAGCTCGCAATTTGTCCTGACGATGAACGGGAAGAGGGGGAACCAATGAGAGACTAGCTCTAGGTGTTGAGACAGGCACAGGTCACTCTATTTTCCCATCAGGAAGAAGAATGAACCACAGGCTCAGCCTGCCCCCCGGAACCAGAATAGGGCCTGAAGCAATCCTGCGCTTTTGCGGCCAGCTCCCAAAAAAGCGAGTTGACAAATGGAGCTCAGGGGCACTGCAATTCACAAACCTGCAGAGTTATAAATGAGAACTCTCGTCCACAAATATATTGAGGGAAGGCAACGAAGAGGATTTGAAAGCAAGGCAGAATTGCAGGAAACAGATTTCAGGAGGTAGATTCGACTCGCCTTGAAAGCACATGAAAAGCGGCAAAGCGTTGACAATGATGCCCTTGGCCAAAAAGGGCGTATGCGTTTTTTCCTGAATATATTCAGGAAAAAACGCATACGCCCTTTTTGGCCAACCAAGCAAGCCGGAAAGGCCAATCGGCGCTACAAAGAAGTCTCGCTTGCCAGCGGTCAAAAGGGCCATGCTGAAAAAAGTGTAAAAACCAGAAATGCAGGACAGGCCATGGAGACATGGGAGCCTTGCTACGCTGATGGGCGGGATGGAAATTGCCAACAGCCACTCTGGAGAAGTGTACGCTGCGTCCTGTAACATGTAATAGACACAGCTGAGAGAGCATAGGGCACTTCCACTCATGGGCGTAGAAATCGGGAAACCTAAAAATCAACAAGACACAGGCACCCCAAAGTTTAGGGCTGCTCTGTTTCCAAGAACCTCCACTTCGGTACACCTTAAATATCCCAGGAAAGAGGAAAATGGATAAAGAAGTTGTGGTACTTATGCACAATGGAATATCAATCAGCCATGAAATCAGTGTCATAAGGCTAGTAGCAGCATGATGAGTGGATTTAGGGACGATGACTCTAAGTGAAGTAAGTCACACAGAAAAGGACACTTATCCTAAGATATCACTTATAGAGGGAATGTCAAAATCGCACACCTGAACTGAATTCCAAAACAGAACAGAGTCACACATTTAGAAAACACACTATGGCTGCTTAATGGGAAAGTGAGGTGGGGCGATGCATAAAACAAGGGTTTCAAATTAGCTCAGATACCGTTCCAGAAGCCAAATATGTAATAGACAAGACCTACTCCCTGCTCAGTAAACTGGACTCAACACCCCCTATTCACCGCCCAAGAATATATCTGACTAGGAAGAGTCTTAAAACCTATATATTGATATCTCTCTGGAAGTGAATCAAGAGGGTGTAAAGCGGTATAAACACAGCAGGGAAAAGCAGCTAAACCCCATTATAAAAATAGATTACTTAAGAAAAAACCCATAAAACAAAGACAGTGAAAGAGAGAGAAATTCTTACAAAATCCGTTCAGGGGCTCTGATGCAACCTGGATTGACCATATCTAGACCCACAGCTGGATGAGACAGAAGGCTGGACACTCTTGGGGCTGAGAGGATTGGTGAGGTTGCGTGAGCAAATGCAGACCCTTTAAAGTAATAGTGCGTGGTACCCATGCCATGGGTCCCAAATCTCCAGGTTCAAGGGCATCTTCCTACATCGAAAACATGCCTGGGAAACCCAGAAGATGGTACACCGTGTGATCGGAAAAGGTTTCTAAAACGCACCTCATTTCTCCTCTCCTTGTGCTCGGGTTCGCCATTCCAGCCGCTTCACTAACAATCTCCCTACTTGGAGAATCAGCACCGTTGACCTCCTGTTTCATACAGCTCGCAATTTGTCCTGACGATGAACGGGAAGAGGGGGAACCAATGAGAGACTAGCTCTAGGTGTTGAGACAGGCACAGGTCACTCTATTTTCCCATCAGGAAGAAGAATGAACCACAGGCTCAGCCTGCCCCCCGGAACCAGAATAGGGCCTGAAGCAATCCTGCGCTTTTGCGGCCAGCTCCCAAAAAAGCGAGTTGACAAATGGAGCTCAGGGGCACTGCAATTCACAAACCTGCAGAGTTATAAATGAGAACTCTCGTCCACAAATATATTGAGGGAAGGCAACGAAGAGGATTTGAAAGCAAGGCAGAATTGCAGGAAACAGATTTCAGGAGGTAGATTCGACTCGCCTTGAAAGCACATGAAAAGCGGCAAAGCGTTGACAATGATGCCCTTGGCCAAAAAGGGCGTATGCGTTTTTTCCTGAATATATTCAGGAAAAAACGCATACGCCCTTTTTGGCCAACCAAGCAAGCCGGAAAGGCCAATCGGCGCTACAAAGAAGTCTCGCTTGCCAGCGGTCAAAAGGGCCATGCTGAAAAAAGTGTAAAAACCAGAAATGCAGGACAGGCCATGGAGACATGGGAGCCTTGCTACGCTGATGGGCGGGATGGAAATTGCCAACAGCCACTCTGGAGAAGTGTACGCTGCGTCCTGTAACATGTAATAGACACAGCTGAGAGAGCATAGGGCACTTCCACTCATGGGCGTAGAAATCGGGAAACCTAAAAATCAACAAGACACAGGCACCCCAAAGTTTAGGGCTGCTCTGTTTCCAAGAACCTCCACTTCGGTACACCTTAAATATCCCAGGAAAGAGGAAAATGGATAAAGAAGTTGTGGTACTTATGCACAATGGAATATCAATCAGCCATGAAATCAGTGTCATAAGGCTAGTAGCAGCATGATGAGTGGATTTAGGGACGATGACTCTAAGTGAAGTAAGTCACACAGAAAAGGACACTTATCCTAAGATATCACTTATAGAGGGAATGTCAAAATCGCTACACCTGAACTGAAGTCCCAAACAGAACAGAGTCACACATTTAGAAAACACACTATGGCTGCTTAACGGGAAAGTGAGGTGGGGCGATGCATAAAACAAGGGTTTCAAATTAGCTCAGATACCGTTCCAGAAGCCAAATATGTAATAGACAAGACCTACTCCCTGCTCAGTGAAATGGACTCAACACCCCCTATTCACCGCCCAAGAATATATCTGACTAGGAAGAGTCTTAAAACCTATATATTGATATCTCTCTGGAAGTGAATCAAGAGGGTGTAAAGCGGCATAAACACAGCAGGGAAAAGCAGCTAAACCCCATTATAAAAATAGATTACTTAAAAAAAACCCCATAAGACAAAGACAGTGAAAGAGAGAGAAATTCTTACAAAATCCGTTCAGGGGCTCTGATGCAACCTGGATTGACCATATCTAGACCCACAGCTGGATGAGACAGAAGGCTGGACACTCTTGGGGCTGAGAGGATTGGTGAGGTTGGGTGAGCAAACGCAGACCCTTTAAAGTAATAGTGCGTGGTACCCATGCCATGGGTCCCAAATCTCCAGGTTCAAGGGCATCTTCCTACATCGAAAACATGCCTGGGAAACCCAGAAGATGGTACACCGTGTGATCGGGAAAGGTTTCTAAAACGCACCTCATTTCTCCTCTCCTTGTGCTCGGGTTCGCCATTCCAGCCGCTTCACTAACAATCTCCCTACTTGGAGAATCAGCACCGTTGACCTCCTGTTTCGTACAGCTCGCAATTTGTCCTGACGATGAACGGGAAGAGGGGGAACCAATGAGAGACTAGCTCTAGGTGTTGGGACAGGCACAGGTCACTCTATTTTCCCATCAGGAAGAAGAATGAACCACAGGCTCAGCCTGCCCCCCGGAACCAGAATAGGCCCTGAAGCAATCCTGCGCTTTTGCGGCCAGCTCCCAAAAAAGCGAGTTGACAAATGGAGCTCAGGGGCACTGCAATTCACAAACCTGCAGAGTTATAAATGAGAACTCTCGTCCACAAATATATTGAGGGAAGGCAACGAAGAGGATTTGAAAGCAAGGCAGAATTGCAGGAAACAGATTTCAGGAGGTAGATTCGACTCGCCTTGAAAGCACATGAAAAGCGGCAAAGCGTTGACAATGATGCCCTTGGCCAAAAAGGGCGTATGCGTTTTTTCCTGAATATATTCAGGAAAAAACGCATACGCCCTTTTTGGCCAACCAAGCAAGCCGGAAAGGCAAATCGGCGCTACAAACAAGTCTCGCTTGCCAGCGGTCAAAAGGGCCATGCTGAAAAAAGTGTAAAAACCAGAAATGCAGGACAGGCCATGGAGACATGGGAGCCTTGCTACGCTGATGGGCGGGATGGAAATTGCCAACAGCCACTCTGGAGAAGTGTACGCTGCGTCCTGTAACATGTAATAGACACAGCTGAGAGAGCATAGGGCACTTCCACTCATGGGCGTAGAAATCGGGAAACCTAAAAATCAACAAGACACAGGCACCCCAAAGTTTAGGGCTGCTCTGTTTCCAAGAACCTCCACTTCGGTACACCTTAAATATCCCAGGAAAGAGGAAAATGGATAAAGAAGTTGTGGTACTTATGCACAATGGAATATCAATCAGCCATGAAATCAGTGTCATAAGGCTAGTAGCAGCATGATGAGTGGATTTAGGGACGATGACGCTAAGTGAAGTAAGTCACACAGAAAAGGACACTTATCCTAAGATATCACTTATAGAGGGAATGTCAAAATCGCACACCTGAACTGAATTCCAAAACAGAACAGAGTCACACATTTAGAAAACACACTATGGCTGCTTAACGGGAAAGTGAGGTGGGGCGATGCATAAAACAAGGGTTTCAAATTAGCTCAGATACCGTTCCAGAAGCCAAATATGTAATAGACAAGACCTACTCCCTGCTCAGTGAACTGGACTCAACACCCCCTATTCACCGCCCAAGAATATATCTGACTAGGAAGAGTCTTAAAACCTATGTATTGATATCTCTCTGGAAGTGAATCAAGAGGGTGTAAAGCGGCATAAACACAGCAGGGAAAAACAGCTAAACCCCATTATAAAAATAGATTACTTAAAAAAAAAAACCCATAAAACAAAGACAGTGAAAGAGAGAGAAATTCTTACAAAATCCGTTCAGGGGCTCTGATGCAACCTGGATTGACCATATCTAGACCCACAGCTGGATGAGACAGAAGGCTGGACACTCTTGGGGCTGAGAGGATTGGTGAGGTTGGGTGAGCAAACGCAGACCCTTTAAAGTAATACTGCGTGGTACCCATGCCATGGGTCCCAAATCTCCAGGTTCAAGGGCATCTTCCTACATCGAAAACATGCCTGGGAAACCCAGAAGATGGTTCACCGTGTGATCGGGAAAGGTTTCTAAAACGCACCTCATTTCTCCTCTCCTTGTGCTCGGGTTCGCCATTCCAGCCGCTTCACTAACAATCTCCCTACTTGGAGAATCAGCACCGTTGACCTCCTGTTTCGTACAGCTCGCAATTTGTGCTGAGGATGAACGGGAAGAGGGGAAACCAATGAGAGACTAGCTCTAGGTGTTGGGACAGGCACAGGCCACTCTATTTTCCCATCAGGAAGAAGAATGAACCACAGGCTCAGCCTGCCCCCCGGAACCAGAATAGGCCCTGAAGCAATCCTGCGCTTTTGCGGCCAGCTCCCAAAAAAGCGAGTTGACAAATGGAGCTCAGGGGCACTGCAATTCACAAACCTGCAGAGTTATAAATGAGAACTCTCGTCCACAAATATATTGAGGGAAGGCAACGAAGAGGATTTGAAAGCAAGGCAGAATTGCAGGAAACAGATTTCAGGAGGTAGATTCGACTCGCCTTGAAAGCACATGAAAAGCGGCAAAGCGTTGACAATGATGCCCTTGGCCAAAAAGGGCGTATGCGTTTTTTCCTGAATATATTCAGGAAAAAACGCATACGCCCTTTTTGGCCAACCAAGCAAGCCGGAAAGGCAAATCGGCGCTACAAACAAGTCTCGCTTGCCAGCGGTCAAAAGGGCCATGCTGAAAAAAGTGTAAAAACCAGAAATGCAGGACAGGCCATGGAGACATGGGAGCCTTGCTACGCTGATGGGCGGGATGGAAATTGCCAACAGCCACTCTGGAGAAGTGTACGCTGCGTCCTGTAACATGTAATAGACACAGCTGAGAGAGCATAGGGCACTTCCACTCATGGGCGTAGAAATCGGGAAACCTAAAAATCAACAAGACACAGGCACCCCAAAGTTTAGGGCTGCTCTGTTTCCAAGAACCTCCACTTCGGTACACCTTAAATATCCCAGGAAAGAGGAAAATGGATAAAGAAGTTGTGGTACTTATGCACAATGGAATATCAATCAGCCATGAAATCAGTGTCATAAGGCTAGTAGCAGCATGATGAGTGGATTTAGGGACGATGACGCTAAGTGAAGTAAGTCACACAGAAAAGGACACTTATCCTAAGATATCACTTATAGAGGGAATGTCAAAATCGCTACACCTGAACTGAAGTCCCAAACAGAACAGAGTCACACATTTAGAAAACACACAATGGTTGCTTAACGGGAAAGTGAGGTGGGGCGATGCATAAAACAAGGGTTTCAAATTAGCTCAGATACCGTTCCAGAAGCCAAATATGTAATAGACAAGACCTACTCCCTGCTCAGTGAAATGGACTCAACACCCCCTATTCACCGCCCAAGAATATATCTGACTAGGAAGAGTCTTAAAACCTATATATTGATATCTCTCTGGAAGTGAATCAAGAGGGTGTAAAGCGGCATAAACACAGCAGGGAAAAGCAGCTAAACCCCATTATAAAAATAGATTACTTAAAAAAAACCCCATAAAACAAAGACAGTGAAAGAGAGAGAAATTCTTACAAAATCCGTTCAGGGGCTCTGATGCAACCTGGATTGACCATATCTAGACCCACAGCTGGATGAGACAGAAGGCTGGACACTCTTGGGGCTGAGAGGATTGGTGAGGTTGGGTGAGCAAACGCAGACCCTTTAAAGTAATAGTGCGTGGTACCCATGCCATGGGTCCCAAATCTCCAGGTTCAAGGGCATCTTCCTACATCGAAAACATGCCTGGGAAACCCAGAAGATGGTACACCGTGTGATCGGGAAAGGTTTCTAAAACGCACCTCATTTCTCCTCTCCTTGTGCTCGGGTTCGCCATTCCAGCCGCTTCACTAACAATCTCCCTACTTGGAGAATCAGCACCGTTGACCTCCTGTTTCGTACAGCTCGCAATTTGTCCTGACGATGAACGGGAAGAGGGGGAACCAATGAGAGACTAGCTCTAGGTGTTGGGACAGGCACAGGTCACTCTATTTTCCCATCAGGAAGAAGAATGAACCACAGGCTCAGCCTGCCCCCCGGAACCAGAATAGGCCCTGAAGCAATCCTGCGCTTTTGCGGCCAGCTCCCAAAAAAGCGAGTTGACAAATGGAGCTCAGGGGCACTGCAATTCACAAACCTGCAGAGTTATAAATGAGAACTCTCGTCCACAAATATATTGAGGGAAGGCAACGAAGAGGATTTGAAAGCAAGGCAGAATTGCAGGAAAAAGATTTCAGGAGGTAGATTCGACTCGCCTTGAAAGCACATGAAAAGCGGCAAAGCGTTGACAATGATGCCCTTGGCCAAAAAGGGCGTATGCGTTTTTTCCTGAATATATTCAGGAAAAAACGCATACGCCCTTTTTGGCCAACCAAGCAAGCCTTAAAGGCAAATCGGCGCTACAAACAAGTCTCGCTTGCCAGCGGTCAAAAGGGCCATGCTGAAAAAAGTGTAAAAACCAGAAATGCAGGACAGGCCATGGAGACGTGGGAGCCTTGCTACGCTGATGGGCGGGATGGAAATTGCCAACAACCACTCTGGAGAAGTGTACGCTGCGTCCTGAAACATGTAATAGACACAGCTGAGAGAGCATAGGGCACTTCCACTCATGGGCGTAGAAATCGGGAAACCAAAAACTCAACAAGACACAGGCACCCCAAAGTTTAGGGCTGCTCTGTTTCCAAGAACCTCCACTTCGGTACACCCTAAATATCCCAGGAAAGAGAAAAATGGATAAAGAAGTTGTGGTACTTATGCACAATGGAATATCACTCAGCCATGAAATCAGTGTCATAAGGCTAGTAGCAGCATGATGAGTGGATTTAGGGACGATGACTCTAAGTGAAGTAAGTCACACAGAAAAGGACACTTATCCTAAGATATCACTTATAGAGGGAATGTCAAAATCGCACACCTGAACTGAATTCCAAAACAGAACAGAGTCACACATTTAGAAAACACACTATGGCTGCTTAACGGCAAAGTGAGGTGGGGCGTTGCATAAAACAAGGGTTTCAAATTAGCTCAGATACCGTTCCAGAAGCCAAATATGTAATAGACAAGACCTACTCCCTGCTCAGTGAACTGGACTCAACACCCCCTATTCACCGCCCAAGAATATATCTGACTAGGAAGAGTCTTAAAACCTATGTATTGATATCTCTCTGGAAGTGAATCAAGAGGGTGTAAAGCGGCATAAACACAGCAGGGAAAAACAGCTAAACCCCATTATAAAAATAGATTACTTAAAAAAAAAACCCCATAAAACAAAGACAGTGAAAGAGAGAGAAATTCTTACAAAATCCGTTCAGGGGCTCTGATGCAACCTGGATTGACCATATCTAGACCCACAGCTGGATGAGACAGAAGGCTGGACACGCTTGGGGCTGAGAGGATTGGTGAGGTTGGGTGAGCAAATGCAGACCCTTTAAAGTAATAGTGCGTGGTACCCATGCCATGGGTCCCAAATCTCCAGGTTCAAGGGCATCTTCCTACATCGAAAACATGCCTGGGAAACCCAGAAGATGGCACACCGTGTGATCGGGAAAGGTTTCTAAAACGCACCTCATTTCTCCTCTTCTTGTGCTCGGGTTCGCCATTCCAGCCGCTTCACTAACAATCTCCCTACTTGGAGAATCAGCACCGTTGACCTCCTGTTTCGAACAGCTCGCAATTTGTGCTGAGGATGAACGGGAAGAGGGGGAACCAATGAGAGACTAGCTCTAGGTGTTGGGACAGGCACAGGTCACTCTATTTTCCCATCAGGAAGAAGAATGAACCACAGGCTCAGCCTGCCCCCCGGAACCAGAATAGGGCCTGAAGCAATCCTGCGCTTTTGCGGCCAGCTCCCAAAAAAGCGAGTTGACAAATGGAGCTCAGGGGCACTGCAATTCACAAACCTGCAGAGTTATAAATGAGAACTCTCGTCCACAAATATATTGAGGGAAGGCAACGAAGAGGATTTAAAAGCAAGGCAGAATTGCAGGAAACAGATTTCAGGAGGTAGATTCGACTCGCCTTGAAAGCACATGAAAAGCAGCAAAGCGCTGACAATGATGCCCTTGGCCAAAAAGGGCGTATGCGTTTTTTCCTGAATATATTCAGGAAAAAACGCATACGCCCTTTTTGGCCAACCAAGCAAGCCGGAAAGGCAAATCGGCGCTACAAACAAGTCTCGCTTGCCAGCGGTCAAAAGGGCCATGCTGAAAAAAGTGTAAAAACCAGAAATGCAGGACAGGCCATGGAGACATGGGAGCCTTGCTACGCTGATGGGCGGGATGGAAATTGCCAACAGCCACTCTGGAGAAGTGTACGCTGCGTCCTGTAACATGTAATAGACACAGCTGAGAGAGCATAGGGCACTTCCACTCATGGGCGTAGAAATCGGGAAACCTAAAAATCAACAAGACACAGGCACCCCAAAGTTTAGGGCTGCTCTGTTTCCAAGAACCTCCACTTCGGTACACCTTAAATATCCCAGGAAAGAGGAAAATGGATAAAGAAGTTGTGGTACTTATGCACAATGGAATATCAATCAGCCATGAAATCAGTGTCATAAGGCTAGTAGCAGCATGATGAGTGGATTTAGGGACGATGACTCTAAGTGAAGTAAGTCACACAGAAAAGGACACTTATCCTAAGATATCACTTATAGAGGGAATGTCAAAATCGCTACACCTGAACTGAATTCCAAAACAGAACAGAGTCACACATTTAGAAAACACACTATGGCTGCTTAACGGGAAAGTGAGGTGGGGCGATGCATAAAACAAGGGTTTCAAATTAGCTCAGATACCGTTCCAGAAGCCAAATATGTAATAGACAAGACCTACTCCCTGCTCAGTGAACTGGACTCAACACCCCCTATTCACCGCCCAAGAATATATCTGACTAGGAAGAGTCTTAAAACCCATATATTGATATCTCTCTGGAAGTGAATCAAGAGGGTGTAAAGCGGCATAAACACAGCAGGGAAAAGCAGCTAAACCCCATTATAAAAATAGATTACTTAAAAAAAAACCCATAAAACAAAGACAGTGAAAGAGAGAGAAATTCTTACAAAATCCGTTCAGGGGCTCTGATGCAACCTGGATTGACCATATCTAGACCCACAGCTGGATGAGACAGAAGGCTGGACACTCTTGGGGCTGAGAGGATTGGTGAGGTTGGGTGAGCAAACGCAGACCCTTTAAAGTAATAGTGCGTGGTACCCATGCCATGGGTCCCAAATCTCCAGGTTCAAGGGCATCTTCCTACATCGAAAACATGCCTGGGAAACCCAGAAGATGGTACACCGTGTGATCGGAAAAGGTTTCTAAAACGCACCTCATTTCTCCTCTCCTTGTGCTCGGGTTCGCCATTCCAGCCGCTTCACTAACAATCTCCCTACTTGGAGAATCAGCACCGTTGACCTCCTGTTTCGTACAGCTCGCAATTTGTCCTGAGGATGAACGGGAAGAGGGGAAACCAATGAGAGACTAGCTCTAGGTGTTGGGACAGGCACAGGCCACTCTATTTTCCCATCAGGAAGAAGAATGTACCACAGGCTCAGCCTGCCCCCCGGAACCAGAATAGGGCCTGAAGCAATCCTGCGCTTTTGCGGCCAGCTCCCAAAAAAGCGAGTTGACAAATGGAGCTCAGGGGCACTGCAATTCACAAACCTGCAGAGTTATAAATGATAACTCTCGTGCACAAATATATTGAGGGAAGGCAACGAAGAGGATTTGAAAGCAAGGCAGAATTGCAGGAAACAGATTTCAGGAGGTAGATTCGACTCGCCTTGAAAGCACATGAAAAGCGGCAAAGCGTTGACAATGATGCCCTTGGCCAAAAAGGGCGTATGCGTTTTTTCCTGAATATATTCAGGAAAAAACGCATACGCCCTTTTTGGCCAACCAAGCAAGCCGGAAAGGCAAATCGGCGCTACAAACAAGTCTCGCTTGCCAGCGGTCAAAAGGGCCATGCTGAAAAATGTGTAAAAACCAGTAATGCAGGACAGGCCATGGAGACATGGGAGCCTTGCTACGCTGATGGGCGCGATGGAAGATGCCAACAGCCACTCTGGAGAAGTGTACGCTGCGTCCTGAAACATGTAACAGACACAGCTGAGAGAGCATAGGGCACTTCCACTCATGGGCGTAGAAATCGGGAAACCTAAAACTCAACAAGACACAGGCACCCCAAAGTTTAGGGCTGCTCTGTTTCCAAGAACCTCTACTTCGGTACACCCTAAATATCCCAGGAAAGAGAAAAATGGATAAAGAAGTTGTGGTACTTATGCACAATGGAATATCACTCAGCCATGAAATCAGTGTCATAAGGCTAGTAGCAGCATGATGAGTGGATTTAGGGACGATGACTCTAAGTGAAGTAAGTCACACAGAAAAGGACACTTATCCTAAGATATCACTTATAGAGGGAATGTCAAAATCGCACACCTGAACTGAATTCCAAAACAGAACAGAGTCACACATTTAGAAAACACACTATGGCTGCTTAACGGGAAAGTGAGGTGGGGCGATGCATAAAACAAGGGTTTCAAATTAGCTCAGATACCGTTCCAGAAGCCAAATATGTAATAGACAAGACCTACTCCCTGCTCAGTGAAATGGACTCAACACCCCCTATTCACCGCCCAAGAATATATCTGACTAGGAAGAGTCTTAAAACCTATATATTGATATCTCTCTGGAAGTGAATCAAGAGGGTGTAAAGCGGCATAAACACAGCAGGGAAAAGCAGCTAAACCCCATTATAAAAATAGATTACTTAAAAAAAAACCCATAAAACAAAGACAGTGAAAGAGAGAGAAATTCTTACAAAATCCGTTCAGGGGCTCTGATGCAACCTGGATTGACCATATCTAGACCCACAGCTGGATGAGACAGAAGGCTGGACACTCTTGGGGCTGAGAGGATTGGTGAGGTTGGGTGAGCAAACGCAGACCCTTCAAAGTAATAGTGCGTGGTACCCATGCCATGGGTCCCAAATCTCCAGGTTCAAGGGCATCTTCCTACATCGAAAACATGCCTCGGAAACCCAGAAGATGGCACACCGTGTGATCGGGAAAGGTTTCTAAAACGCACCTTATTTCTCCTCTCCTTGTGCTCGGGTTCGCCATTCCAGCCGCTTCACTAACAATCTCCCTACTTGGAGAATCAGCACCGTTGACCTCCTGTTTCGTACAGCTCGCAATTTGTGCTGAGGATGAACGGGAAGAGGGGGAACCAATGAGAGACTAGCTCTAGGTGTTGGGACAGGCACAGGTCACTCTATTTTCCCATCAGGAAGAAGAATGAACCACAGGCTCAGCCTGCCCCCTGGAACCAGAATAGGCCCTGAAGCAATCGTGCGCTTTTGCGGCCAGCTCCCAAAAAAGCGAGTTGACAAATGGAGCTCAGGGGCACTGCAATTCACAAACCTGCAGAGTTATAAATGAGAACTCTCGTCCACAAATATATTGAGGGAAGGCAACGAAGAGGATTTGAAAGCAAGGCAGAATTGCAGGAAACAGATTTCAGGAGGTAGATTCGACTCGCCTTGAAAGCACATGAATAGCGGCAAAGCGTTGACAATGATGCCCTTGGCCAAAAAGGGCGTATGCGTTTTTTCCTGAATATATTCAGGAAAAAACGCATACGCCCTTTTTGGCCAACCAAGCAAGCCGGAAAGGCAAATCGGCGCTACAAACAAGTCTCGCTTGCCAGCGGTCAAAAGGGCCATGCTGAAAAAAGTGTAAAAACCAGAAATGCAGGACAGGCCATGGAGACATGGGAGCCTTGCTACGCTGATGGGCGGGATGGAAATTGCCAACAACCACTCTGGAGAAGTGTACGCTGCGTCCTGAAACATGTAATAGACACAGCTGAGAGAGCATAGGGCACTTCCACTCATGGGCGTAGAAATCGGGAAACGTAAAACTCAACAAGACACAGGCACCCCAAAGTTTAGGGCTGCTCTGTTTCCAAGAACCTCCACTTCGGTACACCCTAAATATCCCAGGAAAGAGAAAAATGGATAAAGAAGTTGTGGTACTTATGCACAATGGAATATCACTCAGCCATGAAATCAGTGTCATAAGGCTAGTAGCAGCATGATGAGTGGATTTAGGGACGATGACTCTAAGTGAAGTAAGTCACACAGAAAAGGACACTTATCCTAAGATATCACTTATAGAGGGAATGTCAAAATCGCTACACCTGAACAGAAGTCCCAAACAGAACAGAGTCACACATTTAGAAAACACACTATGGCTGCTTAACGGGAAAGTGAGGTGGGGCGATGCATAAAACAAGGGTTTCAAATTAGCTCAGATACCGTTCCAGAAGCCAAATATGTAATAGACAAGACCTACTCCCTGCTCAGTGAACTGGACTCAACACCCCCTATTCACCGCCCAAGAATATATCTGACTAGGAAGAGTCTTAAAACCTATGTATTGATATCTCTCTGGAAGTGAATCAAGAGGGTGTAAAGCGGCATAAACACAGCAGGGAAAAGCAGCTAAACCCCATTATAAAAATAGATTACTTAAAAAAAAAACCCATAAAACAAAGACAGTGAAAGAGAGAGAAATTCTTACAAAATCCATTCAGGGGCTCTGATGCAACCTGGATTGACCATATCTAGACCCACAGCTGGATGAGACAGAAGGCTGGACACTCTTGGTGCTGAGAGGATTGGTGAGGTTGCGTGAGCAAACGCAGACCCTTTAAAGTAATAGTGCGTGGTACCCATGCCATGGGTCCCAAATCTCCAGGTTCAAGGGCATCTTCCTACATCGAAAACATGCCTGGGAAACCCAGAAGATGGTACACCGTGTGATCGGAAAAGGTTTCTAAAACGCACCTCATTTCTCCTCTCCTTGTGCTCGGGTTCGCCATTCCAGCCGCTTCACTAACAATCTCCCTACTTGGAGAATCAGCACCGTTGACCTCCTGTTTCGTACAGCTCGCAATTTGTGCTGAGGATGAACGGGAAGAGGGGAAACCAATGAGAGACTAGCTCTAGGTGTTGGGACAGGCACAGGCCACTCTATTTTCCCATCAGGAAGAAGAATGAACCACAGGCTCAGCCTGCCCCCCGGAACCAGAATAGGCCCTGAAGCAATCCTGCGCTTTTGCGGCCAGCTCCCAAAAAAGCGAGTTGACAAATGGAGCTCAGGGGCACTGCAATTCACAAACCTGCAGAGTTATAAATGAGAACTCTCGTCCACAAATATATTGAGGGAAGGCAACGAAGAGGATTTGAAAGCAAGGCAGAATTGCAGGAAACAGATTTCAGGAGGTAGATTCGACTCGCCTTGAAAGCACATGAAAAGCGGCAAAGCGTTGACAATGATGCCCTTGGCCAAAAAGGGCGTATGCGTTTTTTCCTGAATATATTCAGGAAAAAACGCATACGCCCTTTTTGGCCAACCAAGCAAGCCGGAAAGGCAAATCGGCGCTACAAACAAGTCTCGCTTGCCAGCGGTCAAAAGGGCCATGCTGAAAAAAGTGTAAAAACCAGAAATGCAGGACAGGCCATGGAGACATGGGAGCCTTGCTACGCTGATGGGCGGGATGGAAATTGCCAACAGCCACTCTGGAGAAGTGTACGCTGCGTCCTGTAACATGTAATAGACACAGCTGAGAGAGCATAGGGCACTTCCACTCATGGGCGTAGAAATCGGGAAACCTAAAAATCAACAAGACACAGGCACCCCAAAGTTTAGGGCTGCTCTGTTTCCAAGAACCTCCACTTCGGTACACCTTAAATATCCCAGGAAAGAGGAAAATGGATAAAGAAGTTGTGGTACTTATGCACAATGGAATATCAATCAGCCATGAAATCAGTGTCATAAGGCTAGTAGCAGCATGATGAGTGGATTTAGGGACGATGACGCTAAGTGAAGTAAGTCACACAGAAAAGGACACTTATCCTAAGATATCACTTATAGAGGGAATGTCAAAATCGCTACACCTGAACTGAAGTCCCAAACAGAACAGAGTCACACATTTAGAAAACACACTATGGTTGCTTAACGGGAAAGTGAGGTGGGGCGATGCATAAAACAAGGGTTTCAAATTAGCTCAGATACCGTTCCAGAAGCCAAATATGTAATAGACAAGACCTACTCCCTGCTCAGTGAAATGGACTCAACACCCCCTATTCACCGCCCAAGAATATATCTGACTAGGAAGAGTCTTAAAACCTATATATTGATATCTCTCTGGAAGTGAATCAAGAGGGTGTAAAGCGGCATAAACACAGCAGGGAAAAGCAGCTAAACCCCATTATAAAAATAGATTACTTAAAAAAAACCCCATAAAACAAAGACAGTGAAAGAGAGAGAAATTCTTACAAAATCCGTTCAGGGGCTCTGATGCAACCTGGATTGACCATATCTAGACCCACAGCTGGATGAGACAGAAGGCTGGACACTCTTGGGGCTGAGAGGATTGGTGAGGTTGGGTGAGCAAACGCAGACCCTTTAAAGTAATAGTGCGTGGTACCCATGCCATGGGTCCCAAATCTCCAGGTTCAAGGGCATCTTCCTACATCGAAAACATGCCTGGGAAACCCAGAAGATGGTACACCGTGTGATCGGGAAAGGTTTCTAAAACGCACCTCATTTCTCCTCTCCTTGTGCTCGGGTTCGCCATTCCAGCCGCTTCACTAACAATCTCCCTACTTGGAGAATCAGCACCGTTGACCTCCTGTTTCGTACAGCTCGCAATTTGTCCTGACGATGAACGGGAAGAGGGGGAACCAATGAGAGACTAGCTCTAGGTGTTGGGACAGGCACAGGTCACTCTATTTTCCCATCAGGAAGAAGAATGAACCACAGGCTCAGCCTGCCCCCCGGAACCAGAATAGGCCCTGAAGCAATCCTGCGCTTTTGCGGCCAGCTCCCAAAAAAGCGAGTTGACAAATGGAGCTCAGGGGCACTGCAATTCACAAACCTGCAGAGTTATAAATGAGAACTCTCGTCCACAAATATATTGAGGGAAGGCAACGAAGAGGATTTGAAAGCAAGGCAGAATTGCAGGAAAAAGATTTCAGGAGGTAGATTCGACTCGCCTTGAAAGCACATGAAAAGCGGCAAAGCGTTGACAATGATGCCCTTGGCCAAAAAGGGCGTATGCGTTTTTTCCTGAATATATTCAGGAAAAAACGCATACGCCCTTTTTGGCCAACCAAGCAAGCCTTAAAGGCAAATCGGCGCTACAAACAAGTCTCGCTTGCCAGCGGTCAAAAGGGCCATGCTGAAAAAAGTGTAAAAACCAGAAATGCAGGACAGGCCATGGAGACGTGGGAGCCTTGCTACGCTGATGGGCGGGATGGAAATTGCCAACAACCACTCTGGAGAAGTGTACGCTGCGTCCTGAAACATGTAATAGACACAGCTGAGAGAGCATAGGGCACTTCCACTCATGGGCGTAGAAATCGGGAAACCAAAAACTCAACAAGACACAGGCACCCCAAAGTTTAGGGCTGCTCTGTTTCCAAGAACCTCCACTTCGGTACACCCTAAATATCCCAGGAAAGAGAAAAATGGATAAAGAAGTTGTGGTACTTATGCACAATGGAATATCACTCAGCCATGAAATCAGTGTCATAAGGCTAGTAGCAGCATGATGAGTGGATTTAGGGACGATGACTCTAAGTGAAGTAAGTCACACAGAAAAGGACACTTATCCTAAGATATCACTTATAGAGGGAATGTCAAAATCGCACACCTGAACTGAATTCCAAAACAGAACAGAGTCACACATTTAGAAAACACACTATGGCTGCTTAACGGCAAAGTGAGGTGGGGCGTTGCATAAAACAAGGGTTTCAAATTAGCTCAGATACCGTTCCAGAAGCCAAATATGTAATAGACAAGACCTACTCCCTGCTCAGTGAACTGGACTCAACACCCCCTATTCACCGCCCAAGAATATATCTGACTAGGAAGAGTCTTAAAACCTATGTATTGATATCTCTCTGGAAGTGAATCAAGAGGGTGTAAAGCGGCATAAACACAGCAGGGAAAAACAGCTAAACCCCATTATAAAAATAGATTACTTAAAAAAAAAACCCCATAAAACAAAGACAGTGAAAGAGAGAGAAATTCTTACAAAATCCGTTCAGGGGCTCTGATGCAACCTGGATTGACCATATCTAGACCCACAGCTGGATGAGACAGAAGGCTGGACACGCTTGGGGCTGAGAGGATTGGTGAGGTTGGGTGAGCAAATGCAGACCCTTTAAAGTAATAGTGCGTGGTACCCATGCCATGGGTCCCAAATCTCCAGGTTCAAGGGCATCTTCCTACATCGAAAACATGCCTGGGAAACCCAGAAGATGGCACACCGTGTGATCGGGAAAGGTTTCTAAAACGCACCTCATTTCTCCTCTTCTTGTGCTCGGGTTCGCCATTCCAGCCGCTTCACTAACAATCTCCCTACTTGGAGAATCAGCACCGTTGACCTCCTGTTTCGAACAGCTCGCAATTTGTGCTGAGGATGAACGGGAAGAGGGGGAACCAATGAGAGACTAGCTCTAGGTGTTGGGACAGGCACAGGTCACTCTATTTTCCCATCAGGAAGAAGAATGAACCACAGGCTCAGCCTGCCCCCCGGAACCAGAATAGGGCCTGAAGCAATCCTGCGCTTTTGCGGCCAGCTCCCAAAAAAGCGAGTTGACAAATGGAGCTCAGGGGCACTGCAATTCACAAACCTGCAGAGTTATAAATGAGAACTCTCGTCCACAAATATATTGAGGGAAGGCAACGAAGAGGATTTAAAAGCAAGGCAGAATTGCAGGAAACAGATTTCAGGAGGTAGATTCGACTCGCCTTGAAAGCACATGAAAAGCAGCAAAGCGCTGACAATGATGCCCTTGGCCAAAAAGGGCGTATGCGTTTTTTCCTGAATATATTCAGGAAAAAACGCATACGCCCTTTTTGGCCAACCAAGCAAGCCGGAAAGGCAAATCGGCGCTACAAACAAGTCTCGCTTGCCAGCGGTCAAAAGGGCCATGCTGAAAAAAGTGTAAAAACCAGAAATGCAGGACAGGCCATGGAGACATGGGAGCCTTGCTACGCTGATGGGCGGGATGGAAATTGCCAACAGCCACTCTGGAGAAGTGTACGCTGCGTCCTGTAACATGTAATAGACACAGCTGAGAGAGCATAGGGCACTTCCACTCATGGGCGTAGAAATCGGGAAACCTAAAAATCAACAAGACACAGGCACCCCAAAGTTTAGGGCTGCTCTGTTTCCAAGAACCTCCACTTCGGTACACCTTAAATATCCCAGGAAAGAGGAAAATGGATAAAGAAGTTGTGGTACTTATGCACAATGGAATATCAATCAGCCATGAAATCAGTGTCATAAGGCTAGTAGCAGCATGATGAGTGGATTTAGGGACGATGACTCTAAGTGAAGTAAGTCACACAGAAAAGGACACTTATCCTAAGATATCACTTATAGAGGGAATGTCAAAATCGCTACACCTGAACTGAATTCCAAAACAGAACAGAGTCACACATTTAGAAAACACACTATGGCTGCTTAACGGGAAAGTGAGGTGGGGCGATGCATAAAACAAGGGTTTCAAATTAGCTCAGATACCGTTCCAGAAGCCAAATATGTAATAGACAAGACCTACTCCCTGCTCAGTGAACTGGACTCAACACCCCCTATTCACCGCCCAAGAATATATCTGACTAGGAAGAGTCTTAAAACCCATATATTGATATCTCTCTGGAAGTGAATCAAGAGGGTGTAAAGCGGCATAAACACAGCAGGGAAAAGCAGCTAAACCCCATTATAAAAATAGATTACTTAAAAAAAAACCCATAAAACAAAGACAGTGAAAGAGAGAGAAATTCTTACAAAATCCGTTCAGGGGCTCTGATGCAACCTGGATTGACCATATCTAGACCCACAGCTGGATGAGACAGAAGGCTGGACACTCTTGGGGCTGAGAGGATTGGTGAGGTTGGGTGAGCAAACGCAGACCCTTTAAAGTAATAGTGCGTGGTACCCATGCCATGGGTCCCAAATCTCCAGGTTCAAGGGCATCTTCCTACATCGAAAACATGCCTGGGAAACCCAGAAGATGGTACACCGTGTGATCGGAAAAGGTTTCTAAAACGCACCTCATTTCTCCTCTCCTTGTGCTCGGGTTCGCCATTCCAGCCGCTTCACTAACAATCTCCCTACTTGGAGAATCAGCACCGTTGACCTCCTGTTTCGTACAGCTCGCAATTTGTCCTGAGGATGAACGGGAAGAGGGGAAACCAATGAGAGACTAGCTCTAGGTGTTGGGACAGGCACAGGCCACTCTATTTTCCCATCAGGAAGAAGAATGTACCACAGGCTCAGCCTGCCCCCCGGAACCAGAATAGGGCCTGAAGCAATCCTGCGCTTTTGCGGCCAGCTCCCAAAAAAGCGAGTTGACAAATGGAGCTCAGGGGCACTGCAATTCACAAACCTGCAGAGTTATAAATGATAACTCTCGTGCACAAATATATTGAGGGAAGGCAACGAAGAGGATTTGAAAGCAAGGCAGAATTGCAGGAAACAGATTTCAGGAGGTAGATTCGACTCGCCTTGAAAGCACATGAAAAGCGGCAAAGCGTTGACAATGATGCCCTTGGCCAAAAAGGGCGTATGCGTTTTTTCCTGAATATATTCAGGAAAAAACGCATACGCCCTTTTTGGCCAACCAAGCAAGCCGGAAAGGCCAATCGGCGCTACAAACAAGTCTCGCTTGCCAGCGGTCAAAAGGGCCATGCTGAAAAATGTGTAAAAACCAGTAATGCAGGACAGGCCATGGAGACATGGGAGCCTTGCTACGCTGATGGGCGCGATGGAAGATGCCAACAGCCACTCTGGAGAAGTGTACGCTGCGTCCTGAAACATGTAACAGACACAGCTGAGAGAGCATAGGGCACTTCCACTCATGGGCGTAGAAATCGGGAAACCTAAAACTCAACAAGACACAGGCACCCCAAAGTTTAGGGCTGCTCTGTTTCCAAGAACCTCTACTTCGGTACACCCTAAATATCCCAGGAAAGAGAAAAATGGATAAAGAAGTTGTGGTACTTATGCACAATGGAATATCACTCAGCCATGAAATCAGTGTCATAAGGCTAGTAGCAGCATGATGAGTGGATTTAGGGACGATGACGCTAAGTGAAGTAAGTCACACAGAAAAGGACACTTATCCTAAGATATCACTTATAGAGGGAATGTCAAAATCGCTACACCTGAACTGAAGTCCCAAACAGAACAGAGTCACACATTTAGAAAACACACTATGGTTGCTTAACGGGAAAGTGAGGTGGGGCGATGCATAAAACAAGGGTTTCAAATTAGCTCAGATACCGTTCCAGAAGCCAAATATGTAATAGACAAGACCTACTCCCTGCTCAGTGAAATGGACTCAACACCCCCTATTCACCGCCCAAGAATATATCTGACTAGGAAGAGTCTTAAAACCTATATATTGATATCTCTCTGGAAGTGAATCAAGAGGGTGTAAAGCGGCATAAACACAGCAGGGAAAAGCAGCTAAACCCCATTATAAAAATAGATTACTTAAAAAAAAACCCATAAAACAAAGACAGTGAAAGAGAGAGAAATTCTTACAAAATCCGTTCAGGGGCTCTGATGCAACCTGGATTGACCATATCTAGACCCACAGCTGGATGAGACAGAAGGCTGGACACTCTTGGGGCTGAGAGGATTGGTGAGGTTGGGTGAGCAAACGCAGACCCTTCAAAGTAATAGTGCGTGGTACCCATGCCATGGGTCCCAAATCTCCAGGTTCAAGGGCATCTTCCTACATCGAAAACATGCCTCGGAAACCCAGAAGATGGCACACCGTGTGATCGGGAAAGGTTTCTAAAACGCACCTTATTTCTCCTCTCCTTGTGCTCGGGTTCGCCATTCCAGCCGCTTCACTAACAATCTCCCTACTTGGAGAATCAGCACCGTTGACCTCCTGTTTCGTACAGCTCGCAATTTGTGCTGAGGATGAACGGGAAGAGGGGGAACCAATGAGAGACTAGCTCTAGGTGTTGGGACAGGCACAGGTCACTCTATTTTCCCATCAGGAAGAAGAATGAACCACAGGCTCAGCCTGCCCCCTGGAACCAGAATAGGCCCTGAAGCAATCGTGCGCTTTTGCGGCCAGCTCCCAAAAAAGCGAGTTGACAAATGGAGCTCAGGGGCACTGCAATTCACAAACCTGCAGAGTTATAAATGAGAACTCTCGTCCACAAATATATTGAGGGAAGGCAACGAAGAGGATTTGAAAGCAAGGCAGAATTGCAGGAAACAGATTTCAGGAGGTAGATTCGACTCGCCTTGAAAGCACATGAATAGCGGCAAAGCGTTGACAATGATGCCCTTGGCCAAAAAGGGCGTATGCGTTTTTTCCTGAATATATTCAGGAAAAAACGCATACGCCCTTTTTGGCCAACCAAGCAAGCCGGAAAGGCAAATCGGCGCTACAAACAAGTCTCGCTTGCCAGCGGTCAAAAGGGCCATGCTGAAAAAAGTGTAAAAACCAGAAATGCAGGACAGGCCATGGAGACATGGGAGCCTTGCTACGCTGATGGGCGGGATGGAAATTGCCAACAACCACTCTGGAGAAGTGTACGCTGCGTCCTGAAACATGTAATAGACACAGCTGAGAGAGCATAGGGCACTTCCACTCATGGGCGTAGAAATCGGGAAACGTAAAACTCAACAAGACACAGGCACCCCAAAGTTTAGGGCTGCTCTGTTTCCAAGAACCTCCACTTCGGTACACCCTAAATATCCCAGGAAAGAGAAAAATGGATAAAGAAGTTGTGGTACTTATGCACAATGGAATATCACTCAGCCATGAAATCAGTGTCATAAGGCTAGTAGCAGCATGATGAGTGGATTTAGGGACGATGACTCTAAGTGAAGTAAGTCACACAGAAAAGGACACTTATCCTAAGATATCACTTATAGAGGGAATGTCAAAATCGCTACACCTGAACAGAAGTCCCAAACAGAACAGAGTCACACATTTAGAAAACACACTATGGCTGCTTAACGGGAAAGTGAGGTGGGGCGATGCATAAAACAAGGGTTTCAAATTAGCTCAGATACCGTTCCAGAAGCCAAATATGTAATAGACAAGACCTACTCCCTGCTCAGTGAACTGGACTCAACACCCCCTATTCACCGCCCAAGAATATATCTGACTAGGAAGAGTCTTAAAACCTATGTATTGATATCTCTCTGGAAGTGAATCAAGAGGGTGTAAAGCGGCATAAACACAGCAGGGAAAAGCAGCTAAACCCCATTATAAAAATAGATTACTTAAAAAAAAAACCCATAAAACAAAGACAGTGAAAGAGAGAGAAATTCTTACAAAATCCATTCAGGGGCTCTGATGCAACCTGGATTGACCATATCTAGACCCACAGCTGGATGAGACAGAAGGCTGGACACTCTTGGTGCTGAGAGGATTGGTGAGGTTGCGTGAGCAAATGCAGACCCTTTAAAGTAATAGTGCGTGGTACCCATGCCATGGGTCCCAAATCTCCAGGTTCAAGGGCATCTTCCTACATCGAAAACATGCCTGGGAAACCCAGAAGATGGTACACCGTGTGATCGGAAAAGGTTTCTAAAACGCACCTCATTTCTCCTCTCCTTGTGCTCGGGTTCGCCATTCCAGCCGCTTCACTAACAATCTCCCTACTTGGAGAATCAGCACCGTTGACCTCCTGTTTCGTACAGGTCGCAATTTGTCCTGAGGATGAACGGGAAGAGGGGGAACCAATGAGAGACTAGCTCTAGGTGTTGGGACAGGCACAGGCCACTCTATTTTCCCATCAGGAAGAAGAATGAACCACAGGCTCAGCCTGCCCCCCGGAACCAGAATAGGCCCTGAAGCAATCCTGCGCTTTTGCGGCCAGCTCCCAAAAAAGCGAGTTGACAAATGGAGCTCAGGGGCACTGCAATTCACAAACCTGCAGAGTTATAAATGAGAACTCTCGTCCACAAATATATTGAGGGAAGGCAACGAAGAGGATTTGAAAGCAAGGCAGAATTGCAGGAAACAGATTTCAGGAGGTAGATTCGACTCGCCTTGAAAGCACATGAAAAGCGGCAAAGCGTTGACAATGATGCCCTTGGCCAAAAAGGGCGTATGCGTTTTTTCCTGAATATATTCAGGAAAAAACGCATACGCCCTTTTTGGCCAACCAAGCAAGCCGGAAAGGCAAATCGGCGCTACAAACAAGTCTCGCTTGCCAGCGGTCAAAAGGGCCATGCTGAAAAATGTGTAAAAACCAGAAATGCAGGACAGGCTATGGAGACGTGGGAGCCTTGCTACGCTGATGGGCGCGATGGAAGTTGCCAACAGCCACTCTGGAGAAGTGTACGCTGCGTCCTGAAACATGTAATAGACACAGCTGAGAGAGCATAGGGCACTTCCACTCATGGGCGTAGAAATCGGGAAACCTAAAACTCAACAAGACACAGGCACCCCAAAGTTTAGGGCTGCTCTGTTTCCAAGAACCTCTACTTCGGTACACCCTAAATATCCCAGGAAAGAGGAAAATGGATAAAGAAGTTGTGGTAGTTATGCACAATGGAATATCACTCAGCCATGAAATCAGTGTCATAAGGCTAGTAGCAGCATGATGAGTGGATTTAGGGACGATGACTCTAAGTGAAGTAAGTCACACAGAAAAGGACACTTATCCTAAGATATCACTTATAGAGGGAATGTCAAAATCGCACACCTGAACTGAATTCCAAAACAGAACAGAGTCACACATTTAGAAAACACACTATGGCTGCTTAACGGGAAAGTGAGGTGGGGCGATGCATAAAACAAGGGTTTCAAATTAGCTCAGATACCGTTCCAGAAGCCAAATATGTAATAGACAAGACCTACTCCCTGCTCAGTGAACTGGACTCAACACACCCTATTCACCGCCCAAGAATATATCTGACTAGGAAGAGTCTTAAAACCTATGTATTGATATCTCTCTGGAAGTGAATCAAGAGGGTGTAAAGCGGCATAAACACAGCAGGGAAAAACAGCTAAACCCCATTATAAAAATAGATTACTTAAAAAAAAAAACCCATAAAACAAAGACAGTGAAACAGAGAGAAATTCTTACAAAATCCGTTCAGGGGCTCTGATGCAACCTGGATTGACCATATCTAGACCCACAGCTGGATGTGACAGAAGGCTGGATACTCTTGGGGCTGAGAGGATTGGTGAGGTTGCGTGAGCAAATGCAGACCCTTTAAAGTAATAGTGCGTGGTACCCATGCCATGGGTCCCAAATCTCCAGGTTCAAGGGCATCTTCCTACATCGAAAACATGCCTGGGAAACCCAGAAGATGGTACACCGTGTGATCGGAAAAGGTTTCTAAAACGCACCTCATTTCTCCTCTCCTTGTGCTCGGGTTCGCCATTCCAGCCGCTTCACTAACAATCTCCCTACTTGGAGAATCAGCACCGTTGACCTCCTGTTTCGTACAGCTCGCAATTTGTCCTGAGGATGAACGGGAAGAGGGGGAACCAATGAGAGACTAGCTCTAGGTGTTGGGACAGGCACAGGTCACTCTATTTTCCCATCAGGAAGAAGAATGAACCACAGGCTCAGCCTGCCCCCCGGAACCAGAATAGGGCCTGAAGCAATCCTGCGCTTTTGCGGCCAGCTCCCAAAAAAGCGAGTTGACAAATGGAGCTCAGGGGCACTGCAATTCACAAGCCTGCAGAGTTATAAATGAGAACTCTCGTCCACAAATATATTGAGGGAAGGCAACGAAGAGGATTTGAAAGCAAGGCAGAATTGCAGGAAACAGATTTCAGGAGGTAGATTCGACTCGCCTTGAAAGCACATGAAAAGCGGCAAAGCGTTGACAATGAGGCCCTTGGCCAAAAAGGGCGTATGCGTTTTTTCCTGAATATATTCAGGAAAAAACGCATACGCCCTTTTTGGCCAACCAAGCAAGCCGGAAAGGCAAATCGGCGCTACAAACAAGTCTTGCTTGCCAGCGGTCAAAAGGGCCATGCTGAAAAAAGTGTAAAAACCAGAAATGCAGGACAGGCCATGGAGACATGGGAGCCTTGCTACGCTGATGGGCGGGATGGAAATTGCCAACAGCCACTCTGGAGAAGTGTACGCTGCGTCCTGTAACATGTAATAGACACAGCTGAGAGAGCATAGGGCACTTCCACTCATGGGCGTAGAAATCGGGAAACCTAAAAATCAACAAGACACAGGCACCCCAAAGTTTAGGGCTGCTCTGTTTCCAAGAACCTCCACTTCGGTACACCTTAAATATCCCAGGAAAGAGGAAAATGGATAAAGAAGTTGTGGTACTTATGCACAATGGAATATCAATCAGCCATGAAATCAGTGTCATAAGGCTAGTAGCAGCATGATGAGTGGATTTAGGGACGATGACTCTAAGTGAAGTAAGTCACACAGAAAAGGACACTTATCCTAAGATATCACTTATAGAGGGAATGTCAAAATCGCTACACCTGAACAGAAGTCCCAAACAGAACAGAGTCACACATTTAGAAAACACACTATGGCTGCTTAACGGGAAAGTGAGGTGGGGCGATGCATAAAACAAGGGTTTCAAATTAGCTCAGATACCGTTCCAGAAGCCAAATATGTAATAGACAAGACCTACTCCCTGCTCAGTGAACTGGACTCAACACCCCCTATTCACCGCCCAAGAATATATCTGACTAGGAAGAGTCTTAAAACCTATGTATTGATATCTCTCTGGAAGTGAATCAAGAGGGTGTAAAGCGGCATAAACACAGCAGGGAAAAACAGCTAAACCCCATTATAAAAATAGATTACTTAAAAAAAAACCCCATAAAACAAAGACAGTGAAAGAGAGAGAAATTCTTACAAAATCCGTTCAGGGGCTCTGATGCAACCTGGATTGACCATATCTAGACCCACAGCTGGATGAGACAGAAGGCTGGACACTCTTGGGGCTGAGAGGATTGGTGAGGTTGCGTGAGCAAATGCAGACCCTTTAAAGTAATAGTGCGTGGTACCCATGCCATGGGTCCCAAATCTCCAGGTTCAAGGGCATCTTCCTACATCGAAAACATGCCTGGGAAACCCAGAAGATGGTACACCGTGTGATCGGAAAAGGTTTCTAAAACGCACCTCATTTCTCCTCTCCTTGTGCTCGGGTTCGCCATTCCAGCCGCTTCACTAACAATCTCCCTACTTGGAGAATCAGCACCGTTGACCTCCTGTTTCGTACAGCTCGCAATTTGTCCTGAGGATGAACGGGAAGAGGGGGAACCAATGAGAGACTAGCTCTAGGTGTTGGGACAGGCACAGGTCACTCTATTTTCCCATCAGGAAGAAGAATGAACCACAGGCTCAGCCTGCCCCCCGGAACCAGAATAGGGCCTGAAGCAATCCTGCGCTTTTGCGGCCAGCTCCCAAAAAAGCGAGTTGACAAATGGAGCTCAGGGGCACTGCAATTCACAAACCTGCAGAGTTATAAATGAGAACTCTCGTCCACAAATATATTGAGGGAAGGCAACGAAGAGGATTTGAAAGCAAGGCAGAATTGCAGGAAACAGATTTCAGGAGGTAGATTCGACTCGCCTTGAAAGCACATGAAAAGCGGCAAAGCGTTGACAATGATGCCCTTGGCCAAAAAGGGCGTATGCGTTTTTTCCTGAATATATTCAGGAAAAAACGCATACGCCCTTTTTGGCCAACCAAGCAAGCCGGAAAGGCAAATCGGCGCTACAAACAAGTCTCGCTTGCCAGCGGTCAAAAGGGCCATGCTGAAAAATGTGTAAAAACCAGAAATGCAGGACAGGCCATGGAGACGTGGGAGCCTTGCTACGCTAATGGGCGCGATGGAAGTTGCCAACAGCCACTCTGGAGATGTGTACGCTGCGTCCTGAAACATGTAATAGACACAGCTGAGAGAGCATAGGGCACTTCCACTCATGGGCGTAGAAATCGGGAAACCTAAAAATCAACAAGACACAGGCACCCCAAAGTTTAGGGCTGCTCTGTTTCCAAGAACCTCCACTTCGGTACACATTAAATATCCCAGGAAAAAGAAAAATGGATAAAGAAGTTGTGGTACTTATGCACAATGGAATATCACTCAGCCATGAAATCAGTGTCATAAGGCTAGTAGCAGCATGATGAGTGGATTTAGGGACGATGACTCTAAGTGAAGTAAGTCACACAGAAAAGGACACTTATCCTAAGATATCACTTATAGAGGGAATGTCAAAATCGCTACACCTGAACTGAAGTCCCAAACAGAACAGAGTCACACATTTAGAAAACACACTATGGCTGCTTAACGGGAAAGTGAGGTGGGGCGATGCATAAAACAAGGGTTTCAAATTAGCTCAGATACCGTTCCAGAAGCCAAATATGTAATAGACAAGACCTACTCCCTGCTCAGTGAACTGGACTCAACACCCCCTATTCACCACCCAAGAATATATCTGACTAGGAAGAGTCTTAAAAGCTATGTATTGATATCTCTCTGGAAGTGAATCAAGAGGGTGTAAAGCGGCATAAACACAGCAGGGAAAAGCAGCTAAACCCCATTATAAAAATAGATTACTTAATAAAAATCCCCATAAAACAAAGGCAGTGAAAGAGAGAGAAATTCTTACAAAATCCGTTCAGGGGCTCTGATGCAACCTGGATTGACCATATCTAGACCCACAGCTGGATGAGACAGAAGGCTGGACACTCTTGGGGCTGAGAGGATTGGTGAGGTTGGGTGAGCAAACGCAGACCCTTTAAAGTAATAGTGCGTGGTACCCATGCCATGGGTCCCAAATCTCCAGGTTCAAGGGCATCTTCCTACATCGAAAACATGCCTCGGAAACCCAGAAGATGGCACACCGTGTGATCGGGAAAGGTTTCTAAAACGCACCTCATTTCTCCTCTCCTTGTGCTCGGGTTCGCCATTCCAGCCGCTTCACTAACAATCTCCCTACTTGGAGAATCAGCACCGTTGACCTCCTGTTTCGTACAGCTCGCAATTTGTGCTGAGGATGAACGGGAAGAGGGGGAACCAATGAGAGACTAGCTCTAGGTGTTGGGACAGGCACAGGTCACTCTATTTTCCCATCAGGAAGAAGAATGAACCACAGGCTCAGCCTGCCCCCCGGAACCAGAATAGGCCCTGAAGCAATCCTGCGCTTTTGCGGCCAGCTCCCAAAAAAGCGAGTTGACAAATGGAGCTCAGGGGCACTGCAATTCACAAACCTGCAGAGTTATAAATGAGAACTCTCGTCCACAAATATATTGAGGGAAGGCAACGAAGAGGATTTGAAAGCAAGGCAGAATTGCAGGAAACAGATTTCAGGAGGTAGATTCGACTCGCCTTGAAAGCACATGAAAAGCGCCAAAGTGTTGACAATGATGCCCTTGGCCAAAAAGGGCGTATGCGTTTTTTCCTGAATATATTCAGGAAAAAACGCATACGCCCTTTTTGGCCAACCAAGCAAGCCGGAAAGGCAAATCGGCGCTACAAACAAGTCTCGCTTGCCAGCGGTCAAAAGGGCCATGCTGAAAAAAGTGTATAAACCAGAAATGCAGGACAGGCCATGGAGACATGGGAGCCTTGCTACGCTGATGGGCGGGATGGAAATTGCCAACAACCACTCTGGAGAAGTGTACGCTGCGTCCTGAAACATGTAATAGACACAGCTGAGAGAGCATAGGGCACTTCCACTCATGGGCGTAGAAATCGGGAAACGTAAAACTCAACAAGACACAGGCACCCCAAAGTTTAGGGCTGCTCTGTTTCCAAGAACCTCCACTTCGGTACACCCTAAATATCCCAGGAAAGAGAAAAATGGATAAAGAAGTTGTGGTACTTATGCACAATGGAATATCACTCAGCCATGAAATCAGTGTCATAAGGCTAGTAGCAGCATGATGAGTGGATTTAGGGACGATGACTCTAAGTGAAGTAAGTCACACAGAAAAGGACACTTATCCTAAGATATCACTTATAGAGGGAATGTCAAAATCGCTACACCTGAACAGAAGTCCCAAACAGAACAGAGTCACACATTTAGAAAACACACTATGGCTGCTTAACGGGAAAGTGAGGTGGGGCGATGCATAAAACAAGGGTTTCAAATTAGCTCAGATACCGTTCCAGAAGCCAAATATGTAATAGACAAGACCTACTCCCTGCTCAGTGAACTGGACTCAACACCCCCTATTCACCGCCCAAGAATATATCTGACTAGGAAGAGTCTTAAAACCTATGTATTGATATCTCTCTGGAAGTGAATCAAGAGGGTGTAAAGCGGCATAAACACAGCAGGGAAAAGCAGCTAAACCCCATTATAAAAATAGATTACTTAAAAAAAAACCCATAAAACAAAGACAGTGAAAGAGAGAGAAATTCTTACAAAATCCGTTCAGGGGCTCTGATGCAACCTGGATTGACCATATCTAGACCCACAGCTGGATGAGACAGAAGGCTGGACACTCTTGGGGCTGAGAGGATTGGTGAGGTTGGGTGAGCAAACGCAGACCCTTTAAAGTAATAGTGCGTGGTACCCATGCCATGGGTCCCAAATCTCCAGGTTCAAGGGCATCTTCCTACATCGAAAACATGCCTCGGAAACCCAGAAGATGGCACACCGTGTGATCGGGAAAGGTTTCTAAAACGCACCTCATTTCTCCTCTCCTTGTGCTCGGGTTCGCCATTCCAGCCGCTTCACTAACAATCTCCCTACTTGGAGAATCAGCACCGTTGACCTCCTGTTTCGTACAGCTCGCAATTTGTCCTGACGATGAACGGGAAGAGGGGGAACCAATGAGAGACTAGCTCTAGGTGTTGGGACAGGCACAGGCCACTCTATTTTCTCATCAGGAAGAAGAATGAACCACAGGCTCAGCCTGCCCCCCGGAACCAGAATAGGGCCTGAAGCAATCCTGCGCTTTTGCGGCCAGCTCCCAAAAAAGCGAGTTGACAAATGGAGCTCAGGGGCACTGCAATTCACAAACCTGCAGAGTTATAAATGAGAACTCTCGTCCACAAATATATTGAGGGAAGGCAACGAAGAGGATTTGAAAGCAAGGCAGAATTGCAGGAAACAGATTTCAGGAGGTAGATTCGACTCGCCTTGAAAGCACATGAAAAGCGGCAAAGCGTTGACAATGATGCCCTTGGCCAAAAAGGGCGTATGCGTTTTTTCCTGAATATATTCAGGAAAAAACGCATACGACCTTTTTGGCCAACCAAGCAAGCCGGAAAGGCAAATCGGCGCTACAAACAAGTCTCGCTTGCCAGCGGTCAAAAGGGCCATGCTGAAAAAAGTGTAAAAACCAGAAATGCAGGACAGGCCATGGAGACATGGGAGCCTTGCTACGCTGATGGGCGGGATGGAAATTGCCAACAGCCACTCTGGAGAAATGTACGCTGCGTCCTGTAACATGTAATAGACACAGCTGAGAGAGCATAGGGCACTTCCACTCATGGGCGTAGAAATCGGGAAACCTAAAAATCAACAAGACACAGGCACCCCAAAGTTTAGGGCTGCTCTGTTTCCAAGAACCTCCACTTCGGTACACCTTAAATATCCCAGGAAAGAGGAAAATGGATAAAGAAGTTGTGGTACTTATGCACAATGGAATATCAATCAGCCATGAAATCAGTGTCATAAGGCTAGTAGCAGCATGATGAGTGGATTTAGGGACGATGACTCTAAGTGAAGTAAGTCACACAGAAAAGGACACTTATCCTAAGATATCACTTATAGAGGGAATGTCAAAATCGCTACACCTGAACTGAAGTCCCAAACAGAACAGAGTCACACATTTAGAAAACACACTATGGCTGCTTAACGGGAAAGTGAGGTGGGGCGATGCATAAAACAAGGGTTTCAAATTAGCTCAGATACCGTTCCAGAAGCCAAATATGTAATAGACAAGACCTACTCCCTGCTCAGTGAACTGGACTCAACACCCCCTATTCACCGCCCAAGAATATATCTGACTAGGAAGAGTCTTAAAACCTATATATTGATATCTCTCTGGAAGTGAATCAAGAGGGTGTAAAGCGGCATAAACACAGCAGGGAAAAGCAGCTAAACCCCATTATAAAAATAGATTACTTAAAAAAAAAACCCCATAAAACAAAGACAGTGAAAGAGAGAGAAATTCTTACAAAATCCGTTCAGGGGCTCTGATGCAACCTGGATTGACCATATCTAGACCCACAGCTGGATGAGACAGAAGGCTGGACACTCTTGGGGCTGAGAGGATTGGTGAGGTTGGGTGAGCAAACGCAGACCCTTTAAAGTAATAGTGCGTGGTACCCATGCCATGGGTCCCAAATCTCCAGGTTCAAGGGCATCTTCCTACATCGAAAACATGCCTGGGAAACCCAGAAGATGGTAAACCGTGTGATCGGAAAAGGTTTCTAAAACGCACCTCATTTCTCCTCTCCTTGTGCTCGGGTTCGCCATTCCAGCCGCTTCACTAACAATCTCCCTACTTGGAGAATCAGCACCGTTGACCTCCTGTTTCGTACAGGTCGCAATTTGTCCTGACGATGAACGGGAAGAGGGGGAACCAATGAGAGACTAGCTCTAGGTGTTGGGACAGGCACAGGCCACTCTATTTTCCCATCAGGAAGAAGAATGAACCACAGGCTCAGCCTGCCCCCCGGAACCAGAATAGGGCCTGAAGCAATCCTGCGCTTTTGCGGCCAGCTCCCAAAAAAGCGAGTTGACAAATGGAGCTCAGGGGCACTGCAATTCACAAACCTGCAGAGTTATAAATGAGAACTCTCGTGCACAAATATATTGAGGGAAGGCAACGAAGAGGATTTGAAAGCAAGGCAGAATTGCAGGAAACAGATTTCAGGAGGTAGATTCGACTTGCCTTGAAAGCACATGAAAAGCGGCAAAGCGTTGACAATGATGCCCTTGGCCAAAAAGGGCGTATGCGTTTTTTCCTGAATATATTCAGGAAAAAACGCATACGCCCTTTTTGGCCAACCAAGCAAGCCGGAAAGGCAAATCGGCGCTACAAACAAGTCTCGCTTGCCAGAGGTCAAAAGGGCCATGCTGAAAAAAGTGTAAAAACCAGAAATTCAGGACAGGCCATGGAGACATGGGAGCCTTGCTACGCTGATGGGCGCAATGGAAATTGCCAACAGCCACTCTGGAGAAGTGTACGCTGCGTCCTGTAACATGTAATAGACACAGCTGAGAGAGCATAGGGCACTTCCACTCATGGGCGTAGAAATCGGGAAACCTAAAAATCAACAAGACACAGGCACCCCAAAGTTTAGGGCTGCTCTGTTTCCAAGAACCTCCACTTCGGTACACCTTAAATATCCCAGGAAAGAGGAAAATGGATAAAGAAGTTGTGGTACTTATGCACAATGGAATATCAATCAGCCATGAAATCAGTGTCATAAGGCTAGTAGCAGCATGATGAGTGGATTTAGGGACGATGACTCTAAGTGAAGTAAGTCACACAGAAAAGGACACTTATCCTAAGATATCACTTATAGAGGGAATCTCAAAATCGCTACACCTGAACTGAAGTCCCAAAAAGAACAGAGTCACACATTTAGAAAACACACTATGGCTGCTTAACGGGAAAGTGAGGTGGGGCGATGCATAAAACAAGGGTTTCAAATTAGCTCAGATACCGTTCCAGAAGCCAAATATGTAATAGACAAGACCTACTCCCTGCTCAGTGAAATGGACTCAACACCCCCTATTCACCGCCCAAGAATATATCTGACTAGGAAGAGTCTTAAAACCTATATATTGATATCTCTCTGGAAGTGAATCAAGAGGGTGTAAAGCGGCATAAACACAGCAGGGAAAAGCAGCTAAACCCCATTATAAATATAGATTACTTAAAAAAAAACCCATAAAACAAAGACAGTGAAAGAGAGAGAAATTCTTACAAAATCCGTTCAGGGGCTCTGATGCAACCTGGATTGACCATATCTAGACCCACAGCTGGATGAGACATAAGGCTGGACACTCTTGGGGCTGAGAGGATTGGTGAGGTTGGGTGAGCAAACGCAGACCCTTTAAAGTAATACTGCGTGGTACCCATGCCATGGGTCCCAAATCTCCTGGTTCAAGGGCATCTTCCTACATCGAAAACATGCCTGGGAAACCCAAAGTTGGTACACTGTGTGATCGGGAAAGGTTTCTAAAAAGCACCTCATTTCTCCTCTCCTTGTGCTCGGGTTCGCCATTCCAGCCGCTTCACTAACCATCTCTCTACTTGGAGAATCAGCACCGTTGACCTCCTGTTTCGTACAGGTCGCAATTTGTCCTGACGATGAACGGGAAGAGGGGGAACCAATGAGAGACTAGCTCTAGGTGTTGGGACAGGCACAGGTCACTCTATTTTCCCATCAGGAAGAAGAATGAACCACAGGCTCAGCCTGCCCCCCGGAACCAGAATAGGCCCTGAAGCAATCCTGCGCTTTTGCGGCCAGCTCCCAAAAAAGCGAGTTGACAAATGGAGCTCAGGGGCACTGCAATTCACAAACCTGCAGAGTTATAAATGAGAACTCTCGTCCACAAATATATTGAGGGAAGGCAACGAAGAGGATTTGAAAGCAAGGCAGAATTGCAGGAAACAGATTTCAGGAGGTAGATTCGACTCGCCTTGAAAGCACATGAAAAGCGGCAAAGCGTTGACAATGATGCCCTTGGCCAAAAAGGGCGTATGCGTTTTTTCCTGAATATATTCAGGAAAAAACGCATACGCCCTTTTTGGCCAACCAAGCAAGCCGGAAAGGCCAATCGGCGCTACAAAGAAGTCTCGATTGCCAGCGGTCAAAAGGGCCATGCTGAAAAAAGTGTAAAAACCAGAAATGCAGGACAGGCCATGGAGACATGGGAGCCTTGCTACGCTGATGGGCGGGATGGAAATTGCCAACAGCCACTCTGGAGAAGTGTACGCTGCGTCCTGTAACATGTAATAGACACAGCTGAGAGAGCATAGGGCACTTCCACTCATGGGCGTAGAAATCGGGAAACCTAAAAATCAACAAGACACAGGCACCCCAAAGTTTAGGGCTGCTCTGTTTCCAAGAACCTCCACTTCGGTACACCTTAAATATCCCAGGAAAGAGGAAAATGGATAAAGAAGTTGTGGTACTTATGCACAATGGAATATCACTCAGCCATGAAATCAGTGTCATAAGGCTAGTAGCAGCATGATGAGTGGATTTAGGGACGATGACTCTAAGTGAAGTAAGTCACACAGAAAAGGACACTCATCCTAAGATATCACTTATAGAGGGAATGTCAAAATCGCTACACCTGAACTGAAGTCCCAAACAGAACAGAGTCACACATTTAGAAAACACACTATGGCTGCTTAACGGGAAAGTGAGGTGGGGCGATGCATAAAACAAGGGTTTCAAATTAGCTCAGATACCGTTCCAGAAGCCAAATATGTAATAGACAAGACCTACTCCCTGCTCAGTGAACTGGACTCAACACCCCCTATTCACCGCCCAAGAATATATCTGACTAGGAAGAGTCTTAAAACCTATGTATTGATATCTCTCTGGAAGTGAATCAAGAGGGTGTAAAGCGGCATAAACACAGCAGGGAAAAGCAGCTAAACCCCATTATAAAAATAGATTACTTAAAAAAAAAACCCCATAAAACAAAGACAGTGAAAGAGAGAGAAATTCTTACAAAATCCGTTCAGGGGCTCTGATGCAACCTGGATTGACCATATCTAGACCCACAGCTGGATGAGACAGAAGGCTGGACACTCTTGGGGCTGAGAGGATTGGTGAGGTTGGGTGAGCAAACGCAGACCCTTTAAAGTAATAGTGCGTGGTACCCATGCCATGGGTCCCAAATCTCCAGGTTCAAGGGCATCTTCCTACATCGAAAACATGCCTGGGAAACCCAGAAGATGGTAAACCGTGTGATCGGAAAAGGTTTCTAAAACGCACCTCATTTCTCCTCTCCTTGTGCTCGGGTTCGCCATTCCAGCCGCTTCACTAACAATCTCCCTACTTGGAGAATCAGCACCGTTGACCTCCTGTTTCGTACAGGTCGCAATTTGTCCTGACGATGAACGGGAAGAGGGGGAACCAATGAGAGACTAGCTCTAGGTGTTGGGACAGGCACAGGCCACTCTATTTTCCCATCAGGAAGAAGAATGAACCACAGGCTCAGCCTGCCCCCCGGAACCAGAATAGGGCCTGAAGCAATCCTGCGCTTTTGCGGCCAGCTCCCAAAAAAGCGAGTTGACAAATGGAGCTCAGGGGCACTGCAATTCACAAACCTGCAGAGTTATAAATGAGAACTCTCGTGCACAAATATATTGAGGGAAGGCAACGAAGAGGATTTGAAAGCAAGGCAGAATTGCAGGAAACAGATTTCAGGAGGTAGATTCGACTTGCCTTGAAAGCACATGAAAAGCGGCAAAGCGTTGACAATGATGCCCTTGGCCAAAAAGGGCGTATGCGTTTTTTCCTGAATATATTCAGGAAAAAACGCATACGCCCTTTTTGGCCAACCAAGCAAGCCGGAAAGGCAAATCGGCGCTACAAACAAGTCTCGCTTGCCAGAGGTCAAAAGGGCCATGCTGAAAAAAGTGTAAAAACCAGAAATTCAGGACAGGCCATGGAGACATGGGAGCCTTGCTACGCTGATGGGCGCGATGGAAATTGCCAACAGCCACTCTGGAGAAGTGTACGCTGCGTCCTGTAACATGTAATAGACACAGCTGAGAGAGCATAGGGCACTTCCACTCATGGGCGTAGAAATCGGGAAACCTAAAAATCAACAAGACACAGGCACCCCAAAGTTTAGGGCTGCTCTGTTTCCAAGAACCTCCACTTCGGTACACCTTAAATATCCCAGGAAAGAGGAAAATGGATAAAGAAGTTGTGGTACTTATGCACAATGGAATATCAATCAGCCATGAAATCAGTGTCATAAGGCTAGTAGCAGCATGATGAGTGGATTTAGGGACGATGACTCTAAGTGAAGTAAGTCACACAGAAAAGGACACTTATCCTAAGATATCACTTATAGAGGGAATGTCAAAATCGCTACACCTGAACTGAAGTCCCAAAAAGAACAGAGTCACACATTTAGAAAACACACTATGGCTGCTTAACGGGAAAGTGAGGTGGGGCGATGCATAAAACAAGGGTTTCAAATTAGCTCAGATACCGTTCCAGAAGCCAAATATGTAATAGACAAGACCTACTCCCTGCTCAGTGAAATGGACTCAACACCCCCTATTCACCGCCCAAGAATATATCTGACTAGGAAGAGTCTTAAAACCTATATATTGATATCTCTCTGGAAGTGAATCAAGAGGGTGTAAAGCGGCATAAACACAGCAGGGAAAAGCAGCTAAACCCCATTATAAATATAGATTACTTAAAAAAAAACCCATAAAACAAAGACAGTGAAAGAGAGAGAAATTCTTACAAAATCCGTTCAGGGGCTCTGATGCAACCTGGATTGACCATATCTAGACCCACAGCTGGATGAGACATAAGGCTGGACACTCTTGGGGCTGAGAGGATTGGTGAGGTTGGGTGAGCAAACGCAGACCCTTTAAAGTAATACTGCGTGGTACCCATGCCATGGGTCCCAAATCTCCTGGTTCAAGGGCATCTTCCTACATCGAAAACATGCCTGGGAAACCCAAAGTTGGTACACTGTGTGATCGGGAAAGGTTTCTAAAAAGCACCTCATTTCTCCTCTCCTTGTGCTCGGGTTCGCCATTCCAGCCGCTTCACTAACCATCTCTCTACTTGGAGAATCAGCACCGTTGACCTCCTGTTTCGTACAGGTCGCAATTTGTCCTGACGATGAACGGGAAGAGGGGGAACCAATGAGAGACTAGCTCTAGGTGTTGGGACAGGCACAGGTCACTCTATTTTCCCATCAGGAAGAAGAATGAACCACAGGCTCAGCCTGCCCCCCGGAACCAGAATAGGCCCTGAAGCAATCCTGCGCTTTTGCGGCCAGCTCCCAAAAAAGCGAGTTGACAAATGGAGCTCAGGGGCACTGCAATTCACAAACCTGCAGAGTTATAAATGAGAACTCTCGTCCACAAATATATTGAGGGAAGGCAACGAAGAGGATTTGAAAGCAAGGCAGAATTGCAGGAAACAGATTTCAGGAGGTAGATTCGACTCGCCTTGAAAGCACATGAAAAGCGGCAAAGCGTTGACAATGATGCCCTTGGCCAAAAAGGGCGTATGCGTTTTTTCCTGAATATATTCAGGAAAAAACGCATACGCCCTTTTTGGCCAACCAAGCAAGCCGGAAAGGCCAATCGGCGCTACAAACAAGTCTCGCTTGCCAGAGGTCAAAAGGGCCATGCTGAAAAAAGTGTAAAAACCAGAAATTCAGGACAGGCCATGGAGACATGGGAGCCTTGCTACGCTGATGGGCGCGATGGAAATTGCCAACAGCCACTCTGGAGAAGTGTACGCTGCGTCCTGTAACATGTAATAGACACAGCTGAGAGAGCATAGGGCACTTCCACTCATGGGCGTAGAAATCGGGAAACCTAAAAATCAACAAGACACAGGCACCCCAAAGTTTAGGGCTGCTCTGTTTCCAAGAACCTCCACTTCGGTACACCTTAAATATCCCAGGAAAGAGGAAAATGGATAAAGAAGTTGTGGTACTTATGCACAATGGAATATCAATCAGCCATGAAATCAGTGTCATAAGGCTAGTAGCAGCATGATGAGTGGATTTAGGGACGATGACTCTAAGTGAAGTAAGTCACACAGAAAAGGACACTTATCCTAAGATATCACTTATAGAGGGAATCTCAAAATCGCTACACCTGAACTGAAGTCCCAAAAAGAACAGAGTCACACATTTAGAAAACACACTATGGCTGCTTAACGGGAAAGTGAGGTGGGGCGATGCATAAAACAAGGGTTTCAAATTAGCTCAGATACCGTTCCAGAAGCCAAATATGTAATAGACAAGACCTACTCCCTGCTCAGTGAAATGGACTCAACACCCCCTATTCACCGCCCAAGAATATATCTGACTAGGAAGAGTCTTAAAACCTATATATTGATATCTCTCTGGAAGTGAATCAAGAGGGTGTAAAGCGGCATAAACACAGCAGGGAAAAGCAGCTAAACCCCATTATAAATATAGATTACTTAAAAAAAAACCCATAAAACAAAGACAGTGAAAGAGAGAGAAATTCTTACAAAATCCGTTCAGGGGCTCTGATGCAACCTGGATTGACCATATCTAGACCCACAGCTGGATGAGACATAAGGCTGGACACTCTTGGGGCTGAGAGGATTGGTGAGGTTGGGTGAGCAAACGCAGACCCTTTAAAGTAATACTGCGTGGTACCCATGCCATGGGTCCCAAATCTCCTGGTTCAAGGGCATCTTCCTACATCGAAAACATGCCTGGGAAACCCAAAGTTGGTACACTGTGTGATCGGGAAAGGTTTCTAAAAAGCACCTCATTTCTCCTCTCCTTGTGCTCGGGTTCGCCATTCCAGCCGCTTCACTAACCATCTCTCTACTTGGAGAATCAGCACCGTTGACCTCCTGTTTCGTACAGGTCGCAATTTGTCCTGACGATGAACGGGAAGAGGGGGAACCAATGAGAGACTAGCTCTAGGTGTTGGGACAGGCACAGGTCACTCTATTTTCCCATCAGGAAGAAGAATGAACCACAGGCTCAGCCTGCCCCCCGGAACCAGAATAGGCCCTGAAGCAATCCTGCGCTTTTGCGGCCAGCTCCCAAAAAAGCGAGTTGACAAATGGAGCTCAGGGGCACTGCAATTCACAAACCTGCAGAGTTATAAATGAGAACTCTCGTCCACAAATATATTGAGGGAAGGCAACGAAGAGGATTTGAAAGCAAGGCAGAATTGCAGGAAACAGATTTCAGGAGGTAGATTCGACTCGCCTTGAAAGCACATGAAAAGCGGCAAAGCGTTGACAATGATGCCCTTGGCCAAAAAGGGCGTATGCGTTTTTTCCTGAATATATTCAGGAAAAAACGCATACGCCCTTTTTGGCCAACCAAGCAAGCCGGAAAGGCCAATCGGCGCTACAAAGAAGTCTCGATTGCCAGCGGTCAAAAGGGCCATGCTGAAAAAAGTGTAAAAACCAGAAATGCAGGACAGGCCATGGAGACATGGGAGCCTTGCTACGCTGATGGGCGGGATGGAAATTGCCAACAGCCACTCTGGAGAAGTGTACGCTGCGTCCTGTAACATGTAATAGACACAGCTGAGAGAGCATAGGGCACTTCCACTCATGGGCGTAGAAATCGGGAAACCTAAAAATCAACAAGACACAGGCACCCCAAAGTTTAGGGCTGCTCTGTTTCCAAGAACCTCCACTTCGGTACACCTTAAATATCCCAGGAAAGAGGAAAATGGATAAAGAAGTTGTGGTACTTATGCACAATGGAATATCACTCAGCCATGAAATCAGTGTCATAAGGCTAGTAGCAGCATGATGAGTGGATTTAGGGACGATGACTCTAAGTGAAGTAAGTCACACAGAAAAGGACACTCATCCTAAGATATCACTTATAGAGGGAATGTCAAAATCGCTACACCTGAACTGAAGTCCCAAACAGAACAGAGTCACACATTTAGAAAACACACTATGGCTGCTTAACGGGAAAGTGAGGTGGGGCGATGCATAAAACAAGGGTTTCAAATTAGCTCAGATACCGTTCCAGAAGCCAAATATGTAATAGACAAGACCTACTCCCTGCTCAGTGAACTGGACTCAACACCCCCTATTCACCGCCCAAGAATATATCTGACTAGGAAGAGTCTTAAAACCTATGTATTGATATCTCTCTGGAAGTGAATCAAGAGGGTGTAAAGCGGCATAAACACAGCAGGGAAAAGCAGCTAAACCCCATTATAAAAATAGATTACTTAAAAAAAAAACCCCATAAAACAAAGACAGTGAAAGAGAGAGAAATTCTTACAAAATCCGTTCAGGGGCTCTGATGCAACCTGGATTGACCATATCTAGACCCACAGCTGGATGAGACAGAAGGCTGGACACTCTTGGGGCTGAGAGGATTGGTGAGGTTGGGTGAGCAAACGCAGACCCTTTAAAGTAATAGTGCGTGGTACCCATGCCATGGGTCCCAAATCTCCAGGTTCAAGGGCATCTTCCTACATCGAAAACATGCCTGGGAAACCCAGAAGATGGTAAACCGTGTGATCGGAAAAGGTTTCTAAAACGCACCTCATTTCTCCTCTCCTTGTGCTCGGGTTCGCCATTCCAGCCGCTTCACTAACAATCTCCCTACTTGGAGAATCAGCACCGTTGACCTCCTGTTTCGTACAGGTCGCAATTTGTCCTGACGATGAACGGGAAGAGGGGGAACCAATGAGAGACTGCTCTAGGTGTTGGGACAGGCACAGGCCACTCTATTTTCCCATCAGGAAGAAGAATGAACCACAGGCTCAGCCTGCCCCCCGGAACCAGAATAGGGCCTGAAGCAATCCTGCGCTTTTGCGGCCAGCTCCCAAAAAAGCGAGTTGACAAATGGAGCTCAGGGGCACTGCAATTCACAAACCTGCAGAGTTATAAATGAGAACTCTCGTGCACAAATATATTGAGGGAAGGCAACGAAGAGGATTTGAAAGCAAGGCAGAATTGCAGGAAACAGATTTCAGGAGGTAGATTCGACTTGCCTTGAAAGCACATGAAAAGCGGCAAAGCGTTGACAATGATGCCCTTGGCCAAAAAGGGCGTATGCGTTTTTTCCTGAATATATTCAGGAAAAAACGCATACGCCCTTTTTGGCCAACCAAGCAAGCCGGAAAGGCAAATCGGCGCTACAAACAAGTCTCGCTTGCCAGAGGTCAAAAGGGCCATGCTGAAAAAAGTGTAAAAACCAGAAATTCAGGACAGGCCATGGAGACATGGGAGCCTTGCTACGCTGATGGGCGCGATGGAAATTGCCAACAGCCACTCTGGAGAAGTGTACGCTGCGTCCTGTAACATGTAATAGACACAGCTGAGAGAGCATAGGGCACTTCCACTCATGGGCGTAGAAATCGGGAAACCTAAAAATCAACAAGACACAGGCACCCCAAAGTTTAGGGCTGCTCTGTTTCCAAGAACCTCCACTTCGGTACACCTTAAATATCCCAGGAAAGAGGAAAATGGATAAAGAAGTTGTGGTACTTATGCACAATGGAATATCAATCAGCCATGAAATCAGTGTCATAAGGCTAGTAGCAGCATGATGAGTGGATTTAGGGACGATGACTCTAAGTGAAGTAAGTCACACAGAAAAGGACACTTATCCTAAGATATCACTTATAGAGGGAATGTCAAAATCGCTACACCTGAACTGAAGTCCCAAAAAGAACAGAGTCACACATTTAGAAAACACACTATGGCTGCTTAACGGGAAAGTGAGGTGGGGCGATGCATAAAACAAGGGTTTCAAATTAGCTCAGATACCGTTCCAGAAGCCAAATATGTAATAGACAAGACCTACTCCCTGCTCAGTGAAATGGACTCAACACCCCCTATTCACCGCCCAAGAATATATCTGACTAGGAAGAGTCTTAAAACCTATATATTGATATCTCTCTGGAAGTGAATCAAGAGGGTGTAAAGCGGCATAAACACAGCAGGGAAAAGCAGCTAAACCCCATTATAAATATAGATTACTTAAAAAAAAACCCATAAAACAAAGACAGTGAAAGAGAGAGAAATTCTTACAAAATCCGTTCAGGGGCTCTGATGCAACCTGGATTGACCATATCTAGACCCACAGCTGGATGAGACATAAGGCTGGACACTCTTGGGGCTGAGAGGATTGGTGAGGTTGGGTGAGCAAACGCAGACCCTTTAAAGTAATACTGCGTGGTACCCATGCCATGGGTCCCAAATCTCCTGGTTCAAGGGCATCTTCCTACATCGAAAACATGCCTGGGAAACCCAAAGTTGGTACACTGTGTGATCGGGAAAGGTTTCTAAAAAGCACCTCATTTCTCCTCTCCTTGTGCTCGGGTTCGCCATTCCAGCCGCTTCACTAACCATCTCTCTACTTGGAGAATCAGCACCGTTGACCTCCTGTTTCGTACAGGTCGCAATTTGTCCTGACGATGAACGGGAAGAGGGGGAACCAATGAGAGACTAGCTCTAGGTGTTGGGACAGGCACAGGTCACTCTATTTTCCCATCAGGAAGAAGAATGAACCACAGGCTCAGCCTGCCCCCCGGAACCAGAATAGGCCCTGAAGCAATCCTGCGCTTTTGCGGCCAGCTCCCAAAAAAGCGAGTTGACAAATGGAGCTCAGGGGCACTGCAATTCACAAACCTGCAGAGTTATAAATGAGAACTCTCGTCCACAAATATATTGAGGGAAGGCAACGAAGAGGATTTGAAAGCAAGGCAGAATTGCAGGAAACAGATTTCAGGAGGTAGATTCGACTCGCCTTGAAAGCACATGAAAAGCGGCAAAGCGTTGACAATGATGCCCTTGGCCAAAAAGGGCGTATGCGTTTTTTCCTGAATATATTCAGGAAAAAACGCATACGCCCTTTTTGGCCAACCAAGCAAGCCGGAAAGGCCAATCGGCGCTACAAAGAAGTCTCGATTGCCAGCGGTCAAAAGGGCCATGCTGAAAAAAGTGTAAAAACCAGAAATGCAGGACAGGCCATGGAGACATGGGAGCCTTGCTACGCTGATGGGCGGGATGGAAATTGCCAACAGCCACTCTGGAGAAGTGTACGCTGCGTCCTGTAACATGTAATAGACACAGCTGAGAGAGCATAGGGCACTTCCACTCATGGGCGTAGAAATCGGGAAACCTAAAAATCAACAAGACACAGGCACCCCAAAGTTTAGGGCTGCTCTGTTTCCAAGAACCTCCACTTCGGTACACCTTAAATATCCCAGGAAAGAGGAAAATGGATAAAGAAGTTGTGGTACTTATGCACAATGGAATATCAATCAGCCATGAAATCAGTGTCATAAGGCTAGTAGCAGCATGATGAGTGGATTTAGGGACGATGACTCTAAGTGAAGTAAGTCACACAGAAAAGGACACTTATCCTAAGATATCACTTATAGAGGGAATGTCAAAATCGCTACACCTGAACTGAAGTCCCAAAAAGAACAGAGTCACACATTTAGAAAACACACTATGGCTGCTTAACGGGAAAGTGAGGTGGGGCGATGCATAAAACAAGGGTTTCAAATTAGCTCAGATACCGTTCCAGAAGCCAAATATGTAATAGACAAGACCTACTCCCTGCTCAGTGAAATGGACTCAACACCCCCTATTCACCGCCCAAGAATATATCTGACTAGGAAGAGTCTTAAAACCTATATATTGATATCTCTCTGGAAGTGAATCAAGAGGGTGTAAAGCGGCATAAACACAGCAGGGAAAAGCAGCTAAACCCCATTATAAATATAGATTACTTAAAAAAAAACCCATAAAACAAAGACAGTGAAAGAGAGAGAAATTCTTACAAAATCCGTTCAGGGGCTCTGATGCAACCTGGATTGACCATATCTAGACCCACAGCTGGATGAGACATAAGGCTGGACACTCTTGGGGCTGAGAGGATTGGTGAGGTTGGGTGAGCAAACGCAGACCCTTTAAAGTAATACTGCGTGGTACCCATGCCATGGGTCCCAAATCTCCTGGTTCAAGGGCATCTTCCTACATCGAAAACATGCCTGGGAAACCCAAAGTTGGTACACTGTGTGATCGGGAAAGGTTTCTAAAAAGCACCTCATTTCTCCTCTCCTTGTGCTCGGGTTCGCCATTCCAGCCGCTTCACTAACCATCTCTCTACTTGGAGAATCAGCACCGTTGACCTCCTGTTTCGTACAGGTCGCAATTTGTCCTGACGATGAACGGGAAGAGGGGGAACCAATGAGAGACTAGCTCTAGGTGTTGGGACAGGCACAGGTCACTCTATTTTCCCATCAGGAAGAAGAATGAACCACAGGCTCAGCCTGCCCCCCGGAACCAGAATAGGCCCTGAAGCAATCCTGCGCTTTTGCGGCCAGCTCCCAAAAAAGCGAGTTGACAAATGGAGCTCAGGGGCACTGCAATTCACAAACCTGCAGAGTTATAAATGAGAACTCTCGTCCACAAATATATTGAGGGAAGGCAACGAAGAGGATTTGAAAGCAAGGCAGAATTGCAGGAAACAGATTTCAGGAGGTAGATTCGACTCGCCTTGAAAGCACATGAAAAGCGGCAAAGCGTTGACAATGATGCCCTTGGCCAAAAAGGGCGTATGCGTTTTTTCCTGAATATATTCAGGAAAAAACGCATACGCCCTTTTTGGCCAACCAAGCAAGCCGGAAAGGCCAATCGGCGCTACAAAGAAGTCTCGATTGCCAGCGGTCAAAAGGGCCATGCTGAAAAAAGTGTAAAAACCAGAAATGCAGGACAGGCCATGGAGACATGGGAGCCTTGCTACGCTGATGGGCGGGATGGAAATTGCCAACAGCCACTCTGGAGAAGTGTACGCTGCGTCCTGTAACATGTAATAGACACAGCTGAGAGAGCATAGGGCACTTCCACTCATGGGCGTAGAAATCGGGAAACCTAAAAATCAACAAGACACAGGCACCCCAAAGTTTAGGGCTGCTCTGTTTCCAAGAACCTCCACTTCGGTACACCTTAAGTATCCCAGGAAAGAGGAAAATGGATAAAGAAGTTGTGGTACTTATGCACAATGGAATATCACTCAGCCATGAAATCAGTGTCATAAGGCTAGTAGCAGCATGATGAGTGGATTTAGGGACGATGACTCTAAGTGAAGTAAGTCACACAGAAAAGGACACTCATCCTAAGATATCACTTATAGAGGGAATGTCAAAATCGCTACACCTGAACTGAAGTCCCAAACAGAACAGAGTCACACATTTAGAAAACACACTATGGCTGCTTAACGGGAAAGTGAGGTGGGGCGATGCATAAAACAAGGGTTTCAAATTAGCTCAGATACCGTTCCAGAAGCCAAATATGTAATAGACAAGACCTACTCCCTGCTCAGTGAACTGGACTCAACACCCCCTATTCACCGCCCAAGAATATATCTGACTAGGAAGAGTCTTAAAACCTATGTATTGATATCTCTCTGGAAGTGAATCAAGAGGGTGTAAAGCGGCATAAACACAGCAGGGAAAAGCAGCTAAACCCCATTATAAAACTAGATTACTTAAAAAAAAAAAACCCCATAAAACAAAGACAGTGAAAGAGAGAGAAATTCTTACAAAATCCGTTCAGGGGCTCTGATGCAACCTGGATTGACCATATCTAGACCCACAGCTGGATGAGACAGAAGGCTGGACACTCTTGGGGCTGAGAGGATTGGTGAGGTTGGGTGAGCAAACGCAGACCCTTTAAAGTAATAGTGCGTGGTACTCATGCCATGGGTCCCAAATCTCCAGGTTCAAGGGCATCTTCCTACATCGAAAACATGCCTGGGAAACCCAGAAGATGGCACACCGTGTGATAGGGAAAGGTTTCTAAAACGCACCTCATTTCTCCTCTTCTTGTGCTCGGGTTCGCCATTCCAGCCGCTTCACTAACAATCTCCCTACTTGGAGAATCAGCACCGTTGACCTCCTGTTTCGTACAGCTCGCAATTTGTCCTGAGGATGAACGGGAAGAGGGGGAACCAATGAGAGACTAGCTCTAGGTGTTGGGACAGGCACAGGTCACTCTATTTTCCCATCAGGAAGAAGAATGAACCACAGGCTCAGCCTGCCCCCCGGAACCAGAATAGGGCCTGAAGCAATCCTGCGCTTTTGCGGCCAGCTCCCAAAAAAGCGAGTTGACAAATGGAGCTCAGGGGCACTGCAATTCACAAACCTGCAGAGTTATAAATGAGAACTCTCGTCCACAAATATATTGAGGGAAGGCAACGAAGAGGATTTGAAAGCAAGGCAGAATTGCAGGAAACAGATTTCAGGAGGTAGATTCGACTCGCCTTGAAAGCACATGAAAAGCGGCAAAGCGTTGACAATGATGCCCTTGGCCAAAAAGGGCGTATGCGTTTTTTCCTGAATATATTCAGGAAAAAACGCATACGCCCTTTTTGGCCAACCAAGCAAGCCGGAAAGGCAAATCGGCGCTACAAACAAGTCTCGCTTGCCAGCGGTCAAAAGGGCCATGCTGAAAAAAGTGTAAAAACCAGAAATGCAGGACAGGCCATGGAGACATGGGAGCCTTGCTACGCTGATGGGCGGGATGGAAATTGCCAACAGCCACTCTGGAGAAGTGTACGCTGCGTCCTGTAACATGTAATAGACACAGCTGAGAGAGCATAGGGCACTTCCACTCATGGGCGTAGAAATCGGGAAACCTAAAAATCAACAAGACACAGGCACCCCAAAGTTTAGGGCTGCTCTGTTTCCAAGAACCTCCACTTCGGTACACCTTAAATATCCCAGGAAAGAGGAAAATGCATAAAGAAGTTGTGGTACTTATGCACAATGGAATATCAATCAGCCATGAAATCAGTGTCATAAGGCTAGTAGCAGCATGATGAGTGGATTTAGGGACGATGACTCTAAGTGAAGTAAGTCACACAGAAAAGGACACTTATCCTAAGATATCACTTATAGAGGGAATGTCAAAATCGCTACACCTGAACTGAAGTCCCAAACAGAACACAGTCACACATTTAGAAAACACACTATGGCTGCTTAACGGGAAAGTGAGGTGGGGCGATGCATAAAACAAGGGTTTCAAATTAGCTCAGATACCGTTCCAGAAGCCAAATATGTAATAGACAAGACCTACTCCCTGCTCAGTGAACTGGACTCAACACCCCCTATTCACCGCCCAAGAATATATCTGACTAGGAAGAGTCTTAAAACCTATGTATTGATATCTCTCTGGAAGTGAATCAAGAGGGTGTAAAGCGGCATAAACACAGCAGGGAAAAGCAGCTAAACCCCATTATAAATATAGATTACTTAAAAAAATACCCATAAAACAAAGACAGTGAAAGAGAGAGAAATTCTTACAAAATCCGTTCAGGGGCTCTGATGCAACCTGGATTGACCATATCTAGACCCACAGCTGGATGAGACAGAAGGCTGGACACTCTTGGGGCTGAGAGGATTGGTGAGGTTGGGTGAGCAAACGCAGACCCTTTAAAGTAATACTGCGTGGTACCCATGCCATGGGTCCCAAATCTCCAGGTTCAAGGGCATCTTCCTACATCGAAAACATGCCTGGGAAACCCAGAAGATGGTAAACCGTGTGATCGGAAAAGGTTTCTAAAACGCACCTCATTTCTCCTCTCCTTGTGCTCGGGTTCGCCATTCCAGCCGCTTCACTAACAATCTCCCTACTCGGAGAATCAGCACCGTTGACCTCCTGTTTCGTACAGGTCGCAATTTGTCCTGACGATGAACGGGAAGAGGGGGAACCAATGAGAGACTAGCTCTAGGTGTTGGGACAGGCACAGGCCACTCTATTTTCCCATCAGGAAGAAGAATGAACCACAGGCTCAGCCTGCCCCCCGGAACCAGAATAGGGCCTGAAGCAATCCTGCGCTTTTGCGGCCAGCTCCCAAAAAAGCGAGTTGACAAATGGAGCTCAGGGGCACTGCAATTCACAAACCTGCAGAGTTATAAATGAGAACTCTCGTCCACAAATATATTGAGGGAAGGCAACGAAGAGGATTTGAAAGCAAGGCAGAATTGCAGGAAACAGATTTCAGGAGGTAGATTCGACTCGCCTTGAAAGCACATGAAAAGCGGCAAAGCGTTGACAATGATGCCCTTGGCCAAAAAGGGCGTATGCGTTTTTTCCTGAATATATTCAGGAAAAAACGCATACGCCCTTTTTGGCCAACCAAGCAAGCCGGAAAGGCAAATCGGCGCTACAAACAAGTCTCGCTTGCCAGAGGTCAAAAGGGCCATGCTGAAAAAAGTGTAAAAACCAGAAATGCAGGACAGGCCATGGAGACATGGGAGCCTTGCTACGCTGATGGGCGCGATGGCAATTGCCAACAGCCACTCTGGAGAAGTGTACGCTGCGTCCTGTAACATGTAATAGACACAGCTGAGAGAGCATAGGGCACTTCCACTCATGGGCGTAGAAATCGGGAAACCTAAAAATCAACAAGACACAGGCACCCCAAAGTTTAGGGCTGCTCTGTTTCCAAGAACCTCCACTTCGGTACACCTTAAATATCCCAGGAAAGAGGAAAATGGATAAAGAAGTTGTGGTACTTATGCACAATGGAATATCAATCAGCCATGAAATCAGTGTCATAAGGCTAGTAGCAGCATGATGAGTGGATTTAGGGACGATGACTCTAAGTGAAGTAAGTCACACAGAAAAGGACACTTATCCTAAGATATCACTTATAGAGGGAATGTCAAAATCGCTACACCTGAACTGAAGTCCCAAACAGAACAGAGTCACACATTTAGAAAACACACTATGGCTGCTTAACGGGAAAGTGAGGTGGGGCGATGCATAAAACAAGGGTTTCAAATTAGCTCAGATACCGTTCCAGAAGCCAAATATGTAATAGACAAGACCTACTCCCTGCTCAGTGAAATGGACTCAACACCCCCTATTCACCGCCCAAGAATATATCTGACTAGGAAGAGTCTTAAAACCTATATATTGATATCTCTCTGGAAGTGAATCAAGAGGGTGTAAAGCGGCATAAACACAGCAGGGAAAAACAGCTAAACCCCATTATAAAAATAGATTACTTAAAAAAAAACCCATAAAACAAAGACAGTGAAAGAGAGAGAAATTCTTACAAAATCCGTTCAGGGGCTCTGATGCAACCTGGATTGACCATATCTAGACCCACAGCTGGATGAGACAGAAGGCTGGACACTCTTGGGGCTGAGAGGATTGGTGAGGTTGGGTGAGCAAACGCAGACCCTTTAAAGTAATAGTGCGTGGTACCCATGCCATGGGTCCCAAATCTCCTGGTTCAAGGGCATCTTCCTACATCGAAAACATGCCTGGGAAACCCAAAGTTGGTACACTGTGTGATCGGGAAAGGTTTCTAAAAAGCACCTCATTTCTCCTCTCCTTGTGCTCGGGTTCGCCATTCCAGCCGCTTCACTAACAATCTCCCTAGTTGGAGAATCAGCACCGTTGACCTCCTGTTTCGTACAGGTCGCAATTTGTCCTGACGATGAACGGGAAGAGGGGGAACCAATGAGAGACTAGCTCTAGGTGTTGGGACAGGCACAGGCCACTCTATTTTCCCATCAGGAAGAAGAATGAACCACAGGCTCAGCCTGCCCCCCGGAACCAGAATAGGGCCTGAAGCAATCCTGCGCTTTTGCGGCCAGCTCCCAAAAAAGCGAGTTGACAAATGGAGCTCAGGGGCACTGCAATTCACAAACCTGCAGAGTTATAAATGAGAACTCTCGTCCACAAATATATTGAGGGAAGGCAACGAAGAGGATTTGAAAGCAAGGCAGAATTGCAGGAAACAGATTTCAGGAGGTAGATTCGACTCGCCTTGAAAGCACATGAAAAGCGGCAAAGCGTTGACAATGATGCCCTTGGCCAAAAAGGGCGTATGCGTTTTTTCCTGAATATATTCAGGAAAAAACGCATACGCCCTTTTTGGCCAACCAAGCAAGCCGGAAAGGCAAATCGGCGCTACAAACAAGTCTCGCTTGCCAGAGGTCAAAAGGGCCATGCTGAAAAAAGTGTAAAAACCAGAAATGCAGGACAGGCCATGGAGACATGGGAGCCTTGCTACGCTGATGGGCGCGATGGCAATTGCCAACAGCCACTCTGGAGAAGTGTACGCTGCGTCCTGTAACATGTAATAGACACAGCTGAGAGAGCATAGGGCACTTCCACTCATGGGCGTAGAAATCGGGAAACCTAAAAATCAACAAGACACAGGCACCCCAAAGTTTAGGGCTGCTCTGTTTCCAAGAACCTCCACTTCGGTACACCTTAAATATCCCAGGAAAGAGGAAAATGGATAAAGAAGTTGTGGTACTTATGCACAATGGAATATCAATCAGCCATGAAATCAGTGTCATAAGGCTAGTAGCAGCATGATGAGTGGATTTAGGGACGATGACTCTAAGTGAAGTAAGTCACACAGAAAAGGACACTTATCCTAAGATATCACTTATAGAGGGAATGTCAAAATCGCTACACCTGAACTGAAGTCCCAAACAGAACAGAGTCACACATTTAGAAAACACACTATGGCTGCTTAACGGGAAAGTGAGGTGGGGCGATGCATAAAACAAGGGTTTCAAATTAGCTCAGATACCGTTCCAGAAGCCAAATATGTAATAGACAAGACCTACTCCCTGCTCAGTGAAATGGACTCAACACCCCCTATTCACCGCCCAAGAATATATCTGACTAGGAAGAGTCTTAAAACCTATATATTGATATCTCTCTGGAAGTGAATCAAGAGGGTGTAAAGCGGCATAAACACAGCAGGGAAAAACAGCTAAACCCCATTATAAAAATAGATTACTTAAAAAAAAACCCATAAAACAAAGACAGTGAAAGAGAGAGAAATTCTTACAAAATCCGTTCAGGGGCTCTGATGCAACCTGGATTGACCATATCTAGACCCACAGCTGGATGAGACAGAAGGCTGGACACTCTTGGGGCTGAGAGGATTGGTGAGGTTGGGTGAGCAAACGCAGACCCTTTAAAGTAATAGTGCGTGGTACCCATGCCATGGGTCCCAAATCTCCTGGTTCAAGGGCATCTTCCTACATCGAAAACATGCCTGGGAAACCCAAAGTTGGTACACTGTGTGATCGGGAAAGGTTTCTAAAAAGCACCTCATTTCTCCTCTCCTTGTGCTCGGGTTCGCCATTCCAGCCGCTTCACTAACAATCTCCCTAGTTGGAGAATCAGCACCGTTGACCTCCTGTTTCGTACAGGTCGCAATTTGTCCTGACGATGAACGGGAAGAGGGGGAACCAATGAGAGACTAGCTCTAGGTTTTGGGACAGGCACAGGCCACTCTATTTTCCCATCAGGAAGAAGAATGAACCACAGGCTCAGCCTGCCCGCCGGAACCAGAATAGGGCCTGAAGCAATCCTGCGCTTTTGCGGCCAGCTCCCAAAAAAGCGAGTTGACAAATGGAGCTCAGGGGCACTGCAATTCACAAACCTGCAGAGTTATAAATGAGAACTCTCGTCCACAAATATATTGAGGGAAGGCAACGAAGAGGATTTGAAAGCAAGGCAGAATTGCAGGAAACAGATTTCAGGAGGTAGATTCGACTCGCCTTGAAAGCACATGAAAAGCGGCAAAGCGTTGACAATGATGCCCTTGGCCAAAAAGGGCGTATGCGTTTTTTCCTGAATATATTCAGGAAAAAACGCATACGCCCTTTTTGGCCAACCAAGCAAGCCGGAAAGGCAAATCGGCGCTACAAACAAGTCTCGCTTGCCAGCGGTCAAAAGGGCCATGCTGAAAAAAGTGTAAAAACCAGAAATGCAGGACAGGCCATGGAGACATGGGAGCCTTGCTACGCTGATGGGCGGGATGGAAATTGCCAACAGCCACTCTGGAGAAGTGTACGCTGCGTCCTGTAACATGTAATAGACACAGCTGAGAGAGCATAGGGCACTTCCACTCATGGGCGTAGAAATCGGGAAACCTAAAAATCAACAAGACACAGGCACCCCAAAGTTTAGGGCTGCTCTGTTTCCAAGAACCTCCACTTCGGTACACCTTAAATATCCCAGGAAAGAGGAAAATGGATAAAGAAGTTGTGGTACTTATGCACAATGGAATATCAATCAGCCATGAAATCAGTGTCATAAGGCTAGTAGCAGCATGATGAGTGGATTTAGGGACGATGACGCTAAGTGAAGTAAGTCACACAGAAAAGGACACTTATCCTAAGATATCACTTATAGAGGGAATGTCAAAATCGCACACCTGAACTGAATTCCAAAACAGAACAGAGTCACACATTTAGAAAACACACTATGGCTGCTTAACGGGAAAGTGAGGTGGGGCGATGCATAAAACAAGGGTTTCAAATTAGCTCAGATACCGTTCCAGAAGCCAAATATGTAATAGACAAGACCTACTCCCTGCTCAGTGAACTGGACTCAACACCCCCTATTCACCGCCCAAGAATATATCTGACTAGGAAGAGTCTTAAAACCTATGTATTGATATCTCTCTGGAAGTGAATCAAGAGGGTGTAAAGCGGCATAAACACAGCAGGGAAAAACAGCTAAACCCCATTATAAAAATAGATTACTTAAAAAAAAAACCCCATAAAACAAAGACAGTGAAAGAGAGAGAAATTCTTACAAAATCCGTTCAGGGGCTCTGATGCAACCTGGATTGACCATATCTAGACCCACAGCTGGATGAGTCAGAAGGCTGGACACTCTTGGGGCTGAGAGGATTGGTGAGGTTGGGTGAGCAAACGCAGACCCTTTAAAGTAATAGTGCGTGGTACCCATGCCATGGGTCCCAAATCTCCTGGTTCAAGGGCATCTTCCTACATCGAAAACATGCCTGGGAAACCCAGAAGATGGTAAACCGTGTGATCGGAAAAGGTTTCTAAAACGCACCTCATTTCTCCTCTCCTTGTGCTCGGGTTCGCCATTCCAGCCGCTTCACTAACAATCTCCCTACTTGGAGAATCAGCACCGTTGACCTCCTGTTTCGTACAGGTCGCAATTTGTCCTGACGATGAACGGGAAGAGGGGGAACCAATGAGAGACTAGCTCTAGGTGTTGGGACAGGCACAGGCCACTCTATTTTCCCATCAGGAAGAAGAATGAACCACAGGCTCAGCCTGCCCCCCGGAACCAGAATAGGGCCTGAAGCAATCCTGCGCTTTTGCGGCCAGCTCCCAAAAAAGCGAGTTGACAAATGGAGCTCAGGGGCACTGCAATTCACAAACCTGCAGAGTTATAAATGAGAACTCTCGTGCACAAATATATTGAGGGAAGGCAACGAAGAGGATTTGAAAGCAAGGCAGAATTGCAGGAAACAGATTTCAGGAGGTAGATTCGACTTGCCTTGAAAGCACATGAAAAGCGGCAAAGCGTTGACAATGATGCCCTTGGCCAAAAAGGGCGTATGCGTTTTTTCCTGAATATATTCAGGAAAAAACGCATACGCCCTTTTTGGCCAACCAAGCAAGCCGGAAAGGCAAATCGGCGCTACAAACAAGTCTCGCTTGCCAGAGGTCAAAAGGGCCATGCTGAAAAAAGTGTAAAAACCAGAAATTCAGGACAGGCCATGGAGACATGGGAGCCTTGCTACGCTGATGGGCGCGATGGAAATTGCCAACAGCCACTCTGGAGAAGTGTACGCTGCGTCCTGTAACATGTAATAGACACAGCTGAGAGAGCATAGGGCACTTCCACTCATGGGCGTAGAAATCGGGAAACCTAAAAATCAACAAGACACAGGCACCCCAAAGTTTAGGGCTGCTCTGTTTCCAAGAACCTCCACTTCGGTACACCTTAAATATCCCAGGAAAGAGGAAAATGGATAAAGAAGTTGTGGTACTTATGCACAATGGAATATCAATCAGCCATGAAATCAGTGTCATAAGGCTAGTAGCAGCATGATGAGTGGATTTAGGGACGATGACTCTAAGTGAAGTAAGTCACACAGAAAAGGACACTTATCCTAAGATATCACTTATAGAGGGAATGTCAAAATCGCTACACCTGAACTGAAGTCCCAAAAAGAACAGAGTCACACATTTAGAAAACACACTATGGCTGCTTAACGGGAAAGTGAGGTGGGGCGATGCATAAAACAAGGGTTTCAAATTAGCTCAGATACCGTTCCAGAAGCCAAATATGTAATAGACAAGACCTACTCCCTGCTCAGTGAAATGGACTCAACACCCCCTATTCACCGCCCAAGAATATATCTGACTAGGAAGAGTCTTAAAACCTATATATTGATATCTCTCTGGAAGTGAATCAAGAGGGTGTAAAGCGGCATAAACACAGCAGGGAAAAGCAGCTAAACCCCATTATAAATATAGATTACTTAAAAAAAAACCCATAAAACAAAGACAGTGAAAGAGAGAGAAATTCTTACAAAATCCGTTCAGGGGCTCTGATGCAACCTGGATTGACCATATCTAGACCCACAGCTGGATGAGACATAAGGCTGGACACTCTTGGGGCTGAGAGGATTGGTGAGGTTGGGTGAGCAAACGCAGACCCTTTAAAGTAATACTGCGTGGTACCCATGCCATGGGTCCCAAATCTCCTGGTTCAAGGGCATCTTCCTACATCGAAAACATGCCTGGGAAACCCAAAGTTGGTACACTGTGTGATCGGGAAAGGTTTCTAAAAAGCACCTCATTTCTCCTCTCCTTGTGCTCGGGTTCGCCATTCCAGCCGCTTCACTAACCATCTCTCTACTTGGAGAATCAGCACCGTTGACCTCCTGTTTCGTACAGGTCGCAATTTGTCCTGACGATGAACGGGAAGAGGGGGAACCAATGAGAGACTAGCTCTAGGTGTTGGGACAGGCACAGGTCACTCTATTTTCCCATCAGGAAGAAGAATGAACCACAGGCTCAGCCTGCCCCCCGGAACCAGAATAGGCCCTGAAGCAATCCTGCGCTTTTGCGGCCAGCTCCCAAAAAAGCGAGTTGACAAATGGAGCTCAGGGGCACTGCAATTCACAAACCTGCAGAGTTATAAATGAGAACTCTCGTCCACAAATATATTGAGGGAAGGCAACGAAGAGGATTTGAAAGCAAGGCAGAATTGCAGGAAACAGATTTCAGGAGGTAGATTCGACTCGCCTTGAAAGCACATGAAAAGCGGCAAAGCGTTGACAATGATGCCCTTGGCCAAAAAGGGCGTATGCGTTTTTTCCTGAATATATTCAGGAAAAAACGCATACGCCCTTTTTGGCCAACCAAGCAAGCCGGAAAGGCCAATCGGCGCTACAAAGAAGTCTCGATTGCCAGCGGTCAAAAGGGCCATGCTGAAAAAAGTGTAAAAACCAGAAATGCAGGACAGGCCATGGAGACATGGGAGCCTTGCTACGCTGATGGGCGGGATGGAAATTGCCAACAGCCACTCTGGAGAAGTGTACGCTGCGTCCTGTAACATGTAATAGACACAGCTGAGAGAGCATAGGGCACTTCCACTCATGGGCGTAGAAATCGGGAAACCTAAAAATCAACAAGACACAGGCACCCCAAAGTTTAGGGCTGCTCTGTTTCCAAGAACCTCCACTTCGGTACACCTTAAGTATCCCAGGAAAGAGGAAAATGGATAAAGAAGTTGTGGTACTTATGCACAATGGAATATCACTCAGCCATGAAATCAGTGTCATAAGGCTAGTAGCAGCATGATGAGTGGATTTAGGGACGATGACTCTAAGTGAAGTAAGTCACACAGAAAAGGACACTCATCCTAAGATATCACTTATAGAGGGAATGTCAAAATCGCTACACCTGAACTGAAGTCCCAAACAGAACAGAGTCACACATTTAGAAAACACACTATGGCTGCTTAACGGGAAAGTGAGGTGGGGCGATGCATAAAACAAGGGTTTCAAATTAGCTCAGATACCGTTCCAGAAGCCAAATATGTAATAGACAAGACCTACTCCCTGCTCAGTGAACTGGACTCAACACCCCCTATTCACCGCCCAAGAATATATCTGACTAGGAAGAGTCTTAAAACCTATGTATTGATATCTCTCTGGAAGTGAATCAAGAGGGTGTAAAGCGGCATAAACACAGCAGGGAAAAGCAGCTAAACCCCATTATAAAACTAGATTACTTAAAAAAAAAAAACCCCATAAAACAAAGACAGTGAAAGAGAGAGAAATTCTTACAAAATCCGTTCAGGGGCTCTGATGCAACCTGGATTGACCATATCTAGACCCACAGCTGGATGAGACAGAAGGCTGGACACTCTTGGGGCTGAGAGGATTGGTGAGGTTGGGTGAGCAAACGCAGACCCTTTAAAGTAATAGTGCGTGGTACTCATGCCATGGGTCCCAAATCTCCAGGTTCAAGGGCATCTTCCTACATCGAAAACATGCCTGGGAAACCCAGAAGATGGCACACCGTGTGATAGGGAAAGGTTTCTAAAACGCACCTCATTTCTCCTCTTCTTGTGCTCGGGTTCGCCATTCCAGCCGCTTCACTAACAATCTCCCTACTTGGAGAATCAGCACCGTTGACCTCCTGTTTCGTACAGCTCGCAATTTGTCCTGAGGATGAACGGGAAGAGGGGGAACCAATGAGAGACTAGCTCTAGGTGTTGGGACAGGCACAGGTCACTCTATTTTCCCATCAGGAAGAAGAATGAACCACAGGCTCAGCCTGCCCCCCGGAACCAGAATAGGGCCTGAAGCAATCCTGCGCTTTTGCGGCCAGCTCCCAAAAAAGCGAGTTGACAAATGGAGCTCAGGGGCACTGCAATTCACAAACCTGCAGAGTTATAAATGAGAACTCTCGTCCACAAATATATTGAGGGAAGGCAACGAAGAGGATTTGAAAGCAAGGCAGAATTGCAGGAAACAGATTTCAGGAGGTAGATTCGACTCGCCTTGAAAGCACATGAAAAGCGGCAAAGCGTTGACAATGATGCCCTTGGCCAAAAAGGGCGTATGCGTTTTTTCCTGAATATATTCAGGAAAAAACGCATACGCCCTTTTTGGCCAACCAAGCAAGCCGGAAAGGCAAATCGGCGCTACAAACAAGTCTCGCTTGCCAGCGGTCAAAAGGGCCATGCTGAAAAAAGTGTAAAAACCAGAAATGCAGGACAGGCCATGGAGACATGGGAGCCTTGCTACGCTGATGGGCGGGATGGAAATTGCCAACAGCCACTCTGGAGAAGTGTACGCTGCGTCCTGTAACATGTAATAGACACAGCTGAGAGAGCATAGGGCACTTCCACTCATGGGCGTAGAAATCGGGAAACCTAAAAATCAACAAGACACAGGCACCCCAAAGTTTAGGGCTGCTCTGTTTCCAAGAACCTCCACTTCGGTACACCTTAAATATCCCAGGAAAGAGGAAAATGCATAAAGAAGTTGTGGTACTTATGCACAATGGAATATCAATCAGCCATGAAATCAGTGTCATAAGGCTAGTAGCAGCATGATGAGTGGATTTAGGGACGATGACTCTAAGTGAAGTAAGTCACACAGAAAAGGACACTTATCCTAAGATATCACTTATAGAGGGAATGTCAAAATCGCTACACCTGAACTGAAGTCCCAAACAGAACACAGTCACACATTTAGAAAACACACTATGGCTGCTTAACGGGAAAGTGAGGTGGGGCGATGCATAAAACAAGGGTTTCAAATTAGCTCAGATACCGTTCCAGAAGCCAAATATGTAATAGACAAGACCTACTCCCTGCTCAGTGAACTGGACTCAACACCCCCTATTCACCGCCCAAGAATATATCTGACTAGGAAGAGTCTTAAAACCTATGTATTGATATCTCTCTGGAAGTGAATCAAGAGGGTGTAAAGCGGCATAAACACAGCAGGGAAAAGCAGCTAAACCCCATTATAAATATAGATTACTTAAAAAAAAACCCATAAAACAAAGACAGTGAAAGAGAGAGAAATTCTTACAAAATCCGTTCAGGGGCTCTGATGCAACCTGGATTGACCATATCTAGACCCACAGCTGGATGAGACAGAAGGCTGGACACTCTTGGGGCTGAGAGGATTGGTGAGGTTGGGTGAGCAAACGCAGACCCTTTAAAGTAATACTGCGTGGTACCCATGCCATGGGTCCCAAATCTCCAGGTTCAAGGGCATCTTCCTACATCGAAAACATGCCTGGGAAACCCAGAAGATGGTAAACCGTGTGATCGGAAAAGGTTTCTAAAACGCACCTCATTTCTCCTCTCCTTGTGCTCGGGTTCGCCATTCCAGCCGCTTCACTAACAATCTCCCTACTCGGAGAATCAGCACCGTTGACCTCCTGTTTCGTACAGGTCGCAATTTGTCCTGACGATGAACGGGAAGAGGGGGAACCAATGAGAGACTAGCTCTAGGTGTTGGGACAGGCACAGGCCACTCTATTTTCCCATCAGGAAGAAGAATGAACCACAGGCTCAGCCTGCCCCCCGGAACCAGAATAGGGCCTGAAGCAATCCTGCGCTTTTGCGGCCAGCTCCCAAAAAAGCGAGTTGACAAATGGAGCTCAGGGGCACTGCAATTCACAAACCTGCAGAGTTATAAATGAGAACTCTCGTCCACAAATATATTGAGGGAAGGCAACGAAGAGGATTTGAAAGCAAGGCAGAATTGCAGGAAACAGATTTCAGGAGGTAGATTCGACTCGCCTTGAAAGCACATGAAAAGCGGCAAAGCGTTGACAATGATGCCCTTGGCCAAAAAGGGCGTATGCGTTTTTTCCTGAATATATTCAGGAAAAAACGCATACGCCCTTTTTGGCCAACCAAGCAAGCCGGAAAGGCAAATCGGCGCTACAAACAAGTCTCGCTTGCCAGAGGTCAAAAGGGCCATGCTGAAAAAAGTGTAAAAACCAGAAATGCAGGACAGGCCATGGAGACATGGGAGCCTTGCTACGCTGATGGGCGCGATGGCAATTGCCAACAGCCACTCTGGAGAAGTGTACGCTGCGTCCTGTAACATGTAATAGACACAGCTGAGAGAGCATAGGGCACTTCCACTCATGGGCGTAGAAATCGGGAAACCTAAAAATCAACAAGACACAGGCACCCCAAAGTTTAGGGCTGCTCTGTTTCCAAGAACCTCCACTTCGGTACACCTTAAATATCCCAGGAAAGAGGAAAATGGATAAAGAAGTTGTGGTACTTATGCACAATGGAATATCAATCAGCCATGAAATCAGTGTCATAAGGCTAGTAGCAGCATGATGAGTGGATTTAGGGACGATGACTCTAAGTGAAGTAAGTCACACAGAAAAGGACACTTATCCTAAGATATCACTTATAGAGGGAATGTCAAAATCGCTACACCTGAACTGAAGTCCCAAACAGAACAGAGTCACACATTTAGAAAACACACTATGGCTGCTTAACGGGAAAGTGAGGTGGGGCGATGCATAAAACAAGGGTTTCAAATTAGCTCAGATACCGTTCCAGAAGCCAAATATGTAATAGACAAGACCTACTCCCTGCTCAGTGAAATGGACTCAACACCCCCTATTCACCGCCCAAGAATATATCTGACTAGGAAGAGTCTTAAAACCTATATATTGATATCTCTCTGGAAGTGAATCAAGAGGGTGTAAAGCGGCATAAACACAGCAGGGAAAAACAGCTAAACCCCATTATAAAAATAGATTACTTAAAAAAAAACCCATAAAACAAAGACAGTGAAAGAGAGAGAAATTCTTACAAAATCCGTTCAGGGGCTCTGATGCAACCTGGATTGACCATATCTAGACCCACAGCTGGATGAGACAGAAGGCTGGACACTCTTGGGGCTGAGAGGATTGGTGAGGTTGGGTGAGCAAACGCAGACCCTTTAAAGTAATAGTGCGTGGTACCCATGCCATGGGTCCCAAATCTCCTGGTTCAAGGGCATCTTCCTACATCGAAAACATGCCTGGGAAACCCAAAGTTGGTACACTGTGTGATCGGGAAAGGTTTCTAAAAAGCACCTCATTTCTCCTCTCCTTGTGCTCGGGTTCGCCATTCCAGCCGCTTCACTAACAATCTCCCTAGTTGGAGAATCAGCACCGTTGACCTCCTGTTTCGTACAGGTCGCAATTTGTCCTGACGATGAACGGGAAGAGGGGGAACCAATGAGAGACTAGCTCTAGGTGTTGGGACAGGCACAGGCCACTCTATTTTCCCATCAGGAAGAAGAATGAACCACAGGCTCAGCCTGCCCCCCGGAACCAGAATAGGGCCTGAAGCAATCCTGCGCTTTTGCGGCCAGCTCCCAAAAAAGCGAGTTGACAAATGGAGCTCAGGGGCACTGCAATTCACAAACCTGCAGAGTTATAAATGAGAACTCTCGTCCACAAATATATTGAGGGAAGGCAACGAAGAGGATTTGAAAGCAAGGCAGAATTGCAGGAAACAGATTTCAGGAGGTAGATTCGACTCGCCTTGAAAGCACATGAAAAGCGGCAAAGCGTTGACAATGATGCCCTTGGCCAAAAAGGGCGTATGCGTTTTTTCCTGAATATATTCAGGAAAAAACGCATACGCCCTTTTTGGCCAACCAAGCAAGCCGGAAAGGCAAATCGGCGCTACAAACAAGTCTCGCTTGCCAGAGGTCAAAAGGGCCATGCTGAAAAAAGTGTAAAAACCAGAAATGCAGGACAGGCCATGGAGACATGGGAGCCTTGCTACGCTGATGGGCGCGATGGCAATTGCCAACAGCCACTCTGGAGAAGTGTACGCTGCGTCCTGTAACATGTAATAGACACAGCTGAGAGAGCATAGGGCACTTCCACTCATGGGCGTAGAAATCGGGAAACCTAAAAATCAACAAGACACAGGCACCCCAAAGTTTAGGGCTGCTCTGTTTCCAAGAACCTCCACTTCGGTACACCTTAAATATCCCAGGAAAGAGGAAAATGGATAAAGAAGTTGTGGTACTTATGCACAATGGAATATCAATCAGCCATGAAATCAGTGTCATAAGGCTAGTAGCAGCATGATGAGTGGATTTAGGGACGATGACTCTAAGTGAAGTAAGTCACACAGAAAAGGACACTTATCCTAAGATATCACTTATAGAGGGAATGTCAAAATCGCTACACCTGAACTGAAGTCCCAAACAGAACAGAGTCACACATTTAGAAAACACACTATGGCTGCTTAACGGGAAAGTGAGGTGGGGCGATGCATAAAACAAGGGTTTCAAATTAGCTCAGATACCGTTCCAGAAGCCAAATATGTAATAGACAAGACCTACTCCCTGCTCAGTGAAATGGACTCAACACCCCCTATTCACCGCCCAAGAATATATCTGACTAGGAAGAGTCTTAAAACCTATATATTGATATCTCTCTGGAAGTGAATCAAGAGGGTGTAAAGCGGCATAAACACAGCAGGGAAAAACAGCTAAACCCCATTATAAAAATAGATTACTTAAAAAAAAACCCATAAAACAAAGACAGTGAAAGAGAGAGAAATTCTTACAAAATCCGTTCAGGGGCTCTGATGCAACCTGGATTGACCATATCTAGACCCACAGCTGGATGAGACAGAAGGCTGGACACTCTTGGGGCTGAGAGGATTGGTGAGGTTGGGTGAGCAAACGCAGACCCTTTAAAGTAATAGTGCGTGGTACCCATGCCATGGGTCCCAAATCTCCTGGTTCAAGGGCATCTTCCTACATCGAAAACATGCCTGGGAAACCCAAAGTTGGTACACTGTGTGATCGGGAAAGGTTTCTAAAAAGCACCTCATTTCTCCTCTCCTTGTGCTCGGGTTCGCCATTCCAGCCGCTTCACTAACAATCTCCCTAGTTGGAGAATCAGCACCGTTGACCTCCTGTTTCGTACAGGTCGCAATTTGTCCTGACGATGAACGGGAAGAGGGGGAACCAATGAGAGACTAGCTCTAGGTTTTGGGACAGGCACAGGCCACTCTATTTTCCCATCAGGAAGAAGAATGAACCACAGGCTCAGCCTGCCCGCCGGAACCAGAATAGGGCCTGAAGCAATCCTGCGCTTTTGCGGCCAGCTCCCAAAAAAGCGAGTTGACAAATGGAGCTCAGGGGCACTGCAATTCACAAACCTGCAGAGTTATAAATGAGAACTCTCGTCCACAAATATATTGAGGGAAGGCAACGAAGAGGATTTGAAAGCAAGGCAGAATTGCAGGAAACAGATTTCAGGAGGTAGATTCGACTCGCCTTGAAAGCACATGAAAAGCGGCAAAGCGTTGACAATGATGCCCTTGGCCAAAAAGGGCGTATGCGTTTTTTCCTGAATATATTCAGGAAAAAACGCATACGCCCTTTTTGGCCAACCAAGCAAGCCGGAAAGGCAAATCGGCGCTACAAACAAGTCTCGCTTGCCAGCGGTCAAAAGGGCCATGCTGAAAAAAGTGTAAAAACCAGAAATGCAGGACAGGCCATGGAGACATGGGAGCCTTGCTACGCTGATGGGCGGGATGGAAATTGCCAACAGCCACTCTGGAGAAGTGTACGCTGCGTCCTGTAACATGTAATAGACACAGCTGAGAGAGCATAGGGCACTTCCACTCATGGGCGTAGAAATCGGGAAACCTAAAAATCAACAAGACACAGGCACCCCAAAGTTTAGGGCTGCTCTGTTTCCAAGAACCTCCACTTCGGTACACCTTAAATATCCCAGGAAAGAGGAAAATGGATAAAGAAGTTGTGGTACTTATGCACAATGGAATATCAATCAGCCATGAAATCAGTGTCATAAGGCTAGTAGCAGCATGATGAGTGGATTTAGGGACGATGACGCTAAGTGAAGTAAGTCACACAGAAAAGGACACTTATCCTAAGATATCACTTATAGAGGGAATGTCAAAATCGCACACCTGAACTGAATTCCAAAACAGAACAGAGTCACACATTTAGAAAACACACTATGGCTGCTTAACGGGAAAGTGAGGTGGGGCGATGCATAAAACAAGGGTTTCAAATTAGCTCAGATACCGTTCCAGAAGCCAAATATGTAATAGACAAGACCTACTCCCTGCTCAGTGAACTGGACTCAACACCCCCTATTCACCGCCCAAGAATATATCTGACTAGGAAGAGTCTTAAAACCTATGTATTGATATCTCTCTGGAAGTGAATCAAGAGGGTGTAAAGCGGCATAAACACAGCAGGGAAAAACAGCTAAACCCCATTATAAAAATAGATTACTTAAAAAAAAAACCCCATAAAACAAAGACAGTGAAAGAGAGAGAAATTCTTACAAAATCCGTTCAGGGGCTCTGATGCAACCTGGATTGACCATATCTAGACCCACAGCTGGATGAGTCAGAAGGCTGGACACTCTTGGGGCTGAGAGGATTGGTGAGGTTGGGTGAGCAAACGCAGACCCTTTAAAGTAATAGTGCGTGGTACCCATGCCATGGGTCCCAAATCTCCTGGTTCAAGGGCATCTTCCTACATCGAAAACATGCCTGGGAAACCCAAAGTTGGTACACTGTGTGATCGGGAAAGGTTTCTAAAAAGCACCTCATTTCTCCTCTCCTTGTGCTCGGGTTCGCCATTCCAGCCGCTTCACTAACAATCTCCCTACTTGGAGAATCAGCACCGTTGACCTCCTGTTTCGTTCAGGTCGCAATTTGTCCTGACGATGAACGGGAAGAGGGGGAACCAATGAGAGACTAGCTCTAGGTGTTGGGACAGGCACAGGCCACTCTATTTTCCCATCAGGAAGAAGAATGAACCACAGGCTCAGCCTGCCCCCCGGAACCAGAATAGGCCCTGAAGCAATCCTGCGCTTTTGCGGCCAGCTCCCAAAAAAGCGAGTTGACAAATGGAGCTCAGGGGCACTGCAATTCACAAACCTGCAGAGTTATAAATGAGAACTCTCGTGCACAAATATATTGAGGGAAGGCAACGAAGAGGATTTGAAAGCAAGGCAGAATTGCAGGAAACAGATTTCAGGAGGTAGATTCGACTCGCCTTGAAAGCACATGAAAAGCGGCAAAGCGTTGACAATGATGCCCTTGGCCAAAAAGGGCGTATGCGTTTTTTCCTGAATATATTCAGGAAAAAACGCATACGCCCTTTTTGGCCAACCAAGCAAGCCGGAAAGGCCAATCGGCGCTACAAAGAAGTCTCGATTGCCAGCGGTCAAAAGGGCCATGCTGAAAAAAGTGTAAAAACCAGAAATGCAGGACAGGCCATGGAGACATGGGAGCCTTGCTACGCTGATGGGCGGGATGGAAATTGCCAACAGCCACTCTGGAGAAGTGTACGCTGCGTCCTGTAACATGTAATAGACACAGCTGAGAGAGCATAGGGCACTTCCACTCATGGGCGTAGAAATCGGGAAACCTAAAAATCAACAAGACACAGGCACCCCAAAGTTTAGGGCTGCTCTGTTTCCAAGAACCTCCACTTCGGTACACCTTAAATATCCCAGGAAAGAGGAAAATGGATAAAGAAGTTGTGGTACTTATGCACAATGGAATATCACTCAGCCATGAAATCAGTGTCATAAGGCTAGTAGCAGCATGATGAGTGGATTTAGGGACGATGACTCTAAGTGAAGTAAGTCACACAGAAAAGGACACTTATCCTAAGATATGACTTATAGAGGGAATGTCAAAATCGCTACACCTGAACTGAAGTCCCAAACAGAACAGAGTCACACATTTAGAAAACACACTATGGCTGCTTAACGGGAAAGTGAGGTGGGGCGATGCATAAAACAAGGGTTTCAAATTAGCTCAGATACCGTTCCAGAAGCCAAATATGTAATAGACAAGACCTACTCCCTGCTCAGTGAACTGGACTCAACACCCCCTATTCACCGCCCAAGAATATATCTGACTAGGAAGAGTCTTAAAACCTATATATTGATATCTCTCTGGAAGTGAATCAAGAGGGTGTAAAGCGGCATAAACACAGCAGGGAAAAACAGCTAAACCCCATTATAAAAATAGATTACTTAAAAAAAAACCCATAAAACAAAGACAGTGAAAGAGAGAGAAATTCTTACAAAATCCGTTCAGGGGCTCTGATGCAACCTGGATTGACCATATCTAGACCCACAGCTGGATGAGACAGAAGGCTGGACACTCTTGGGGCTGAGAGGATTGGTGAGGTTGCGTAAGCAAATGCAGACCCTTTAAAGTAATAGTGCGTGGTACCCATGCCATGGGTCCCAAATCTCCAGGTTCAAGGGCATCTTCCTACATCGAAAACATGCCTGGGAAACCCAGAAGATGGTACACCGTGTGATCGGAAAAGGTTTCTAAAACGCACCTCATTTCTCCTCTCCTTGTACTCGGGTTCGCCATTCCAGCCGCTTCACTAACAATCTCCGTACTTGGAGAATCAGCACCGTTGACCTCCTGTTTCGTACAGGTCGCAATTTGTCCTGAGGATGAACGGGAAGAGGGGGAACCAATGAGAGACTAGCTCTAGGTGTTGGGACAGGCACAGGCCACTCTATTTTCCCATCAGGAAGAAGAATGAACCACAGGCTCAGCCTGCCCCCCGGAACCAGAATAGGGCCTGAAGCAATCCTGCGCTTTTGCGGCCAGCTCCCAAAAAAGCGAGTTGACAAATGGAGCTCAGGGGCACTGCAATTCACAAACCTGCAGAGTTATAAATGATAACTCTCGTGCACAAATATATTGAGGGAAGGCAACGAAGAGGATTTGAAAGCAAGGCAGAATTGCAGGAAACAGATTTCAGGAGGTAGATTCGACTCGCCTTGAAAGCACATGAAAAGCGGCAAAGCGTTGACAATGATGCCCTTGGCCAAAAAGGGCGTATGCGTTTTTTCCTGAATATACTCAGGAAAAAACGCATACGCCCTTTTTGGCCAACCAAGCAAGCCGGAAAGGCCAATCGGCGCTACAAAGAAGTCTCGCTTGCCAGCGGTCAAAAGGGCCATGCTGAAAAAAGTGTAAAAACCAGAAATGCAGGACAGGCCATGGAGACATGGGAGCCTTGCTACGCTGATGGGCGCGATGGCAATTGCCAACAGCCACTCTGGAGAAGTGTACGCTGCGTCCTGTAACATGTAATAGACACAGCTGAGAGAGCATAGGGCACTTCCACTCATGGGCGTAGAAATCGGGAAACCTAAAAATCAACAAGACACAGGCACCCCAAAGTTTAGGGCTGCTCTGTTTCCAAGAACCTCCACTTCGGTACACCTTAAATATCCCAGGAAAGAGGAAAATGGATAAAGAAGTTGTGGTACTTATGCACAATGGAATATCAATCAGCCATGAAATCAGTGTCATAAGGCTAGTAGCAGCATGATGAGTGGATTTAGGGACGATGACTCTAAGTGAAGTAAGTCACACAGAAAAGGACACTTATCCTAAGATATCACTTATAGAGGGAATGTCAAAATCGCTACACCTGAACTGAAGTCCCAAACAGAACAGAGTCACACATTTAGAAAACACACTATGGCTGCTTAACGGGAAAGTGAGGTGGGGCGATGCATAAAACAAGGGTTTCAAATTAGCTCAGATACCGTTCCAGAAGCCAAATATGTAATAGACAAGACCTACTCCCTGCTCAGTGAAATGGACTCAACACCCCCTATTCACCGCCCAAGAATATATCTGACTAGGAAGAGTCTTAAAACCTATATATTGATATCTCTCTGGAAGTGAATCAAGAGGGTGTAAAGCGGCATAAACACAGCAGGGAAAAGCAGCTAAACCCCATTATAAAAATAGATTACTTAAAAAAAACCCCATAAAACAAAGACAGTGAAAGAGAGAGAAATTCTAACAAAATCCGTTCAGGGGCTCTGATGCAACCTGGATTGACCATATCTAGACCCACAGCTGGATGAGACAGAAGGCTGGACACTCTTGGGGCTGAGAGGATTGGTGAGGTTGGGTGAGCAAACGCAGACCCTTTAAAGTAATAGTGCGTGGTACCCATGCCATGGGTCCCAAATCTCCAGGTTCAAGGGCATCTTCCTACATCGAAAACATGCCTGGGAAACCCAGAAGATGGTACACCGTGTGATCGGGAAAGGTTTCTAAAACGCACCTCATTTCTCCTCTCCTTGTGCTCGGGTTCGCCATTCCAGCCGCTTCACTAACAATCTCCCTACTTGGAGAATCAGCACCGTTGACCTCCTGTTTCGTACAGCTCGCAATTTGTCCTGAGGATGAACGGGAAGAGGGGGAACCAATGAGAGACTAGCTCTAGGTGTTGGGACAGGCACAGGTCACTCTATTTTCCCATCAGGAAGAAGAATGAACCACAGGCTCAGCCTGCCCCCCGGAACCAGAATAGGGCCTGAAGCAATCCTGCGCTTTTGCGGCCAGCTCCCAAAAAAGCGAGTTGACAAATGGAGCTCAGGGGCACTGCAATTCACAAACCTGCAGAGTTATAAATGATAACTCTCGTGCACAAATATATTGAGGGAAGGCAACGAAGAGGATTTGAAAGCAAGGCAGAATTGCAGGAAACAGATTTCAGGAGGTAGATTCGCCTCGCCTTGAAAGCACATGAAAAGCGGCAAAGCGTTGACAATGATGCCCTTGGCCAAAAAGGGCGTATGCGTTTTTTCCTGAATATATTCAGGAAAAAACGCATACGCCCTTTTTGGCCAACCAAGCAAGCCGGAAAGGCCAATCGGCGCTACAAAGAAGTCTCGCTTGCCAGCGGTCAAAAGGGCCATGCTGAAAAAAGTGTAAAAACCAGAAATGCAGGACAGGCCATGGAGACATGGGAGCCTTGCTACGCTGATGGGCGCGATGGAAATTGCCAACAGCCACTCTGGAGAAGTGTACGCTGCGTCCTGTAACATGTAATAGACACAGCTGAGAGAGCATAGGGCACTTCCACTCATGGGCGTAGAAATCGGGAAACCTAAAAATCAACAAGACACAGGCACCCCAAAGTTTAGGGCTGCTCTGTTTCCAAGAACCTCCACTTCGGTACACCTTAAATATCCCAGGAAAGAGGAAAATGGATAAAGAAGTTGTGGTACTTATGCACAATGGAATATCAATCAGCCATGAAATCAGTGTCATAAGGCTAGTAGCAGCATGATGAGTGGATTTAGGGACGATGACTCTAAGTGAAGTAAGTCACACAGAAAAGGACACTTATCCTAAGATATCACTTATAGAGGGAATGTCAAAATCGCTACACCTGAACTGAAGTCCCAAACAGAACAGAGTCACACATTTAGAAAACACACTATGGCTGCTTAACGGGAAAGTGAGGTGGGGCGATGCATAAAACAAGGGTTTCAAATTAGCTCAGATACCGTTCCAGAAGCCAAATATGTAATAGACAAGACCTACTCCCTGCTCAGTGAACTGGACTCAACACCCCCTATTCACCGCCCAAGAATATATCTGACTAGGAAGAGTCTTAAAACCTATATATTGATATCTCTCTGGAAGTGAATCAAGAGGGTGTAAAGCGGCATAAACACAGCAGGGAAAAGCAGCTAAACCCCATTATAAAAATAGATTACTTAAAAAAAAACCCATAAAACAAAGACAGTGAAAGAGAGAGAAATTCTTACAAAATCCGTTCAGGGGCTCTGATGCAACCTGGATTGACCATATCTAGACCCACAGCTGGATGAGACAGAAGGCTGGACACTCTTGGGGCTGAGAGGATTGGTGAGGTTGGGTGAGCAAACGCAGACCCTTTAAAGTAATAGTGCGTGGTACCCATGCCATGGGTCCCAAATCTCCTGGTTCAAGGGCATCTTCCTACATCGAAAACATGCCTGGGAAACCCAAAGTTGGTACACTGTGTGATCGGGAAAGGTTTCTAAAAAGCACCTCATTTCTCCTCTCCTTGTGCTCGGGTTCGCCATTCCAGCCGCTTCACTAACAATCTCCCTACTTGGAGAATCAGCACCGTTGACCTCCTGTTTCGTACAGGTCGCAATTTGTCCTGACGATGAACGGGAAGAGGGGGAACCAATGAGAGACTAGCTCTAGGTGTTGGGACAGGCACAGGCCACTCTATTTTCCCATCAGGAAGAAGAATGAACCACAGGCTCAGCCTGCCCGCCGGAACCAGAATAGGGCCTGAAGCAATCCTGCGCTTTTGCGGCCAGCTCCCAAAAAAGCGAGTTGACAAATGGAGCTCAGGGGCACTGCAATTCACAAACCTGCAGAGTTATAAATGAGAACTCTCGTCCACAAATATATTGAGGGAAGGCAACGAAGAGGATTTGAAAGCAAGGCAGAATTGCAGGAAACAGATTTCAGGAGGTAGATTCGACTCGCCTTGAAAGCACATGAAAAGCGGCAAAGCGTTGACAATGATGCCCTTGGCCAAAAAGGGCGTATGCGTTTTTTCCTGAATATATTCAGGAAAAAACGCATACGCCCTTTTTGGCCAACCAAGCAAGCCGGAAAGGCAAATCGGCGCTACAAAGAAGTCTCACTTGCCAGCGGTCAAAAGGGCCATGCTGAAAAAAGTGTAAAAACCAGAAATGCAGGACAGGCCATGGAGACATGGGAGCCTTGCTACGCTGATGGGCGGGGTGGAAATTGCCAACAGCCACTCTGGAGAAGTGTACGCTGTGTCCTGAAACATGTAATAAACACAGCTTAGAGAGCATAGGGCACTTCCACTCATGGGCGTAGAAATCGGGAAACCTAAAAATCAACAAGACACAGGCACCCCAAAGTTTAGGGCTGCTCTGTTTCCAAGAACCTCCACTTCGGTACACCTTAAATATCCCAGGAAAGAGAAAAATGGATAAAGAAGTTGTGGTACTTATGCACAATGGAATATCACTCAGGCATAAAATCAGTGTCATATGGTTAGTAGCAGCATGATGAGTGGATTTAGGGACGATGACTCTAAGTGAAGTAAGTCACACAGAAAAGGACACTTATCCTAAGATATCACTTATAGAGGGAATGTCAAAATCGCTACACCTGAACTGAATTCCAAAACAGAACAGAGTCACACATTTAGAAAACACACTATGGCTGCTTAACGGGAAAGGTGAGGTGGGGCGATGCATAAAACAAGGGTTTGAAATTAGCTCAGATACCGTTCCAGAAGCCAAATATGTAACAGACAAGACCTACTCCCTGCTCAGTGAACTGGACTCAACGCCCCCTATTCACCGCCCAAGAATATATCTGACTAGTAAGAGTCTTAAAACCTATGTATTGATATCTCTCTGCAAGTGAATCAAGAGGGTGTAAAGCGGCATAAACACAGCAGGGAAAAGCAGCTAAACCCCATTATAAAAATAGATTACATTAAAAAAAACCCATTAAACAAAGACAGTGAAAGAGAGAGAAATTCTTACAAAATCCGTTCAGGGGCTCTGATGCAACCTGGATTGACCATATCTAGACCCACAGCTGGATGAGATATAAGGCTGGACACTCTTGGGGCTGAGAGGATTGGTGAGGTTGGGTGAGCAAACGCAGACCCTTTAAAGTAATACTGCGTGGTACCCATGCCATGGGTCCCAAATCTCCACGTTCAAGGGCATCTTTCAACATCGAAAACATGCCTGGGAAACCCAGAAGATGGTACACCGTGTGATCGGGAAAGGTTTCTAAAACGCACCTCATTTCTCCTCTCCTTGTGCTCGGGTTCGCCATTCCAGCCGCTTCACTAAAAATGTCCCTACGTGGACAATCAGCACCGTTGACCTCCTGTTTCATACAGCTCGCAATTTGTCCTGAGGATGAACGGGAAGAGGGGGAACCAATGAGACACTAGCTCGAGGTGTTGGGACAGGCACAGGTCACTCTATTTTCTCATCAGGAAGAAGAATGAACCACAGGCTCAGCCTGACCCCCGGAACCAGAATAGGGCCCGAAGCAATCCTGCGCTTTTGCGGCCAGCTCCCAAAAAAGCGAGTTGACAAATGGAGCTCAGGGGCACTGCAATTCTCAAACCTGCAGAGTTATAAATGATAACTCTCGTCCACAAATATATTGAGGGAAGGCAACGAAGAGGATTTGAAAGCAAGGCAGAATTGCAGGAAACAGAATTCAGGAGGTAGATTCGACTCACCTTGAAAGCACATGAAAAGCGGCAAAGCGTTGACAATGATGCCCTTGGCCAAAAAGGGCGTATGCGTTTTTTCCTGAATATATTCAGGAAAAAACGCATACGCCCTTTTTGGCCAACCAAGCAAGCCAGAAAGGCAAATCGGCGCTACAAAGAAGTCTCGCTTGCCAGCGGTCAGAAGGGCCATGCTGAAAAAAGTGTAAAAACCAGAAATGCAGGACAGGCCATGGAGACATGGGAGCCTTGCTACGCTGATGGGCGGGATGGAAATTTCCAACAGCCACTCTGGAGAAGTGTACGCTGTGTCCTGTAATATGTAATAGACACAGCTTAGAGAGCATAGGGCACTTCCACTCATGGGTGTAGAAATCGGGAAACCTAAAAATCAACAAGACACAGGCACCCCAAAGTTTAGGGCTGCTCTGTTTCCAAAAACCTTCACTTCGGTACACCTTAAATATCCCAGGAAAGAGAAAAATGGATAAAGAAGTAGTGGTACTTATGCACAATGGAATGTCACTCAGCCATGAAATCAGTGTCATAAGGCTAGTAGCAGCATGATGAGTGGATTTAGGGACGATGACTCTAAGTGAAGTAAGTCACACAGAAAAGGACACTTATCCTAAGATATCACTTAGAGAGGGAATGTCAACATCGCTACACCTGAACTGAATTCCAAAACAGAACAGAGTCACACATTTAGAAAACACACTATGGCTGCTTAACGGGAAAGGTGAGGTGGGGCGATGCATAAAACAAGGGTTTGAAATTAGCTCAGATACCGTTCCAGAAGCCAAATATGTGACAGACAAGACCTACTCCCTGCTCAGTGAACTGGACTCAACGCCCCCTATTCACCGCCCAAGAATATATCTGACTAGTAAGAGTCTTAAAACCTATGTATTGATATCTCTCTGGAAGTGAATCAAGAGGGTGTAAAGCGGCATAAACACAGCAGGGAAAAGCAGGTAAACCCCATTATAAAAATAGATTACATTAAAAAAAAAACCCATTAAACAAAGACAGTGAAAAGAGAGAAATTCTTACAAAATCCGTTCAGGGGCTCTGATGCAACCTGGATTGACCATATCTAGACCCACAGCTGGATGAGACATAAGGCTGGACACTCTTGGGGCTGAGAGGATTGGTGAGGTTGGGTGAGCAAACGCAGACCCTTTAAAGTAATACTGCGTGGTACCCATGCCATGGGTCCCAAATCTCCAGGTTCAAGGGCATCTTCCTACATCGAAAACATGCCTGGGAAACCCAGAAGATGGTACACCGTGTGATCGGGAAAGGTTTCTAAAACGCACCTCATTTCTCCTCTCCTTGTGCTCGGGTTCGCCATTCCAGCCGCTTCACTAACAATCTCCCTACTTGGAGAATCAGCACCGTTGACCTCCTGTTTCTTACAGCTCGCAATTTGTCCTGAGGATGAACGGGAAGAGGGGGAACCAATGAGAGACTAGCTCTAGGTGTTGGGACAAGCACAGGTCACTCTATTTTCCCATCAGGAAGAAGAATGAACCACAGGCTTAGCCTGCCCCCCGGAACCAGAATAGGGCCTGAAGCAATCCTGCGCTTTTGCGGCCAGCTCCCAAAAAAGCGAGTTGACAAATGGAGCTCAGGGGCACTGCAATTCTCAAACCTGCAGACTTATAAATGATAACTCTCGTCCACAAATATATTGAGGGAAGGCAACGAAGAGGATTTGAAAGCAAGGCAGAATTGCAGGAAACAGATTTCAGGAGGTAGATTCGACTCGCCTTGAAAGCACATGAAATGCGGCAAAGCATTGACAATGATGCCCTTGGCCAAAAAGGGCGTATGCGTTTTTTCCTGAATATATTCAGGAAAAAACGCATACGCCCTTTTTGGCCAACCAAGCAAGCCGGAAAGGCAAATCGGCGCTACAAAGAATCTCACTTGCCAGCGGTCAAAAGGGCCATGCTGAAAAAAGTGTAAAAACCAGAAATGCAGGACAGGCCATGGAGACATGGGAGCCTTGCTACGCTGATGGGCGGGGTGGAAATTGCCAACAGCCACTCTGGAGAAGTGTACGCTGTGTCCTGAAACATGTAATAAACACAGCTTAGAGAGCATAGGGCACTTCCACTCATGGGCGTAGAAATCGGGAAACCTAAAAATCAACAAGACACAGGCACCCCAAAGTTTAGGGCTGCTCTGTTTCCAAGAACCTCCACTTCGGTACACCTTAAATATCCCAGGAAAGAGAAAAATGGATAAAGAAGTTGTGGTACTTATGCACAATGGAATATCACTCAGGCATAAAATCAGTGTCATATGGTTAGTAGCAGCATGATGAGTGGATTTAGGGACGATGACTCTAAGTGAAGTAAGTCACACAGAAAAGGACACTTATCCTAAGATATCACTTATAGAGGGAATGTCAAAATCGCTACACCTGAACTGAATTCCAAAACAGAACAGAGTCACACATTTAGAAAACACACTATGGCTGCTTAACGGGAAAGGTGAGGTGGGGCGATGCATAAAACAAGGGTTTGAAATTAGCTCAGATACCGTTCCAGAAGCCAAATATGTAACAGACAAGACCTACTCCCTGCTCAGTGAACTGGACTCAACGCCCCCTATTCACCGCCCAAGAATATATCTGACTAGTAAGAGTCTTAAAACCTATGTATTGATATCTCTCTGCAAGTGAATCAAGAGGGTGTAAAGCGGCATAAACACAGCAGGGAAAAGCAGCTAAACCCCATTATAAAAATAGATTACATTAAAAAAAAACCCATTAAACAAAGACAGTGAAAGAGAGAGAAATTCTTACAAAATCCGTTCAGGGGCTCTGATGCAACCTGGATTGACCATATCTAGACCCACAGCTGGATGAGACATAAGGCTGGACACTCTTGGGGCTGAGAGGATTGGTCAGGTTGGGTGAGCAAACGCAGACCCTTTAAAGTAATACTGCGTGGTACCCATGCCATGGGTCCCAAATCTCCACGTTCAAGGGCATCTTTCAACATTGAAAACATGCCTGGGAAACCCAGAAGATGGTACACCGTGTGATCGGGAAAGGTTTCTAAAACGCACCTCATTTCTCCTCTCCTTGTGCTCGGGTTCGCCATTCCAGCCGCTTCACTAACAATCTCCCTACTTGGAGAATCAGCACCGTTGACCTCCTGTTTCTTACAGCTCGCAATTTGTCCTGAGGATGAACGGGAAGAGGGGGAACCAATGAGAGACTAGCTCTAGGTGTTGGGACAAGCACAGGTCACTCTATTTTCCCATCAGGAAGAAGAATGAACCACAGGCTTAGCCTGCCCCCCGGAACCAGAATAGGGCCTGAAGCAATCCTGCGCTTTTGCGGCCAGCTCCCAAAAAAGCGAGTTGACAAATGGAGCTCAGGGGCACTGCAATTCTCAAACCTGCAGAGTTATAAATGATAACTCTCGTCCACAAATATATTGAGGGAAGGCAACGAAGAGGATTTGAAAGCAAGGCAGAATTGCAGGAAACAGAATTCAGGAGGTAGATTCGACTCACCTTGAAAGCACATGAAAAGCGGCAAAGCGTTGACAATGATGCCCTTGGCCAAAAAGGGCGTATGCGTTTTTTCCTGAATATATTCAGGAAAAAACGCATACGCCCTTTTTGGCCAACCAAGCAAGCCAGAAAGGCAAATCGGCGCTACAAAGAAGTCTCGCTTGCCAGCGGTCAGAAGGGCCATGCTGAAAAAAGTGTAAAAACCAGAAATGCAGGACAGGCCATGGAGACATGGGAGCCTTGCTACGCTGATGGGCGGGATGGAAATTTCCAACAGCCACTCTGGAGAAGTGTACGCTGTGTCCTGTAATATGTAATAGACACAGCTTAGAGAGCATAGGGCACTTCCACTCATGGGCGTAGAAATCGGGAAACCTAAAAATCAACAAGACACAGGCACCCCAAAGTTTAGGGCTGCTCTGTTTCCAAAAACCTCCACTTCGGTACACCTTAAATATCCCAGGAAAGAGAAAAATGGATAAAGAAGTAGTGGTACTTATGCACAATGGAATGTCACTCAGCCATGAAATCAGTGTCATAAGGCTAGTAGCAGCATGATGAGTGGATTTAGGGACGATGACTCTAAGTGAAGTAAGTCACACAGAAAAGGACACTTATCCTAAGATATCACTTAGAGAGGGAATGTCAACATCGCTACACCTGAACTGAATTCCAAAACAGAACAGAGTCACACATTTAGAAAACACACTATGGCTGCTTAACGGGAAAGGTGAGGCAGGGTGATGCATAAAACAAGGGTTTGACTTTAGCTCAGATACCTTTCCAGAAGCCAAATATGTAATAGACAAGACCTACTCCCTGCTCAGTGAACTGGACTCAACACCCCCTATTCACCGCCCAAGAATGTATCTGACTAGTAAGCGTCTTAAAACCTATGTATTGATATCTCTCTGGAAGTGAATCAAGAGGGTGTAAAGCGGCATAAACACAGCAGGGAAAAGGAGCTAAACCCCATTATAAAAATAGATTCCTTACCAAAAAAACCCCATAAAACAAAGACAGTGAAAGAGAGAGAAATTCTTACAAAATCCGTTCAGGGGCACTGATGCAACCTGGATTGACCATATCTAGACCCACAGCTGGATGAGACATAAGGCTGGACACTCTTGGGGCTGAGAGGATTGGTGAGGTTGGGTGAGCAAACGCAGACCCTTTAAAGTAATACTGCGTGGTACCCATGCCATGGGTCCCAAATCTCCAGGTTCAAGGGCATCTTCCTACATCGAAAACATGCCTGGGAAACCCAGAAGATGGTACACCGTGTGATCGGGAAAGGTTTCTAAAACGCACCTCATTTCTCCTCTCCTTGTGCTCGGGTTCGCCATTCCAGCCGCTTCACTAACAATCTCCCTACTTGGAGAATCAGCACCGTTGACCTCCTGTTTCTTACAGCTCGCAATTTGTCCTGAGGATGAACGGGAAGAGGGGGAACCAATGAGAGACTAGCTCTAGGTGTTGGGACAAGCACAGGTCACTCTATTTTCCCATCAGGAAGAAGAATGAACCACAGGCTTAGCCTGCCCCCCGGAACCAGAATAGGGCCTGAAGCAATCCTGCGCTTTTGCGGCCAGCTCCCAAAAAAGCGAGTTGACAAATGGAGCTCAGGGGCACTGCAATTCTCAAACCTGCAGACTTATAAATGATAACTCTCGTCCACAAATATATTGAGGGAAGGCAACGAAGAGGATTTGAAAGCAAGGCAGAATTGCAGGAAACAGATTTCAGGAGGTAGATTCGACTCGCCTTGAAAGCACATGAAAAGCGGCAAAGCGTTGACAATGATGCCCTTGGCCAAAAAGGGCGTATGCGTTTTTTCCTGAATATATTCAGGAAAAAACGCATACGCCCTTTTTGGCCAACCAAGCAAGCCGGAAAGGCAAATCGGCGCTACAAAGAAGTCTCACTTGCCAGCGGTCAAAAGGGCCATGCTGAAAAAAGTGTAAAAACCAGAAATGCAGGACAGGCCATGGAGACATGGGAGCCTTGCTACGCTGATGGGCGGGGTGGAAATTGCCAACAGCCACTCTGGAGAAGTGTACGCTGTGTCCTGAAACATGTAATAAACACAGCTTAGAGAGCATAGGGCACTTCCACTCATGGGCGTAGAAATCGGGAAACCTAAAAATCAACAAGACACAGGCACCCCAAAGTTTAGGGCTGCTCTGTTTCCAAGAACCTCCACTTCGGTACACCTTAAATATCCCAGGAAAGAGAAAAATGGATAAAGAAGTTGTGGTACTTATGCACAATGGAATATCACTCAGGCATAAAATCAGTGTCATATGGTTAGTAGCAGCATGATGAGTGGATTTAGGGACGATGACTCTAAGTGAAGTAAGTCACACAGAAAAGGACACTTATCCTAAGATATCACTTATAGAGGGAATGTCAAAATCGCTACACCTGAACTGAATTCCAAAACAGAACAGAGTCACACATTTAGAAAACACACTATGGCTGCTTAACGGGAAAGGTGAGGTGGGGCGATGCATAAAACAAGGGTTTGAAATTAGCTCAGATACCGTTCCAGAAGCCAAATATGTAACAGACAAGACCTACTCCCTGCTCAGTGAACTGGACTCAACGCCCCCTATTCACCGCCCAAGAATATATCTGACTAGTAAGAGTCTTAAAACCTATGTATTGATATCTCTCTGCAAGTGAATCAAGAGGGTGTAAAGCGGCATAAACACAGCAGGGAAAAGCAGCTAAACCCCATTATAAAAATAGATTACATTAAAAAAAACCCATTAAACAAAGACAGTGAAAGAGAGAGAAATTCTTACAAAATCCGTTCAGGGGCTCTGATGCAACCTGGATTGACCATATCTAGACCAACAGCTGGATGAGACATAAGGCTGGACACTCTTGGGGCTGAGAGGATTGGTGAGGTTGGGTGAGCAAACGCAGACCCTTTAAAGTAATACTGCGTGGTACCCATGCCATGGGTCCCAAATCTCCACGTTCAAGGGCATCTTTCAACATCGAAAACATGCCTGGGAAACCCAGAAGATGGTACACCGTGTGATCGGGAAAGGTTTCTAAAACGCACCTCATTTCTCCTCTCCTTGTGCTCGGGTTCGCCATTCCAGCCGCTTCACTAAAAATGTCCCTACGTGGACAATCAGCACCGTTGACCTCCTGTTTCATACAGCTCGCAATTTGTCCTGAGGATGAACGGGAAGAGGGGGAACCAATGAGACACTAGCTCTAGGTGTTGGGACAGGCACAGGTCACTCTATTTTCTCATCAGGAAAAAGAATGAACCACAGGCTCAGCCTGACCCCCGGAACCAGAATAGGGCCTGAAGCAATCCTGCGCTTTTGCGGCCAGCTCCCAAAAAAGCGAGTTGACAAATGGAGCTCAGGGGCACTGCAATTCTCAAACCTGCAGAGTTATAAATGATAACTCTCGTCCACAAATATATTGAGGGAAGGCAACGAAGAGGATTTGAAAGCAAGGCAGAATTGCAGGAAACAGAATTCAGGAGGTAGATTCGACTCACCTTGAAAGCACATGAAAAGCGGCAAAGCGTTGACAATGATGCCCTTGGCCAAAAAGGGCGTATGCGTTTTTTCCTGAATATATTCAGGAAAAAACGCATACGCCCTTTTTGGCCAACCAAGCAAGCCAGAAAGGCAAATCGGCGCTACAAAGAAGTCTCGCTTGCCAGCGGTCAGAAGGGCCATGCTGAAAAAAGTGTAAAAACCAGAAATGCAGGACAGGCCATGGAGACATGGGAGCCTTGCTACGCTGATGGGCGGGATGGAAATTTCCAACAGCCACTCTGGAGAAGTGTACGCTGTGTCCTGTAATATGTAATAGACACAGCTTAGAGAGCATAGGGCACTTCCACTCATGGGCGTAGAAATCGGGAAACCTAAAAATCAACAAGACACAGGCACCCCAAAGTTTAGGGCTGCTCTGTTTCCAAAAACCTCCACTTCGGTACACCTTAAATATCCCAGGAAAGAGAAAAATGGATAAAGAAGTAGTGGTACTTATGCACAATGGAATGTCACTCAGCCATGAAATCAGTGTCATAAGGCTAGTAGCAGCATGATGAGTGGATTTAGGGACGATGACTCTAAGTGAAGTAAGTCACACAGAAAAGGACACTTATCCTAAGATATCACTTAGAGAGGGAATGTCAACATCGCTACACCTGAACTGAATTCCAAAACAGAACAGAGTCACACATTTAGAAAACACACTATGGCTGCTTAACGGGAAAGGTGAGGCAGGGTGATGCATAAAACAAGGGTTTGACTTTAGCTCAGATACCTTTCCAGAAGCCAAATATGTAATAGACAAGACCTACTCCCTGCTCAGTGAACTGGACTCAACACCCCCTATTCACCGCCCAAGAATGTATCTGACTAGTAAGCGTCTTAAAACCTATGTATTGATATCTCTCTGGAAGTGAATCAAGAGGGTGTAAAGCGGCATAAACACAGCAGGGAAAAGGAGCTAAACCCCATTATAAAAATAGATTCCTTACCAAAAAAACCCCATAAAACAAAGACAGTGAAAGAGAGAGAAATTCTTACAAAATCCTTTCAGGGGCACTGATGCAACCTGGATTGACCATATCTAGACCCACAGCTGGATGAGACATAAGGCTGGACACTCTTGGGGCTGAGAGGATTGGTGAGGTTGGGTGAGCAAACGCAGACCCTTTAAAGTAATACTGCGTGGTACCCATGCCATGGGTCCCAAATCTCCAGGTTCAAGGGCATCTTCCTACATCGAAAACATGCCTGGGAAACCCAGAAGATGGTACACCGTGTGATCGGGAAAGGTTTCTAAAACGCACCTCATTTCTCCTCTCCTTGTGCTCGGGTTCGCCATTCCAGCCGCTTCACTAACAATCTCCCTACTTGGAGAATCAGCACCGTTGACCTCCTGTTTCTTACAGCTCGCAATTTGTCCTGAGGATGAACGGGAAGAGGGGGAACCAATGAGAGACTAGCTCTAGGTGTTGGGACAAGCACAGGTCACTCTATTTTCCCATCAGGAAGAAGAATGAACCACAGGCTTAGCCTGCCCCCCGGAACCAGAATAGGGCCTGAAGCAATCCTGCGCTTTTGCGGCCAGCTCCCAAAAAAGCGAGTTGACAAATGGAGCTCAGGGGCACTGCAATTCTCAAACCTGCAGACTTATAAATGATAACTCTCGTCCACAAATATATTGAGGGAAGGCAACGAAGAGGATTTGAAAGCAAGGCAGAATTGCAGGAAACAGATTTCAGGAGGTAGATTCGACTCGCCTTGAAAGCACATGAAAAGCGGCAAAGCGTTGACAATGATGCCCTTGGCCAAAAAGGGCGTATGCGTTTTTTCCTGAATATATTCAGGAAAAAACGCATACGCCCTTTTTGGCCAACCAAGCAAGCCGGAAAGGCAAATCGGCGCTACAAAGAAGTCTCACTTGCCAGCGGTCAAAAGGGCCATGCTGAAAAAAGTGTAAAAACCAGAAATGCAGGACAGGCCATGGAGACATGGGAGCCTTGCTACGCTGATGGGCGGGGTGGAAATTGCCAACAGCCACTCTGGAGAAGTGTACGCTGTGTCCTGAAACATGTAATAAACACAGCTTAGAGAGCATAGGGCACTTCCACTCATGGGCGTAGAAATCGGGAAACCTAAAAATCAACAAGACACAGGCACCCCAAAGTTTAGGGCTGCTCTGTTTCCAAGAACCTCCACTTCGGTACACCTTAAATATCCCAGGAAAGAGAAAAATGGATAAAGAAGTTGTGGTACTTATGCACAATGGAATATCACTCAGGCATAAAATCAGTGTCATATGGTTAGTAGCAGCATGATGAGTGGATTTAGGGACGATGACTCTAAGTGAAGTAAGTCACACAGAAAAGGACACTTATCCTAAGATATCACTTATAGAGGGAATGTCAAAATCGCTACACCTGAACTGAATTCCAAAACAGAACAGAGTCACACATTTAGAAAACACACTATGGCTGCTTAACGGGAAAGGTGAGGTGGGGCGATGCATAAAACAAGGGTTTGAAATTAGCTCAGATACCGTTCCAGAAGCCAAATATGTAACAGACAAGACCTACTCCCTGCTCAGTGAACTGGACTCAACGCCCCCTATTCACCGCCCAAGAATATATCTGACTAGTAAGAGTCTTAAAACCTATGTATTGATATCTCTCTGCAAGTGAATCAAGAGGGTGTAAAGCGGCATAAACACAGCAGGGAAAAGCAGCTAAACCCCATTATAAAAATAGATTACATTAAAAAAAACCCATTAAACAAAGACAGTGAAAGAGAGAGAAATTCTTACAAAATCCGTTCAGGGGCTCTGATGCAACCTGGATTGACCATATCTAGACCCACAGCTGGATGAGACATAAGGCTGGACACTCTTGGGGCTGAGAGGATTGGTGAGGTTGGGTGAGCAAACGCAGACCCTTTAAAGTAATACTGCGTGGTACCCATGCCATGGGTCCCAAATCTCCACGTTCAAGGGCATCTTTCAACATCGAAAACATGCCTGGGAAACCCAGAAGATGGTACACCGTGTGATCGGGAAAGGTTTCTAAAACGCACCTCATTTCTCCTCTCCTTGTGCTCGGGTTCGCCATTCCAGCCGCTTCACTAAAAATGTCCCTACGTGGACAATCAGCACCGTTGACCTCCTGTTTCATACAGCTCGCAATTTGTCCTGAGGATGAACGGGAAGAGGGGGAACCAATGAGACACTAGCTCTAGGTGTTGGGACAGGCACAGGTCACTCTATTTTCTCATCAGGAAAAAGAATGAACCACAGGCTCAGCCTGACCCCCGGAACCAGAATAGGGCCTGAAGCAATCCTGCGCTTTTGCGGCCAGCTCCCAAAAAAGCGAGTTGACAAATGGAGCTCAGGGGCACTGCAATTCTCAAACCTGCAGAGTTATAAATGATAACTCTCGTCCACAAATATATTGAGGGAAGGCAACGAAGAGGATTTGAAAGCAAGGCAGAATTGCAGGAAACAGAATTCAGGAGGTAGATTCGACTCACCTTGAAAGCACATGAAAAGCGGCAAAGCGTTGACAATGATGCCCTTGGCCAAAAAGGGCGTATGCGTTTTTTCCTGAATATATTCAGGAAAAAACGCATACGCCCTTTTTGGCCAACCAAGCAAGCCAGAAAGGCAAATCGGCGCTACAAAGAAGTCTCGCTTGCCAGCGGTCAGAAGGGCCATGCTGAAAAAAGTGTAAAAACCAGAAATGCAGGACAGGCCATGGAGACATGGGAGCCTTGCTACGCTGATGGGCGGGATGGAAATTTCCAACAGCCACTCTGGAGAAGTGTACGCTGTGTCCTGTAATATGTAATAGACACAGCTTAGAGAGCATAGGGCACTTCCACTCATGGGTGTAGAAATCGGGAAACCTAAAAATCAACAAGACACAGGCATCCCAAAGTTTAGGGCTGCTCTGTTTCCAAAAACCTCCACTTCGGTACACCTTAAATATCCCAGGAAAGAGAAAAATGGATAAAGAAGTAGTGGTACTTATGCACAATGGAATGTCACTCAGCCATGAAATCAGTGTCATAAGGCTAGTAGCAGCATGATGAGTGGATTTAGGGACGATGACTCTAAGTGAAGTAAGTCACACAGAAAAGGACACTTATCCTAAGATATCACTTAGAGAGGGAATGTCAAAATCGCTACACCTGAACTGAATTCCAAAACAGAACAGAGTCACACATTTAGAAAACACACTATGGCTGCTTAACGGGAAAGGTGAGGTGGGGCGATGCATAAAACAAGGGTTTGAAATTAGCTCAGATACCGTTCCAGAAGCCAAATATGTAACAGACAAGACCTACTCCCTGCTCAATCAACTGGACTCAACGCCCCCTATTCACCGCCCAAGAATATATCTGACTAGTAAGAGTCTTAAAACCTATGTATTGATATCTCTCTGGAAGTGAATCAAGAGGGTGTAAAGCGGCATAAACACAGCAGGGAAAAGCAGCTAAACCCCATTATAAAAATAGATTACATTAAAAAAAAACCCATTAAACAAAGACAGTGAAAGAGAGAGAAATTCTTACAAAATCCGTTCAGGGGCTCTGATGCAACCTGGATTGACCATATCTAGACCCACAGCTGGATGAGACATAAGGCTGGACACTCTTGGGGCTGAGAGGATTGGTGAGGTTGGGTGAGCAAACGCAGACCCTTTAAAGTAATACTGCGTGGTACCCATGCCATGGGTCCCAAATCTCCACGTTCAAGGGCATCTTCCTACATCGAAAACATGCCTGGGAAACCCAGAAGATGGTACACCGTGTGATCGGGAAAGGTTTCTAAAACGCACCTCATTTCTCCTCTCCTTGTGCTCGGGTTCGCCATTCCAGTCGCTTCACTAACAATCTCCCTACTTGGAGAATCAGCACCGTTGACCTCCTGTTTCGTACAGCTCGGAATTTGTCCTGAGGATGAACGGGAAGAGGGGGAACCAATGAGAGACTAGCTCTAGGTGTTGGGACAGGCACAGGTCACTCTATTTTCCCATCAGGAAGAAGAATGAACCACAGGCTCAGCCTGCCCCCCGGAACCAGAATAGGGCCTGAAGCAATCCTGCGCTTTTGCGGCCAGCTCCCAAAAAAGCGAGTTGACAAATGGAGCTCAGGGGCACTGCAATTCTCAAACCTGCAGACTTATAAATGATAACTCTCGTCCACAAATATATTGAGGGAAGGCAACGAAGAGGATTTGAAAGCAAGGCAGAATTGCAGGAAACAGAATTCAGGAGGTAGATTCGACTCACCTTGAAAGCACATGAAAAGCGGCAAAGCGTTGACAATGATGCCCTTGGCCAAAAAGGGCGTATGCGTTTTTTCCTGAATATATTCAGCAAAAAACGCATACGCCCTTTTTGGCCAACCAAGCAAGCCAGAAAGGCAAATCGGCGCTACAAAGAAGTCTCGCTTGCCAGCGGTCAGAAGGGCCATGCTGAAAAAAGTGTAAAAACCAGAAATGCAGGACAGGCCATGGAGACATGGGAGCCTTGCTACGCTGATGGGCGGGATGGAAATTTCCAACAGCCACGCTGGAGAAGTGTACGCTGTGTCCTGTAATATGTAATAAACACAGCTTAGAGAGCATAGGGCACTTCCACTCATGGGCGTAGAAATCGGGAAACCTAAAAATCAACAAGACACAGGCACCCCAAAGTTTAGGGCTGCTCTGTTTCCAAAAACCTCCACTTCGGTACACCTTAAATATCCCAGGAAAGAGAAAAATGGATAAAGAAGTAGTGGTACTTATGCACAATGGAATGTCACTCAGCCATGAAATCAGTGTCATAAGGCTAGTAGCAGCATGATGAGTGGATTTAGGGACGATGACTCTAAGTGAAGTAAGTCACACAGAAAAGGACACTTATCCTAAGATATCACTTAGAGAGGGAATGTCAACATCGCTACACCTGAACTGAATTCCAAAACAGAACAGAGTCACACATTTAGAAAACACACTATGGCTGCTTAACGGGAAAGGTGAGGCAGGGTGATGCATAAAACAAGGGTTTGACTTTAGCTCAGATACCTTTCCAGAAGCCAAATATGTAATAGACAAGACCTACTCCCTGCTCAGTGAACTGGACTCAACACCCCCTATTCATCGCCCAAGAATGTATCTGACTAGTAAGCGTCTTAAAACCTATGTATTGATATCTCTCTGGAAGTGAATCAAGAGGGTGTAAAGCGGCATAAACACAGCAGGGAAAAGGAGCTAAACCCCATTATAAAAATAGATTCCTTACCAAAAAAACCCCATAAAACAAAGACAGTGAAAGAGAGAGAAATTCTTACAAAATCCTTTCAGGGGCACTGATGCAACCTGGATTGACCATATCTAGACCCACAGCTGGATGAGACATAAGGCTGGACACTCTTGGGGCTGAGAGGATTGGTGAGGTTGGGTGAGCAAACGCAGACCCTTTAAAGTAATACTGCGTGGTACCCATGCCATGGGTCCCAAATCTCCAGGTTCAAGGGCATCTTCCTACATCGAAAACATGCCTGGGAAACCCAGAAGATGGTACACCGTGTGATCGGGAAAGGTTTCTAAAACGCACCTCATTTCTCCTCTCCTTGTGCTCGGGTTCGCCATTCCAGCCACTTCACTAACAATCTCCCTACTTGGAGAATCAGCACCGTTGACCTCCTGTTTCTTACAGCTCGCAATTTGTCCTGAGGATGAACGGGAAGAGGGGGAACCAATGAGAGACTAGCTCTAGGTGTTGGGACAAGCACAGGTCACTCTATTTTCCCATCAGGAAGAAGAATGAACCACAGGCTTAGCCTGCCCCCCGGAACCAGAATAGGGCCTGAAGCAATCCTGCGCTTTTGCGGCCAGCTCCCAAAAAAGCGAGTTGACAAATGGAGCTCAGGGGCACTGCAATTCTCAAACCTGCAGACTTATAAATGATAACTCTCGTCCACAAATATATTGAGGGAAGGCAACGAAGAGGATTTGAAAGCAAGGCAGAATTGCAGGAAACAGATTTCAGGAGGTAGATTCGACTCGCCTTGAAAGCACATGAAAAGCGGCAAAGCGTTGACAATGATGCCCTTGGCCAAAAAGGGCGTATGCGTTTTTTCCTGAATATATTCAGGAAAAAACGCATACGCCCTTTTTGGCCAACCAAGCAAGCCAGAAAGGCAAATCGGCGCTACAAAGAAGTCTCGCTTGCCAGCGGTCAGAAGGGCCATGCTGAAAAAAGTGTAAAAACCAGAAATGCAGGACAGGCCATGGAGACATGGGAGCCTTGCTACGCTGATGGGCGGGATGGAAATTTCCAACAGCCACTCTGGAGAAGTGTACGCTGTGTCCTGTAATATGTAATAGACACAGCTTAGAGAGCATAGGGCACTTCCACTCATGGGCGTAGAAATCGGGAAACCTAAAAATCAACAAGACACAGGCACCCCAAAGTTTAGGGCTGCTCTGTTTCCAAAAACCTCCACTTCGGTACACCTTAAATATCCCAGGAAAGAGAAAAATGGATAAAGAAGTAGTGGTACTTATGCACAATGGAATGTCACTCAGCCATGAAATCAGTGTCATAAGGCTAGTAGCAGCATGATGAGTGGATTTAGGGACGATGACTCTAAGTGAAGTAAGTCACACAGAAAAGGACACTTATCCTAAGATATCACTTAGAGAGGGAATGTCAACATCGCTACACCTGAACTGAATTCCAAAACAGAACAGAGTCACACATTTAGAAAACACACTATGGCTGCTTAACGGGAAAGGTGAGGCGGGGTGATGCATAAAACAAGGGTTTGACTTTAGCTCAGATACCTTTCCAGAAGCCAAATATGTAATAGACAAGACCTACTCCCTGCTCAGTGAACTGGACTCAACACCCCCTATTCACCGCCCAAGAATGTATCTGACTAGTAAGAGTCTTAAAACCTATGTATTGATATCTCTCTGGAAGTGAATCAAGAGGGTGTAAAGCGGCATAAACACAGCAGGGAAAAGCAGCTAAACCCCATTATAAAAATAGATTCCTTACCAAAAAAACCCCATAAAACAAAGACAGTGAAAGAGAGAGAAATTCTTACAAAATCCTTTCAGGGGCACTGATGCAACCTGGATTGACCATATCTAGACCCACAGCTGGATGAGACATAAGGCTGGACACTCTTGGGGCTGAGAGGATTGGTGAGGTTGGGTGAGCAAACGCAGACCCTTTAAAGTAATACTGCGTGGTACCCATGCCATGGGTCCCAAATCTCCAGGTTCAAGGGCATCTTCCTACATCGAAAACATGCCTGGGAAACCCAGAAGATGGTACACCGTGTGATCGGGAAAGGTTTCTAAAACGCACCTCATTTCTCCTCTCCTTGTGCTCGGGTTCGCCATTCCAGCCGCTTCACTAACAATCTCCCTACTTGGAGAATCAGCACCGTTGACCTCCTGTTTCTTACAGCTCGCAATTTGTCCTGAGGATGAACGGGAAGAGGGGGAACCAATGAGAGACTAGCTCTAGGTGTTGGGACAAGCACAGGTCACTCTATTTTCCCATCAGGAAGAAGAATGAACCACAGGCTTAGCCTGCCCCCCGGAACCAGAATAGGGCCTGAAGCAATCCTGCGCTTTTGCGGCCAGCTCCCAAAAAAGCGAGTTGACAAATGGAGCTCAGGGGCACTGCAATTCTCAAACCTGCAGACTTATAAATGATAACTCTCGTCCACAAATATATTGAGGGAAGGCAACGAAGAGGATTTGAAAGCAAGGCAGAATTGCAGGAAACAGATTTCAGGAGGTAGATTCGACTCGCCTTGAAAGCACATGAAATGCGGCAAAGCGTTGACAATGATGCCCTTGGCCAAAAAGGGCGTATGCGTTTTTTCCTGAATATATTCAGGAAAAAACGCATACGCCCTTTTTGGCCAACCAAGCAAGCCGGAAAGGCAAATCGGCGCTACAAAGAATCTCACTTGCCAGCGGTCAAAAGGGCCATGCTGAAAAAAGTGTAAAAACCAGAAATGCAGGACAGGCCATGGAGACATGGGAGCCTTGCTACGCTGATGGGCGGGGTGGAAATTGCCAACAGCCACTCTGGAGAAGTGTACGCTGTGTCCTGAAACATGTAATAAACACAGCTTAGAGAGCATAGGGCACTTCCACTCATGGGCGTAGAAATCGGGAAACCTAAAAATCAACAAGACACAGGCACCCCAAAGTTTAGGGCTGCTCTGTTTCCAAGAACCTCCACTTCGGTACACCTTAAATATCCCAGGAAAGAGAAAAATGGATAAAGAAGTTGTGGTACTTATGCACAATGGAATATCACTCAGGCATAAAATCAGTGTCATATGGTTAGTAGCAGCATGATGAGTGGATTTAGGGACGATGACTCTAAGTGAAGTAAGTCACACAGAAAAGGACACTTATCCTAAGATATCACTTATAGAGGGAATGTCAAAATCGCTACACCTGAACTGAATTCCAAAACAGAACAGAGTCACACATTTAGAAAACACACTATGGCTGCTTAACGGGAAAGGTGAGGTGGGGCGATGCATAAAACAAGGGTTTGAAATTAGCTCAGATACCGTTCCAGAAGCCAAATATGTAACAGACAAGACCTACTCCCTGCTCAGTGAACTGGACTCAACGCCCCCTATTCACCGCCCAAGAATATATCTGACTAGTAAGAGTCTTAAAACCTATGTATTGATATCTCTCTGCAAGTGAATCAAGAGGGTGTAAAGCGGCATAAACACAGCAGGGAAAAGCAGCTAAACCCCATTATAAAAATAGATTACATTAAAAAAAAACCCATTAAACAAAGACAGTGAAAGAGAGAGAAATTCTTACAAAATCCGTTCAGGGGCTCTGATGCAACCTGGATTGACCATATCTAGACCCACAGCTGGATGAGACATAAGGCTGGACACTCTTGGGGCTGAGAGGATTGGTCAGGTTGGGTGAGCAAACGCAGACCCTTTAAAGTAATACTGCGTGGTACCCATGCCATGGGTCCCAAATCTCCACGTTCAAGGGCATCTTTCAACATTGAAAACATGCCTGGGAAACCCAGAAGATGGTACACCGTGTGATCGGGAAAGGTTTCTAAAACGCACCTCATTTCTCCTCTCCTTGTGCTCGGGTTCGCCATTCCAGCCGCTTCACTAACAATCTCCCTACTTGGAGAATCAGCACCGTTGACCTCCTGTTTCTTACAGCTCGCAATTTGTCCTGAGGATGAACGGGAAGAGGGGGAACCAATGAGAGACTAGCTCTAGGTGTTGGGACAAGCACAGGTCACTCTATTTTCCCATCAGGAAGAAGAATGAACCACAGGCTTAGCCTGCCCCCCGGAACCAGAATAGGGCCTGAAGCAATCCTGCGCTTTTGCGGCCAGCTCCCAAAAAAGCGAGTTGACAAATGGAGCTCAGGGGCACTGCAATTCTCAAACCTGCAGAGTTATAAATGATAACTCTCGTCCACAAATATATTGAGGGAAAGCAACGAAGAGGATTTGAAAGCAAGGCAGAATTGCAGGAAACAGAATTCAGGAGGTAGATTCGACTCACCTTGAAAGCACATGAAAAGCGGCAAAGCGTTGACAATGATGCCCTTGGCCAAAAAGGGCGTATGCGTTTTTTCCTGAATATATTCAGGAAAAAACGCATACGCCCTTTTTGGCCAACCAAGCAAGCCAGAAAGGCAAATCGGCGCTACAAAGAAGTCTCGCTTGCCAGCGGTCAGAAGGGCCATGCTGAAAAAAGTGTAAAAACCAGAAATGCAGGACAGGCCATGGAGACATGGGAGCCTTGCTACGCTGATGGGCGGGATGGAAATTTCCAACAGCCACTCTGGAGAAGTGTACGCTGTGTCCTGTAATATGTAATAGACACAGCTTAGAGAGCATAGGGCACTTCCACTCATGGGCGTAGAAATCGGGAAACCTAAAAATCAACAAGACACAGGCACCCCAAAGTTTAGGGCTGCTCTGTTTCCAAAAACCTCCACTTCGGTACACCTTAAATATCCCAGGAAAGAGAAAAATGGATAAAGAAGTAGTGGTACTTATGCACAATGGAATGTCACTCAGCCATGAAATCAGTGTCATAAGGCTAGTAGCAGCATGATGAGTGGATTTAGGGACGATGACTCTAAGTGAAGTAAGTCACACAGAAAAGGACACTTATCCTAAGATATCACTTAGAGAGGGAATGTCAACATCGCTACACCTGAACTGAATTCCAAAACAGAACAGAGTCACACATTTAGAAAACACACTATGGCTGCTTAACGGGAAAGGTGAGGCAGGGTGATGCATAAAACAAGGGTTTGACTTTAGCTCAGATACCTTTCCAGAAGCCAAATATGTAATAGACAAGACCTACTCCCTGCTCAGTGAACTGGACTCAACACCCCCTATTCACCGCCCAAGAATGTATCTGACTAGTAAGCGTCTTAAAACCTATGTATTGATATCTCTCTGGAAGTGAATCAAGAGGGTGTAAAGCGGCATAAACACAGCAGGGAAAAGGAGCTAAACCCCATTATAAAAATAGATTCCTTACCAAAAAAACCCCATAAAACAAAGACAGTGAAAGAGAGAGAAATTCTTACAAAATCCTTTCAGGGGCACTGATGCAACCTGGATTGACCATATCTAGACCCACAGCTGGATGAGACATAAGGCTGGACACTCTTGGGGCTGAGAGGATTGGTGAGGTTGGGTGAGCAAACGCAGACCCTTTAAAGTAATACTGCGTGGTACCCATGCCATGGGTCCCAAATCTCCAGGTTCAAGGGCATCTTCCTACATCGAAAACATGCCTGGGAAACCCAGAAGATGGTACACCGTGTGATCGGGAAAGGTTTCTAAAACGCACCTCATTTCTCCTCTCCTTGTGCTCGGGTTCGCCATTCCAGCCGCTTCACTAACAATCTCCCTACTTGGAGAATCAGCACCGTTGACCTCCTGTTTCTTACAGCTCGCAATTTGTCCTGAGGATGAACGGGAAGAGGGGGAACCAATGAGAGACTAGCTCTAGGTGTTGGGACAAGCACAGGTCACTCTATTTTCCCATCAGGAAGAAGAATGAACCACAGGCTTAGCCTGCCCCCCGGAACCAGAATAGGGCCTGAAGCAATCCTGCGCTTTTGCGGCCAGCTCCCAAAAAAGCGAGTTGACAAATGGAGCTCAGGGGCACTGCAATTCTCAAACCTGCAGACTTATAAATGATAACTCTCGTCCACAAATATATTGAGGGAAGGCAACGAAGAGGATTTGAAAGCAAGGCAGAATTGCAGGAAACAGATTTCAGGAGGTAGATTCGACTCGCCTTGAAAGCACATGAAAAGCGGCAAAGCGTTGACAATGATGCCCTTGGCCAAAAAGGGCGTATGCGTTTTTTCCTGAATATATTCAGGAAAAAACGCATACGCCCTTTTTGGCCAACCAAGCAAGCCGGAAAGGCAAATCGGCGCTACAAAGAAGTCTCACTTGCCAGCGGTCAAAAGGGCCATGCTGAAAAAAGTGTAAAAACCAGAAATGCAGGACAGGCCATGGAGACATGGGAGCCTTGCTACGCTGATGGGCGGGGTGGAAATTGCCAACAGCCACTCTGGAGAAGTGTACGCTGTGTCCTGAAACATGTAATAAACACAGCTTAGAGAGCATAGGGCACTTCCACTCATGGGCGTAGAAATCGGGAAACCTAAAAATCAACAAGACACAGGCACCCCAAAGTTTAGGGCTGCTCTGTTTCCAAGAACCTCCACTTCGGTACACCTTAAATATCCCAGGAAAGAGAAAAATGGATAAAGAAGTTGTGGTACTTATGCACAATGGAATATCACTCAGGCATAAAATCAGTGTCATAAGGCTAGTAGCAGCATGATGAGTGGATTTAGGGACGATGACTCTAAGTGAAGTAAGTCACACAGAAAAGGACACTTATCCTAAGATATCACTTAGAGAGGGAATGTCAACATCGCTACACCTGAACTGAATTCCAAAACAGAACAGAGTCACACATTTAGAAAACACACTATGGCTGCTTAACGGGAAAGGTGAGGTGGGGCGATGCATAAAACAAGGGTTTGAAATTAGCTCAGATACCGTTCCAGAAGCCAAATATGTAACAGACAAGACCTACTCCCTGCTCAGTGAACTGGACTCAACGCCCCCTATTCACCGCCCAAGAATATATCTGACTAGTAAGAGTCTTAAAACCTATGTATTGATATCTCTCTGGAAGTGAATCAAGAGGGTGTAAAGCGGCATAAACACAGCAGGGAAAAGCAGGTAAACCCCATTATAAAAATAGATTACATTAAAAAAAAAACCCATTAAACAAAGACAGTGAAAAGAGAGAAATTCTTACAAAATCCGTTCAGGGGCTCTGATGCAACCTGGATTGACCATATCTAGACCCACAGCTGGATGAGACATAAGGCTGGACACTCTTGGGGCTGAGAGGATTGGTGAGGTTGGGTGAGCAAACGCAGACCCTTTAAAGTAATACTGCGTGGTACCCATGCCATGGGTCCCAAATCTCCAGGCTCAGGGGCATCTTCCTACATCAAAAACATGCCTGGGAAAGCCAGAATATGGTACACCGTGTGATCGGGAAAGGTTTCTAAAACGCCCCTCATTTCTCCTCTACTTGTGCTCGGGTTCGCCATTCCAGCCGCTTCACTAACAATCTCCCTACTTGGAGAATCAGCACCGTTGACCTCCTGTTTCGTACAGCTCGGAATTTGTCCTGAGGATGAACGGGAAGAGGGGGAACCAATGAGACACTAGCTCTAGGTGTTGGGACAGGCACAGGTCACTCTATTTTCTCATCAGGAAGAAGAATGAACCACAGGCTCAGCCTGACCCCTGGAACCAGAATAGGGCCTGAAGCAATCCTGCGCTTTTGCGGCCAGCTCCCAAAAAAGCGAGTTGACAAATGGAGCTCAGGGGCACTGCAATTCTCAAACCTGCAGAGTTATAAATGATAACTCTCGTCCACAAATATATTGAGGGAAGGCAACGAAGAGGATTTGAAAGCAAGGCAGAATTGCAGGAAACAGAATTCAGGAGGTAGATTCGACTCACCTTGAAAGCACATGAAAAGCGACAAAGCGTTGACAATGATGCCCTTGGCCAAAAAGGGCGTATGCGTTTTTTCCTGAATATATTCAGGAAAAAACGCATACGCCCTTTTTGGCCAACCAAGCAAGCCAGAAAGGCAAATCGGCGCTACAAAGAAGTCTCGCTTGCCAGCGGTCAGAAGGGCCATGCTGAAAAAAGTGTAAAAACCAGAAATGCAGGACAGGCCATGGAGACATGGGAGCCTTGCTACGCTGATGGGCGGGATGGAAATTTCCAACAGCCACTCTGGAGAAGTGTACGCTGTGTCCTGTAATATGTAATAGACACAGCTTAGAGAGCATAGGGCACTTCCACTCATGGGTGTAGAAATCGGGAAACCTAAAAATCAACAAGACACAGGCACCCCAAAGTTTAGGGCTGCTCTGTTTCCAAAAACCTTCACTTCGGTACACCTTAAATATCCCAGGAAAGAGAAAAATGGATAAAGAAGTAGTGGTACTTATGCACAATGGAATGTCACTCAGCCATGAAATCAGTGTCATAAGGCTAGTAGCAGCATGATGAGTGGATTTAGGGACGATGACTCTAAGTGAAGTAAGTCACACAGAAAAGGACACTTATCCTAAGATATCACTTAGAGAGGGAATGTCAACATCGCTACACCTGAACTGAATTCCAAAACAGAACAGAGTCACACATTTAGAAAACACACTATGGCTGCTTAACGGGAAAGGTGAGGCGGGGTGATGCATAAAACAAGGGTTTGACTTTAGCTCAGATACCTTTCCAGAAGCCAAATATGTAATAGACAGGACCTACTCCCTGCTCAGTGAACTGGACTCAACACCCCCTATTCACCGCCCAAGAATATATCTGACTAGTAAGAGTCTTAAAACCTATGTATTGATATCTCTCTGGAAGTGAATCAAGAGGGTGTAAAGCGGCATAAACACAGCAGGGAAAAGCAGCTAAACCCCATTATAAAAATAGATTCCTTACAAAAAAAACCCCATAAAACAAAGACAGTGAAAGAGAGAGAAATTCTTACAAAATCCTTTCAGGGGCACTGATGCAACCTGGATTGACCATATCTAGACCCACAGCTGGATGAGACATAAGGCTGGACACTCTTGGGGCTGAGAGGATTGGTGAGGTTGGGTGAGCAAACGCAGACCCTTTAAAGTAATACTGCGTGGTACCCATGCCATGGGTCCCAAATCTCCAGGTTCAAGGGCATCTTCCTACATCGAAAACATGCCTGGGAAACCCAGAAGATGGTACACCGTGTGATCGGGAAAGGTTTGTAAAACGCACCTCATTTCTCCTCTCCTTGTGCTCGGGTTCGCCATTCCAACCGCTTCACTAACAATCTCCCTACTTGGAGAATCAGCACCGTTGACCTCCTGTTTCTTACAGCTCGCAATTTGTCCTGAGGATGAACGGGAAGAGGGGGAACCAATGAGACACTAGCTCTAGGTGTTGGGACAGGCACAGGTCACTCTATTTTCCCATCAGGAAGAAGAATGAACCACAGGCTCAACCTGCCCCCCGGAACCAGAAAGGGCCTGAAGCAATCCTGCGCTTTTGCGGCCAGCTCCCAAAAAAGCGAGTTGACAAATGTTGCTCAGGGGCACTGCAATTCTCAAACCTGCAGAGTTATAAATGATAACTCTCGTCCACAAATATATTGAGGGAAGGCAACGAAGAGGATTTGAAAGCAAGGCAGAATTGCAGGAAACAGAATTCAGGAGGTAGATTCGACTCACCTTGAAAGCACATGAAAAGCGGCAAAGCGTTGACAATGATGCCCTTGGCCAAAAAGGGCGTATGCGTTTTTTCCTGAATATATTCAGGAAAAAACGCATACGCCCTTTTTGGCCAACCAAGCAAGCCAGAAAGGCAAATCGGCGCTACAAAGAAGTCTCGCTTGCCAGGGGTCAGAAGGGCCATGCTGAAAAAAGTGTAAAAACCAGAAATGCAGGACAGGCCATGGAGACATGGAAGCCTTGCTACGCTGATGGGCGGGATGGAAATTTCCAACAGCCACTCTGGAGAAGTGTACGCTGTGTCCTGTAATATGTAATAGACACAGCTTAGAGAGCATAGGGCACTTCCACTCATGGGCGTAGAAATCGGGAAACCTAAAAATCAACAAGACACAGGCACCCCAAAGTTTAGGGCTGCTCTGTTTCCAAAAACCTCCACTTCGGTACACCTTAAATATCCCAGGAAAGAGAAAAATGGATAAAGAAGTAGTGGTACTTATGCACAATGGAATGTCACTCAGCCATGAAATCAGTGTCATAAGGCTAGTAGCAGCATGATGAGTGGATTTAGGGACGATGACTCTAAGTGAAGTAAGTCACACAGAAAAGGACACTTATCCTAAGATATCACTTATAGAGGGAATGTGAAAATCGCTACACCTGAACTGAATTCCAAAACAGAACAGCGTCACACATTTAGAAAACACACTATGGCTGCTTAACGGGAAAGGTGAGGTGGGGCGATGCATAAAACAAGGGTTTGAAATTAGCCCAGATACCGTTCCACAAGCCAAATATGTAATAGACAAGACCTACTCCCTGCTCAGTGAACTGGACTCAAGGCCCCCTATTCACCGCCCAAGAATATATCTGACTAGTAAGAGTCTTAAAACCTATGTATTGATATCTCTCTGGAAGTGAATCAAGAGGGTGTAAAGCGGCATAAACACAGCAGGGAAAAGCAGCTAAACCCCATTATAAAAATAGATTACTTAAAAAAAAACCCCATAAAACAAAGACAGTGAAAGAGAGAGAAATTCTTACAAAATCCGTTCAGGGGCTCTGATGCAACCTGGATTGACCATATGTAGACCCACAGCTGGATGAGACATAAGGCTTGACACTCTTGGGGCTGAGAGGATTGGTGAGGTTGGGTGAGCAAACGCAGACCCTTTAAAGTAATACTGCGTGGTACCCATGCCATGGGTCCCAAATCTCCAGGTTCAAGGGCATCTTCCTACATCGAAAATATGCCTGGGAAACCCAGAAGATGGTACACCGTGTGATCGGGAAAGGTTTCTAAAACGCCCCTCATTTCTCCTCTCCTTGTGCTCGGGTTCGCCATTCCTGCCGCTTCACTATCAATCTCCCTACGTGGACAATCAGCAGCGTTGACCTCCTGTTTCGTACAGCTCGCAATTTGTCCTGAGGATGAACGGGAAGAGGGGGAACCAATGAGAGACTAGCTCTAGGTGTTGGGACAGGCACAGGTCACTCTATTTTCCCATCAGGAAGAAGAATGAACCACAGGCTCAACCTGCCCCGCGGAACCAGAATAGGGCCTGAAGCAATCCTGCGCTTTTGCGGCCAGCTCCCAAAAAAGCGAGTTGACAAATGGAGCTCAGGGGCACTGCAATTCACAAACATGCAGAGTTATAAATGATAACTCTCGTCCACAAATATATTGAGGGAAGGCAACGAAGAGGATTTGAAAGCAAGGCAGAATTGCACGAAACAGATTTCAGGAGGTAGATTCGACTCGCCCTGAAAGGACATGAAAAGCGGCAAAGCGTTGACAATGATGCCCTTGGCCAAAAAGGGCGTATGCGTTTTTTCCTGAATATATTCAGGAAAAAACGCATACGCCCTTTTTGGCCAACCAAGCAAGCCGGAAAGGCAAATCGGCGCTACAAAGAAGTCTCGCTTGCCGGCGGTCAAAAGGGCCATGCTGAAAAAAGTGTAAAAACCAGAAATGCAGGACAGGCCATGGAGACATGGGAGCCTTGCTACGCTGATGGGCGGGGTGGAAATTGCCAACAGCCACTCTGGAGTCGTGTACGCTGCGTCCTGAAACATGTAATAGACACAGCTTAGAGAGCATAGGGCACTTCCACTCATGGGCGTAGAAATCGGGAAACCTAAAAATCAACAAGACACAGGCACCCCAAAGTTTAGGGCTGCTCTGTTTCCAAGAACCTCCACTTCGGTACACCTTAAATATCCCAGGAAAGAGAAAAATGGATAAAGAAGTTGTGGTACTTATGCACAATGGAATGTCACTCAGCCATGAAATCAGTGTCATAAGGCTAGTAGCAGCATGATGAGTGGATTTAGGGACGATGACTCTAAGTGAAGTAAGTCACACAGAAAAGGACACTTATCCTAAGATATCACTTATAGAGGGAATGTCAAAATCGCTACACCTGAACTGAATTCCAAAACAGAACAGAGTCACACATTTAGAAAACACACTATGGCTGCTTAACGGGAAAGGTGAGGTGGGGCGATGCATAAAACAAGGGTTTGAAATTAGCTCAGATACCGTTCCACAAGCCAAATATGTAATAGACAAGACCTACTCCCTGCTCAGTCAACTGGACTCAACGCCCCCTATTCACCGCCCAAGAATATATCTGACTAGTAAGAGTTTTAAAACCTATGTATTGATATCTCTCTGGCAGTGAATCAAGAGGGTGTAAAGCGGCATAAACACAGCAGGGAAAAGCAGCTAAACCCCATTATGAAAATAGATTACTTAAAAAAAAAACCATTAAACAAAGACAGTGAAAGAGAGAGAAATTCTTACAAAATCCGTTCAGGGGTCTGATGCAACCTGGATTGACCATATCTAGACCCACAGCTGGATGAGACATAAGGCTGGACACTCTTGGTGCTGAGAGGATTGGTGAGGTTGGGTGAGCAAACGCAGACCCTTTAAAGTAATACTGCGTGGTACCCATGCCATGGGTCCCAAATCTCCAGGTTCAAGGGCATCTTCCTACATCGAAAACATGCCTGGGAAACCCAGAAGATGGTACACCGTGTGATCGGGAAAGGTTTCTAAAACGCACCTCATTTCTCCTCTCCTTGTGCTCGGGTTCTCCATTCCAGCCGCTTCACTAACAATCTCCCTACTTGGAGAATCAGCACCGTTGACCTCCTGTTTCATACAGCTCGCAATTTGTCCTGAGGATGAACGGGAAGAGGGGGAACCAATGAGAGACTAGCTCTAGGTGTTGGGACAGGCACAGGTCACTCTATTTTCCCATCAGGAAGAAGAATGAACCACAGGCTCAGCCTGCCCCCCGGAACCAGAATAGGGCCTGAAGCAATGCTGCGCTTTTGCGGCCAGCTCCCAAAAAAGCGAGTTGACAAATGGAGCTCAGGGGCACTGCAATTCACAAACCTGCAGAGTTATAAATGATAACTCTCCTCCACAAATATATTGAGGGAAGGCAACGAAGAGGATTTGAAAGCAAGGCAGAATTGCAGGGAACAGATTTCAGGAGGTAGATTCGACTCACCTTGAAAGCACATGAAAAGCGGCAAAGCGTTGACAATGATGCCCTTGGCCAAAAAGGGCGTATGCGTTTTTTCCTGAATATATTCAGGAAAAAACGCATACGCCCTTTTTGGCCAACCAAGCAAGCCGGAAAGGCAAATCGGCGCTACAAAGAAGTTTCGCTTGCCAGCGGTCAAAAGGGCCATGCTGAAAAAAGTGTAAAAACCAGAAATGCAGGACAGGCCATGGAGACATGGAAGCCTTGCCACGCTGATGGGCGGGGTGGAAATTGCCAACAGCCACTCTGGAGAAGTGTACGCTGCGTCCTGAAACATGTAATAGACACAGCTTTGAGAGCATAGGGCACTTCCACTCATGGGCGTAGAAATCGGGAAACCTAAAAATCAACAAGACACAGGCACCCCAAAGCTTAGGGCTGCTCTGTTTCCAAGAACCTCCACTTCAGTACACCTTAAATATCCCAGGAAAGAGAAAAATGGATAAAGAAGCTGTGGTACTTATGCACAATGGAATATCACTCAGCCATGAAATCAGTGTCATATGGCTAGTAGCAGCATGATGAGTGGATTTAGGGACGATGACTCTAAGTGAAGTAAGTCACACAGAAAAGGACACTTATCCTAAGATATCACTTATAGAGGGAATGTCAAAATCGCTACACCTGAGCTGAATTACAAAACAGAACAGAGCCACACATTTCGAAAACACACAATGGCTGCCTAACGGGAAAGGTGAGGTGGGGTGATGCATAAAACAAGGGTTTGACATTAGCTCAGATACCGTTCCACAAGCCAAATATGTAATAGACAAAACCTACTCCCTGCTCAGTCAACTGGACTCAACGCCCCCTATTCACCGCCCAAGAATATATCTGACTACTAAGAGTCTTAAAACCTATGTATTGATATCTCTCTGGCAGTGAATCAAGAGGGTGTAAAGCGGCATAAACACAGCAGGGAAAAGCAGCTAAACCCCATTATAAAAATAGATTACTTAAAAAAAACCCCATTAAACAAAGACAGTGAAAGAGAGAGAAATTCTTACAAAATCCGTTCAGGGGCTCTGATGCAACCTGGATTGACCATATCTAGACCCACAGCTGTATGAGACATAAGGCTGGACACTCTTGGGGCTGAGAGGATTGGTGAGGTTGGGTGAGCAAACGCAGACCCTTTAAAGTAATACTGCGTGGTACCCATGCCATGGGTCCCAAATCTCCAGGTTCAAGGGCATCTTCCTACATCGAAAACATGCCTGGGAAACCCAGAAAATGAAACACCGTGTGATTGGGAAAGATTTCTAAAACGCAACTCATTTCTCCTCTCCTTGTGCTCGGGTTCGCCATTTCAGCCGCTTCAATAACAATCTCCCTACTTGGAGAATCAGCACCGTTGACCTCCTGTTTCGTACAGCTCGCAATTTGTCCTGAGGATGAACGGGAAGAGGGGGAACCAATGAGAGACTAGCTCTAGGTGTTGGGACAGGCACAGGTCACTCTATTTTCCCATCAGGAAGAAGAATGAACCACAGGCTTAGCCTGCCCCCCGGAACCAGAATAGGGCCTGAAGCAATCCTGCGCTTTTGCGGCCAGCTCCCAAAAAAGCGAGTTGACAAATGGAGCTCAGGGGCACTGCAATTCACAAACCTGCAGACTTATAAATGATAACTCTCGTCCACAAATATATTGAGGGAAGGCAACGAAGAGGATTTGAAAGCAAGGCAGAATTGCAGGGAACAGATTTCAGGAGGTAGATTCGACTCGCCTGAAAAGCACATGAAAAGCGGCAAAGCGTTGACAATGATGCCCTTGGCCAAAAAGGGCGTATGCGTTTTTTCCTGAATATATTCAGGAAAAAACGCATACGCCCTTTTTGGCCAACCAAGCAAGCCGGAAAGGCAAATCGGCGCTACAAAGAAGTCTCGCTTGCCGGCGGTCAAAAGGGCCATGCTGAAAAAAGTGTAAAAACCAGAAATGCAGGACAGGCCATGGAGACATGGGAGCCTTGCTACGCTGATGGGCGGGTTGGAAATTGCCAACAGCCACTCTGGAGAAGTGTACGCTGCGTCCTGAAACATGTAATAGACACAGCTGAGAGAGCATAGGGCACTTCCACTCATGGGCGTAGAAACCGGGAAACCTAAAAATCAACAAGACACAGGCACCCCAAAGTTTAGGGCTGCTCTGTTTCCAAGAACTTCCACTTCGGTACACCTTAAATATCCCAGGAAAGAGAAAAATGGATAAAGAAGTTGTGGTACTTATACACAATGGAATGTCACTCAGGCATAAAATCAGTGTCATAAGGCTAGTATCAGCATGATGAGTGGATTGAGGGATGATGACTCTAAGTGAAGTAAGTCACACAGAAAAGGACACTTATCCTAAGATATCACTTATAGAGCGAATGTCAAAATCGCTACACCTGAACTGAATTCCAAAACAGAACAGAGTCACACATTTAGAAAACACACTATGGCTGCTTAACGGGAAAGGTGAGGGGGGGTGATGCATAAAACAAGGGTTTGAAATTAGCTCAGATACCGTTCCACAAGCCAAATATGTAATAGACAAGACCTACTCCCTGCTCAGTCAACTGGACTCAACGCCCCCTATTCACCGCCCAAGAATATATCTGACTAGTAAGAGTCTTAAAACCTATGTATTGATATCTCTCTGGAAGTGAATCAAGAGGGTGTAAAGCGGCATAAACACAGCAGGGAAAAGCAGCTAAACCCCATTATAAAAATAGATTACTTAAAAAAAACCCCATTAAACAAAGACAGTGAAAGAGAGAGAAATTCTTACAAAATCCGTTCAGGGGCTCTGATGCAACCTGGATTGACCATATCTAGACCCACAGCTGGATGAGACATAAGGCTGGACACTCTTGGGGCTGAGAGGATTGGTGAGGTTGGGTGAGCAAACGCAGACCCTTTAAAGTAATACTGCGTGGTACCCATGCCATGGGTCCCAAATCTCCAGGTTTAAGGGCATCTCCCTACATGGAAAACATGCCTGGGAAACCCAGAAGTTGGTACACGGTGTGATCGGGAAAGGTTTCTAAAACGCACCTCATTTCTCCTCTCCTTGTGCTCGGGTTCCCCATTCCAGCCACTTCACTAACAATCTCCCTACTTGGAGAATCAGCACCGTTGACCTCCTGTTTCGTACAGCTCGCAATTTGTCCTGAGGATGAACGGGAAGAGGGGGAACCAATGAGAGACTAGCTCTGGGTGTTGGGACAGGCACAGGTCACTCTATTTTCCCATCAGGAAGAAGAATGAACCACAGGCTCAGCCTGCCCCCCGGAAACAGAATAGGGCCTGAAGCAATCCTGCGCTTTTGCGGCCAGCTCCCAAAAAAGCGAGTTGACAAATGGAGCTCAGGGGCACTGCAATTCACAAACCTGCAGACTTATAAATGATAACTCTCGTCCACAAATATATTGAGGGAAGGCAACGAAGAGGATTTGAAAGCAAGGCAGAATTGCAGGAAACGGATTTCAGGAGGTAGATTCGACTCGCCTTGAAAGCACATGAAAAGCGGCAAAGCGTTGACAATGATGCCCTTGGCCAAAAAGGGCGTATGCGTTTTTTCCTGAATATATTCAGGAAAAAACGCATACGCCCTTTTTGGCCAACCAAGCAAGCCGGAAAGGCAAATCAGCGCTACAAAGAAGTCTCGCTTGCCAGCGGTGAAAAGGGCCATGCTGAAAAAAGTGTAAAAACCAGAAATGCAGGACAGGCCATGGAGACATGGGAGCCTTGCCACGCTGATGGGCGGGGTGGAAATTGCCAACAGCCACTCTGGAGGAGTGTACGCTGCGTCCTGAAACATGTAATAGACACAGCTTAGAGAGCATAGGGCACTTCCACTCATGGGCGTAGACATCGGGAAACCTAAAAATCAACAAGACACAGGCACCCCAAAGTTTAGGCCTGCTCTGTTTCCAAGAACCTCCACTTCAGTACAACTTAAATATCCCAGGAAAGACAAAAATTGATAAAGAAGCTGTGGTACTTATGCACAATGGAATATCACTCAGCCATGAAATCAGTGTCATATGGCTAGTAGCAGCATGATGAGTGGATTTAGGGACCATGACTCTAAGTGAAGTAAGTCACACAGAAAAGGACACTTATCCTAAGATATCACTTATAGAGGGAATGTCAAAATCGCTACACCTGAACTGAATTCCAAAACAGAACAGAGTCACACATTTAGAAAACACACTATGGCTGCTTAACGGGAAAGGTGAGGTGGGGCGATGCATAAAACAAGGGTTTGAAATTAGCTCAGATACCGTTCCACAAGCCAAATATGTAATAGACAAGACCTATTCCCTGCTCAGTCAACTGGACTCAACGTCCCCTATTCACCGCCCAAGAATATATCTGACTACTAAGAGTCTTAAAACCTATGTATTGATATCTCTCTGGCAGTTAATCAAGAGGGTGTAAAGCGGCATAAACACAGCAGGGAAAAGCAGCTAAACCCCATTATAAAAATAGATTACTTAAAAAAAACCCCATTAAACAAAGACAGTGAAAGAGAGAGAAATTCTTACAAAATCCGTTCAGGGGCTCTGATGCAACCTGGATTGACCATATCTAGACCCACAGCTGTATGAGACATAAGGCTGGACACTCTTGGGGCTGAGAGGATTGGTGAGGTTGGGTGAGCAAACGCAGACCCTTTAAAGTAATACTGCGTGGTACCCATGCCATGGGTCCCAAATCTCCAGGTTCAAGGGCATCTTCCTACATCGAAAACATGCCTGGGAAACCCAGAAAATGAAACACCGTGTGATTGGGAAAGATTTCTAAAACGCAACTCATTTCTCCTCTCCTTGTGCTCGGGTTCGCCATTTCAGCCGCTTCAATAACAATCTCCCTACTTGGAGAATCAGCACCGTTGACCTCCTGTTTCGTACAGCTCGCAATTTGTCCTGAGGATGAACGGGAAGAGGGGGAACCAATGAGAGACTAGCTCTAGGTGTTGGGACAGGCACAGGTCACTCTATTTTCCCATCAGGAAGAAGAATGAACCACAGGCTTAGCCTGCCCCCCGGAACCAGAATAGGGCCTGAAGCAATCCTGCGCTTTTGCGGCCAGCTCCCAAAAAAGCGAGTTGACAAATGGAGCTCAGGGGCACTGCAATTCACAAACCTGCAGACTTATAAATGATAACTCTCGTCCACAAATATATTGAGGGAAGGCAACGAAGAGGATTTGAAAGCAAGGCAGAATTGCAGGGAACAGATTTCAGGAGGTAGATTCGACTCGCCTGAAAAGCACATGAAAAGCGGCAAAGCGTTGACAATGATGCCCTTGGCCAAAAAGGGCGTATGCGTTTTTTCCTGAATATATTCAGGAAAAAACGCATACGCCCTTTTTGGCCAACCAAGCAAGCCGGAAAGGCAAATCGGCGCTACAAAGAAGTCTCGCTTGCCGGCGGTCAAAAGGGCCATGCTGAAAAAAGTGTAAAAACCAGAAATGCAGGACAGGCCATGGAGACATGGGAGCCTTGCTACGCTGATGGGCGGGTTGGAAATTGCCAACAGCCACTCTGGAGAAGTGTACGCTGCGTCCTGAAACATGTAATAGACACAGCTGAGAGAGCATAGGGCACTTCCACTCATGGGCGTAGAAACCGGGAAACCTAAAAATCAACAAGACACAGGCACCCCAAACTTTAGGGCTGCTCTGTTTCCAAGAACTTCCACTTCGGTACACCTTAAATATCCCAGGAAAGAGAAAAATGGATAAAGAAGTTGTGGTACTTATACACAATGGAATGTCACTCAGCCATGAAATCAGTGTCATAAGGCTAGTATCAGCATGATGAGTGGATTGAGGGATGATGACTCTAAGTGAAGTAAGTCACACAGAAAAGGACAATTATCCTAAGATATCACTTATAGAGCGAATGTCAAAATCGCTACACCTGAACTGAATTCCAAAACAGAACAGAGTCACACATTTAGAAAACACACTATGGCTGCTTAACGGGAAAGGTGAGGGGGGGTGATGCATAAAACAAGGGTTTGAAATTAGCTCAGATACCGTTCCACAAGCCAAATATGTAATAGACAAGACCTACTCCCTGCTCAGTCAACTGGACTCAACGCCCCCTATTCACCGCCCAAGAATATATCTGACTAGTAAGAGTCTTAAAACCTATGTATTGATATCTCTCTGGAAGTGAATCAAGAGGGTGTAAAGCGGCATAAACACAGCAGGGAAAAGCAGCTAAACCCCATTATAAAAATAGATTACTTAAAAAAAACCCCATTAAACAAAGACAGTGAAAGAGAGAGAAATTCTTACAAAATCCGTTCAGGGGCTCTGATGCAACCTGGATTGACCATATCTAGACCCACAGCTGGATGAGACATAAGGCTGGACACTCTTGGGGCTGAGAGGATTGGTGAGGTTGGGTGAGCAAACGCAGACCCTTTAAAGTAATACTGCGTGGTACCCATGCCATGGGTCCCAAATCTCCAGGTTTAAGGGCATCTCCCTACATGGAAAACATGCCTGGGAAACCCAGAAGTTGGTACACCGTGTGATCGGGAAAGGTTTCTAAAACGCACCTCATTTCTCCTCTACTTGTGCTCGGGTTCCCCATTCCAGCCACTTCACTAACAATCTCCCTACTTGGAGAATCAGCACCGTTGACCTCCTGTTTCGTACAGCTCGCAATTTGTCCTGAGGATGAACGGGAAGAGGGGGAACCAATGAGAGACTAGCTCTGGGTGTTGGGACAGGCACAGGTCACTCTATTTTCCCATCAGGAAGAAGAATGAACCACAGGCTCAGCCTGCCCCCCGGAAACAGAATAGGGCCTGAAGCAATCCTGCGCTTTTGCGGCCAGCTCCCAAAAAAGCGAGTTGACAAATGGAGCTCAGGGGCACTGCAATTCACAAACCTGCAGACTTATAAATGATAACTCTCGTCCACAAATATATTGAGGGAAGGCAACGAAGAGGATTTGAAAGCAAGGCAGAATTGCAGGAAACGGATTTCAGGAGGTAGATTCGACTCGCCTTGAAAGCACATGAAAAGCGGCAAAGCGTTGACAATGATGCCCTTGGCCAAAAAGGGCGTATGCGTTTTTCCCTGAATATATTAAGGAAAAAACGCATACGCCCTTTTTGGCCAACCAAGCAAGCCGGAAAGGCAAATCGGCGCTACAAAGAAGTCTCGCTTGCCAGCGGTCAAAAGGGCCATGCTGAAAAAAGTGTAACAACCAGAAATGCAGGACAGGCCATGGATACATGGGAGCCTTGTTACGCTGATGGGCGGGGTGGAAATTGCCAACAGCCACTCTGGAGAAGTGTACGCTGTGTCCTGAAACATGTAATAAACACAGCTTAGAGAGCATAGGGCACTTCCACTCATGGGCGTAGAAATCGGGAAACCTAAAAATCAACAAGACACAGGCACCCCAAACTTTAGAGCTGCTCTGTTTCCAAGAACCTCCACTTCTGTACACCTTAAATATCCCAGGAAAGAGAAAAATGGATAAAGAAGTTGTGGTACTTATGCACAATGGCATATCACTCAGCCATGAAATCAGTGTCACATGGCTAGTAGCAGCATGATGAGTGGATTTAGGGACGATGACTCTAAGTGAAGTAAGTCACACAGAAAAGGACACTTATCGTAAGATATCACTTATAGAGGGAATGTCAAAATCGCTACACCTGAACTGAATTCCAAAACAGAACAGAGTCACACATTTAGAAATCACATTATGGCTGCTTAACGGGAAAGGTGAGGTGGGGCGATGCATAAAACAAGGGTTTGAAATTAGCTCAGATACCGTTCCACAAGCCAAATATGTAATAGACAAGACCTACTCCCTGCTCAGTCAACTGGACTCAACGCCCCCTATTCACCGCCCAAGAATATATCTGACTAGTAAGAGTCTTAAAACCTATGTATTGATATCTCTCTGGAAGTGAATCAAGAGGGTGTAAAGCGGCATAAACACAGCAGGGAAAAGCAGCTAAACCCCATTATAAAAATAGATTACTTAAAAAAAACCCCATTAAACAAAGACAGTGAAAGAGAGAGAAATTCTTACAAAATCCGTTCAGGGGCTCTGATGCAACCTGGATTGACCATATCTAGACCCACAGCTGGATGAGACATAAGGCTGGACACTCTTGGGGCTGAGAGGATTGGTGAGGTTGGGTGAGCAAACGCAGACCCTTTAAAGTAATACTGCGTGGTACCCATGCCATGGGTCCCAAATCTCCAGGTTCAAGGGCATCTCCCTACATGGAAAACATGCCTGGGAAACCCAGAAGTTGGTACACGGTGTGATCGGGAAAGGTTTCTAAAACGCACCTCATTTCTCCTCTCCTTGTGCTCGGGTTCCCCATTCCAGCCACTTCACTAACAATCTCCCTACTTGGAGAATCAGCACCGTTGACCTCCTGTTTCGTACAGCTCGCAATTTGTCCTGAGGATGAACGGGAAGAGGGGGAACCAATGAGAGACTAGCTCTGGGTGTTGGGACAGGCACAGGTCACTCTATTTTCCCATCAGGAAGAAGAATGAACCACAGGCTCAGCCTGCCCCCCGGAAACAGAATAGGGCCTGAAGCAATCCTGCGCTTTTGCGGCCAGCTCCCAAAAAAGCGAGTTGACAAATGGAGCTCAGGGGCACTGCAATTCACAAACCTGCAGACTTATAAATGATAACTCTCGTCCACAAATATATTGAGGGAAGGCAACGAAGAGGATTTGAAAGCAAGGCAGAATTGCAGGAAACGGATTTCAGGAGGTAGATTCGACTCGCCTTGAAAGCACATGAAAAGCGGCAAAGCGTTGACAATGATGCCCTTGGCCAAAAAGGGCGTATGCGTTTTTTCCTGAATATATTCAGGAAAAAACGCATACGCCCTTTTTGGCCAACCAAGCAAGCCGGAAAGGCAAATCAGCGCTACAAAGAAGTCTCGCTTGCCAGCGGTGAAAAGGGCCATGCTGAAAAAAGTGTAAAAACCAGAAATGCAGGACAGGCCATGGAGACATGGGAGCCTTGCCACGCTGATGGGCGGGGTGGAAATTGCCAACAGCCACTCTGGAGGAGTGTACGCTGCGTCCTGAAACATGTAATAGACACAGCTTAGAGAGCATAGGGCACTTCCACTCATGGGCGTAGACATCGGGAAACCTAAAAATCAACAAGACACAGGCACCCCAAAGTTTAGGGCTGCTCTGTTTCCAAGAACCTCCACTTCAGTACAACTTAAATATCCCAGGAAAGACAAAAATTGATAAAGAAGCTGTGGTACTTATGCACAATGGAATATCACTCAGCCATGAAATCAGTGTCATATGGCTAGTAGCAGCATGATGAGTGGATTTAGGGACCATGACTCTAAGTGAAGTAAGTCACACAGAAAAGGACACTTATCCTAAGATATCACTTATAGAGGGAATGTCAAAATCGCTACACCTGAACTGAATTCCAAAACAGAACAGAGTCACACATTTAGAAAACACACTATGGCTGCTTAACGGGAAAGGTGAGGTGGGGCGATGCATAAAACAAGGGTTTGAAATTAGCTCAGATACCGTTCCACAAGCCAAATATGTAATAGACAAGACCTATTCCCTGCTCAGTCAACTGGACTCAACGTCCCCTATTCACCGCCCAAGAATATATCTGACTACTAAGAGTCTTAAAACCTATGTATTGATATCTCTCTGGCAGTTAATCAAGAGGGTGTAAAGCGGCATAAACACAGCAGGGAAAAGCAGCTAAACCCCATTATAAAAATAGATTACTTAAAAAAAACCCCATTAAACAAAGACTGTGAAAGAGAGAGAAATTCTTACAAAATCCGTTCAGGGGCTCTGATGCAACCTGGATTGACCATATCTAGACCCACAGCTGGATGAGACAGAAGGCTGGACACTCTTGGGGCTGAGAGGATTGGTGAGGTTGGGTGAGCAAACGCAGACCCTTTAAAGTAATACTGCGTGGTACCCATGCCATGGGTCCCAAATCTCCAGGTTCAAGGGCATCTTCCTACATCGAAAACATGCCTGGGAAACCCAGAAGATGGTACACCGTGTGATCGGGAAAGGTTTCTAAAACGCACCTCATTTCTCCTCTCCTTGTGCTCGGGTTCGCCATTCCAGCCGCTTCACTAACAATCTCCCTACTTGGAGAATCAGCAACGTTGACCTCATGTTTCGTACAGCTCGCAATTTGTCCTGAGGATGAACGGGAAGAGGGGGAACCAATGAGAGACTAGCTCTAGGTGTTGGGACAGGCACAGGTCACTCTATTTTCCCATCAGGAAGAAGAATGAACCACAGGCTCAACCTGCCCCCCGGAACCAGAAAGGGCCTGAAGCAATCCTGCGCTTTTGCGGCCAGCTCCCAAAAAAGCGAGTTGACAAATGGAGCTCAGGGGCACTGCAATTCTCAAACCTGCAGAGTTATAAATGATAACTCTCGTCCACAAATATATTGAGGGAAGGCAACGAAGAGGATTTGAAAGCAAGGCAGAATTGCAGGAAACAGATTTCATGAGGTAGATTCGACTCGCCTTGAAAGCACATGAAAAGCGGCAAAGCGTTGACAATGATGCCCTTGGCCAAAAAGGGCGTATGCGTTTTTTCCTGAATATATCCAGGAAAAAACGCATACGCCCTTTTTGGCCAACCAAGCAAGCCGGAAAGGCAAATCGGCGCTACAAAGAAGTCTCACTTGCCAGCGGTCAAAAGGGCCATGCTGAAAAAAGTGTAAAAACCAGAAATGCAGGACAGGCCATGGAGACATGGGAGCCTTGCTACGCTGATGGGCGGGGTGGAAATTGCCAACAGCCACTCTGGAGAAGTGTACGCTGCGTCCTGAAACATGTAATAAACACAGCTTAGAGAGCATAGGGCACTTCCACTCATGGGCGTAGAAATCGGGAAACCTAAAAATCAACAAGACACAGGCACCCCAAAGTTTAGGGCTGCTCTGTTTCCAAGAACCTCCACTTATGTACACCTTAAATATCCCAGGAAAGAGAAAAATGGATAAAGAAGTTGTGGTACTTATGCACAATGGCATATCACTCAGCCATGAAATCAGTGTCACATGGCTAGTAGCAGCATGATGAGTGGATTTAGGGACGATGACTCTAAGTGAAGTAAGTCACACAGAAAAGGACACTTATCCTAAGATATCACTTATAGAGGGAATGTCAAAATCGCTACACCTGAACTGAATTCCAAAACAGAACAGAGTCACACATTTAGAAATCACATTATGGCTGCTTAACGGGAAAGGTGAGGTGGGGCGATGCATAAAACAAGGGTTTGAAATTAGCTCAGATACCGTTCCACAAGCCAAATATGTAATAGACAAGACCTACTCCCTGCTCAGTCAACTGGACTCAACGCCCCCTATTCACCGCCCAAGAATATATCTGACTAGTAAGAGTCTTAAAACCTATGTATTGATATCTCTCTGGAAGTGAATCAAGAGGGTGTAAAGCGGCATAAACACAGCAGGGAAAAGCAGCTAAACCCCATTATAAAAATAGATTACTTAAAAAAAACCCCATTAAACAAAGACAGTGAAAGAGAGAGAAATTCTTACAAAATCCGTTCAGGGGCTCTGATGCAACCTGGATTGACCATATCTAGACCCACAGCTGGATGAGACATAAGGCTGGACACTCTTGGGGCTGAGAGGATTGGTGAGGTTGGGTGAGCAAACGCAGACCCTTTAAAGTAATACTGCGTGGTACCCATGCCATGGGTCCCAAATCTCCAGGTTCAAGGGCATCTCCCTACATGGAAAACATGCCTGGGAAACCCAGAAGTTGGTACACGGTGTGATCGGGAAAGGTTTCTAAAACGCACCTCATTTCTCCTCTCCTTGTGCTCGGGTTCCCCATTCCAGCCACTTCACTAACAATCTCCCTACTTGGAGAATCAGCACCGTTGACCTCCTGTTTCGTACAGCTCGCAATTTGTCCTGAGGATGAACGGGAAGAGGGGGAACCAATGAGAGACTAGCTCTGGGTGTTGGGACAGGCACAGGTCACTCTATTTTCCCATCAGGAAGAAGAATGAACCACAGGCTCAGCCTGCCCCCCGGAAACAGAATAGGGCCTGAAGCAATCCTGCGCTTTTGCGGCCAGCTCCCAAAAAAGCGAGTTGACAAATGGAGCTCAGGGGCACTGCAATTCACAAACCTGCAGACTTATAAATGATAACTCTCGTCCACAAATATATTGAGGGAAGGCAACGAAGAGGATTTGAAAGCAAGGCAGAATTGCAGGAAACGGATTTCAGGAGGTAGATTCGACTCGCCTTGAAAGCACATGAAAAGCGGCAAAGCGTTGACAATGATGCCCTTGGCCAAAAAGGGCGTATGCGTTTTTTCCTGAATATATTCAGGAAAAAACGCATACGCCCTTTTTGGCCAACCAAGCAAGCCGGAAAGGCAAATCAGCGCTACAAAGAAGTCTCGCTTGCCAGCGGTGAAAAGGGCCATGCTGAAAAAAGTGTAAAAACCAGAAATGCAGGACAGGCCATGGAGACATGGGAGCCTTGCCACGCTGATGGGCGGGGTGGAAATTGCCAACAGCCACTCTGGAGGAGTGTACGCTGCGTCCTGAAACATGTAATAGACACAGCTTAGAGAGCATAGGGCACTTCCACTCATGGGCGTAGACATCGGGAAACCTAAAAATCAACAAGACACAGGCACCCCAAAGTTTAGGGCTGCTCTGTTTCCAAGAACCTCCACTTCAGTACAACTTAAATATCCCAGGAAAGACAAAAATTGATAAAGAAGCTGTGGTACTTATGCACAATGGAATATCACTCAGCCATGAAATCAGTGTCATATGGCTAGTAGCAGCATGATGAGTGGATTTAGGGACCATGACTCTAAGTGAAGTAAGTCACACAGAAAAGGACACTTATCCTAAGATATCACTTATAGAGGGAATGTCAAAATCGCTACACCTGAACTGAATTCCAAAACAGAACAGAGTCACACATTTAGAAAACACACTATGGCTGCTTAACGGGAAAGGTGAGGTGGGGCGATGCATAAAACAAGGGTTTGAAATTAGCTCAGATACCGTTCCACAAGCCAAATATGTAATAGACAAGACCTATTCCCTGCTCAGTCAACTGGACTCAACGTCCCCTATTCACCGCCCAAGAATATATCTGACTACTAAGAGTCTTAAAACCTATGTATTGATATCTCTCTGGCAGTTAATCAAGAGGGTGTAAAGCGGCATAAACACAGCAGGGAAAAGCAGCTAAACCCCATTATAAAAATAGATTACTTAAAAAAAACCCCATTAAACAAAGACTGTGAAAGAGAGAGAAATTCTTACAAAATCCGTTCAGGGGCTCTGATGCAACCTGGATTGACCATATCTAGACCCACAGCTGGATGAGACAGAAGGCTGGACACTCTTGGGGCTGAGAGGATTGGTGAGGTTGGGTGAGCAAACGCAGACCCTTTAAAGTAATACTGCGTGGTACCCATGCCATGGGTCCCAAATCTCCAGGTTCAAGGGCATCTTCCTACATCGAAAACATGCCTGGGAAACCCAGAAGATGGTACACCGTGTGATCGGGAAAGGTTTCTAAAACGCACCTCATTTCTCCTCTCCTTGTGCTCGGGTTCGCCATTCCAGCCGCTTCACTAACAATCTCCCTACTTGGAGAATCAGCACCGTTGACCTCATGTTTCGTACAGCTCGCAATTTGTCCTGAGGATGAACGGGAAGAGGGGGAACCAATGAGAGACTAGCTCTAGGTGTTGGGACAGGCACAGGTCACTCTATTTTCCCATCAGGAAGAAGAATGAACCACAGGCTCAGCCTGCCCCCCGGAACCAGAATAGGGCCTGAAGCAATCCTGCGCTTTTGCGGCCAGCTCCCAAAAAAGCGAGTTGACAAATGGAGCTCAGGGGCACTGCAATTCTCAAACCTGCAGAGTTATAAATGATAACTCTCGTCCACAAATATATTGAGGGAAGGCAACGAAGAGGATTTGAAAGCAAGGCAGAATTGCAGGAAACAGAATTCAGGAGGTGGATTCCACTCGCCTTGAAAGCACATGAAAAGCGGCAAAGCGTTGACAATGATGCCCTTGGCCAAAAAGGGCGTATGCGTTTTTTCCTGAATATATTCAGGAAAAAACGCATACGCCCTTTTTGGCCAACCACGCAAGCCGGAAAGGCAAATCGGCGCCACAAAGAAGTCTCACTTGCCAGCGGTCAAAAGGGCCATGCTGAAAAAAGTGTAAAAATCAGAAATGCAGGACAGGCCATGGAGACATGGGAGCCTTGCTTCGCTGATGGGTGGGATGGAAATTGCCAACAGCCACTCTGGAGAAGTGTACGCTGCGTCCTGAAATATGTAATAGACACAGCTTAGAGAGCATAGGGCACTTCCACTTATGGGCGTAGAAATCGGGAAACCTAAAAATCAACAAGACACAGGCACCCCAAATTTTAGGGCTGCTCTGTTTCCAAGAACCTCAACTTCAGTACACCTTAAACATCCCAGGAAAGAGAAAAATTGATAAAGAAGCTGTGGTACTTATGCACAATGGAATATCACTCAGCCATGAAATCAGTGTCACATGGCTAGTAGCAGCATGATGAGTGGATTTAGGGACGATGACTCTAAGTGAAGTAAGTCACACAGAAAAGGACACTTATCCTAAGATATCACTTATAGAGGGAATGTCAAAATCGCTACACCTGAACTGAATTCCAAAACAGAACAGAGTCACACATTTAGAAAACACACTATGGCTGCTTAACGGGAAAGGTGAGGTGGGGAGATGCATAAAACAAGGGTTTGAAATTAGCTCAGATACCGTTCCACAAGCCAAATATGTAATAGACAAGACCTACTCCCTGCTCAGTGAACTGGACTCAACGCCCCCTATTCACCGCCCAAGAATATATCTGACTAGGAAGAGTCTTAAAACCTATGTATTGATATCTCTCTGGAAGTGAATCAAGAGGGTGTAAAGCGGCATAAACACAGCAGGGAAAAGCAGCTAAACCCCATTATAAAAATAGATTACTTAAAAAAAACCCCATAAAACAAAGACAGTGAAAGAGAGAGAAATTCTTACAAAATCCGTTCAGGGGCTCTGATGCAACCTGGATTGACCATATCTAGACCCACAGCTGGATGAGACATAAGGCTTGACACTCTTGGGGCTGAGAGGATTGGTGAGGTTGGGTGAGCAAACGCAGACCCTTTAAAGTAATACTGCGTGGTACCCATGCCATGGGTCCCAAATCTCCAGGTTCAAGGGCATCTTCCTACATCGAAAATATGCCTGGGAAACCCAGAAGATGGTACACCGAGTGATCGGGAAAGGTTTCTAAAACGCCCCTCATTTCTCCTCTACTTGTGCTCGGGTTCGCCATTCCAGCCACTTCACTAACAATCTCCCTACTTGGAGAATCAGCACCGTTGACCTCCTGTTTCGTACAGCTCGCAATTTGTCCTGAGGATGAACGGGAAGAGGGGGAACCAATGAGAGACTAGCTCTAGGTGTTGGGACAGGCACAGGTCACTCTATTTTCCCATCAGGAAGAAGAATGAACCACAGGCTCAACCTGCCCCCCGGAACCAGAAAGGGCCTGAAGCAATCCTGCGCTTTTGCGGCCAGCTCCCAAAAAAGCGAGTTGACAAATGGAGCTCAGGGGCACTGCAATTCTCAAACCTGCAGAGTTATAAATGATAACTCTCGTCCACAAATATATTGAGGGAAGGCAACGAAGAGGATTTGAAAGCAAGGCAGAATTGCAGGAAACAGATTTCATGAGGTAGATTCGACTCGCCTTGAAAGCACATGAAAAGCGGCAAAGCGTTGACAATGATGCCCTTGGCCAAAAAGGGCGTATGCGTTTTTTCCTGAATATATCCAGGAAAAAACGCATACGCCCTTTTTGGCCAACCAAGCAAGCCGGAAAGGCAAATCGGCGCTACAAAGAAGTCTCACTTGCCAGCGGTCAAAAGGGCCATGCTGAAAAAAGTGTAAAAACCAGAAATGCAGGACAGGACATGGAGACATGGGAGCCTTGCTACGCTGATGGGCGGGGTGGAAATTGCCAACAGCCACTCTGGAGAAGTGTACGCTGCGTCCTGAAACATGTAATAAACACAGCTTAGAGAGCATAGGGCACTTCCACTCATGGGCGTAGAAATCGGGAAACCTAAAAATCAACAAGACACAGGCACCCCAAAGTTTAGGGCTGCTCTGTTTCCAAGAACCTCCATTTCGGTACACCTTAGATATCCCAGGAAAGAGAAAAATGGATAAAGAAGTTGTGGTACTTATGCACAATGGAATATCACTCAGGCATGAAATCAGTGTCATAAGGCTAGTAGCAGCATGATGAGTGGATTTAGGGACGATGACTCTAAGTGAAGTAAGTCACACAGAAAAGGACACTTATCCTAAGATATCACTTATAGAGGGAATGTCAAAATCGCTATACCTGAGCTGAATTCCAAAACAGAACAGAGCCACACATTTAGAAAACACACAATGGCTGCTTAACGGGAAAGGTGAGGTGGGGTGATGCATAAAACAAGGGTTTGACATTAGCTCAGATACCGTTCCACAAGCCAAATATGTAATAGACAAGACCTACTCCCTGCTCAGTCAACTGGACTCAACGCCCCCTATTCACCGCCCAAGAATATATCTGACTAGTAAGAGTCTTAAAACCTATGTATTGATATCTCTCTGGAAGTGAATCAAGAGGGTGTAAAGCGGCATAAACACAGCAGGGAAAAGCAGCTAAACCCCATTATAAAAATAGATTACTTAAAAAAAAACCCCATAAAACAAAGACAGTGAAAGAGAGAGAAATTCTTACAAAATCCGTTCAGGGGCTCTGATGCAACCTGGATTGACCATATCTAGACCCACAGCTGGATGAGACATAAGGCTGGACACTCTTGGGGCTGAGAGGATTGGTGAGGTTGGGTGAGCAAACGCAGACCCTTTAAAGTAATACTGCGTGGTACCCATGCCATGGGTCCCAAATCTCCAGGTTCAAGGGCATCTTCCTACATCGAAAACATGCCTGGGAAACCCAGAAGATGGTACACCGAGTGATCGGGAAAGGTTTCTAAAACGCCCCTCATTTCTCCTCTACTTGTGCTCGGGTTCGCCATTCCAGCCGCTTCACTAACAATCTCCCTACTTGGAGAATCAGCACCGTTGACCTCCTGTTTCGTACAGCTCGCAATTTGTCCTGAGGATGAACGGGAAGAGGGGGAACCAATTAGAGACTAACTCTAGGTGTTGGGACAGGCACAGGTCACTCTATTTTCCCATCAGGAAGAAGAATGAACCACAGGCTTAGCCTGCTCCCCGGAACCAGAATAGGGCCTGAAGCAATCCTGCGCTTTTTCGGCCAGTTCCCAAAAAAGCGAGTTAACAAATGGAGCTCAGGGGCACTGCAATGCACAAACCTGCAGAGTTATAAATGATAAGTCTCGTCCACAAATATATTGAGGGAAGGCAACGAAGAGGATTTGAAAGCAAAGCAGAATTGCAGGAAACAGAATTCAGGAGGTAGATTCGACTCACCTTGAAAGCACATGAAAAGCGGCAAAGCGTTGACAATGATGCCCTTGGCCAAAAAGGGCGTATGCGTTTTTTCCTGAATATATTCAGGAAAAAACGCATACGCCCTTTTTGGCCAACCAAGCAAGCCAGAAAGGCAAATCGGCGCTACAAAGAAGTCTCGCTTGCCAGCGGTCAGAAGGGCCATGCTGAAAAAAGTGTAAAAACCAGAAATGCAGGACAGGCCATGGAGACATGGGAGCCTTGCTACGCTGATGGGCGGGATGGAAATTTCCAACAGCCACTCTGGAGAAGTGTACGCTGTGTCCTGTAATATGTAATAGACACAGCTTAGAGAGCATAGGGCACTTCCACTCATGGGCGTAGAAATCGGGAAACCTAAAAATCAACAAGACACAGGCACCCCAAAGTTTAGGGCTGCTCTGTTTCCAAAAACCTCCACTTCGGTACACCTTAAATATCCCAGGAAAGAGAAAAATGGATAAAGAAGTAGTGGTACTTATGCACAATGGAATGTCACTCAGCCATGAAATCAGTGTCATAAGGCTAGTACCAGCATGATGAGTGGATTTAGGGACGATGACTCTAAGTGAAGTAAGTCACACAGAAAAGGACACTTATCCTAAGATATCACTTATAGAGGGAATGTCAAAATCGCTACACCTGAACTGAATTCCAAAACAGAACAGCGTCACACATTTAGAAAACACACTATGGCTGCTTAACGGGAAAGGTGAGGTGGGGCGATGCATAAAACAAGGGTTTGAAATTAGCTCAGATACCGTTCCACAAGCCAAATATGTAATAGACAAGACCTACTCCCTGCTCAGTCAACTGGACTCAACGCCCCCTATTCACCGCCCAAGAATATATCTGACTAGTAAGAGTCTTAAAACCTATGTATTGATATCTCTCTGGAAGTGAATCAAGAGGGTGTAAAGCGGCATAAACACAGCAGGGAAAAGCAGCTAAACCCCATTATAAAAATAGATTACTTAAAAAAAAAACCCATAAAACAAAGACAGTGAAAGAGAGAGAAATTCTTACAAAATCCGTTCAGGGGCTCTGATGCAACCTGGATTGACCATATCTAGACCCACAGCTGGATGAGACATAAGGCTTGACACTCTTGGGGCTGAGAGGATTGGTGAGGTTGGGTGAGCAAACGCAGACCCTTTAAAGTAATACTGCGTGGTACCCATGCCATGGGTCCCAAATCTCCAGGTTCAAGGGCATCTTCCTACATCGAAAACATGCCTGGGAAACCCAGAAGATGGTACACCGTGTGATCGGGAAAGGTTTCTAAAACGCCCCTCATTTCTCCTCTACATGTGCTCGGGTTCGCCATTCCAGCCGCTTCACTAACAATCTCCCTACTTGGAGAATCAGCACCGTTGACCTCCTGTTTCGTACAGCTCGCAATTTGTCCTGAGGATGAACGGGAAGAGGGGGAACCAATGAGAGACTAGCTCTAGGTGTTGGGACAGGCACAGGTCACTCTATTTTCCCGTCAGGAAGAAGAATGAACCACACGCTCAACCTGCCCCCCGGAACCAGAAAGGGCCTGAAGCAATCCTGCGCTTTTGCGGCCAGCTCCCAAAAAAGCGAGTTGACAAATGGAGCTCAGGGGCACTGCAATTCTCAAACCTGCAGAGTTATAAATGATAACTCTCATCCACAAATATATTGAGGGAAGGCAACGAAGAGGATTTGAAAGCAAGGCAGAATTGCAGGAAACAGATTTCAGGAGGTAGATTCGACTCGCCTTGAAAGCACATGAAAAGCGGCAAAGCGTTGACAATGATGCCCTTGGCCAAAAAGGGCGTATGCGTTTTTTCCTGAATACATTCAGGAAAAAACGCATACGGCCTTTTTGGCCAAGCAAGCAAGCCGGAAAGGCAAATCGGCGCTACAAAGAAGTCTCGCTTGCCAGCGGTCAAAAGGGCCATGCTGAAAAATGTGTAAAAACCAGAAATGCAGGACAGGCCATGGAGACATGGGAGCCTTGCCACGCTGATGGGCGGGATGGAAATTGCCAACAGCCACTCTGGAGAAGTGTACGCTGCGTCCTGAAACATGTAATAGACACAGCTTAGAGAGCATAGGGCACTTCCACTCATGGGCGTAGAAATCGGGAAACCTAAAAATCAACAAGACACAGGCACCCCAAAGTTTAGGGCTGCTCTGTTTCCAAGAACCTCCACTTCAGTACACCTTAAATATCCCAGGAAAGACAAAAATTGATAAAGAAGCTGTGGTACTTATGCACAATGGAATATCACTCAGCCATGAAATCAGTGTCATATGGCTAGTAGCAGCATGATGAGTGGATTTAGGGACGATGACTCTAAGTGAAGTAAGTCACACAGAAAAGGACACTTATCCTAAGATATCAGTTATAGAGGGAATGTCAAAATCGCTACACCTGAACTGAATTCCAAAACAGAACAGAGTCACACATTTAGAAATCACACTATGGCTGCTTAACGGGAAAGGTGAGGTGGGGCGATGCATAAATCAAGGGTCTGAAATTAGCTCAGATACCGTTCCACAAGCCAAATATGTAATAGACAAGACCTACTCCCTGCTCAGTCAACTGGACTCAACACCCCCTATTCACCGCCCAAGAATATATCTGACTAGGAAGAGTCTTAAAACCTATGTATTGATATCTCTCTGGAAGTGAATCAAGAGGGTGTAAAGCGGCATAAACACAGCAGGGAAAAGCAGCTAAACCCCATTATAAAAAGAGATTACTTAAACAAAAACCCCATTAAACAAAGACAGTGAAAGATAGAGAAATTCTTACAAAATCCGTTCAGGGGCTCTGATGCAACCTGGATTGACCATATCTAGACCCACAGCTGGATGAGACATAAGGCTGGACACTCTTGGGGCTGAGAGGATTGGTGAGGTTGGGTGAGCAAACGCAGACCCTTTAAAGTAATACTGCGTGGTACCCATGCCATGGGTCCCAAATCTCCAGGTTCAAGGGCATCTTCCTACATCGAAAACATGCCTGGGAAACCCAGAAGATGGTACACCGTGTGATCGGGAAAGGTTTCTAAAACGCACCTCATTTCTCCTCTCCTTGTGCTCGGGATCGCCATTCCAGCCGCTTCACTAACAATCTCGCTACGTGGACAATCAGCACCGTTGGCCTCCTGTTTCGTACAGCTCGCAATTTGTCCTGAGAATGAACGGGAAGAGGGGGAACCAATGAGAGACTAGCTCTAGGTGTTGGGACAGGCACAGGTCACTCTATTTTCCCATCAGGAAGAAGAATGAACCACAGGCTTAGCCTGCCCCCCGGAACCAGAATAGGGCCTGAAGCAATCCTGCGCTTTTGCGGCCAGCTCCCAAAAAAGCGAGTTGACAAATGGAGCTCAGGGGCACTGCAATTCACAAACCTGCAGAGTTATAAATGATAACTCTCGTCTACAAATATATTGAGGGAAGGAAACGAAGAGGATTTGAAAGCAAGGCAGAATTGCAGGAAACAGATTTCAGGAGGTAGATTCGACTCGCCTTGAAAGCACATGAAAAGCGGCAAAGCGTTGACAATGATGCCCTTGGCCAAAAACTCATACGCCGTTTTTGGCCAACCAAGCAAGCCGGAAAGGCAAATCGGCGCTACAAAGAAGTCTCGCTTGCCAGCGGTCAAAAGGGCCATGCTGAAAAAAGTGTAAAAACCAGAAATGCAGGACAGGCCTTGGAGACATGGGAGCCTTGCTACGCTGATGGGCGGGGTGGAATATGCCAACAGCCACTCTGGAGAAGTGTACGCTGCGTCCTGAAACATGTAATAGACACAGCTTAGAGAGCATAGGGCACTTCCACTCATGGGCGTAGAAATCGGGAAACCTAAAAATCAACAAGACACAGGCACCCCAAAGTTTAGGGCTGCTCTGTTTCCAAGAACCTCCACTTCGGTACACCTTAAATATCCCAGGAAAGAGACAAATGGATAAAGAAGTTGTGGTACTTATGCACAATGGAATATCACTCAGCCATGAAATCAGTGTCATAAGGCTAGTAGCAGCATGATGAGTGGATTTAGGGACGATGACTCTAAGTGAAGTAAGTCACACAGAAAAGGACACTTATCCTAAGATATCACTTATAGAGGGAATGTCAAAATCGCTACACCTGAGCTGAATTCCAAAACAGAACAGAGTCACACATTTAGAAAACACACTATGGCTGCTTAACGGGAAAGGTGAGGTGGGGCGATGCATAAAACAAGGGTTTGAAATTAGCTCAGATGCCGTTCCACAAGCCAAATATGTAATAAACAAGACCTACTCCCTGCTCACTCAACTGGACTCAACGCCCCCTATTCACCGCCCAAGAATATATCTGACTAGTAAGAGTTTTAAAACCTATGTATTCATATCTCTCTGGCAGTGAATCAAGAGGGTGTAAAGCGGCATAAACACAGCAGGGAAAAGCAGCTAAACCCCATTATAAAAGTAGATTACTTAAAAAAAAAACCATTAAACAAAGACAGTGAAAGAGAGAGAAATTCTTAAAAATCTATTCAGGGGCTCGGATGCAACCTGCATTGACCATATCGAGACCCACAGCTGGATGAGACATAAGGCTGGACACTCTTGGGGCTGAGAGGATTGGTGAGGTTGGGTAGCAAACGCAGACCCTTTAAAGTAATACTGCGTGGTACCCATGCCATGGGTCCCAAATCTCCAGGTTCAAGGGCATCTTCCTACATGGAAAACATGCCTGGGAAACCCAGAAGATGGTACACCGTGTGATCGGGAAAGGTTTCTAAAACGCACCTCATTTCTCCTCTCCTTGTGCTCGGGTTCGCCATTCCAGCCGCTTCACTAACAATCTCCCTACTTGGAGAATCAGCACCGTTGACCTCCTGTTTCGTACAGCTCGCAATTTGTCCTGAGGATGAACGGGAAGAGGGGGAACCAATGAGAGACTAGCTCTAGGTTTTGGGACAGGCACAGGTCACTCTATTTTCCCATCAGGAAGAAGAATGAACCACAGGCTCAGCCTGCCCCCCGGAACCAGAATAGGGCCTGAAGCAATCCTGCACTTTTGCGGCCAGCTCCCACAAAAGCGAGTTGACAAATGGAGCTCAGGGGCACTGCAATTCACAAACCTGCAGACTTATAAATGATAACTCTCGTGCACAAATATATTGAGGGAAGACAACGAAGAGGATTTGAAAGCAAGGCAGAATTGCAGGAAACAGATTTCATGAGGTAGATTCGACTCGCCTTGAAAGCACATGAAAAGCGGCAAAGCGTTGACAATGATGCCCTTGGCCAAAAAGGGCGTATGCGTTTTTCCCTGAATATATTAAGGAAAAAACGCATACGCCCTTTTTGGCCAACCAAGCAAGCCGGAAAGGCAAATCGGCGCTACAAAGAAGTCTCGCTTGCCAGCGGTCAAAAGGGCCATGCTGAAAAAAGTGTAACAACCAGAAATGCAGGACAGGCCATGCAGACATGGGAGCCTTGCTACGCTGATGGGCGGGGTGGAAATTGCCAACAGCCACTCTGGAGAAGTGTACGCTGTGTCCTGAAACATGTAATAAACACAGCTTAGAGAGCATAGGGCACTTCCACTCATGGGCGTAGAAATCGGGAAACCTAAAAATCAACAAGACACAGGCACCCCAAACTTTAGAGCTGCTCTGTTTCCAAGAACCTCCACTTCTGTACACCTTAAATATCACAGGAAAGAGAAAAACGGATAAAGAAGTTGTGGTACTTATGCACAATGGAATATCACTCAGCCATGAAATCAGTGTCACATGGCTAGTAGCAGCATGATGAGTGGATTTAGGGACGATGACTCTAAGTGAAGTACGTCACACAGAAAAGGACACTTATCCTAAGATATCACTTATAGAGGGAATGTCAAAATCGCTACACCTGAACTGAATTCCAAAACAGAACAGAGTCACACATTTAGAAATCACATTATGGCTGCTTAACGGGAAAGGCGAGGTGGGGCGATGCATAAAACAAGGGTTTGAAATTAGCTCAGATACCGTTCCACAAGCCAAATATGTAATAGACAAGACCTACTCCCTGCTCAGTCAACTGGACTCAACGCCCCCTATTCACCGCCCAAGACTATATCTGACTAGTAAGAGTCTTAAAACCTTTGTATTGATATCTCTCTGGCAGTGAATCAAGAGGGTGTAAAGCGGCATAAACACAGCAGGGAAAAGCAGCTAAACCCCATTATAAAAATAGATTACTTAAAAAAAACCCCATTAAACAAAGACAGTGAAAGAGAGAGAAATTCTTACAAAATCCGTTCAGGGGCTCTGATGCAACCTGGATTGACCATATCTAGACCCACAGCTGGATGAGACATAAGGCTGGACACTCTTGGGGCTGAGAGGATTGGTGAGGTTGGGTGAGCAAACGCAGACCCTTTAAAGTAATACTGCGTGGTACCCATGCCATGGGTCCCAAATCTCCAGGTTCAAGGGCATCTCCCTACATGGAAAACATGCCTGGGAAACCCAGAAGATGGTACACCGTGTGATCGGGAAAGGTTTCTAAAACGCACCTCATTTCTCCTCTCCTTGTGCTCGGGTTCCCCATTCCAGCCACTTCACTAACAATCTCCCTACTTGGAGAATCAGCACCGTTGACCTCCTGTTTCGTACAGCTCGCAATTTGTCCTGAGGATGAACGGGAAGAGGGGGAACCAATGAGACACTAGCTCTAGGTGTTGGGACAGGCACAGGTCACTCTATTTTCCCATCAGGAAGAAGAATGAACCACAGGCTCAGCCTGCCCCCCGGAACCAGAATAGGGCCTGAAGCAATCCTGCGCTTTTGCGGCCAGCTTCCACAAAAGCGAGTTGACAAATGGAGCTCAGGGGCACTGCAATTCACAAACCTGCAGACTTATAAATGATAACTCTCGTCCACAAATATATTGAGGGAAGGCAACGAAGAGGATTTGAAAGCAAGGCAGAATTGCAGGAAACAGAATTCAGGAGGTAGATTCGACTCACCTTGAAAGCACATGAAAAGCGGCAAAGCGTTGACAATGATGCCCTTGGCCAAAAAGGGCGTATGCGTTTTTTCCTGAATATATTCAGGAAAAAACGCATACGCCCTTTTTGGCCAACCAAGCAAGCCAGAAAGGCAAATCGGCGCTACAAAGAAGTCTCGCTTGCCAGCGGTCAGAAGGGCCATGCTGAAAAAAGTGTAAAAACCAGAAATGCAGGACAGGCCATGGAGACATGGGAGCCTTGCTACGCTGATGGGCAGGGTGGAAATTTCCAACAGCCACTCTGGAGAAGTGTACGCTGTGTCCTGTAATATGTAATAGACACAGCTTAGAGAGCATAGGGCACTTCCACTCATGGGCGTAGAAATCGGGAAACCTAAAAATCAACAAGACACAGGCACCCCAAAGTTTAGGGCTGCTCTGTTTCCAAAAACCTCCACTTCGGTACACCTTAAATATCCCAGGAAAGAGAAAAATGGATAAAGAAGTAGTGGTACTTATGCACAATGGAATGTCACTCAGCCATGAAATCAGTGTCATAAGGCTAGTAGCAGCATGATGAGTGGATTTAGGGACGATGACTCTAAGTGAAGTAAGTCACACAGAAAAGGACACTTATCCTAAGATATCACTTATAGAGGGAATGTCAAAATCGCTACACCTGAACTGAATTCCAAAACAGAACAGCGTCACACATTTAGAAAACACACTATGGCTGCTTAACGGGAAAGGTGAGGCGGGGTGATGCATAAAACAAGGGTTTGACTTTAGCTCAGATACCTTTCCAGAAGCCAAATATGTAATAGACAAGACCTACTCCCTGCTCAGTGAACTGGACTCAACACCCCCTATTCACCGCCCAAGAATGTATCTGACTAGTAAGAGTCTTAAAACCTATGTATTGATATCTCTCTGGAAGTGAATCAAGAGGGTGTAAAGCGGCATAAACACAGCAGGGAAAAGCAGCTAAACCCCATTATAAAAATAGATTACTTAAAAAAAACCCCATTAAACAAAGACAGTGAAAGAGAGAGAAATTCTTACAAAATCCGTTCAGGGGCTCTGATGCAACCTGGATTGACCATATCTAGACCCACAGCTGGATGAGACATAAGGCTGGACACTCTTGGGGCTGAGAGGATTGGTCAGGTTGGGTGAGCAAACGCAGACCCTTTAAAGTAATACTGCGTGGTACCCATGCCATGGGTCCCAAATCTCCAGGTTCAGGGGCATCTTCCTACATCGAAAACATGCCTGGGAAACCCAGAAGATGGTACACCGTGTGATCGGGAAAGGTTTCTAAAACGCACCTCATTTCTCCTCTCCTTGTGCTCGGGTTCGCCATTCCAGTCGCTTCACTAACAATCTCCCTACTTGGAGAATCAGCACCGTTGACCTCCTGTTTCGCACAGCTCGGAATTTGTCCTGAGGATGAACGGGAAGAGGGGGAACCAATGAGACACTAGCTCTAGGTGTTGGGACAGGCACAGGTCACTCTATTTTCTCATCAGGAAGAAGAATGAACCACAGGCTCAGCCTGACCCCCGGAACCAGAATAGGGCCTGAAGCAATCCTGCGCTTTTGCGGCCAGCTCCCAAAAAAGCGAGTTGACAAATGGAGCTCAGGGGCACTGCAATTCTCAAACCTGCAGAGTTATAAATGATAACTCTCGTCCACAAATATATTGAGGGAAGGCAACGAAGAGGATTTGAAAGCAAGGCAGAATTGCAGGAAACAGAATTCAGGAGGTAGATTCGACTCACCTTGAAAGCACATGAAAAGCGGCAAAGCGTTGACAATGATGCCCTTGGCCAAAAAGGGCGTATGCGTTTTTTCCTGAATATATTCAGGAAAAAACGCATACGCCCTTTTTGGCCAACCAAGCAAGCCAGAAAGGCAAATCGGCGCTACAAAGAAGTCTCGCTTGCCAGCGGTCAGAAGGGCCATGCTGAAAAAAGTGTAAAAACCAGAAATGCAGGACAGGCCATGGAGACATGGGAGCCTTGCTACGCTGATGGGCGGGATGGAAATTTCCAACAGCCACTCTGGAGAAGTGTACGCTGTGTCCTGTAATATGTAATAGACACAGCTTAGAGAGCATAGGGCACTTCCACTCATGGGCGTAGAAATCGGGAAACCTAAAAATCAACAAGACACAGGCACCCCAAAGTTTAGGGCTGCTCTGTTTCCAAAAACCTCCACTTCGGTACACCTTAAATATCCCAGGAAAGAGAAAAATGGATAAAGAAGTAGTGGTACTTATGCACAATGGAATGTCACTCAGCCATGAAATCAGTGTCATAAGGCTAGTAGCAGCATGATGAGTGGATTTAGGGACGATGACTCTAAGTGAAGTAAGTCACACAGAAAAGGACACTTATCCTAAGATATCACTTAGAGAGGGAATGTCAACATCGCTACACCTGAACTGAATTCCAAAACAGAACAGAGTCACACATTTAGAAAACACACTATGGCTGCTTAACGGGAAAGGTGAGGCGGGGTGATGCATAAAACAAGGGTTTGACTTTAGCTCAGATACCTTTCCAGAAGCCAAATATGTAATAGACAAGACCTACTCCCTGCTCAGTGAACTGGACTCAACACCCCCTATTCACCGCCCAAGAATGTATCTGACTAGTAAGAGTCTTAAAACCTATGTATTGATATCTCTCTGGAAGTGAATCAAGAGGGTGTAAAGCGGCATAAACACAGCAGGGAAAAGCAGCTAAACCCCATTATAAAAATAGATTCCTTACCAAAAAAACCCCATAAAACAAAGACAGTGAAAGAGAGAGAAATTCTTACAAACTCCTTTCAGGGGCTCTGATGCAACCTGGATTGACCATATCTAGACCCACAGCTGGATGAGACCTAAGGCTGGACACTCTTGGGGCTGAGAGGATTGGTGAGGTTGGGTGAGCAAACGCAGACCCTTTAAAGTAATACTGCGTGGTACCCATGCCATGGGTCCCAAATCTCCAGGTTCAAGGGCATCTTCCTACATCGAAAACATGCCTGGGAAACCCAGAAGATGGTACACCGTGTGATCGGGAAAGGTTTCTAAAACGCACCTCATTTCTCCTCTCCTTGTGCTCGGGTTCGCCATTCCAGCCGCTTCACTAACAATCTCCCTACTTGGAGAATCAGCACCGTTGACCTCCTGTTTCTTACAGCTCGCAATTTGTCCTGAGGATGAACGGGAAGAGGGGGAACCAATGAGAGACTAGCTCTAGGTGTTGGGACAGGCACAGGTCACTCTATTTTCCCATCAGGAAGAAGAATGAACCACAGGCTTAGCCTGCCCCCCGGAACCAGAATAGGGCCTGAAGCAATCCTGCGCTTTTGCGGCCAGCTCCCAAAAAAGCGAGTTGACAAATGGAGCTCAGGGGCACTGCAATTCACAAACCTGCAGACTTATAAATGATAACTCTCGTCCACAAATATATTGAGGGAAGGCAACGAAGAGGATTTGAAAGCAAGGCAGAATTGCAGGAAACAGATTTCAGGAGGTAGATTCGACTCGCCTTGAAAGCACATGAAAAGCGGCAAAGCGTTGACAATGATGCCCTTGGCCAAAAAGGGCGTATGCGTTTTTTCCTGAATATATTCAGGAAAAAACGCATACGCCCTTTTTGGCCAACCAAGCAAGCCGGAAAGGCAAATCGGCGCTACAAAGAAGTCTCACTTGCCAGCGGTCAAAAGGGCCATGCTGAAAAAAGTGTAAAAACCAGAAATACAGGACAGGCCATGGAGACATGGGAGCCTTGCTACGCTGATGGGCGGGGTGGAAATTGCCAACAGCCACTCTGGAGAAGTGTACGCTGTGTCCTGAAACATGTAATAAACACAGCTTAGAGAGCATAGGGCACTTCCACTCATGGGCGTAGAAATTGGGAAACCTAAAAATCAACAAGACACAGGCACCCCAAAGTTTAGGGCTGCTCTGTTTCCAAGAACCTCCACTTCGGTACACCTTAAATATCCCAGGAAAGAGAAAAATGGATAAAGAAGTTGTGGTACTTATGCACAATGGAATATCACTCAGGCATAAAATCAGTGTCATATGGTTAGTAGCAGCATGATGAGTGGATTTAGGGACGATGACTCTAAGTGAAGTAAGTCACACAGAAAAGGACACTTATCCTAAGATATCACTTATAGAGGGAATGTCAAAATCGCTACACCTGAGCTGAATTCCAAAACAGAACAGAGTCACACATTTAGAAAACACACTATGGCTGCTTAACGGGAAAGGTGAGGTGGGGCGATGCATAAAACAAGGGTTTGAAATTAGCTCAGATACCGTTCCAGAAGCCAAATATGTAACAGACAAGACCTACTCCCTGCTCAGTGAACTGGACTCAACGCCCCCTATTCACCGCCCAAGAATATATCTGACTAGTAAGAGTCTTAAAACCTATGTATTGATATCTCTCTGGAAGTGAATCAAGAGGGTGTAAAGCGGCATAAACACAGCAGGGAAAAGCAGCTAAACCCCATTATAAAAATAGATTACTTAAAAAAAAACCCATTAAACAAACACAGTGAAAGAGAGAGATATTCTTACAAAATCCGTTCAGGGGCTCTGATGCAACCTTGATTGACCATATCTAGACCCACAGCTGGATGAGACATAAGGCTGGACACTCTTGGGGCTGAGAGGATTGGTCAGGTTGGGTGAGCAAACGCAGACCCTTTAAAGTAATACTGCGTGGTACCCATGCCATGGGTCCCAAATCTCCAGGTTCAGGGGCATCTTCCTACATCGAAAACATGCCTGAGAAACCCAGAAGATGGTACACCGTGTGATCGGGAAAGGTTTCTAAAACGCACCTCATTTCTCCTCTCCTTGTGCTCGGGTTCGCCATTCCAGTCGCTTCACTAACAATCTCCCTACTTGGAGAATCAGCACCGTTGACCTCCTGTTTCGTACAGCTCGGAATTTGTCCTGAGGATGAACGGGAAGAGGGGGAACCAATGAGACACTAGCTCTAGGTGTTGGGACAGGCACAGGTCACTCTATTTTCTCATCAGGAAGAAGAATGAACCACAGGCTCAGCCTGACCCCCGGAACCAGAATAGGGCCTGAAGCAATCCTGCGCTTTTGCGGCCAGCTCCCAAAAAAGCGAGTTGACAAATGGAGCTCAGGGGCACTGCAATTCTCAAACCTGCAGAGTTATAAATGGTAACTCTCGTCCACAAATATATTGAGGGAAGGCAACGAAGAGGATTTGAAAGCAAGGCAGAATTGCAGGAAACAGAATTCAGGAGGTAGATTCGACTCACCTTGAAAGCACATGAAAAGCGGCAAAGCGTTGACAATGATGCCCTTGGCCAAAAAGGGCGTATGCATTTTTTCCTGAATATATTCAGGAAAAAACGCATACGCCCTTTTTGGCCAACCAAGCAAGCCAGAAAGGCAAATCGGCGCTACAAAGAAGTCTCGCTTGCCAGCGGTCAGAAGGGCCATGCTGAAAAAAGTGTAAAAACCAGAAATGCAGGACAGGCCATGGAGACATGGGAGCCTTGCTACGCTGATGGGCGGGATGGAAATTTCCAACAGCCGCTCTGGAGAAGTGTACGCTGCGTACTGAAACGTGTAATAGACACAGCTTAGAGAGCATAGGGCACTTCCACTCATGGGCGTAGAAATCGGGAAACCTAAAAATCAACAAGACACAGGCACCCCAAAGTTTAGGGCTGCTCTGTTTCCAAGAACCTCCACTTCAGTACACCTTAAATATCCCAGGAAAGAGAAAAATTGATAAAGAAGCTGTGGTACTTATGCACAGTGGAATATCACTCAGCCATGAAATCAGTGTCATATGGCTAGTAGCAGCATGATGAGTGGATTTAGGGACGATGACTCTAAGTGAAGTAAGTCACACAGAAAAGGACACTTATCCTAAGATATCACTTATAGAGGGAATGTCAAAATCGCTACACCTGAACTGAATTCCAAAACAGAACAGAGTCACACATTTAGAAAACACACTATGGCTGCTTAACGGGAAAGGTGAGGTGGGGCGATGCAAAAAACAAGGGTTTGAAATTAGCTCAGATACCGTTCCACAAGCCAAATATGTAATAGACAAGACCTACTCCCTGCTCAGTGAACTGGACTCAACGTCCCCTATTCACCGCCCAAGAATATATCTGACTACTACGAGTCTTAAAACCTATGTATTGATATCTCTCTGGAAGTGAATCAAGAGGGTGTAAAGCGGCATAAACACAGCAGGGAAAAGCAGCTAAACCCCATTATAAAAATAGATTACTTAAAAACAACCCCATTAAACAAAGACAGTGAAAGAGAGAGAAATTCTTACAAAATCCGTTCAGGGGCTCTGATGCAACCTGGATTGACCATATCTAGACCCACAGCTGGATGAGACATAAGGCTGGACACTCTTGGGGCTGAGAGGATTGGTGAGGTTGGGTGAGCAAACGCAGACCCTTTAAAGTAATACTGCGTGGTACCCATGCCATGGGTCCCAAATCTCCAGGTTCAAGGGCATCTTCCTACATGGAAAACATGCCTGGGAAACCCAGAAGATGGTACACCGTGTGATCGGGAAAGGTTTCTAAAACGCCCCTCATTTCTCCTCTCCTTGTGCTCGGGTTCGCCATTCCAGCCGCTTCACTAACAATCTCCCTACTTGGAGAATCAGCACCGTTGACCTCCTGTTTCGTACAGCTCGCAATTTGTCCTGAGGATGAACGGGAAGAGGGGGAACCAATGAGAGACTAGCTCTAGGTGTTGGGACAGGCACAGGTCACTCTATTTTCTCATCAGGAAGAAGAATGAACCACAGGCTCAGCCTGACCCCCGGAACCAGAATAGGGCCTGAAGCAATCCTGCGCTTTTGCGGCCAGCTCCCAAAAAAGCGAGTTGACAAATGGAGCTCAGGGGCACTGCAATTCTCAAACCTGCAGAGTTATAAATGATAACTCTCGTCCACAAATATATTGAGGGAAGGCAACGAAGAGGATTTGAAAGCAAGGCAGAATTGCAGGAAACAGATTTCAGGAGGTAGATTCGACTCACCTTGAAAGCACATGAAAAGCGGCAAAGCGTTGACAATGATGCCCTTGGCCAAAAAGGGCGTATGCGTTTTTTCCTGAATATATTCAGGAAAAAACGCATACGCCCTTTTTGGCCAACCAAGCAAGCCAGAAAGGCAAATCGGCGCTCCAAAGAAGTCTCGCTTGCCAGCGGTCAGAAGGGCCATGCTGAAAAAAGTGTAAAAACCAGAAATGCAGGACAGGCCATGGAGACATGGGAGCCTTGCTACGCTGATGGGCGGGATGGAAATTGCCAACAGCCACTCTGGAGAAGTGTACGCTGTGTCCTGTAATATGTAATAGACACAGCTTAGAGAGCATAGGGCACTTCCACTCATGGGCGTAGAAATCGGGAAACCTAAAAATCAACAAGACACAGGCACCCCAAAGTTTAGGGCTGCTCTGCTTCCAAAAACCTCCACTTCGGTACACCTTAAATATCCCAGGAAAGAGAAAAATGGATAAAGAAGTAGTGGTACTTATGCACAATGGAATGTCACTCAGCCATGAAATCAGTGTCATAAGGCTAGTAGCAGCATGATGAGTGGATTTAGGGACGATGACTCTAAGTGAAGTAAGTCACACAGAAAAGGACACTTATCCTAAGATATCACTTATAGAGGGAATGTCAAAATCGCTACACCTGAACTGAATTCCAAAACAGAACAGCGTCACACATTTAGAAAACACACTATGGCTGCTTAACGGGAAAGGTGAGGCGGGTGATGCATAAAACAAGGGTTTGACTTTAGCTCAGATACCTTTCCAGAAGCCAAATATGTAATAGACAAGACCTACTCCCTGCTCAGTGAACTGGACTCAACACCCCCTATTCACCGCCCAAGAATGTATCTGACTAGTAAGAGTCTTAAAACCTATGTATTGATATCTCTCTGGAAGTGAATCAAGAGGGTGTAAAGCGGCATAAACACAGCAGGGAAAAGCAGCTAAACCCCATTATAAAAATAGATTCCTTACCAAAAAAACCCCATAAAACAAAGACAGTGAAAGAGAGAGAAATTCTTACAAACTCCTTTCAGGGGCACTGATGCAACCTGGATTGACCATATCTAGACCCACAGCTGGATGAGACATAAGGCTGGACACTCTTGGGGCTGAGAGGATTGGTGAGGTTGGGTGAGCAAACGCAGACCCTTTAAAGTAATACTGCGTGGTACCCATGCCATGGGTCCCAAATCTCCAGGTTCAAGGGCATCTTCCTACATCGAAAACATGCCTGGGAAACCCAGAAGATGGTACACCGTGTGATCGGGAAAGGTTTCTAAAACGCACCTCATTTCTCCTCTCCTTGTGCTCGGGTTCGCCATTCCAGCCGCTTCACTAACAATCTCCCTACTTGGAGAATCAGCACCGTTGACCTCCTGTTTCTTACAGCTCGCAATTTGTCCTGAGGATGAACGGGAAGAGGGGGAACCAATGAGAGACTAGCTCTAGGTGTTGGGACAGGCACAGGTCACTCTATTTTCCCATCAGGAAGAAGAATGAACCACAGGCTTAGCCTGCCCCCCGGAACCAGAATAGGGCCTGAAGCAATCCTGGGCTTTTGCGGCCAGCTCCCAAAAAAGCGAGTTGACAAATGGAGCTCAGGGGCACTGCAATTCACAAACCTGCAGACTTATAAATGATAACTCTCGTCCACAAATATATTGAGGGAAGGCAACGAAGAGGATTTGAAAGCAAGGCAGAATTGCAGGAAACAGATTTCAGGAGGTAGATTCGACTCGCCTTGAAAGCACATGAAAAGCGGCAAAGCGTTGACAATGATGCCCTTGGCCAAAAAGGGCGTATGCGTTTTTTCCTGAATATATTCAGGAAAAAACGCATACGCCCTTTTTGGCCAACCAAGCAAGCCGGAAAGGCAAATCGGCGCTACAAAGAAGTCTCACTTGCCAGCGGTCAAAAGGGCCATGCTGAAAAAAGTGTAAAAACCAGAAATGCAGGACAGGCCATGGAGACATGGGAGCCTTGCTACGCTGATGGGCGGGGTGGAAATTGCCAACAGCCACTCTGGAGAAGTGTACGCTGTGTCCTGAAACATGTAATAAACACAGCTTAGAGAGCATAGGGCACTTCCACTCATGGGCGTAGAAATCGGGAAACCTAAAAATCAACAAGACACAGGCACCCCAAAGTTTAGGGCTGCTCTGTTTCCAAAAACCTCCACTTCGGTACACCTTAAATATCCCAGGAAAGAGAAAAATGGATAAAGAAGTTGTGGTACTTATGCACAATGGAATATCACTCAGGCATAAAATCAGTGTCATATGGTTAGTAGCAGCATGATGAGTGGATTTAGGGACGATGACTCTAAGTGAAGTAAGTCACACAGAAAAGGACACTTATCCTAAGATATCACTTAGAGAGGGAATGTCAACATCGCTACACCTGAACTGAATTCCAAAACAGAACAGAGTCACACATTTAGAAAACACACTATGGCTGCTTAACGGGAAAGGTGAGGTGGGGCGATGCATAAAACAAGGGTTTGAAATTAGCTCAGATACCGTTCCAGAAGCCAAATATGTAACAGACAAGACCTACTCCCTGCTCAGTGAACTGGACTCAACGCCCCCTATTCACCGCCCAAGAATATATCTGACTAGTAAGAGTCTTAAAACCTATGTATTGATATCTCTCTGGAAGTGAATCAAGAGGGTGTAAAGCGGCATAAACACAGCAGGGAAAAGCAGCTAAACCCCATTATAAAAATAGATTACTTAAAAAAAACCCCATTAAACAAACACAGTGAAAGAGAGAGATATTCTTACAAAATCCGTTCAGGGGCTCTGATGCAACCTGGATTGACCATATCTAGACCCACAGCTGGATGAGACATAAGGCTGGACACTCTTGGGGCTGAGAGGATTGGTCAGGTTGGGTGAGCAAACGCAGACCCTTTAAAGTAATACTGCGTGGTACCCATGCCATGGGTCCCAAATCTCCAGGTTCAAGGGCATCTTCCTACATGGAAAACATGCCTGGGAAACCCAGAAGATGGTACACCGTGTGATCGGGAAAGGTTTCTAAAACGCCCCTCATTTCTCCTCTCCTTGTGCTCGGGTTCGCCATTCCAGCCGCTTCACTAACAATCTCCCTACTTGGAGAATCAGCACCGTTGACCTCCTGTTTCGTACAGCTCGCAATTTGTCCTGAGGATGAACGGGAAGAGGGGGAACCAATGAGAGACTAGCTCTAGGTGTTGGGACAGGCACAGGTCACTCTATTTTCTCATCAGGAAGAAGAATGAACCACAGGCTCAGCCTGACCCCCGGAACCAGAATAGGGCCTGAAGCAATCCTGCGCTTTTGCGGCCAGCTCCCAAAAAAGCGAGTTGACAAATGGAGCTCAGGGGCACTGCAATTCTCAAACCTGCAGAGTTATAAATGATAACTCTCGTCCACAAATATATTGAGGGAAGGCAACGAAGAGGATTTGAAAGCAAGGCAGAATTGCAGGAAACAGATTTCAGGAGGTAGATTCGACTCACCTTGAAAGCACATGAAAAGCGGCAAAGCGTTGACAATGATGCCCTTGGCCAAAAAGGGCGTATGCGTTTTTTCCTGAATATATTCAGGAAAAAACGCATACGCCCTTTTTGGCCAACCAAGCAAGCCAGAAAGGCAAATCGGCGCTCCAAAGAAGTCTCGCTTGCCAGCGGTCAGAAGGGCCATGCTGAAAAAAGTGTAAAAACCAGAAATGCAGGACAGGCCATGGAGACATGGGAGCCTTGCTACGCTGATGGGCGGGATGGAAATTGCCAACAGCCACTCTGGAGAAGTGTACGCTGTGTCCTGTAATATGTAATAGACACAGCTTAGAGAGCATAGGGCACTTCCACTCATGGGCGTAGAAATCGGGAAACCTAAAAATCAACAAGACACAGGCACCCCAAAGTTTAGGGCTGCTCTGCTTCCAAAAACCTCCACTTCGGTACACCTTAAATATCCCAGGAAAGAGAAAAATGGATAAAGAAGTAGTGGTACTTATGCACAATGGAATGTCACTCAGCCATGAAATCAGTGTCATAAGGCTAGTAGCAGCATGATGAGTGGATTTAGGGACGATGACTCTAAGTGAAGTAAGTCACACAGAAAAGGACACTTATCCTAAGATATCACTTATAGAGGGAATGTCAAAATCGCTACACCTGAACTGAATTCCAAAACAGAACAGCGTCACACATTTAGAAAACACACTATGGCTGCTTAACGGGAAAGGTGAGGCGGGGTGATGCATAAAACAAGGGTTTGACTTTAGCTCAGATACCTTTCCAGAAGCCAAATATGTAATAGACAAGACCTACTCCCTGCTCAGTGAACTGGACTCAACACCCCCTATTCACCGCCCAAGAATGTATCTGACTAGTAAGAGTCTTAAAACCTATGTATTGATATCTCTCTGGAAGTGAATCAAGAGGGTGTAAAGCGGCATAAACACAGCAGGGAAAAGCAGCTAAACCCCATTATAAAAATAGATTCCTTACCAAAAAAACCCCATAAAACAAAGACAGTGAAAGAGAGAGAAATTCTTACAAACTCCTTTCAGGGGCACTGATGCAACCTGGATTGACCATATCTAGACCCACAGCTGGATGAGACATAAGGCTGGACACTCTTGGGGCTGAGAGGATTGGTGAGGTTGGGTGAGCAAACGCAGACCCTTTAAAGTAATACTGCGTGGTACCCATGCCATGGGTCCCAAATCTCCAGGTTCAAGGGCATCTTCCTACATCGAAAACATGCCTGGGAAACCCAGAAGATGGTACACCGTGTGATCGGGAAAGGTTTCTAAAACGCACCTCATTTCTCCTCTCCTTGTGCTCGGGTTCGCCATTCCAGCCGCTTCACTAACAATCTCCCTACTTGGAGAATCAGCACCGTTGACCTCCTGTTTCTTACAGCTCGCAATTTGTCCTGAGGATGAACGGGAAGAGGGGGAACCAATGAGAGACTAGCTCTAGGTGTTGGGACAGGCACAGGTCACTCTATTTTCCCATCAGGAAGAAGAATGAACCACAGGCTTAGCCTGCCCCCCGGAACCAGAATAGGGCCTGAAGCAATCCTGGGCTTTTGCGGCCAGCTCCCAAAAAAGCGAGTTGACAAATGGAGCTCAGGGGCACTGCAATTCACAAACCTGCAGACTTATAAATGATAACTCTCGTCCACAAATATATTGAGGGAAGGCAACGAAGAGGATTTGAAAGCAAGGCAGAATTGCAGGAAACAGATTTCAGGAGGTAGATTCGACTCGCCTTGAAAGCACATGAAAAGCGGCAAAGCGTTGACAATGATGCCCTTGGCCAAAAAGGGCGTATGCGTTTTTTCCTGAATATATTCAGGAAAAAACGCATACGCCCTTTTTGGCCAACCAAGCAAGCCGGAAAGGCAAATCGGCGCTACAAAGAAGTCTCACTTGCCAGCGGTCAAAAGGGCCATGCTGAAAAAAGTGTAAAAACCAGAAATGCAGGACAGGCCATGGAGACATGGGAGCCTTGCTACGCTGATGGGCGGGGTGGAAATTGCCAACAGCCACTCTGGAGAAGTGTACGCTGTGTCCTGAAACATGTAATAAACACAGCTTAGAGAGCATAGGGCACTTCCACTCATGGGCGTAGAAATCGGGAAACCTAAAAATCAACAAGACACAGGCACCCCAAAGTTTAGGGCTGCTCTGTTTCCAAAAACCTCCACTTCGGTACACCTTAAATATCCCAGGAAAGAGAAAAATGGATAAAGAAGTTGTGGTACTTATGCACAATGGAATATCACTCAGGCATAAAATCAGTGTCATATGGTTAGTAGCAGCATGATGAGTGGATTTAGGGACGATGACTCTAAGTGAAGTAAGTCACACAGAAAAGGACACTTATCCTAAGATATCACTTAGAGAGGGAATGTCAACATCGCTACACCTGAACTGAATTCCAAAACAGAACAGAGTCACACATTTAGAAAACACACTATGGCTGCTTAACGGGAAAGGTGAGGTGGGGCGATGCATAAAACAAGGGTTTGAAATTAGCTCAGATACCGTTCCAGAAGCCAAATATGTAACAGACAAGACCTACTCCCTGCTCAGTGAACTGGACTCAACGCCCCCTATTCACCGCCCAAGAATATATCTGACTAGTAAGAGTCTTAAAACCTATGTATTGATATCTCTCTGGAAGTGAATCAAGAGGGTGTAAAGCGGCATAAACACAGCAGGGAAAAGCAGCTAAACCCCATTATAAAAATAGATTACTTAAAAAAAACCCCATTAAACAAACACAGTGAAAGAGAGAGATATTCTTACAAAATCCGTTCAGGGGCTCTGATGCAACCTGGATTGACCATATCTAGACCCACAGCTGGATGAGACATAAGGCTGGACACTCTTGGGGCTGAGAGGATTGGTCAGGTTGGGTGAGCAAACGCAGACCCTTTAAAGTAATACTGCGTGGTACCCATGCCATGGGTCCCAAATCTCCAGGTTCAGGGGCATCTTCCTACATCGAAAACATGCCTGGGAAACCCAGAAGATGGTACACCGTGTGATCGGGAAAGGTTTCTAAAACGCACCTCATTTCTCCTCTCCTTGTGCTCGGGTTCGCCATTCCAGTCGCTTCACTAACAATCTCCCTACTTGGAGAATCAGCACCGTTGACCTCCTGTTTCGTACAGCTCGCAATTTGTCCTGAGGATGAACGGGAAGAGGGGGAACCAATGAGAGACTAGCTCTAGGTGTTGGGACAGGCACAGGTCACTCTATTTTCTCATCAGGAAGAAGAATGAACCACAGGCTCAGCCTGACCCCCGGAACCAGAATAGGGCCTGAAGCAATCCTGCGCTTTTGCGGCCAGCTCCCAAAAAAGCGAGTTGACAAATGGAGCTCAGGGGCACTGCAATTCTCAAACCTGCAGAGTTATAAATGATAACTCTCGTCCACAAATATATTGAGGGAAGGCAATGAAGAGGATTTGAAAGCAAGGCAGAATTGCAGGAAACAGATTTCAGGAGGTAGATTCGACTCACCTTGAAAGCACATGAAAAGCGGCAAAGCGTTGACAATGATGCCCTTGGCCAAAAAGGGCGTATGCGTTTTTTCCTGAATATATTCAGGAAAAAACGCATACGCCCTTTTTGGCCAACCAAGCAAGCCAGAAAGGCAAATCGGCGCTCCAAAGAAGTCTCGCTTGCCAGCGGTCAGAAGGGCCATGCTGAAAAAAGTGTAAAAACCAGAAATGCAGGACAGGCCATGGAGACATGGGAGCCTTGCTACGCTGATGGGCGGGATGGAAATTGCCAACAGCCACTCTGGAGAAGTGTACGCTGTGTCCTGTAATATGTAATAGACACAGCTTAGAGAGCATAGGGCACTTCCACTCATGGGCGTAGAAATCGGGAAACCTAAAAATCAACAAGACACAGGCACCCCAAAGTTTAGGGCTGCTCTGCTTCCAAAAACCTCCACTTCGGTACACCTTAAATATCCCAGGAAAGAGAAAAATGGATAAAGAAGTAGTGGTACTTATGCACAATGGAATGTCACTCAGCCATGAAATCAGTGTCATAAGGCTAGTAGCAGCATGATGAGTGGATTTAGGGACGATGACTCTAAGTGAAGTAAGTCACACAGAAAAGGACACTTATCCTAAGATATCACTTATAGAGGGAATGTCAAAATCGCTACACCTGAACTGAATTCCAAAACAGAACAGCGTCACACATTTAGAAAACACACTATGGCTGCTTAACGGGAAAGGTGAGGCGGGGTGATGCATAAAACAAGGGTTTGACTTTAGCTCAGATACCTTTCCAGAAGCCAAATATGTAATAGACAAGACCTACTCCCTGCTCAGTGAACTGGACTCAACACCCCCTATTCACCGCCCAAGAATGTATCTGACTAGTAAGAGTCTTAAAACCTATGTATTGATATCTCTCTGGAAGTGAATCAAGAGGGTGTAAAGCGGCATAAACACAGCAGGGAAAAGCAGCTAAACCCCATTATAAAAATAGATTCCTTACCAAAAAAACCCCATAAAACAAAGACAGTGAAAGAGAGAGAAATTCTTACAAACTCCTTTCAGGGGCACTGATGCAACCTGGATTGACCATATCTAGACCCACAGCTGGATGAGACATAAGGCTGGACACTCTTGGGGCTGAGAGGATTGGTGAGGTTGGGTGAGCAAACGCAGACCCTTTAAAGTAATACTGCGTGGTACCCATGCCATGGGTCCCAAATCTCCAGGTTCAAGGGCATCTTCCTACATCGAAAACATGCCTGGGAAACCCAGAAGATGGTACACCGTGTGATCGGGAAAGGTTTCTAAAACGCACCTCATTTCTCCTCTCCTTGTGCTCGGGTTCGCCATTCCAGCCGCTTCACTAACAATCTCCCTACTTGGAGAATCAGCACCGTTGACCTCCTGTTTCTTACAGCTCGCAATTTGTCCTGAGGATGAACGGGAAGAGGGGGAACCAATGAGAGACTAGCTCTAGGTGTTGGGACAGGCACAGGTCACTCTATTTTCCCATCAGGAAGAAGAATGAACCACAGGCTTAGCCTGCCCCCCGGAACCAGAATAGGGCCTGAAGCAATCCTGGGCTTTTGCGGCCAGCTCCCAAAAAAGCGAGTTGACAAATGGAGCTCAGGGGCACTGCAAATCACAAACCTGCAGACTTATAAATGATAACTCTCGTCCACAAATATATTGAGGGAAGGCAACGAAGAGGATTTGAAAGCAAGGCAGAATTGCAGGAAACAGATTTCAGGAGGTAGATTCGACTCGCCTTGAAAGCACATGAAAAGCGGCAAAGCGTTGACAATGATGCCCTTGGCCAAAAAGGGCGTATGCGTTTTTTCCTGAATATATTCAGGAAAAAACGCATACGCCCTTTTTGGCCAACCAAGCAAGCCGGAAAGGCAAATCGGCGCTACAAAGAAGTCTCACTTGCCAGCGGTCAAAAGGGCCATGCTGAAAAAAGTGTAAAAACCAGAAATGCAGGACAGGCCATGGAGACATGGGAGCCTTGCTACGCTGATGGGCGGGGTGGAAATTGCCAACAGCCACTCTGGAGAAGTGTACGCTGTGTCCTGAAACATGTAATAAACACAGCTTAGAGAGCATAGGGCACTTCCACTCATGGGCGTAGAAATCGGGAAACCTAAAAATCAACAAGACACAGGCACCCCAAAGTTTAGGGCTGCTCTGTTTCCAAAAACCTCCACTTCGGTACACCTTAAATATCCCAGGAAAGAGAAAAATGGATAAAGAAGTTGTGGTACTTATGCACAATGGAATATCACTCAGGCATAAAATCAGTGTCATATGGTTAGTAGCAGCATGATGAGTGGATTTAGGGACGATGACTCTAAGTGAAGTAAGTCACACAGAAAAGGACACTTATCCTAAGATATCACTTAGAGAGGGAATGTCAACATCGCTACACCTGAACTGAATTCCAAAACAGAACAGAGTCACACATTTAGAAAACACACTATGGCTGCTTAACGGGAAAGGTGAGGTGGGGCGATGCATAAAACAAGGGTTTGAAATTAGCTCAGATACCGTTCCAGAAGCCAAATATGTAACAGACAAGACCTACTCCCTGCTCAGTGAACTGGACTCAACGCCCCCTATTCACCGCCCAAGAATATATCTGACTAGTAAGAGTCTTAAAACCTATGTATTGATATCTCTCTGGAAGTGAATCAAGAGGGTGTAAAGCGGCATAAACACAGCAGGGAAAAGCAGCTAAACCCCATTATAAAAATAGATTACTTAAAAAAAACCCCATTAAACAAACACAGTGAAAGAGAGAGATATTCTTACAAAATCCGTTCAGGGGCTCTGATGCAACCTGGATTGACCATATCTAGACCCACAGCTGGATGAGACATAAGGCTGGACACTCTTGGGGCTGAGAGGATTGGTCAGGTTGGGTGAGCAAACGCAGACCCTTTAAAGTAATACTGCGTGGTACCCATGCCATGGGTCCCAAATCTCCAGGTTCAGGGGCATCTTCCTACATCGAAAACATGCCTGGGAAACCCAGAAGATGGTACACCGTGTGATCGGGAAAGGTTTCTAAAACGCACCTCATTTCTCCTCTCCTTGTGCTCGGGTTCGCCATTCCAGTCGCTTCACTAACAATCTCCCTACTTGGAGAATCAGCACCGTTGACCTCCTGTTTCGTACAGCTCGGAATTTGTCCTGAGGATGAACGGGAAGAGGGGGAACCAATGAGACACTAGCTCTAGGTGTTGGGACAGGCACAGGTCACTCTATTTTCTCATCAGGAAGAAGAATGAACCACAGGCTCAGCCTGACCCCCGGAACCAGAATAGGGCCTGAAGCAATCCTGCGCTTTTGCGGCCAGCTCCCAAAAAAGCGAGTTGACAAATGGAGCTCAGGGGCACTGCAATTCACAAACCTGCAGACTTATAAATGATAACTCTCGTCCACAAATATATTGAGGGAAGGCAACGAAGAGGATTTGAAAGCAAGGCAGAATTGCAGGAAACAGATTTCAGGAGGTAGATTCGACTCGCCTTGAAAGCACATGAAAAGCGGCAAAGCGTTGACAATGATGCCCTTGGCCAAAAAGGGCGTATGCGTTTTTTCCTGAATATATTCAGGAAAAAACGCATACGCCCTTTTTGGCCAACCAAGCAAGCCGGAAAGGCAAATCGGCGCTACAAAGAAGTCTCACTTGCCAGCGGTCAAAAGGGCCATGCTGAAAAAAGTGTAAAAACCAGAAATGCAGGACAGGCCATGGAGACATGGGAGCCTTGCTACGCTGATGGGCGGGGTGGAAATTGCCAACAGCCACTCTGGAGAAGTGTACGCTGTGTCCTGAAACATGTAATAAACACAGCTTAGAGAGCATAGGGCACTTCCACTCATGGGCGTAGAAATCGGGAAACCTAAAAATCAACAAGACACAGGCACCCCAAAGTTTAGGGCTGCTCTGTTTCCAAGAACCTCCACTTCGGTACACCTTAAATATCCCAGGAAAGAGAAAACTGGATAAAGAAGTTGTGGTACTTATGCACAATGGAATATCACTCAGGCATAAAATCAGTGTCATATGGTTAGTAGCAGCATGATGAGTGGATTTAGGGACGATGACTCTAAGTGAAGTAAGTCACACAGAAAAGGACACTTATCCTAAGATATCACTTATAGAGGGAATGTCAAAATCGCTACACCTGAACTGAATTCCAAAACAGAACAGAGTCACACATTTAGAAAACACACTATGGCTGCTTAACGGGAAAGTGAGGTGGGGCGATGCATAAAACAAGGGTTTGAAATTAGCTCAGATACCGTTCCAGAAGCCAAATATGTAACAGACAAGACCTACTCCCTGCTCAGTGAACTGGACTCAACGCCCCCTATTCACCGCCCAAGAATATATCTGACTAGTAAGAGTCTTAAAACCTATGTATTGATATCTCTCTGGAAGTGAATCAAGAGGGTGTAAAGCGGCATAAACACAGCAGGGAAAAGCAGCTAAACCCCATTATAAAAATAGATTACTTAAAAAAAAACCCATTAAACAAACACAGTGAAAGAGAGAGATATTCTTACAAAATCCGTTCAGGGGCTCTGATGCAACCTGGATTGACCATATCTAGACCCACAGCTGGATGAGACATAAGGCTGGACACTCTTGGGGCTGAGAGGATTGGTCAGGTTGGGTGAGCAAACGCAGACCCTTTAAAGTAATACTGCGTGGTACCCATGCCATGGGTCCCAAATCTCCAGGTTCAGGGGCATCTTCCTACATCGAAAACATGCCTGGGAAACCCAGAAGATGGTACACCGTGTGATCGGGAAAGGTTTCTAAAACGCACCTCATTTCTCCTCTCCTTGTGCTCGGGTTCGCCATTCCAGTCGCTTCACTAACAATCTCCCTACTTGGAGAATCAGCACCGTTGACCTCCTGTTTCGTACAGCTCGGAATTTGTCCTGAGGATGAACGGGAAGAGGGGGAACCAATGAGACACTAACTCTAGGTGTTGGGACAGGCACAGGTCACTCTATTTTCTCATCAGGAAGAAGAATGAACCACAGGCTCAGCCTGACCCCCGGAACCAGAATAGGGCCTGAAGCAATCCTGCGCTTTTGCGGCCAGCTCCCAAAAAAGCGAGTTGACAATGGAGCTCAGGGGCACTGCAATTCTCAAACCTGCAGAGTTATAAATGATAACTCTCGTCCACAAATATATTGAGGGAAGGCAACGAAGAGGATTTGAAAGCAAGGCAGAATTGCAGGAAACAGAATTCAGGAGGTAGATTCGACTCACCTTGAAAGCACATGAAAAGCGGCAAAGCGTTGACAATGATGCCCTTGGCCAAAAAGGGCGTATGCGTTTTTTCCTGAATATATTCAGGAAAAAACGCATACGCCCTTTTTGGCCAACCAAGCAAGCCAGAAAGGCAAATCGGCGCTACAAAGAAGTCTCGCTTGCCAGCGGTCAGAAGGGCCATGCTGAAAAAAGTGTAAAAACCAGAAATGCAGGACAGGCCATGGAGACATGGGAGCCTTGCTACGCTGATGGGCGGGATGGAAATTTCCAACAGCCGCTCTGGAGAAGTGTACGCTGCGTCCTGAAACATGTAATAGACACAGCTTAGAGAGCATAGGGCACTTCCACTCATGGACGTAGAAATCGGGAAAGCTAAAAATCAACAAGACACAGGCACCCCAAAGTTTAGGGCTGCTCTGATTCCAAGAACCTCCACTTCAGTACACCTTAAATATCCCAGGAAAGAGAAAAATTGATAAAGAAGCTGTGGTACTTATGCACAATGGAATATCACTCAGCCATGAAATCAGTGTCATATGGCTAGTAGCAGCATGATGAGTGGATTTAGGGACGATGACTCTAAGTGAAGTAAGTCACACAGAAAAGGACACTTATCCTAAGATATCACTTATAGAGGGAATGTCAAAATCGCTACACCTGAACTGAATTCCAAAACAGAACAGAGTCACACATTTAGAAAACACACTATGGCTGCTTAACGGGAAAGGTGAGGTGGGGCGATGCAAAAAACAAGGGTTTGAAATTAGCTCAGATACCGTTCCACAAGCCAAATATGTAATAGACAAGACCTATTCCCTGCTCAGTCAACTGGACTCAACGTCCCCTATTCACGGCCCAAGAATATATCTGACTACTAAGAGTCTTAAAACCTATGTATTGATATCTCTCTGGCAGTGAATCAAGAGGGTGTAAAGCGGCATAAACACAGCAGGGAAAAGCAGCTAAACCCCATTATAAAAATAGATTACTTAAAAAAAACCCCATTAAACAAAGACAGTGAAAGAGAGAGAAATTCTTACAAAATCCGTTCAGGGGCTCTGATGCAACCTGGATTGACCATATCTAGACCCACAGCTGGATGAGACAGAAGGCTGGACACTCTTGGGGCTGAGAGGATTGGTGAGGTTGGGTGAGCAAACGCAGACCCTTTAAAGTAATACTGCGTGGTACCCATGCCATGGGTCCCAAATCTCCAGGTTCAAGGGCATCTTCCTACATCGAAAACATGCCTGGGAAACCCAGAAGATGGTACACCGTGTGATCGGGAAAGGTTTCTAAAACGCACCTCATTTCTCCTCTCCTTGTGCTCGGGTTCGCCATTCCAGCCGCTTCACTAACAATCTGCCTACTTGGAGAATCAGCACCGTTGACCTCCTGTTTCTTACAGCTCGCAATTTGTCCTGAGGATGAACGGGAAGAGGGGGAACCAATGAGAGACTAGCTCTAGGTGTTGAGACAGGCACAGGTCACTCTATTTTCCCATCAGGAAGAAGAATGAACCACAGGCTTAGCATGCCCCCCGGAACCAGAATAGGGCCTGAAGCAATCCTGCGCTTTTGCGGCCAGCTCCCAAAAAAGCGAGTTGACAAATGGAGCTCAGGGGCACTGCAATTCACAAACCTGCAGTGTTATAAATGATAACTCTCGTCCACAAATATATTGAGGGAAGGCAACGAAGAGGATTTGAAAGCAAGGCAGAATTGCACGAAACAGATTTCAGGAGGTGGATTCCACTCGCCTGAAAAGCACATGAAAAGCGGCAAAGCGTTGACAATGATGCCCTTGGCCAAAAAGGGCGTATGCGTTTTTTCCTGAATATATTCAGGAAAAAACGCATACGCCCTTTTTGGCCAACCACGCAAGCCGGAAAGGCAAATCGGCGCCACAAAGAAGTCTCACTTGCCAGCGGTCAAAAGGGCCATGCTGAAAAAAGTGTAAAAATCAGAAATGCAGGACAGGCCATGGAGACATGGGAGCCTTGCTACGCTGATGGGTGGGATGGAAATTGCCAACAGCCACTCTGGAGAAGTGTACGCTGCGTCCTGAAATATGTAATAGACACAGCTTAGAGAGCATAGGGCACTTCCACTTATGGGCGTAGAAATCGGGAAACCTAAAAATCAACAAGACACAGGCACCCCAAAGTTTAGGGCAGCTCTGTTTCCAAGAACCTCAACTTCAGTACACCTTAAACATCCCAGGAAAGAGAAAAATTGATAAAGAAGCTGTGGTACTTATGCACAATGGAATATCACTCAGCCATGAAATCAGTGTCACATGGCTAGTAGCAGCATGATGAGTGGATTTAGGGACGATGACTCTAAGTGAAGTAAGTCACACAGAAAAGGACACTTATCCTAAGATATCACTTATAGAGGGAATGTCAAAATCGCTACACCTGAACTGAATTCCAAAACAGAACAGAGTCACACATTTAGAAAACACACTATGGCTGCTTAACGGGAAAGGTGAGGTGGGGAGATGCAAAAAACAAGGGTTTGAAATTAGCTCAGATACCTTTCCAGAAGCCAAATATGTAATAGACAAGACCTACTCCCTGCTCAGTGAACTGGACTCAACGTCCCCTATTCACCGCCCAAGAATATATCTGACTACTACGAGTCTTAAAACCTATGTATTGATATCTCTCTGGCAGTGAATCAAGAGGGTGTAAAGCGGCATAAACACAGCAGGGAAAAGCAGCTAAACACCATTATAAAAATAGATTACTTAAAAAAAACCCCATTAAACAAAGACAGTGAAAGAGAGAGAAATTCTTACAAAATCCGTTCAGGGGCTCTGATGCAACCTGGATTGACCATATCTAGACCCACAGCTGGATGAGACATAAGGCTGGACACTCTTGGGGCCAAGAGGATTGGTGAGGTTGGGTGAGCAAACGCAGACCCTTTAAAGTAATACTGCGTGGTACCCATGCCATGGGTCCCAAATCTCCAGGTTCAAGGGCATCTTCCTACATGGAAAACATGCCTGGGAAACCCAGAAGATGGTACACCGTGTGATCGGGAAAGGTTTCTAAAACGCCCCTCATTTCTCCTCTCCTTGTGCTCGGGTTCGCCATTCCAGCCGCTTCCCTAACAATCTCCCTACTTGGAGAATCAGCACCGTTGACCTCCTGTTTCGTACAGCTCGCAATTTGTCCTGAGGATGAACGGGAAGAGGGGGAACCAATGAGAGACTAGCTCTAGGTGTTGGGACAGGCACAGGTCACTCTATTTTCTCATCAGGAAGAAGAATGAACCACAGGCTCAGCCTGACCCCCGGAACCAGAATAGGGCCTGAAGCAATCCTGCGCTTTTGCGGCCAGCTCCCAAAAAAGCGAGTTGACAAATGGAGCTCAGGGGCACTGCAATTCTCAAACCTGCAGAGTTATAAATGATAACTCTCGTCCACAAATATATTGAGGGAAGGCAATGAAGAGGATTTGAAAGCAAGGCAGAATTGCAGGAAACAGATTTCAGGAGGTAGATTCGACTCACCTTGAAAGCACATGAAAAGCGGCAAAGCGTTGACAATGATGCCCTTGGCCAAAAAGGGCGTATGCGTTTTTTCCTGAATATATTCAGGAAAAAACGCATACGCCCTTTTTGGCCAACCAAGCAAGCCAGAAAGGCAAATCGGCGCTCCAAAGAAGTCTCGCTTGCCAGCGGTCAGAAGGGCCATGCTGAAAAAAGTGTAAAAACCAGAAATGCAGGACAGGCCATGGAGACATGGGAGCCTTGCTACGCTGATGGGCGGGATGGAAATTGCCAACAGCCACTCTGGAGAAGTGTACGCTGTGTCCTGTAATATGTAATAGACACAGCTTAGAGAGCATAGGGCACTTCCACTCATGGGCGTAGAAATCGGGAAACCTAAAAATCAACAAGACACAGGCACCCCAAAGTTTAGGGCTGCTCTGCTTCCAAAAACCTCCACTTCGGTACACCTTAAATATCCCAGGAAAGAGAAAAATGGATAAAGAAGTAGTGGTACTTATGCACAATGGAATGTCACTCAGCCATGAAATCAGTGTCATAAGGCTAGTAGCAGCATGATGAGTGGATTTAGGGACGATGACTCTAAGTGAAGTAAGTCACACAGAAAAGGACACTTATCCTAAGATATCACTTAGAGAGGGAATGTCAAAATCGCTACACCTGAACTGAATTCCAAAACAGAACAGCGTCACACATTTAGAAAACACACTATGGCTGCTTAACGGGAAAGGTGAGGCGGGGTGATGCATAAAACAAGGGTTTGACTTTAGCTCAGATACCTTTCCAGAAGCCAAATATGTAATAGACAAGACCTACTCCCTGCTCAGTGAACTGGACTCAACACCCCCTATTCACCGCCCAAGAATGTATCTGACTAGTAAGAGTCTTAAAACCTATGTATTGATATCTCTCTGGAAGTGAATCAAGAGGGTGTAAAGCGGCATAAACACAGCAGGGAAAAGCAGCTAAACCCCATTATAAAAATAGATTCCTTACCAAAAAAACCCCATAAAACAAAGACAGTGAAAGAGAGAGAAATTCTTACAAACTCCTTTCAGGGGCACTGATGCAACCTGGATTGACCATATCTAGACCCACAGCTGGATGAGACATAAGGCTGGACACTCTTGGGGCTGAGAGGATTGGTGAGGTTGGGTGAGCAAACGCAGACCCTTTAAAGTAATACTGCGTGGTACCCATGCCATGGGTCCCAAATCTCCAGGTTCAAGGGCATCTTCCTACATCGAAAACATGCCTGGGAAACCCAGAAGATGGTAAACCGTGTGATCGGGAAAGGTTTCTAAAACGCACCTCATTTCTCCTCTCCTTGTGCTCGGGTTCGCCATTCCAGCCGCTTCACTAACAATCTCCCTACTTGGAGAATCAGCACCGTTGACCTCCTGTTTCTTACAGCTCGCAATTTGTCCTGAGGATGAACGGGAAGAGGGGGAACCAATGAGAGACTAGCTCTAGGTGTTGGGACAGGCACAGGTCACTCTATTTTCCCATCCGGAAGAAGAATGAACCACAGGCTTAGCCTGCCCCCTGGAACCAGAATAGGGCCTGAAGCAATCCTGGGCTTTTGCGGCCAGCTCCCAAAAAAGCGAGTTGACAAATGGAGCTCAGGGGCACTGCAATTCACAAACCTGCAGACTTATAAATGATAACTCTCGTCCACAAATATATTGAGGGAAGGCAACGAAGAGGATTTGAAAGCAAGGCAGAATTGCAGGAAACAGATTTCAGGAGGTAGATTCGACTCGCCTTGAAAGCACATGAAAAGCGGCAAAGCGTTGACAATGATGCCCTTGGCCAAAAAGGGCGTATGCGTTTTTTCCTGAATATATTCAGGAAAAAACGCATACGCCCTTTTTGGCCAACCAAGCAAGCCGGAAAGGCAAATCGGCGCTACAAAGAAGTCTCACTTGCCAGCGGTCAAACGGGCCATGCTGAAAAAAGTGTAAAAACCAGAAATGCAGGACAGGCCATGGAGACATGGGAGCCTTGCTACGCTGATGGGCGGGGTGGAAATTGCCAACAGCCACTCTGGAGAAGTGTACGCTGTGTCCTGAAACATGTAATAAACACAGCTTAGAGAGCATAGGGCACTTCCACTCATGGGCGTAGAAATCGGGAAACCTAAAAATCAACAAGACACAGGCACCCCAAAGTTTAGGGCTGCTCTGTTTCCAAGAACCTCCACTTCGGTACACCTTAAATATCCCAGGAAAGAGAAAAATGGATAAAGAAGTTGTGGTACTTATGCACAATGGAATATCACTCAGGCATAAAATCAGTGTCATATGGTTAGTAGCAGCATGATGAGTGGATTTAGGGACGATGACTCTAAGTGAAGTAAGTCACACAGAAAAGGACACTTATCCTAAGATATCACTTATAGAGGGAATGTCAAAATCGCTACACCTGAACTGAATTCCAAAACAGAACAGAGTCACACATTTAGAAAACACACTATGGCTGCTTAACGGGAAAGGTGAGGTGGGGCGATGCATAAAACAAGGGTTTGAAATTAGCTCAGATACCGTTCCAGAAGCCAAATATGTAACAGACAAGACCTACTCCCTGCTCAGTGAACTGGACTCAACGCCCCCTATTCACCGCCCAAGAATATATCTGACTAGTAAGAGTCTTAAAACCTATGTATTGATATCTCTCTGGAAGTGAATCAAGAGGGTGTAAAGCGGCATAAACACAGCAGGGAAAAGCAGCTAAACCCCATTATAAAAATAGATTACTTAAAAAAAACCCCATTAAACAAACACAGTGAAAGAGAGAGATATTCTTACAAAATCCGTTCAGGGGCTCTGATGCAACCTGGATTGACCATATCTAGACCCACAGCTGGATGAGACATAAGGCTGGACACTCTTGGGGCTGAGAGGATTGGTCAGGTTGGGTGAGCAAACGCAGACCCTTTAAAGTAATACTGCGTGGTACCCATGCCATGGGTCCCAAATCTCCAGGTTCAGGGGCATCTTCCTACATCGAAAACATGCCTGGGAAACCCAGAAGATGGTACACCGTGTGATCGGGAAAGGTTTCTAAAACGCACCTCATTTCTCCTCTCCTTGTGCTCGGGTTCGCCATTCCAGTCGCTTCACTAACAATCTCCCTACTTGGAGAATCAGCACCGTTGACCTCCTGTTTCGTACAGCTCGGAATTTGTCCTGAGGATGAACGGGAAGAGGGGGAACGAATGAGACACTAGCTCTAGGTGTTGGGACAGGCACAGGTCACTCTATTTTCTCATCAGGAAGAAGAATGAACCACAGGCTCAGCCTGACCCCCGGAACCAGAATAGGGCCTGAAGCAATCCTGCGCTTTTGCGGCCAGCTCCCAAAAAAGCGAGTTGACAAATGGAGCTCAGGGGCACTGCAATTCACAAACCTGCAGAGTTATAAATGATAACTCTCGTCCACAAATATATTGAGGGAAGGCAACGAAGAGGATTTGAAAGCAAGGCAGAATTGCAGGAAACAGATTTCAGGAGGTAGATTCGACTCGCCTTGAAAGCACATGAAAAGCGGCAAAGCGTTGACAATGATGCCCTTGGCCAAAAAGGGCGTATGCGTTTTTTCCTGAATATATTCAGGAAAAAACGCATACGCCCTTTTTGGCCAACCAAGCAAGCCAGAAAGGCAAATCGGCGCTCCAAAGAAGTCTCGCTTGCCAGCGGTCAGAAGGGCCATGCTGAAAAAAGTGTAAAAACCAGAAATGCAGGACAGGCCATGGAGACATGGGAGCCTTGCTACGCTGATGGGCGGGATGGAAATTGCCAACAGCCACTCTGGAGAAGTGTACGCTGTGTCCTGTAATATGTAATAGACACAGCTTAGAGAGCATAGGGCACTTCCACTCATGGGCGTAGAAATCGGGAAACCTAAAAATCAACAAGACACAGGCACCCCAAATTTAGGGCTGCTCTGCTTCCAAAAACCTCCACTTCGGTACACCTTAAATATCCCAGGAAAGAGAAAAATGGATAAAGAAGTAGTGGTACTTATGCACAATGGAATGTCACTCAGCCATGAAATCAGTGTCATAAGGCTAGTAGCAGCATGATGAGTGGATTTAGGGACGATGACTCTAAGTGAAGTAAGTCACACAGAAAAGGACACTTATCCTAAGATATCACTTATAGAGGGAATGTCAAAATCGCTACACCTGAACTGAATTCCAAAACAGAACAGCGTCACACATTTAGAAAACACACTATGGCTGCTTAACGGGAAAGGTGAGGCGGGGTGATGCATAAAACAAGGGTTTGACTTTAGCTCAGATACCTTTCCAGAAGCCAAATATGTAATAGACAAGACCTACTCCCTGCTCAGTGAACTGGACTCAACACCCCCTATTCACCGCCCAAGAATGTATCTGACTAGTAAGAGTCTTAAAACCTATGTATTGATATCTCTCTGGAAGTGAATCAAGAGGGTGTAAAGCGGCATAAACACAGCAGGGAAAAGCAGCTAAACCCCATTATAAAAATAGATTACTTAAAAAAAAAACCCCATAAAACAAAGACAGTGAAAGAGAGAGAAATTCTTACAAAATCCGTTCAGGGGCTCTGATGCAACCTTGATTGACCATATCTAGACCCACAGCTGGATGAGACAGAAGGCTGGACACTCTTGGGGCTGAGAGGATTGGTGAGGTTGGGTGAGCAAACGCAGACCCTTTAAAGTAATACTGCGTGGTACCCATGCCATGGGTCCCAAATCTCCAGGTTCAAGGGCATCTTCCTACATCGAAAACATGCCTGGGAAACCCAGAAGATGGTACACCGTGTGATCGGGAAAGGTTTCTAAAACGCACCTCATTTCTCCTCTCCTTGTGCTCGGGTTCGCCATTCCAGCCGCTTCACTAACAATCTCCCTACTTGGAGAATCAGCACCGTTGACCTCCTGTTTCTTACAGCTCGCAATTTGTCCTGAGGATGAACGGGAAGAGGGGGAACCAATGAGAGACTAGCTCTAGGTGTTGGGACAGGCACAGGTCACTCTATTTTCCCATCAGGAAGAAGAATGAACCACAGGCTTAGCCTGCCCCCCGGAACCAGAATAGGGCCTGAAGCAATCCTGCGCTTTTGCGGCCAGCTCCCAAAAAAGCGAGTTGACAAATGGAGCTCAGGGGCACTGCAATTCACAAACCTGCAGAGTTATAAATGATAACTCTCGTCCACAAATATATTGAGGGAAGGCAACGAAGAGGATTTGAAAGCAAGGCAGAATTGCACGAAACAGATTTCAGGAGGTGGATTCCACTCGCCTGAAAAGCACATGAAAAGCGGCAAAGCGTTGACAATGATGCCCTTGGCCAAAAAGGGCGTATGCGTTTTTTCCTGAATATATTCAGGAAAAAACGCATACGCCCTTTTTGGCCAACCACGCAAGCCGGAAAGGCAAATCGGCGCCACAAAGAAGTCTCACTTGCCAGCGGTCAAAAGGGCCATGCTGAAAAAAGTGTAAAAATCAGAAATGCAGGACAGGCCATGGAGACATGGGAGCCTTGCTACGCTGATGGGTGGGATGGAAATTGCCAACAGCCACTCTGGAGAAGTGTACGCTGCGTCCTGAAATATGTAATAGACACAGCTTAGAGAGCATAGGGCACTTCCACTTATGGGCGTAGAAATCGGGAAACCTAAAAATCAACAAGACACAGGCACCCCAAAGTTTAGGGCTGCTCTGTTTCCAAGAACCTCAACTTCAGTACACCTTAAACATCCCAGGAAAGAGAAAAATTGATAAAGAAGCTGTGGTACTTATGCACAATGGAATATCACTCAGCCATGAAATCAGTGTCACATGGCTAGTAGCAGCATGATGAGTGGATTTAGGGACGATGACTCTAAGTGAAGTAAGTCACACAGAAAAGGACACTTATCCTAAGATATCACTTATAGAGGGAATGTCAAAATCGCTACACCTGAACTGAATTCCAAAACAGAACAGAGTCACACATTTAGAAAACACACTATGGCTGCTTAACGGGAAAGGTGAGGTGGGGAGATGCAAAAAACAAGGGTTTGAAATTAGCTCAGATACCTTTCCAGAAGCCAAATATGTAATAGACAAGACCTACTCCCTGCTCAGTGAACTGGACTCAACGTCCCCTATTCACCGCCCAAGAATATATCTGACTACTACGAGTCTTAAAACCTATGTATTGATATCTCTCTGGCAGTGAATCAAGAGGGTGTAAAGCGGCATAAACACAGCAGGGAAAAGCAGCTAAACCCCATTATAAAAATAGATTACTTAAAAAAAACCCCATTAAACAAAGACAGTGAAAGAGAGAGAAATTCTTACAAAATCCGTTCAAGGGCTCTGATGCAACCTGGATTGACCATATCTAGACCCACAGCTGGATGAGACAGAAGGCTGGACACTCTTGGGGCTGAGAGGATTGGTGAGGTTGGGTGAGCAAACGCAGACCCTTTAAAGTAATACTGCGTGTTACCCATGCCATGGGTCCCAAATCTCCAGGTTCAAGGGCATCTTCCTACATGGAAAACATGCCTGGGAAACCCAGAAGATGGTACACCGTGTGATCGGGAAAGGTTTCTAAAACGCCCCTCATTTCTCCTCTCCTTGTGCTCGGGTTCGCCATTCCAGCCGCTTCCCTAACAATCTCCCTACTTGGAGAATCAGCACCGTTGACCTCCTGTTTCGTACAGCTCGGAATTTGTCCTGAGGATGAACGGGAAGAGGGGGAACCAATGAGACACTAGCTCTAGGTGTTGGGACAGGCACAGGTCACTCTATTTTCTCATCAGGAAGAAGAATGAACCACAGGCTCAGCCTGACCCCCGGAACCAGAATAGGGCCTGAAGCAATCCTGCGCTTTTGCGGCCAGCTCCCAAAAAAGCGAGTTGACAAATGGAGCTCAGGGGCACTGCAATTCTCAAACCTGCAGAGTTATAAATGATAACTCTCGTCCACAAATATATTGAGGGAAGGCAACGAAGAGGATTTGAAAGCAAGGCAGAATTGCAGGAAACAGATTTCAGGAGGTAGATTCGACTCACCTTGAAAGCACATGAAAAGCGGCAAAGCGTTGACAATGATGCCCTTGGCCAAAAAGGGCGTATGCGTTTTTTCCTGAATATATTCAGGAAAAAACGCATACGCCCTTTTTGGCCAACCAAGCAAGCCAGAAAGGCAAATCGGCGCTCCAAAGAAGTCTCGCTTGCCAGCGGTCAGAAGGGCCATGCTGAAAAAAGTGTAAAAACCAGAAATGCAGGACAGGCCATGGAGACATGGGAGCCTTGCTACGCTGATGGGCGGGATGGAAATTGCCAACAGCCACTCTGGAGAAGTGTACGCTGTGTCCTGTAATATGTAATAGACACAGCTTAGAGAGCATAGGGCACTTCCACTCATGGGCGTAGAAATCGGGAAACCTAAAAATCAACAAGACACAGGCACCCCAAAGTTTAGGGCTGCTCTGTTTCCAAGAACCTCCACTTCAGTACACCTTAAATATCCCATGAAAGAGAAAAATTGATAAAGAAGCTGTGGTACTTATGCACAATGGAATATCACTCAGCCATGAAATCAGTGTCATATGGCTAGTAGCAGCATGATGAGTGGATTTAGGGACGATGACTCTAAGTGAAGTAAGTCACACAGAAAAGGACACTTATCCTAAGATATCACTTATAGAGGGAATGTCAAAATCGCTACACCTGAACTGAATTCCAAAACAGAACAGAGTCACATATTTAGAAAACACACTATGGCTGCTTAACGGGAAAGGTGAGGTGGGGCGATGCAAAAAACAAGGGTTTGAAATTAGCTCAGATACCGTTCCACAAGCCAAATATGTAATAGACAAGACCTATTCCCTGCTCAGTCAACTGGACTCAACGTCCCCTATTCACGGCCCAAGAATATATCTGACTACTAAGAGTCTTAAAACCTATGTATTGATATCTCTCTGGCAGTGAATCAAGAGGGTGTAAAGCGGCATAAACACAGCAGGGAAAAGCAGCTAAACCCCATTATAAAAATAGATTACTTAAAAAAAACCCCATTAAACAAAGACAGTGAAAGAGAGAGAAATTCTTACAAAATCCGTTCAGGGGCTCTGATGCAACCTGGATTGACCATATCTAGACCCACAGCTGGATGAGACAGAAGGCTGGACACTCTTGGGGCTGAGAGGATTGGTGAGGTTGGGTGAGCAAACGCAGACCCTTTAAAGTAATACTGCGTGGTACCCATGCCATGGGTCCCAAATCTCCAGGTTCAAGGGCATCTTCCTACATCGAAAACATTCCTGGGAAACCCAGAAGATGGTACACCGTGTGATCGGGAAAGGTTTCTAAAACGCACCTCATTTCTCCTCTCCTTGTGCTCGGGTTCGCCATTCCAGCCGCTTCACTAACAATCTCCCTACTTGGAGAATCAGCACCGTTGACCTCCTGTTTCTTACAGCTCGCAATTTGTCCTGAGGATGAACGGGAAGAGGGGGAACCAATGAGAGACTAGCTCTAGGTGTTGGGACAGGCACAGGTCACTCTATTTTCCCATCAGGAAGAAGAATGAACCACAGGCTTAGCCTGCCCCCCGGAACCAGAATAGGGCCTGAAGCAATCCTGCGCTTTTGCGGCCAGCTCCCAAAAAAGCGAGTTGACAAATGGAGCTCAGGGGCACTGCAATTCACAAACCTGCAGAGTTATAAATGATAACTCTCGTCCACAAATATATTGAGGGAAGGCAACGAAGAGGATTTGAAAGCAAGGCAGAATTGCACGAAACAGATTTCAGGAGGTGGATTCCACTCGCCTGAAAAGCACATGAAAAGCGGCAAAGCGTTGACAATGATGCCCTTGGCCAAAAAGGGCGTATGCGTTTTTTCCTGAATATATTCAGGAAAAAACGCATACGCCCTTTTTGGCCAACCACGCAAGCCGGAAAGGCAAATCGGCGCCACAAAGAAGTCTCACTTGCCAGCGGTCAAAAGGGCCATGCTGAAAAAAGTGTAAAAATCAGAAATGCAGGACAGGCCATGGAGACATGGGAGCCTTGCTACGCTGATGGGTGGGATGGAAATTGCCAACAGCCACTCTGGAGAAGTGTACGCTGTGTCCTGTAATATGTAATAGACACAGCTTAGAGAGCATAGGGCACTTCCACTCATGGGCGTAGAAATCGGGAAACCTAAAAATCAACAAGACACAGGCACCCCAAAGTTTAGGGCTGCTCTGCTTCCAAAAACCTCCACTTCGGTACACCTTAAATATCCCAGGAAAGAGAAAAATGGATAAAGAAGTAGTGGTACTTATGCACAATGGAATGTCACTCAGCGATGAAATCAGTGTCATAAGGCTAGTAGCAGCATGATGAGTGGATTTAGGGACGATGACTCTAAGTGAAGTAAGTCACACAGAAAAGGACACTTATCCTAAGATATCACTTATAGAGGGAATGTCAAAATCGCTACACCTGAACTGAATTCCAAAACAGAACAGCGTCACACATTTAGAAAACACACTATGGCTGCTTAACGGGAAAGGTGAGGCGGGGTGATGCATAAAACAAGGGTTTGACTTTAGCTCAGATACCTTTCCAGAAGCCAAATATGTAATAGACAAGACCTACTCCCTGCTCAGTGAACTGGACTCAACACCCCCTATTCACCGCCCAAGAATGTATCTGACTAGTAAGAGTCTTAAAACCTATGTATTGATATCTCTCTGGAAGTGAATCAAGAGGGTGTAAAGCGGCATAAACACAGCAGGGAAAAGCAGCTAAACCCCATTATAAAAATAGATTCCTTACCAAAAAAACCCCATAAAACAAAGACAGTGAAAGAGAGAGAAATTCTTACAAACTCCTTTCAGGGGCACTGATGCAACCTGGATTGACCATATCTAGACCCACAGCTGGATGAGACATAAGGCTGGACACTCTTGGGGCTGAGAGTATTGGTGAGGTTGGGTGAGCAAACGCAGACCCTTTAAAGTAATACTGCGTGGTACCCATGCCATGGGTCCCAAATCTCCAGGTTCAAGGGCATCTTCCTACATCGAAAACATGCCTGGGAAACCCAGAAGATGGTACACCGTGTGATCGGGAAAGGTTTCTAAAACGCACCTCATTTCTCCTCTCCTTGTGCTCGGGTTCGCCATTCCAGCCGCTTCACTAACAATCTCCCTACTTGGAGAATCAGCACCGTTGACCTCCTGTTTCTTACAGCTCGCAATTTGTCCTGAGGATGAACGGGAAGAGGGGGAACCAATGAGAGACTAGCTCTAGGTGTTGGGACAGGCACAGGTCACTCTATTTTCCCATCAGGAAGAAGAATGAACCACAGGCTTAGCCTGCCCCCCGGAACCAGAATAGGGCCTGAAGCAATCCTGGGCTTTTGCGGCCAGCTCCCAAAAAAGCGAGTTGACAAATGGAGCTCAGGGGCACTGCAATTCACAAACCTGCAGACTTATAAATGATAACTCTCGTCCACAAATATATTGAGGGAAGGCAACGAAGAGGATTTGAAAGCAAGGCAGAATTGCAGGAAACAGATTTCAGGAGGTAGATTCGACTCGCCTTGAAAGCACATGAAAAGCGGCAAAGCGTTGACAATGATGCCCTTGGCCAAAAAGGGCGTATGCGTTTTTTCCTGAATATATTCAGGAAAAAACGCATACGCCCTTTTTGGCCAACCAAGCAAGCCAGAAAGGCAAATCGGCGCTCCAAAGAAGTCTCGCTTGCCAGCGGTCAGAAGGGCCATGCTGAAAAAAGTGTAAAAACCAGAAATGCAGGACAGGCCATGGAGACATGGGAGCCTTGCTACGCTGATGGGCGGGATGGAAATTGCCAACAGCCACTCTGGAGAAGTGTACGCTGTGTCCTGAAACATGTAATAAACACAGCTTAGAGAGCATAGGGCACTTCCACTCATGGGCGTAGAAATCGGGAAACCTAAAAATCAACAAGACACAGGCACCCCAAAGTTTAGGGCTGCTCTGTTTCCAAAAACCTCCACTTCGGTACACCTTAAATATCCCAGGAAAGAGAAAAATGGATAAAGAAGTTGTGGTACTTATGCACAATGGAATATCACTCAGGCATAAAATCAGTGTCATATGGTTAGTAGCAGCATGATGAGTGGATTTAGGGACGATGACTCTAAGTGAAGTAAGTCACACAGAAAAGGACACTTATCCTAAGATATCACTTATAGAGGGAATGTCAAAATCGCTACACCTGAACTGAATTCCAAAACAGAACAGAGTCACACATTTAGAAAACACACTATGGCTGCTTAACGGGAAAGGTGAGGTGGGGCGATGCATAAAACAAGGGTTTGAAATTAGCTCAGATACCGTTCCAGAAGCCAAATATGTAACAGACAAGACCTACTCCCTGCTCAGTGAACTGGACTCAACGCCCCCTATTCACCGCCCAAGAATATATCTGACTAGTAAGAGTCTTAAAACCTATGTATTGATATCTCTCTGGAAGTGAATCAAGAGGGTGTAAAGCGGCATAAACACAGCAGGGAAAAGCAGCTAAACCCCATTATAAAAATAGATTACTTAAAAAAAACCCCATTAAACAAACACAGTGAAAGAGAGAGATATTCTTACAAAATCCGTTCAGGGGCTCTGATGCAACCTGGATTGGCAATATCTAGACCCACAGCTGGATGAGACATAAGGCTGGACACTCTTGGGGCTGAGAGGATTGGTCAGGTTCGGTGAGCAAACGCAGACCCTTTAAAGTAATACTGCGTGGTACCCATGCCATGGGTCCCAAATCTCCAGGTTCAGGGGCATCTTCCTACATCGAAAACATGCCTGGGAAACCCAGAAGATGGTACACCGTGTGATCGGGAAAGGTTTCTAAAACGCACCTCATTTCTCCTCTCCTTGTGCTCGGGTTCGCCATTCCAGTCGCTTCACTAACAATCTCCCTACTTGGAGAATCAGCACCGTTGACCTCCTGTTTCGTACAGCTCGGAATTTGTCCTGAGGATGAACGGGAAGAGGGGGAACCAATGAGACACTAGCTCTAGGTGTTGGGACAGGCACAGGTCACTCTATTTTCTCATCAGGAAGAAGAATGAACCACAGGCTCAGCCTGACCCCCGGAACCAGAATAGGGCCTGAAGCAATCCTGCGCTTTTGCGGCCAGCTCCCAAAAAAGCGAGTTGACAAATGGAGCTCAGGGGCACTGCAATTCTCAAACCTGCAGAGTAATAAATGATAACTCTCGTCCACAAATATATTGAGGGAAGGCAACGAAGAGGATTTGAAAGCAAGGCAGAATTGCAGGAAACAGAATTCAGGAGGTAGATTCGACTCACCTTGAAAGCACATGAAAAGCGGCAAAGCGTTGACAATGATGCCCTTGGCCAAAAAGGGCGTATGCGTTTTTTCCTGAATATATTCAGGAAAAAACGCATACGCCCTTTTTGGCCAACCAAGCAAGCCAGAAAGGCAAATCGGCGCTCCAAAGAAGTCTCGCTTGCCAGCGGTCAGAAGGGCCATGCTGAAAAAAGTGTAAAAATCAGAAATGCAGGACAGGCCATGGAGACATGGGAGCCTTGCTACGCTGATGGGTGGGATGGAAATTGCCAACAGCCACTCTGGAGATGTGTACGCTGCGTCCTGAAATATGTAATAGACACAGCTTAGAGAGCATAGGGCACTTCCACTTATGGGCGTAGAAATCGGGAAACCTAAAAATCAACAAGACACAGGCACCCCAAAGTTTAGGGCTGCTCTGTTTCCAAGAACCTCAACTTCAGTACACCTTAAACATCCCAGGAAAGAGAAAAATTGATAAAGAAGCTGTGGTACTTATGCACAATGGAATATCACTCAGCCATGAAATCAGTGTCATAAGGCTAGTAGCAGCATGATGAGTGGATTTAGGGACGATGACTCTAAGTGAAGTAAGTCACACAGAAAAGGACACTTATCCTAAGATATCACTTATAGAGGGAATGTCAAAATCGCTACACCTGAACTGAATTCCAAAACAGAACAGCGTCACACATTTAGAAAACACACTATGGCTGCTTAACGGGAAAGGTGAGGCGGGGTGATGCATAAAACAAGGGTTTGACTTTAGCTCAGATACCTTTCCAGAAGCCAAATATGTAATAGACAAGACCTACTCCCTGCTCAGTGAACTGGACTCAACACCCCCTATTCACCGCCCAAGAATGTATCTGACTAGTAAGAGTCTTAAAACCTATGTATTGATATCTCTCTGGAAGTGAATCAAGAGGGTGTAAAGCGGCATAAACACAGCAGGGAAAAGCAGCTAAACCCCATTATAAAAATAGATTCCTTACCAAAAAAACCCCATAAAACAAAGACAGTGAAAGAGAGAGAAATTCTTACAAACTCCTTTCAGGGGCACTGATGCAACCTGGATTGACCATATCTAGACCCACAGCTGGATGAGACATAAGGCTGGACACTCTTGGGGCTGAGAGGATTGGTGAGGTTGGGTGAGCAAACGCAGACCCTTTAAAGTAATACTGCGTGGTACCCATGCCATGGGTCCCAAATCTCCAGGTTCAAGGGCATCTTCCTACATCGAAAACATGCCTGGGAAACCCAGAAGATGGTACACCGTGTGATCGGGAAAGGTTTCTAAAACGCACCTCATTTCTCCTCTCCTTGTGCTCGGGTTCGCCATTCCAGCCGCTTCACTAACAATCTCCCTACTTGGAGAATCAGCACCGTTGACCTCCTGTTTCTTACAGCTCGCAATTTGTCCTGAGGATGAACGGGAAGAGGGGGAACCAATGAGAGACTAGCTCTAGGTGTTGGGACAGGCACAGGTCACTCTATTTTCCCATCAGGAAGAAGAATGAACCACAGGCTTAGCCTGCCCCCCGGAACCAGAATAGGGCCTGAAGCAATCCTGGGCTTTTGCGGCCAGCTCCCAAAAAAGCGAGTTGACAAATGGAGCTCAGGGGCACTGCAATTCACAAACCTGCAGACTTATAAATGATAACTCTCGTCCACAAATATATTGAGGGAAGGCAACGAAGAGGATTTGAAAGCAAGGCAGAATTGCAGGAAACAGATTTCAGGAGGTAGATTCGACTCGCCTTGAAAGCACATGAAAAGCGGCAAAGCGTTGACAATGATGCCCTTGGCCAAAAAGGGCGTATGCGTTTTTTCCTGAATATATTCAGGAAAAAACGCATACGCCCTTTTTGGCCAACCAAGCAAGCCGGAAAGGCAAATCGGCGCTACAAAGAAGTCTCACTTGCCAGCGGTCAAAAGGGCCATGCTGAAAAAAGTGTAAAAACCAGAAATGCAGGACAGGCCATGGAGACATGGGAGCCTTGCTACGCTGATGGGCGGGGTGGAAATTGCCAACAGCCACTCTGGAGAAGTGTACGCTGTGTCCTGAAACATGTAATAAACACAGCTTAGAGAGCATAGGGCACTTCCACTCATGGGCGTAGAAATCGGGAAACCTAAAAATCAACAAGACACAGGCACCCCAAAGTTTAGGGCTGCTCTGTTTCCAAAAACCTCCACTTCGGTACACCTTAAATATCCCAGGAAAGAGAAAAATGGATAAAGAAGTTGTGGTACTTATGCACAATGGAATATCACTCAGGCATAAAATCAGTGTCATATGGTTAGTAGCAGCATGATGAGTGGATTTAGGGACGATGACTCTAAGTGAAGTAAGTCACACAGAAAAGGACACTTATCCTAAGATATCACTTATAGAGGGAATGTCAAAATCGCTACACCTGAACTGAATTCCAAAACAGAACAGAGTCACACATTTAGAAAACACACTATGGCTGCTTAACGGGAAAGGTGAGGTGGGGCGATGCATAAAACAAGGGTTTGAAATTAGCTCAGATACCGTTCCAGAAGCCAAATATGTAACAGACAAGACCTACTCCCTGCTCAGTGAACTGGACTCAACGCCCCCTATTCACCGCCCAAGAATATATCTGACTAGTAAGAGTCTTAAAACCTATGTATTGATATCTCTCTGGAAGTGAATCAAGAGGGTGTAAAGCGGCATAAACACAGCAGGGAAAAGCAGCTAAACCCCATTATAAAAATAGATTACTTAAAAAAAACCCCATTAAACAAACACAGTGAAAGAGAGAGATATTCTTACAAAATCCGTTCAGGGGCTCTGATGCAACCTGGATTGACCATATCTAGACCCACAGCTGGATGAGACATAAGGCTGGACACTCTTGGGGCTGAGAGGATTGGTCAGGTTGGGTGAGCAAACGCAGACCCTTTAAAGTAATACTGCGTGGTACCCATGCCATGGGTCCCAAATCTCCAGGTTCAGGGGCATCTTCCTACATCGTAAACATGCCTGGGAAACCCAGAAGATGGTACACCGTGTGATCGGGAAAGGTTTCTAAAACGCACCTCATTTCTCCTCTCCTTGTGCTCGGGTTCGCCATTCCAGTCGCTTCACTAACAATCTCCCTACTTGGAGAATCAGCACCGTTGACCTCCTGTTTCGTACAGCTCGGAATTTGTCCTGAGGATGAACGGGAAGAGGGGGAACCAATGAGACACTAGCTCGAGGTGTTGGGACAGGCACAGGTCACTCTATTTTCTCATCAGGAAGAAGAATGAACCACAGGCTCAGCCTGACCCCCGGAACCAGAATAGGGCCTGAAGCAATCCTGCGCTTTTGCGGCCAGCTCCCAAAAAAGCGAGTTGACAAATGGAGCTCAGGGGCACTGCAATTCTCAAACCTGCAGAGTTATAAATGATAACTCTCGTCCACAAATATATTGAGGGAAGGCAACGAAGAGGATTTGAAAGCAAGGCAGAATTGCAGGAAACAGAATTCAGGAGGTAGATTCGACTCACCTTGAAAGCACATGAAAAGCGGCAAAGCGTTGACAATGATGCCCTTGGCCAAAAAGGGCGTATGCGTTTTTTCCTGAATATATTCAGGAAAAAACGCATACGCCCTTTTTGGCCAACCAAGCAAGCCAGAAAGGCAAATCGGCGCTACAAAGAAGTCTCGCTTGCCAGCGGTCAGAAGGGCCATGCTGAAAAAAGTGTAAAAACCAGAAATGCAGGACAGGCCATGGAGACATGGGAGCCTTGCTACGCTGATGGGCGGGATGGAAATTGCCAACAGCCACTCTGGAGAAGTGTACGCTGTGTCCTGTAATATGTAATAGACACAGCTTAGAGAGCATAGGGCACTTCCACTCATGGGCGTAGAAATCGGGAAACCTAAAAATCAACAAGACACAGGCACCCCAAAGTTTAGGGCTGCTCTGTTTCCAAAAACCTCCACTTCGGTACACCTTAAATATCCCAGGAAAGAGAAAAATGGATAAAGAAGTAGTGGTACTTATGCACAATGGAATGTCACTCAGCCATGAAATCAGTGTCATAAGGCTAGTAGCAGCATGATGAGTGGATTTAGGGACGATGACTCTAAGTGAAGTAAGTCACACAGAAAAGGACACTTATCCTAAGATATCACTTAGAGAGGGAATGTCAACATCGCTACACCTGAACTGAATTCCAAAACAGAACAGCGTCACACATTTAGAAAACACACTATGGCTGCTTAACGGGAAAGGTGAGGCGGGGTGATGCATAAAACAAGGGTTTGACTTTAGCTCAGATACCTTTCCAGAAGCCAAATATGTAATAGACAAGACCTACTCCCTGCTCAGTGAACTGGACTCAACACCCCCTATTCACCGCCCAAGAATGTATCTGACTAGTAAGAGTCTTAAAACCTATGTATTGATATCTCTCTGGAAGTGAATCAAGAGGGTGTAAAGCGGCATAAACACAGCAGGGAAAAGCAGCTAAACCCCATTATAAAAATAGATTCCTTACCAAAAAAACCCCATAAAACAAAGACAGTGAAAGAGAGAGAAATTCTTACAAACTCCTTTCAGGGGCACTGATGCAACCTGGATTGACCATATCTAGACCCACAGCTGGATGAGACATAAGGCTGGACACTCTTGGGGCTGAGAGTATTGGTGAGGTTGGGTGAGCAAACGCAGACCCTTTAAAGTAATACTGCGTGGTACCCATGCCATGGGTCCCAAATCTCCAGGTTCAAGGGCATCTTCCTACATCGAAAACATGCCTGGGAAACCCAGAAGATGGTACACCGTGTGATCGGGAAAGGTTTCTAAAACGCACCTCATTTCTCCTCTCCTTGTGCTCGGGTTCGCCATTCCAGCCGCTTCACTAACAATCTCCCTACTTGGAGAATCAGCACCGTTGACCTCCTGTTTCTTACAGCTCGCAATTTGTCCTGAGGATGAACGGGAAGAGGGGGAACCAATGAGAGACTAGCTCTAGGTGTTGGGACAGGCACAGGTCACTCTATTTTCCCATCAGGAAGAAGAATGAACCACAGGCTTAGCCTGCCCCCCGGAACCAGAATAGGGCCTGAAGCAATCCTGGGCTTTTGCGGCCAGCTCCCAAAAAAGCGAGTTGACAAATGGAGCTCAGGGGCACTGCAATTCACAAACCTGCAGACTTATAAATGATAACTCTCGTCCACAAATATATTGAGGGAAGGCAACGAAGAGGATTTGAAAGCAAGGCAGAATTGCAGGAAACAGATTTCAGGAGGTAGATTCGACTCGCCTTGAAAGCACATGAAAAGCGGCAAAGCGTTGACAATGATGCCCTTGGCCAAAAAGGGCGTATGCGTTTTTTCCTGAATATATTCAGGAAAAAACGCATACGCCCTTTTTGGCCAACCAAGCAAGCCGGAAAGGCAAATCGGCGCTACAAAGAAGTCTCACTTGCCAGCGGTCAAAAGGGCCATGCTGAAAAAAGTGTAAAAACCAGAAATGCAGGACAGGCCATGGAGACATGGGAGCCTTGCTACGCTGATGGGCGGGGTGGAAATTGCCAACAGCCACTCTGGAGAAGTGTACGCTGTGTCCTGAAACATGTAATAAACACAGCTTAGAGAGCATAGGGCACTTCCACTCATGGGCGTAGAAATCGGGAAACCTAAAAATCAACAAGACACAGGCACCCCAAAGTTTAGGGCTGCTCTGTTTCCAAAAACCTCCACTTCGGTACACCTTAAATATCCCAGGAAAGAGAAAAATGGATAAAGAAGTTGTGGTACTTATGCACAATGGAATATCACTCAGGCATAAAATCAGTGTCATATGGTTAGTAGCAGCATGATGAGTGGATTTAGGGACGATGACTCTAAGTGAAGTAAGTCACACAGAAAAGGACACTTATCCTAAGATATCACTTATAGAGGGAATGTCAAAATCGCTACACCTGAACTGAATTCCAAAACAGAACAGAGTCACACATTTAGAAAACACACTATGGCTGCTTAACGGGAAAGGTGAGGTGAGGCGATGCATAAAACAAGGGTTTGAAATTAGCTCAGATACCGTTCCAGAAGCCAAATATGTAACAGACAAGACCTACTCCCTGCTCAGTGAACTGGACTCAACGCCCCCTATTCACCGCCCAAGAATATATCTGACTAGTAAGAGTCTTAAAACCTATGTATTGATATCTCTCTGGAAGTGAATCAAGAGGGTGTAAAGCGGCATAAACACAGCAGGGAAAAGCAGCTAAACCCCATTATAAAAATAGATTACTTAAAAAAAACCCCATTAAACAAACACAGTGAAAGAGAGAGATATTCTTACAAAATCCGTTCAGGGGCTCTGATGCAACCTGGATTGACCATATCTAGACCCACAGCTGGATGAGACATAAGGCTGGACACTCTTGGGGCTGAGAGGATTGGTCAGGTTGGGTGAGCAAACGCAGACCCTTTAAAGTAATACTGCGTGGTACCCATGCCATGGGTCCCAAATCTCCAGGTTCAGGGGCATCTTCCTACATCGAAAACATGCCTGGGAAACCCAGAAGATGGTACACCGTGTGATCGGGAAAGGTTTCTAAAACGCACCTCATTTCTCCTCTCCTTGTGCTCGGGTTCGCCATTCCAGTCGCTTCACTAACAATCTCCCTACTTGGAGAATCAGCACCGTTGACCTCCTGTTTCGTACAGCTCGGAATTTGTCCTGAGGATGAACGGGAAGAGGGGGAACCAATGAGACACTAGCTCTAGGTGTTGGGACAGGCACAGGTCACTCTATTTTCTCATCAGGAAGAAGAATGAACCACAGGCTCAGCCTGACCCCCGGAACCAGAATAGGGCCTGAAGCAATCCTGCGCTTTTGCGGCCAGCTCCCAAAAAAGCGAGTTGACAAATGGAGCTCAGGGGCACTGCAATTCTCAAACCTGCAGAGTTATAAATGATAACTCTCGTCCACAAATATATTGAGGGAAGGCAACGAAGAGGATTTGAAAGCAAGGCAGAATTGCAGGAAACAGAATTCAGGAGGTAGATTCGACTCACCTTGAAAGCACATGAAAAGCGGCAAAGCGTTGACAATGATGCCCTTGGCCAAAAAGGGCGTATGCGTTTTTTCCTGAATATATTCAGGAAAAAACGCATACGCCCTTTTTGGCCAACCAAGCAAGCCAGAAAGGCAAATCGGCGCTACAAAGAAGTCTCGCTTGCCAGCGGTCAGAAGGGCCATGCTGAAAAAAGTGTAAAAACCAGAAATGCAGGACAGGCCATGGAGACATGGGAGCCTTGCTACGCTGATGGGCGGGGTGGAAATTGCCAACAGCCACTCTGGAGAAGTGTACGCTGTGTCCTGAAACATGTAATAAACACAGCTTAGAAAGCATAGGGCACTTCCACTCATGGGCGTAGAAATCGGGAAACCTAAAAATCAACAAGACACAGGCACCCCAAAGTTTAGGGCTGCTCTGTTTCCAAGAACCTCCACTTCGGTACACCTTAAATATCCCAGGAAAGAGAAAAATGGATAAAGAAGTTGTGGTACTTATGCACAATGGAATATCACTCAGGCATAAAATCAGTGTCATATGGTTAGTAGCAGCATGATGAGTGGATTTAGGGACGATGACTCTAAGTGAAGTAAGTCACACAGAAAAGGACACTTATCCTAAGATATCACTTATAGAGGGAATGTCAAAATCGCTACACCTGAACTGAATTCCAAAACAGAACAGAGTCACACATTTAGAAAACACACTATGGCTGCTTAACGGGAAAGGTGAGGCGGGGTGATGCATAAAACAAGGGTTTGACTTTAGCTCAGATACCTTTCCAGAAGCCAAATATGTAATAGACAAGACCTACTCCCTGCTCAGTGAACTGGACTCAACACCCCCTATTCACCGCCCAAGAATGTATCTGACTAGTAAGAGTCTTAAAACCTATGTATTGATATCTCTCTGGAAGTGAATCAAGAGGGTGTAAAGCGGCATAAACACAGCAGGGAAAAGCAGCTAAACCCCATTATAAAAATAGATTCCTTACCAAAAAAACCCCATAAAACAAAGACAGTGAAAGAGAGAGAAATTCTTACAAACTCCTTTCAGGGGCACTGATGCAACCTGGATTGACCATATCTAGACCCACAGCTGGATGAGACATAAGGCTGGACACTCTTGGGGCTGAGAGGATTGGTGAGGTTGGGTGAGCAAACGCAGACCCTTTAAAGTAATACTGCGTGGTACCCATGCCATGGGTCCCAAATCTCCAGGTTCAAGGGCATCTTCCTACATCGAAAACATGCCTGGGAAACCCAGAAGATGGTACACCGTGTGATCGGGAAAGGTTTCTAAAACGCACCTCATTTCTCCTCTCCTTGTGCTCGGGTTCGCCATTCCAGCCGCTTCACTAACAATCTCCCTACTTGGAGAATCAGCACCGTTGACCTCCTGTTTCTTACAGCTCGCAATTTGTCCTGAGGATGAACGGGAAGAGGGGGAACCAATGAGAGACTAGCTCTAGGTGTTGGGACAGGCACAGGTCACTCTATTTTCTCATCAGGAAGAAGAATGAACCACAGGCTTAGCCTGCCCCCCGGAACCAGAATAGGGCCTGAAGCAATCCTGGGCTTTTGCGGCCAGCTCCCAAAAAAGCGAATTGACAAATGGAGCTCAGGGGCACTGCAATTCACAAACCTGCAGACTTATAAATGATAACTCTCGTCCACAAATATATTGAGGGAAGGCAACGAAGAGGATTTGAAAGCAAGGCAGAATTGCAGGAAACAGATTTCAGGAGGTAGATTCGACTCGCCTTGAAAGCACATGAAAAGCGGCAAAGCGTTGACAATGATGCCCTTGGCCAAAAAGGGCGTATGCGTTTTTTCCTGAATATATTCAGGAAAAAACGCATACGCCCTTTTTGGCCAACCAAGCAAGCCGGAAAGGCAAATCGGCGCTACAAAGAAGTCTCACTTGCCAGCGGTCAAAAGGGCCATGCTGAAAAAAGTGTAAAAACCAGAAATGCAGGACAGGCCATGGAGACATGGGAGCCTTGCTACGCTGATGGGCGGGGTGGAAATTGCCAACAGCCACTCTGGAGAAGTGTACGCTGTGTCCTGAAACATGTAATAAACACAGCTTAGAGAGCATAGGGCACTTCCACTCATGGGCGTAGAAATCGGGAAACCTAAAAATCAACAAGACACAGGCACCCCAAAGTTTAGGGCTGCTCTGTTTCCAAAAACCTCCACTTCGGTACACCTTAAATATCCCAGGAAAGAGAAAAATGGATAAAGAAGTTGTGGTACTTATGCACAATGGAATATCACTCAGGCATAAAATCAGTGTCATATGGTTAGTAGCAGCATGATGAGTGGATTTAGGGACGATGACTCTAAGTGAAGTAAGTCACACAGAAAAGGACACTTATCCTAAGATATCACTTATAGAGGGAATGTCAAAATCGCTACACCTGAACTGAATTCCAAAACAGAACAGAGTCACACATTTAGAAAACACACTATGGCTGCTTAACGGGAAAGGTGAGGTGGGGCGATGCATAAAACAAGGGTTTGAAATTAGCTCAGATACCGTTCCAGAAGCCAAATATGTAACAGACAAGACCTACTCCCTGCTCAGTGAACTGGACTCAACGCCCCCTATTCACCGCCCAAGAATATATCTGACTAGTAAGAGTCTTAAAACCTATGTATTGATATCTCTCTGGAAGTGAATCAAGAGGGTGTAAAGCGGCATAAACACAGCAGGGAAAAGCAGCTAAACCCCATTATAAAAATAGATTACTTAAAAAAAACCCCATTAAACAAACACAGTGAAAGAGAGAGATATTCTTACAAAATCCGTTCAGGGGCTCTGATGCAACCTGGATTGACCATATCTAGACCCACAGCTGGATGAGACATAAGGCTGGACACTCTTGGGGCTGAGAGGATTGGTCAGGTTGGGTGAGCAAACGCAGACCCTTTAAAGTAATACTGCGTGGTACCCATGCCATGGGTCCCAAATCTCCAGGTTCAGGGGCATCTTCCTACATCGAAAACATGCCTGGGAAACCCAGAAGATGGTACACCGTGTGATCGGGAAAGGTTTCTAAAACGCACCTCATTTCTCCTCTCCTTGTGCTCGGGTTCGCCATTCCAGTCGCTTCACTAACAATCTCCCTACTTGGAGAATCAGCACCGTTGACCTCCTGTTTCGTACAGCTCGGAATTTGTCCTGAGGATGAACGGGAAGAGGGGGAACCAATGAGACACTAGCTCTAGGTGTTGGGACAGGCACAGGTCACTCTATTTTCTCATCAGGAAGAAGAATGAACCACAGGCTCAGCCTGACCCCCGGAACCAGAATAGGGCCTGAAGCAATCCTGCGCTTTTGCGGCCAGCTCCCAAAAAAGCGAGTTGACAAATGGAGCTCAGGGGCACTGCAATTCTCAAACCTGCAGAGTTATAAATGATAACTCTCGTCCACAAATATATTGAGGGAAGGCAACGAAGAGGATTTGAAAGCAAGGCAGAATTGCAGGAAACAGATTTCAGGAGGTAGATTCGACTCGCCTTGAAAGCACATGAAAAGCGGCAAAGCGTTGACAATGATGCCCTTGGCCAAAAAGGGCGTATGCGTTTTTTCCTGAATATATTCAGGAAAAAACGCATACGCCCTTTTTGGCCAACCAAGCAAGCCGGAAAGGCAAATCGGCGCTACAAAGAAGTCTCACTTGCCAGCGGTCAAAAGGGCCATGCTGAAAAAAGTGTAAAAACCAGAAATGCAGGACAGGCCATGGAGACATGGGAGCCTTGCTACGCTGATGGGCGGGGTGGAAATTGCCAACAGCCACTCTGGAGAAGTGTACGCTGTGTCCTGAAACATGTAATAAACACAGCTTAGAGAGCATAGGGCACTTCCACTCATGGGCGTAGAAATCGGGAAACCTAAAAATCAACAAGACACAGGCACCCCAAAGTTTAGGGCTGCTCTGTTTCCAAGAACCTCCACTTCGGTACACCTTAAATATCCCAGGAAAGAGAAAAATGGATAAAGAAGTTGTGGTACTTATGCACAATGGAATATCACTCAGGCATAAAATCAGTGTCATATGGTTAGTAGCAGCATGATGAGTGGATTTAGGGACGATGACTCTAAGTGAAGTAAGTCACACAGAAAAGGACACTTATCCTAAGATATCACTTATAGAGGGAATGTCAAAATCGCTACACCTGAACTGAATTCCAAAACAGAACAGAGTCACACATTTAGAAAACACACTATGGCTGCTTAACGGGAAAGGTGAGGTGGGGCGATGCATAAAACAAGGGTTTGAAATTAGCTCAGATACCGTTCCAGAAGCCAAATATGTAACAGACAAGACCTACTCCCTGCTCAGTGAACTGGACTCAACGCCCCCTATTCACCGCCCAAGAATATATCTGACTAGTAAGAGTCTTAAAACCTATGTATTGATATCTCTCTGGAAGTGAATCAAGAGGGTGTAAAGCGGCATAAACACAGCAGGGAAAAGCAGCTAAACCCCATTATAAAAATAGATTACTTAAAAAAAACCCCATTAAACAAACACAGTGAAAGAGAGAGATATTCTTACAAAATCCGTTCAGGGGCTCTGATGCAACCTTGATTGACCATATCTAGACCCACAGCTGGATGAGACATAAGGCTGGACACTCTTGGGGCTGAGAGGATTGGTGAGGTTGGGTGAGCAAACGCAGACCCTTTAAAGTAATACTGCGTGGTACCCATGCCATGGGTCCCAAATCTCCAGGTTCAGGGGCATCTTCCTACATCGAAAACATGCCTGGGAAACCCAGAAGATGGTACACCGTGTGATCGGGAAAGGTTTCTAAAACGCACCTCATTTCTCCTCTCCTTGTGCTCGGGTTCGCCATTCCAGTCGCTTCACTAACAATCTCCCTACTTGGAGAATCAGCACCGTTGACCTCCTGTTTCGTACAGCTCGGAATTTGTCCTGAGGATGAACGGGAAGAGGGGGAACCAATGAGACACTAACTCTAGGTGTTGGGACAGGCACAGGTCACTCTATTTTCTCATCAGGAAGAAGAATGAACCACAGGCTCAGCCTGACCCCCGGAACCAGAATAGGGCCTGAAGCAATCCTGCGCTTTTGCGGCCAGCTCCCAAAAAAGCGAGTTGACAATGGAGCTCAGGGGCACTGCAATTCTCAAACCTGCAGAGTTATAAATGATAACTCTCGTCCACAAATATATTGAGGGAAGGCAACGAAGAGGATTTGAAAGCAAGGCAGAATTGCAGGAAACAGAATTCAGGAGGTAGATTCGACTCACCTTGAAAGCACATGAAAAGCGGCAAAGCGTTGACAATGATGCCCTTGGCCAAAAAGGGCGTATGCGTTTTTTCCTGAATATATTCAGGAAAAAACGCATACGCCCTTTTTGGCCAACCAAGCAAGCCGGAAAGGCAAATCGGCGCTACAAAGAAGTCTCACTTGCCAGCGGTCAAAAGGGACATGCTGAAAAAAGTGTAAAAACCAGAAATGCAGGACAGGCCATGGAGACATGGGAGCCTTGCTACGCTGATGGGCGGGGTGGAAATTGCCAACAGCCACTCTGGAGAAGTGTACGCTGCGTCCTGAAATATGTAATAGACACAGCTTAGAGAGCATAGGGCACTTCCACTCATGGGCGTAGAAATCGGGAAACCTAAAAATCAACAAGACACAGGCACCCCAAAGTTTAGGGCTGCTCTGTTTCCAAGAACCTCCACTTCTGTACACCTTAAATATCCCAGGAAAGAGAAAAATGGATAAAGAAGTTGTGGTACTTATGCACAATGGCATATCACTCAGCCATGAAATCAGTGTCACATGGCTAGTAGCAGCATGATGAGTGGATTTAGGGACGATGACTCTAAGTGAAGTAAGTCACACAGAAAAGGACACTTATCCTAAGATATCACTTATAGAGGGAATGTCAAAATCGCTACACCTGAACTGAATTCCAAAACAGAACAGAGTCACACATTTAGAAAACACACTATGGCTGCTTAACGGGAAAGGTGAGGTGGGGAGATGCAAAAAACAAGGGTTTGAAATTAGCTCAGATACCTTTCCAGAAGCCAAATATGTAATAGACAAGACCTACTCCCTGCTCAGTGAACTGGACTCAACGTCCCCTATTCACCGCCCAAGAATATATCTGACTACTACGAGTCTTAAAACCTATGTATTGATATCTCTCTGGCAGTGAATCAAGAGGGTGTAAAGCGGCATAAACACAGCAGGGAAAAGCAGCTAAACCCCATTATAAAAATAGATTACTTAAAAAAAACCCCATTAAACAAAGACAGTGAAAGAGAGAGAAATTCTTACAAAATCCGTTCAGGGGCTCTGATGCAACCTGGATTGACCATATCTAGACCCACAGCTGGATGAGACATAAGGCTGGACACTCTTGGGGCTGAGAGGATTGGTGAGGTTGGGTGAGCAAACGCAGACCCTTTAAAGTAATACTGCGTGGTACCCATGCCATGGGTCCCAAATCTCCAGGTTCAAGGGCATCTTCCTACATGGAAAACATGCCTGGGAAACCCAGAAGATGGTACACCGTGTGATCGGGAAAGGTTTCTAAAACGCCCCTCATTTCTCCTCTCCTTGTGCTCGGGTTCGCCATTCCAGCCGCTTCCCTAACAATCTCCCTACTTGGAGAATCAGCACCGTTGACCTCCTGTTTCTTACAGCTCGCAATTTGTCCTGAGGATGAACGGGAAGAGGGGGAACCAATGAGAGACTAGCTCTAGGTGTTGGGACAGGCACAGGTCACTCTATTTTCTCATCAGGAAGAAGAATGAACCACAGGCTCAGCCTGACCCCCGGAACCAGAATAGGGCCTGAAGCAATCCTGCGCTTTTGCGGCCAGCTCCCAAAAAAGTGAGTTGACAAATGGAGCTCAGGGGCACTGCAATTCTCAAACCTGCAGAGTTATAAATGATAACTCTCGTCCACAAATATATTGAGGGAAGGCAACGAAGAGGATTTGAAAGCAAGGCAGAATTGCAGGAAACAGATTTCAGGAGGTAGATTCGACTCACCTTGAAAGCACATGAAAAGCGGCAAAGCGTTGACAATGATGCCCTTGGCCAAAAAGGGCGTATGCGTTTTTTCCTGAATATATTCAGGAAAAAACGCATACGCCCTTTTTGGCCAACCAAGCAAGCCAGAAAGGCAAATCGGCGCTCCAAAGAAGTCTCGCTTGCCAGCGGTCAGAAGGGCCATGCTGAAAAAAGTGTAAAAACCAGAAATGCAGGACAGGCCATGGAGACATGGGAGCCTTGCTACGCTGATGGGCGGGATGGAAATTGCCAACAGCCACTCTGGAGAAGTGTACGCTGTGTCCTGTAATATGTAATAGACACAGCTTAGAGAGCATAGGGCACTTCCACTCATGGGCGTAGAAATCGGGAAACCTAAAAATCAACAAGACACAGGCACCCCAAAGTTTACGGCTGCTCTGCTTCCAAAAACCTCCACTTCGGTACACCTTAAATATCCCAGGAAAGAGAAAAATGGATAAAGAAGTAGTGGTACTTATGCACAATGGAATGTCACTCAGCCATGAAATCAGTGTCATAAGGCTAGTAGCAGCATGATGAGTGGATTTAGGGACGATGACTCTAAGTGAAGTAAGTCACACAGAAAAGGACACTTATCCTAAGATATCACTTATAGAGGGAATGTCAAAATCGCTACACCTGAACTGAATTCCAAAACAGAACAGCGTCACACATTTAGAAAACACACTATGGCTGCTTAACGGGAAAGGTGAGGCGGGGTGATGCATAAAACAAGGGTTTGACTTTAGCTCAGATACCTTTCCAGAAGCCAAATATGTAATAGACAAGACCTACTCCCTGCTCAGTGAACTGGACTCAACACCCCCTATTCACCGCCCAAGAATGTATCTGACTAGTAAGAGTCTTAAAACCTATGTATTGATATCTCTCTGGAAGTGAATCAAGAGGGTGTAAAGCGGCATAAACACAGCAGGGAAAAGCAGCTAAACCCCATTATAAAAATAGATTACTTAAAAAAAACCCCATTAAACAAACACAGTGAAAGAGAGAGATATTCTTACAAAATCCGTTCAGGGGCTCTGATGCAACCTGGATTGACCATATCTAGACCCACAGCTGGATGAGACATAAGGCTGGACACTCTTGGGGCTGAGAGGATTGGTCAGGTTGGGTGAGCAAACGCAGACCCTTTAAAGTAATACTGCGTGGTACCCATGCCATGGGTCCCAAATCTCCAGGTTCAGGGGCATCTTCCTACATCGAAAACATGCCTGGGAAACCCAGAAGATGGTACACCGTGTGATCGGGAAAGGTTTCTAAAACGCACCTCATTTCTCCTCTCCTTGTGCTCGGGTTCGCCATTCCAGTCGCTTCACTAACAATCTCCCTACTTGGAGAATCAGCACCGTTGACCTCCTGTTTCGTACAGCTCGGAATTTGTCCTGAGGATGAACGGGAAGAGGGGGAACCAATGAGACACTAGCTCTAGGTGTTGGGACAGGCACAGGTCACTCTATTTTCTCATCAGGAAGAAGAATGAACCACAGGCTCAGCCTGACCCCCGGAACCAGAATAGGGCCTGAAGCAATCCTGCGCTTTTGCGGCCAGCTCCCAAAAAAGCAAGTTGACAAATGGAGCTCAGGGGCACTGCAATTCTCAAACCTGCAGAGTTATAAATGATAACTCTCGTCCACAAATATATTGAGGGAAGGCAACGAAGAGGATTTGAAAGCAAGGCAGAATTGCAGGAAACAGATTTCAGGAGGTAGATTCGACTCGCCTTGAAAGCACATGAAAAGCGGCAAAGCGTTGACAATGATGCCCTTGGCCAAAAAGGGCGTATGCGTTTTTTCCTGAATATATTCAGGAAAAAACGCATACGCCCTTTTTGGCCAACCAAGCAAGCCGGAAAGGCAAATCGGCGCTACAAAGAAGTCTCACTTGCCAGCGGTCAAAAGGGCCATGCTGAAAAAAGTGTAAAAACCAGAAATGCAGGACAGGCCATGGAGACATGGGAGCCTTGCTACGCTGATGGGCGGGGTGGAAATTGCCAACAGCCACTCTGGAGAAGTGTACGCTGTGTCCTGAAACATGTAATAAACACAGCTTAGAGAGCATAGGGCACTTCCACTCATGGGCGTAGAAATCGGGAAACCTAAAAATCAACAAGACACAGGCACCCCAAAGTTTAGGGCTGCTCTGTTTCTAAGAACCTCCACTTCGGTACACCTTAAATATCCCAGGAAAGAGAAAAATGGATAAAGAAGTTGTGGTACTTATGCACAATGGAATATCACTCAGGCATAAAATCAGTGTCATATGGTTAGTAGCAGCATGATGAGTGGATTTAGGGACGATGACTCTAAGTGAAGTAAGTCACACAGAAAAGGACACTTATCCTAAGATATCACTTATAGAGGGAATGTCAAAATCGCTACACCTGAACTGAATTCCAAAACAGAACAGAGTCACACATTTAGAAAACACACTATGGCTGCTTAACGGGAAAGGTGAGGTGGGGCGATGCATAAAACAAGGGTTTGAAATTAGCTCAGATACCGTTCCAGAAGCCAAATATGTAACAGACAAGACCTACTCCCTGCTCAGTGAACTGGACTCAACGCCCCCTATTCACCGCCCAAGAATATATCTGACTAGTAAGAGTCTTAAAACCTATGTATTGATATCTCTCTGGAAGTGAATCAAGAGGGTGTAAAGCGGCATAAACACAGCAGGGAAAAGCAGCTAAACCCCATTATAAAAATAGATTACTTAAAAAAAACCCCATTAAACAAACACAGTGAAAGAGAGAGATATTCTTACAAAATCCGTTCAGGGGCTCTGATGCAACCTGGATTGACCATATCTAGACCCACAGCTGGATGAGACATAAGGCTGGACACTCTTGGGGCTGAGAGGATTGGTCAGGTTGGGTGAGCAAACGCAGACCCTTTAAAGTAATACTGCGTGGTACCCATGCCATGGGTCCCAAATCTCCAGGTTCAGGGGCATCTTCCTACATCGAAAACATGCCTGGGAAACCCAGAAGATGGTACACCGTGTGATCGGGAAAGGTTTCTAAAACGCACCTCATTTCTCCTCTCCTTGTGCTCGGGTTCGCCATTCCAGTCGCTTCACTAACAATCTCCCTACTTGGAGAATCAGCACCGTTGACCTCCTGTTTCGTACAGCTCGGAATTTGTCCTGAGGATGAACGGGAAGAGGGGGAACCAATGAGACACTAACTCTAGGTGTTGGGACAGGCACAGGTCACTCTATTTTCTCATCAGGAAGAAGAATGAACCACAGGCTCAGCCTGACCCCCGGAACCAGAATAGGGCCTGAAGCAATCCTGCGCTTTTGCGGCCAGCTCCCAAAAAAGCGAGTTGACAATGGAGCTCAGGGGCACTGCAATTCTCAAACCTGCAGAGTTATAAATGATAACTCTCGTCCACAAATATATTGAGGGAAGGCAACGAAGAGGATTTGAAAGCAAGGCAGAATTGCAGGAAACAGAATTCAGGAGGTAGATTCGACTCACCTTGAAAGCACATGAAAAGCGGCAAAGCGTTGACAATGATGCCCTTGGCCAAAAAGGGCGTATGCGTTTTTTCCTGAATATATTCAGGAAAAAACGCATACGCCCTTTTTGGCCAACCACGCAAGCCGGAAAGGCAAATCGGCGCTACAAAGAAGTCTCGCTTGCCAGCGGTTAGAAGGGCCATGCTGAAAAAAGTGTAAAAACCAGAAATGCAGGACAGGCCATGGAGACATGGGAGCCTTGCTACGCTGATGGGCGGGATGGAAATTTCCAACAGCCGCTCTGGAGAAGTGTACGCTGCGTCCTGAAACATGTAATAGACACAGCTTAGAGAGCATAGGGCACTTCCACTCATGGGCGTAGAAATCGGGAAACCTAAAAATCAACAAGACACAGGCACCCCAAAGTTTAGGGCTGCTCTGTTTCCAAGAACCTCCACTTCAGTACACCTTAAATATCCCAGGAAAGAGAAAAATTGATAAAGAAGCTGTGGTACTTATGCACAATGGAATATCACTCAGCCATGAAATCAGTGTCATATGGCTAGTAGCAGCATGATGAGTGGATTTAGGGACGATGACTCTAAGTGAAGTAAGTCACACAGAAAAGGACACTTATCCTAAGATATCACTTATAGAGGGAATGTCAAAATCGCTACACCTGAACTGAATTCCAAAACAGAACAGAGTCACACATTTAGAAAACACACTATGGCTGCTTAACGGGAAAGGTGAGGTGGGGCGATGCAAAAAACAAGGGTTTGAAATTAGCTCAGATACCGTTCCACAAGCCAAATATGTAATAGACAAGACCTATTCCCTGCTCAGTCAACTGGACTCAACGTCCCCTATTCACGGCCCAAGAATATATCTGACTACTAAGAGACTTAAAACCTATGTATTGATATCTCTCTGGCAGTGAATCAAGAGGGTGTAAAGCGGCATAAACACAGCAGGGAAAAGCAGCTAAACCCCATTATAAAAATAGATTACTTAAAAAAAACCCCATTAAACAAAGACAGTGAAAGAGAGAGAAATTCTTACAAAATCCGTTCAGGGGCTCTGATGCAACCTGGATTGACCATATCTAGACCCACAGCTGGATGAGACAGAAGGCTGGACACTCTTGGGGCTGAGAGGATTGGTGAGGTTGGGTGAGCAAACGCAGACCCTTTAAAGTAATACTGCGTGGTACCCATGCCATGGGTCCCAAATCTCCAGGTTCAAGGGCATCTTCCTACATCGAAAACATGCCTGGGAAACCCAGAAGATGGTACACCGTGTGATCGGGAAAGGTTTCTAAAACGCACCTCATTTCTCCTCTCCTTGTGCTCGGGTTTGCCATTCCAGCCGCTTCACTAACAATCTCCCTACTTGGAGAATCAGCACCGTTGACCTCCTGTTTCTTACAGCTCGCAATTTGTCCTGAGGATGAACGGGAAGAGGGGGAACCAATGAGAGACTAGCTCTAGGTGTTGGGACAGGCACAGGTCACTCTATTTTCCCATCAGGAAGAAGAATGAACCACAGGCTTAGCCTGCCCCCCGGAACCAGAATAGGGCCTGAAGCAATCCTGCGCTTTTGCGGCCAGCTCCCAAAAAAGCGAGTTGACAAATGGAGCTCAGGGGCACTGCAATTCACAAACCTGCAGACTTATAAATGAGAACTCTCGTCCACAAATATATTGAGGGAAGGCAACGAAGAGGATTTGAAAGCAAGGCAGAATTGCACGAAACAGATTTCAGGAGGTGGATTCCACTCGCCTGAAAAGCACATGAAAAGCGGCAAAGCGTTGACAATGATGCCCTTGGCCAAAAAGGGCGTATGCGTTTTTTCCTGAATATATTCAGGAAAAAACGCATACGCCCTTTTTGGCCAACCACGCAAGCCGGAAAGGCAAATCGGCGCCACAAAGAAGTCTCACTTGCCAGCGGTCAAAAGGGCCATGCTGAAAAAAGTGTAAAAATCAGAAATGCAGGACAGGCCATGGAGACATGGGAGCCTTGCTACGCTGATGGGTGGGATGGAAATTGCCAACAGCCACTCTGGAGAAGTGTACGCTGCGTCCTGAAATATGTAATAGACACAGCTTAGAGAGCATAGGGCACTTCCACTTATGGGCGTAGAAATCGGGAAACCTAAAAATCAACAAGACACAGGCACCCCAAAGTTTAGGGCTGCTCTGTTTCCAAGAACCTCAACTTCAGTACACCTTAAACATCCCAGGAAAGAGAAAAATTGATAAAGAAGCTGTGGTACTTATGCACAATGGAATATCACTCAGCCATGAAATCAGTGTCACATGGCTAGTAGCAGCATGATGAGTGGATTTAGGGACGATGACTCTAAGTGAAGTAAGTCACACAGAAAAGGACACTTATCCTAAGATATCACTTATAGAGGGAATGTCAAAATCGCTACACCTGAACTGAATTCCAAAACAGAACAGAGTCACACATTTAGAAAACACACTATGGCTGCTTAACGGGAAAGGTGAGGTGGGGAGATGCAAAAAACAAGGGTTTGAAATTAGCTCAGATACCTTTCCAGAAGCCAAATATGTAATAGACAAGACCTACTCCCTGCTCAGTGAACTGGACTCAACGTCCCCTATTCACCGCCCAAGAATATATCTGACTACTACGAGTCTTAAAACCTATGTATTGATATCTCTCTGGCAGTGAATCAAGAGGGTGTAAAGCGGCATAAACACAGCAGGGAAAAGCAGCTAAACCCCATTATAAAAATAGATTACTTAAAAAAAACCCCATTAAACAAAGACAGTGAAAGAGAGAGAAATTCTTACAAAATCCATTCAGGGGCTCTGATGCAACCTGGATTGACCATATCTAGACCCACAGCTGGATGAGACATAAGGCTGGACACTCTTGGGGCTGAGAGGATTGGTGAGGTTGGGTGAGCAAACGCAGACCCTTTAAAGTAATACTGCGTGGTACCCATGCCATGGGTCCCAAATCTCCAGGTTCAAGGGCATCTTCCTACATGGAAAACATGCCTGGGAAACCCAGAAGATGGTACACCGTGTGATCGGGAAAGGTTTCTAAAACGCCCCTCATTTCTCCTCTCCTTGTGCTCGGGTTCGCCATTCCAGCCGCTTCCCTAACAATCTCCCTACTTGGAGAATCAGCACCGTTGACCTCCTGTTTCGTACAGCTCGGAATTTGTCCTGAGGATGAACGGGAAGAGGGGGAACCAATGAGAGACTAGCTCTAGGTGTTGGGACAGGCACAGGTCACTCTATTTTCCCATCAGGAAGAAGAATGAACCACAGGCTTAGCCTGCCCCCCGGAACCAGAATAGGGCCTGAAGCAATCCTGGGCTTTTGCGGCCAGCTCCCAAAAAAGCGAGTTGACAAATGGAGCTCAGGGGCACTGCAATTCACAAACCTGCAGACTTATAAATGATAACTCTCGTCCACAAATATATTGAGGGAAGGCAACGAAGAGGATTTGAAAGCAAGGCAGAATTGCAGGAAACAGATTTCAGGAGGTAGATTCGACTCACCTTGAAAGCACATGAAAAGCGGCAAAGCGTTGACAATGATGCCCTTGGCCAAAAAGGGCGTATGCGTTTTTTCCTGAATATATTCAGGAAAAAACGCATACGCCCTTTTTGGCCAACCAAGCAAGCCAGAAAGGCAAATCGGCGCTACAAAGAAGTCTCACTTGCCAGCGGTCAAAAGGGCCATGCTGAAAAAAGTGTAAAAACCAGAAATGCAGGACAGGCCATGGAGACATGGGAGCCTTGCTACGCTGATGGGCGGGGTGGAAATTGCCAACAGCCACTCTGGAGAAGTGTACGCTGTGTCCTGAAACATGTAATAAACACAGCTTAGAGAGCATAGGGCACTTCCACTCATGGGCGTAGAAATCGGGAAACCTAAAAATCAACAAGACACAGGCACCCCAAAGTTTAGGGCTGCTCTGTTTCCAAAAACCTCCACTTCGGTACACCTTAAATATCCCAGGAAAGAGAAAAATGGATAAAGAAGTTGTGGTACTTATGCACAATGGAATATCACTCAGGCATAAAATCAGTGTCATATGGTTAGTAGCAGCATGATGAGTGGATTTAGGGACGATGACTCTAAGTGAAGTAAGTCACACAGAAAAGGACACTTATCCTAAGATATCACTTATAGAGGGAATGTCAAAATCGCTACACCTGAACTGAATTCCAAAACAGAACAGAGTCACACATTTAGAAAACACACTATGGCTGCTTAACGGGAAAGGTGAGGTGGGGCGATGCATAAAACAAGGGTTTGAAATTAGCTCAGATACCGTTCCAGAAGCCAAATATGTAACAGACAAGACCTACTCCCTGCTCAGTGAACTGGACTCAACGCCCCCTATTCACCGCCCAAGAATATATCTGACTAGTAAGAGTCTTAAAACCTATGTATTGATATCTCTCTGGAAGTGAATCAAGAGGGTGTAAAGCGGCATAAACACAGCAGGGAAAAGCAGCTAAACCCCATTATAAAAATAGATTACTTAAAAAAAACCCCATTAAACAAACACAGTGAAAGAGAGAGATATTCTTACAAAATCCGTTCAGGGGCTCTGATGCAACCTGGATTGACCATATCTAGACCCACAGCTGGATGAGACATAAGGCTGGACACTCTTGGGGCTGAGAGGATTGGTCAGGTTGGGTGAGCAAACGCAGACCCTTTAAAGTAATACTGCGTGGTACCCATGCCATGGGTCCCAAATCTCCAGGTTCAGGGGCATCTTCCTACATCGAAAACATGCCTGGGAAACCCAGAAGATGGTACACCGTGTGATCGGGAAAGGTTTCTAAAACGCACCTCATTTCTCCTCTCCTTGTGCTCGGGTTCGCCATTCCAGTCGCTTCACTAACAATCTCCCTACTTGGAGAATCAGCACCGTTGACCTCCTGTTTCGTACAGCTCGGAATTTGTCCTGAGGATGAACGGGAAGAGGGGGAACCAATGAGAGACTAGCTCTAGGTGTTGGGACAGGCACAGGTCACTCTATTTTCTCATCAGGAAGAAGAATGAACCACAGGCTCAGCCTGACCCCCGGAACCAGAATAGGGCCTGAAGCAATCCTGCGCTTTTGCGGCCAGCTCCCAAAAAAGCGAGTTGACAAATGGAGCTCAGGGGCACTGCAATTCTCAAACCTGCAGAGTTATAAATGATAACTCTCGTCCACAAATATATTGAGGGAAGGCAACGAAGAGGATTTGAAAGCAAGGCAGAATTGCAGGAAACAGAATTCAGGAGGTAGATTCGACTCACCTTGAAAGCACATGAAAAGCGGCAAAGCGTTGACAATGATGCCCTTGGCCAAAAAGGGCGTATGCGTTTTTTCCTGAATATATTCAGGAAAAAACGCATACGCCCTTTTTGGCCAACCAAGCAAGCCAGAAAGGCAAATCGGCGCTCCAAAGAAGTCTCGCATGCCAGCGGTCAGAAGGGCCATGCTGAAAAAAGTGTAAAAACCAGAAATGCAGGACAGGCCATGGAGACATGGGAGCCTTGCTACGCTGATGGGCGGGATGGAAATTGCCAACAGCCACTCTGGAGAAGTGTACGCTGTGTCCTGTAATATGTAATAGACACAGCTTAGAGAGCATAGGGCACTTCCACTCATGGGCGTAGAAATCGGGAAACCTAAAAATCAACAAGACACAGGCACCCCAAAGTTTAGGGCTGCTCTGTTTCCAAGAACCTCCACTTCGGTACACCTTAAATATCCCAGGAAAGAGAAAAATGGATAAAGAAGTTGTGGTACTTATGCACAATGGAATATCACTCAGGCATAAAATCAGTGTCATATGGTTAGTAGCAGCATGATGAGTGGATTTAGGGACGATGACTCTAAGTGAAGTAAGTCACACAGAAAAGGACACTTATCCTAAGATATCACTTATAGAGGGAATGTCAAAATCGCTACACCTGAACTGAATTCCAAAACAGAACAGAGTCACACATTTAGAAAACACACTATGGCTGCTTAACGGGAAAGGTGAGGTGGGGCGATGCATAAAACAAGGGTTTGAAATTAGCTCAGATACCGTTCCAGAAGCCAAATATGTAACAGACAAGACCTACTCCCTGCTCAGTGAACTGGACTCAACGCCCCCTATTCACCGCCCAAGAATATATCTGACTAGTAAGAGTCTTAAAACCTATGTATTGATATCTCTCTGGAAGTGAATCAAGAGGGTGTAAAGCGGCATAAACACAGCAGGGAAAAGCAGCTAAACCCCATTATAAAAATAGATTACTTAAAAAAAACCCCATTAAACAAACACAGTGAAAGAGAGAGATATTCTTACAAAATCCGTTCAGGGGCTCTGATGCAACCTTGATTGACCATATCTAGACCCACAGCTGGATGAGACATAAGGCTGGACACTCTTGGGGCTGAGAGGATTGGTCAGGTTGGGTGAGCAAACGCAGACCCTTTAAAGTAATACTGCGTGGTACCCATGCCATGGGTCCCAAATCTCCAGGTTCAGGGGCATCTTCCTACATCGAAAACATGCCTGGGAAACCCAGAAGATGGTACACCGTGTGATCGGGAAAGGTTTCTAAAACGCACCTCATTTCTCCTCTCCTTGTGCTCGGGTTCGCCATTCCAGTCGCTTCACTAACAATCTCCCTACTTGGAGAATCAGCACCGTTGACCTCCTGTTTCGTACAGCTCGGAATTTGTCCTGAGGATGAACGGGAAGAGGGGGAACCAATGAGACACTAGCTCTAGGTGTTGGGACAGGCACAGGTCACTCTATTTTCTCATCAGGAAGAAGAATGAACCACAGGCTCAGCCTGACCCCCGGAACCAGAATAGGGCCTGAAGCAATCCTGCGCTTTTGCGGCCAGCTCCCAAAAAAGCAAGTTGACAAATGGAGCTCAGGGGCACTGCAATTCTCAAACCTGCAGAGTTATAAATGATAACTCTCGTCCACAAATATATTGAGGGAAGGCAACGAAGAGGATTTGAAAGCAAGGCAGAATTGCAGGAAACAGATTTCAGGAGGTAGATTCGACTCGCCTTGAAAGCACATGAAAAGCGGCAAAGCGTTGACAATGATGCCCTTGGCCAAAAAGGGCGTATGCGTTTTTTCCTGAATATATTCAGGAAAAAACGCATACGCCCTTTTTGGCCAACCAAGCAAGCCGGAAAGGCAAATCGGCGCTACAAAGAAGTCTCACTTGCCAGCGGTCAAAAGGGCCATGCTGAAAAAAGTGTAAAAACCAGAAATGCAGGACAGGCCATGGAGACATGGGAGCCTTGCTACGCTGATGGGCGGGGTGGAAATTGCCAACAGCCACTCTGGAGAAGTGTACGCTGTGTCCTGAAACATGTAATAAACACAGCTTAGAGAGCATAGGGCACTTCCACTCATGGGCGTAGAAATCGGGAAACCTAAAAATCAACAAGACACAGGCACCCCAAAGTTTAGGGCTGCTCTGTTTCCAAGAACCTCCACTTCGGTACACCTTAAATATCCCAGGAAAGAGAAAAATGGATAAAGAAGTTGTGGTACTTATGCACAATGGAATATCACTCAGGCATAAAATCAGTGTCATATGGTTAGTAGCAGCATGATGAGTGGATTTAGGGACGATGACTCTAAGTGAAGTAAGTCACACAGAAAAGGACACTTATCCTAAGATATCACTTATAGAGGGAATGTCAAAATCGCTACACCTGAACTGAATTCCAAAACAGAACAGAGTCACACATTTAGAAAACACACTATGGCTGCTTAACGGGAAAGGTGAGATGGGGCGATGCAAAAAACAAGGGTTTGAAATTAGCTCAGATACCGTTCCACAAGCCAAATATGTAATAGACAAGACCAACTCCCTGCTCAGTGAACTGGACTCAACGCCCCCTATTCACCGCCCAAGAATATATCTGACTAGTAAGAGTCTTAAAACCTATGTATTGATATCTCTCTGGAAGTGAATCAAGAGGGTGTAAAGCGGCATAAACACAGCAGGGAAAAGCAGCTAAACCCCATTATAAAAATAGATTACTTAAAAAAAACCCCATTAAACAAACACAGTGAAAGAGAGAGATATTCTTACAAAATCCGTTCAGGGGCTCTGATGCAACCTTGATTGACCATATCTAGACCCACAGCTGGATGAGACATAAGGCTGGACACTCTTGGGGCTGAGAGGATTGGTCAGGTTGGGTGAGCAAACGCAGACCCTTTAAAGTAATACTGCGTGGTACCCATGCCATGGGTCCCAAATCTCCAGGTTCAGGGGCATCTTCCTACATCGAAAACATGCCTGGGAAACCCAGAAGATGGTACACCGTGTGATCGGGAAAGGTTTCTAAAACGCACCTCATTTCTCCTCTCCTTGTGCTCGGGTTCGCCATTCCAGTCGCTTCACTAACAATCTCCCTACTTGGAGAATCAGCACCGTTGACCTCCTGTTTCGTACAGCTCGGAATTTGTCCTGAGGATGAACGGGAAGAGGGGGAACCAATGAGACACTAACTCTAGGTGTTGGGACAGGCACAGGTCACTCTATTTTCTCATCAGGAAGAAGAATGAACCACAGGCTCAGCCTGACCCCCAGAACCAGAATAGGGCCTGAAGCAATCCTGCGCTTTTGCGGCCAGCTCCCAAAAAAGCGAGTTGACAATGGAGCTCAGGGGCACTGCAATTCTCAAACCTGCTGAGTTATAAATGATAACTCTCGTCCACAAATATATTGAGGGAAGGCAACGAAGAGGATTTGAAAGCAAGGCAGAATTGCAGGAAACAGAATTCAGGAGGTAGATTCGACTCACCTTGAAAGCACATGAAAAGCGGCAAAGCGTTGACAATGATGCCCTTGGCCAAAAAGGGCGTATGCGTTTTTTCCTGAATATATTCAGGAAAAAACGCATACGCCCTTTTTGGCCAACCACGCAAGCCGGAAAGGCAAATCGGCGCTACAAAGAAGTCTCGCTTGCCAGCGGTCAGAAGGGCCATGCTGAAAAAAGTGTAAAAACCAGAAATGCAGGACAGGCCATGGAGACATGGGAGCCTTGCTACGCTGATGGGCGGGATGGAAATTTCCAACAGCCGCTCTGGAGAAGTGTACGCTGCGTCCTGAAACATGTAATAGACACAGCTTAGAGAGCATAGGGCACTTCCACTCATGGGCGTAGAAATCGGGAAACCTAAAAATCAACAAGACACAGGCACCCCAAAGTTTAGGGCTGCTCTGTTTCCAAGAACCTCCACTTCAGTACACCTTAAATATCCCAGGAAAGAGAAAAATTGATAAAGAAGCTGTGGTACTTATGCACAATGGAATATCACTCAGCCATGAAATCAGTGTCATATGGCTAGTAGCAGCATGATGAGTGGATTTAGGGACGATGACTCTAAGTGAAGTAAGTCACACAGAAAAGGACACTTATCCTAAGATATCACTTATAGAGGGAATGTCAAAATCGCTACACCTGAACTGAATTCCAAAACAGAACAGAGTCACACATTTAGAAAACACACTATGGCTGCTTAACGGGAAAGGTGAGGTGGGGCGATGCAAAAAACAAGGGTTTGAAATTAGCTCAGATACCGTTCCACAAGCCAAATATGTAATAGACAAGACCTATTCCCTGCTCAGTCAACTGGACTCAACGTCCCCTATTCACGGCCCAAGAATATATCTGACTACTAAGAGTCTTAAAACCTATGTATTGATATCTCTCTGGCAGTGAATCAAGAGGGTGTAAAGCGGCATAAACACAGCAGGGAAAAGCAGCTAAACCCCATTATAAAAATAGATTACTTAAAAAAAACCCCATTAAACAAAGACAGTGAAAGAGAGAGAAATTCTTACAAAATCCGTTCAGGGGCTCTGATGCAACCTGGATTGACCATATCTAGACCCACAGCTGGATGAGACAGAAGGCTGGACACTCTTGGGGCTGAGAGGATTGGTGAGGTTGGGTGAGCAAACGCAGACCCTTTAAAGTAATACTGCGTGGTACCCATGCCATGGGTCCCAAATCTCCAGGTTCAAGGGCATCTTCCTACATCGAAAACATGCCTGGGAAACCCAGAAGATGGTACACCGTGTGATCGGGAAAGGTTTCTAAAACGCACCTCATTTCTCCTCTCCTTGTGCTCGGGTTCGCCATTCCAGCCGCTTCACTAACAATCTCCCTACTTGGAGAATCAGCACCGTTGACCTCCTGTTTCTTACAGCTCGCAATTTGTCCTGAGGATGAACGGGAAGAGGGGGAACCAATGAGAGACTAGCTCTAGGTGTTGGGACAGGCACAGGTCACTCTATTTTCCCATCAGGAAGAAGAATGAACCACAGGCTTAGCCTGCCCCCCGGAACCAGAATAGGGCCTGAAGCAATCCTGCGCTTTTGCGGCCAGCTCCCAAAAAAGCGAGTTGACAAATGGAGCTCAGGGGCACTGCAATTCACAAACCTGCAGAGTTATAAATGATAACTCTCGTCCACAAATATATTGAGGGAAGGCAACGAAGAGGATTTGAAAGCAAGGCAGAATTGCACGAAACAGATTTCAGGAGGTGTATTCCACTCGCCTGAAAAGCACATGAAAAGCGGCAAAGCGTTGACAATGATGCCCTTGGCCAAAAAGGGCGTATGCGTTTTTTCCTGAATATATTCAGGAAAAAACGCATACGCCCTTTTTGGCCAACCACGCAAGCCGGAAAGGCAAATCGGCGCCACAAAGAAGTCTCACTTGCCAGCGGTCAAAAGGGCCATGCTGAAAAAAGTGTAAAAATCAGAAATGCAGGACAGGCCATGGAGACATGGGAGCCTTGCTACGCTGATGGGTGGGATGGAAATTGCCAACAGCCACTCTGGAGAAGTGTACGCTGCGTCCTGAAATATGTAATAGACACAGCTTAGAGAGCATAGGGCACTTCCACTTATGGGCGTAGAAATCGGGAAACCTAAAAATCAACAAGACACAGGCACCCCAAAGTTTAGGGCTGCTCTGTTTCCAAGAACCTCAACTTCAGTACACCTTAAACATCCCAGGAAAGAGAAAAATTGATAAAGAAGCTGTGGTACTTATGCACAATGGAATATCACTCAGCCATGAAATCAGTGTCACATGGCTAGTAGCAGCATGATGAGTGGATTTAGGGACGATGACTCTAAGTGAAGTAAGTCACACAGAAAAGGACACTTATCCTAAGATATCACTTATAGAGGGAATGTCAAAATCGCTACACCTGAACTGAATTCCAAAACAGAACAGAGTCACACATTTAGAAAACACACTATGGCTGCTTAACGGGAAAGGTGAGGTGGGGCGATGCATAAAACAAGGGTTTGAAATTAGCTCAGATACCGTTCCAGAAGCCAAATATGTAACAGACAAGACCTACTCCCTGCTCAGTGAACTGGACTCAACGCCCCCTATTCACCGCCCAAGAATATATCTGACTAGTAAGAGTCTTAAAACCTATGTATTGATATCTCTCTGGAAGTGAATCAAGAGGGTGTAAAGCGGCATAAACACAGCAGGGAAAAGCAGCTAAACCCCATTATAAAAATAGATTACTTAAAAAAAACCCCATTAAACAAACACAGTGAAAGAGAGAGATATTCTTACAAAATCCGTTCAGGGGCTCTGATGCAACCTTGATTGACCATATCTAGACCCACAGCTGGATGAGACATAAGGCTGGACACTCTTGGGGCTGAGAGGATTGGTCAGGTTGGGTGAGCAAACGCAGACCCTTTAAAGTAATACTGCGTGGTACCCATGCCATGGGTCCCAAATCTCCAGGTTCAGGGGCATCTTCCTACATCGAAAACATGCCTGGGAAACCCAGAAGATGGTACACCGTGTGATCGGGAAAGGTTTCTAAAACGCACCTCATTTCTCCTCTCCTTGTGCTCGGGTTCGCCATTCCAGTCGCTTCACTAACAATCTCCCTACTTGGAGAATCAGCACCGTTGACCTCCTGTTTCGTACAGCTCGGAATTTGTCCTGAGGATGAACGGGAAGAGGGGGAACCAATGAGACACTAACTCTAGGTGTTGGGACAGGCACAGGTCACTCTATTTTCTCATCAGGAAGAAGAATGAACCACAGGCTCAGCCTGACCCCCGGAACCAGAATAGGGCCTGAAGCAATCCTGCGCTTTTGCGGCCAGCTCCCAAAAAAGCGAGTTGACAATGGAGCTCAGGGGCACTGCAATTCTCAAACCTGCAGAGTTATAAATGATAACTCTCGTCCACAAATATATTGAGGGAAGGCAACGAAGAGGATTTGAAAGCAAGGCAGAATTGCAGGAAACAGAATTCAGGAGGTAGATTCGACTCACCTTGAAAGCACATGAAAAGCGGCAAAGCGTTGACAATGATGCCCTTGGCCAAAAAGGGCGTATGCGTTTTTTCCTGAATATATTCAGGAAAAAACGCATACGCCCTTTTTGGCCAACCACGCAAGCCGGAAAGGCAAATCGGCGCTACAAAGAAGTCTCGCTTGCCAGCGGTTAGAAGGGCCATGCTGAAAAAAGTGTAAAAACCAGAAATGCAGGACAGGCCATGGAGACATGGGAGCCTTGCTACGCTGATGGGCGGGATGGAAATTTCCAACAGCCGCTCTGGAGAAGTGTACGCTGCGTCCTGAAACATGTAATAGACACAGCTTAGAGAGCATAGGGCACTTCCACTCATGGGCGTAGAAATCGGGAAACCTAAAAATCAACAAGACACAGGCACCCCAAAGTTTAGGGCTGCTCTGTTTCCAAGAACCTCCACTTCAGTACACCTTAAATATCCCAGGAAAGAGAAAAATTGATAAAGAAGCTGTGGTACTTATGCACAATGGAATATCACTCAGCCATGAAATCAGTGTCATATGGCTAGTAGCAGCATGATGAGTGGATTTAGGGACGATGACTCTAAGTGAAGTAAGTCACACAGAAAAGGACACTTATCCTAAGATATCACTTATAGAGGGAATGTCAAAATCGCTACACCTGAACTGAATTCCAAAACAGAACAGAGTCACACATTTAGAAAACACACTATGGCTGCTTAACGGGAAAGGTGAGGTGGGGCGATGCAAAAAACAAGGGTTTGAAATTAGCTCAGATACCGTTCCACAAGCCAAATATGTAATAGACAAGACCTATTCCCTGCTCAGTCAACTGGACTCAACGTCCCCTATTCACGGCCCAAGAATATATCTGACTACTAAGAGTCTTAAAACCTATGTATTGATATCTCTCTGGCAGTGAATCAAGAGGGTGTAAAGCGGCATAAACACAGCAGGGAAAAGCAGCTAAACCCCATTATAAAAATAGATTACTTAAAAAAAACCCCATTAAACAAAGACAGTGAAAGAGAGAGAAATTCTTACAAAATCCGTTCAGGGGCTCTGATGCAACCTGGATTGACCATATCTAGACCCACAGCTGGATGAGACAGAAGGCTGGACACTCTTGGGGCTGAGAGGATTGGTGAGGTTGGGTGAGCAAACGCAGACCCTTTAAAGTAATACTGCGTGGTACCCATGCCATGGGTCCCAAATCTCCAGGTTCAAGGGCATCTTCCTACATCGAAAACATGCCTGGGAAACCCAGAAGATGGTACACCGTGTGATCGGGAAAGGTTTCTAAAACGCACCTCATTTCTCCTCTCCTTGTGCTCGGGTTTGCCATTCCAGCCGCTTCACTAACAATCTCCCTACTTGGAGAATCAGCACCGTTGACCTCCTGTTTCTTACAGCTCGCAATTTGTCCTGAGGATGAACGGGAAGAGGGGGAACCAATGAGAGACTAGCTCTAGGTGTTGGGACAGGCACAGGTCACTCTATTTTCCCATCAGGAAGAAGAATGAACCACAGGCTTAGCCTGCCCCCCGGAACCAGAATAGGGCCTGAAGCAATCCTGCGCTTTTGCGGCCAGCTCCCAAAAAAGCGAGTTGACAAATGGAGCTCAGGGGCACTGCAATTCACAAACCTGCAGACTTATAAATGAGAACTCTCGTCCACAAATATATTGAGGGAAGGCAACGAAGAGGATTTGAAAGCAAGGCAGAATTGCACGAAACAGATTTCAGGAGGTGGATTCCACTCGCCTGAAAAGCACATGAAAAGCGGCAAAGCGTTGACAATGATGCCCTTGGCCAAAAAGGGCGTATGCGTTTTTTCCTGAATATATTCAGGAAAAAACGCATACGCCCTTTTTGGCCAACCACGCAAGCCGGAAAGGCAAATCGGCGCCACAAAGAAGTCTCACTTGCCAGCGGTCAAAAGGGCCATGCTGAAAAAAGTGTAAAAATCAGAAATGCAGGACAGGCCATGGAGACATGGGAGCCTTGCTACGCTGATGGGTGGGATGGAAATTGCCAACAGCCACTCTGGAGAAGTGTACGCTGCGTCCTGAAATATGTAATAGACACAGCTTAGAGAGCATAGGGCACTTCCACTTATGGGCGTAGAAATCGGGAAACCTAAAAATCAACAAGACACAGGCACCCCAAAGTTTAGGGCTGCTCTGTTTCCAAGAACCTCAACTTCAGTACACCTTAAACATCCCAGGAAAGAGAAAAATTGATAAAGAAGCTGTGGTACTTATGCACAATGGAATATCACTCAGCCATGAAATCAGTGTCACATGGCTAGTAGCAGCATGATGAGTGGATTTAGGGACGATGACTCTAAGTGAAGTAAGTCACACAGAAAAGGACACTTATCCTAAGATATCACTTATAGAGGGAATGTCAAAATCGCTACACCTGAACTGAATTCCAAAACAGAACAGAGTCACACATTTAGAAAACACACTATGGCTGCTTAACGGGAAAGGTGAGGTGGGGAGATGCAAAAAACAAGGGTTTGAAATTAGCTCAGATACCTTTCCAGAAGCCAAATATGTAATAGACAAGACCTACTCCCTGCTCAGTGAACTGGACTCAACGTCCCCTATTCACCGCCCAAGAATATATCTGACTACTACGAGTCTTAAAACCTATGTATTGATATCTCTCTGGCAGTGAATCAAGAGGGTGTAAAGCAGCATAAACACAGCAGGGAAAAGCAGCTAAACCCCATTATAAAAATAGATTACTTAAAAAAAACCCCATTAAACAAAGACAGTGAAAGAGAGAGAAATTCTTACAAAATCCGTTCAGGGGCTCTGATGCAACCTGGATTGACCATATCTAGACCCACAGCTGGATGAGACATAAGGCTGGACACTCTTGGGGCTGAGAGGATTGGTGAGGTTGGGTGAGCAAACGCAGACCCTTTAAAGTAATACTGCGTGGTACCCATGCCATGGGTCCCAAATCTCCAGGTTCAAGGGCATCTTCCTACATGGAAAACATGCCTGGGAAACCCAGAAGATGGTACACCGTGTGATCGGGAAAGGTTTCTAAAACGCCCCTCATTTCTCCTCTCCTTGTGCTCGGGTTCGCCATTCCAGCCGCTTCCCTAACAATCTCCCTACTTGGAGAATCAGCACCGTTGACCTCCTGTTTCGTACAGCTCGGAATTTGTCCTGAGGATGAACGGGAAGAGGGGGAACCAATGAGAGACTAGCTCTAGGTGTTGGGACAGGCACAGGTCACTCTATTTTCCCATCAGGAAGAAGAATGAACCACAGGCTTAGCCTGCCCCCCGGAACCAGAATAGGGCCTGAAGCAATCCTGGGCTTTTGCGGCCAGCTCCCAAAAAAGCGAGTTGACAAATGGAGCTCAGGGGCACTGCAATTCACAAACCTGCAGACTTATAAATGATAACTCTCGTCCACAAATATATTGAGGGAAGGCAACGAAGAGGATTTGAAAGCAAGGCAGAATTGCAGGAAACAGATTTCAGGAGGTAGATTCGACTCACCTTGAAAGCACATGAAAAGCGGCAAAGCGTTGACAATGATGCCCTTGGCCAAAAAGGGCGTATGCGTTTTTTCCTGAATATATTCAGGAAAAAACGCATACGCCCTTTTTGGCCAACCAAGCAAGCCAGAAAGGCAAATCGGCGCTACAAAGAAGTCTCACTTGCCAGCGGTCAAAAGGGCCATGCTGAAAAAAGTGTAAAAAGCAGAAATGCAGGACAGGCCATGGAGACATGGGAGCCTTGCTACGCTGATGGGCGGGGTGGAAATTGCCAACAGCCACTCTGGAGAAGTGTACGCTGTGTCCTGAAACATGTAATAAACACAGCTTAGAGAGCATAGGGCACTTCCACTCATGGGCGTAGAAATCGGGAAACCTAAAAATCAACAAGACACAGGCACCCCAAAGTTTAGGGCTGCTCTGTTTCCAAAAACCTCCACTTCGGTACACCTTAAATATCCCAGGAAAGAGAAAAATGGATAAAGAAGTTGTGGTACTTATGCACAATGGAATATCACTCAGGCATAAAATCAGTGTCATATGGTTAGTAGCAGCATGATGAGTGGATTTAGGGACGATGACTCTAAGTGAAGTAAGTCACACAGAAAAGGACACTTATCCTAAGATATCACTTATAGAGGGAATGTCAAAATCGCTACACCTGAACTGAATTCCAAAACAGAACAGAGTCACACATTTAGAAAACACACTATGGCTGCTTAACGGGAAAGGTGAGGTGGGGCGATGCATAAAACAAGGGTTTGAAATTAGCTCAGATACCGTTCCAGAAGCCAAATATGTAACAGACAAGACCTACTCCCTGCTCAGTGAACTGGACTCAACGCCCCCTATTCACCGCCCAAGAATATATCTGACTAGTAAGAGTCTTAAAACCTATGTATTGATATCTCTCTGGAAGTGAATCAAGAGGGTGTAAAGCGGCATAAACACAGCAGGGAAAAGCAGCTAAACCCCATTATAAAAATAGATTACTTAAAAAAAACCCCATTAAACAAACACAGTGAAAGAGAGAGATATTCTTACAAAATCCGTTCAGGGGCTCTGATGCAACCTGGATTGACCATATCTAGACCCACAGCTGGATGAGACATAAGGCTGGACACTCTTGGGGCTGAGAGGATTGGTCAGGTTGGGTGAGCAAACGCAGACCCTTTAAAGTAATACTGCGTGGTACCCATGCCATGGGTCCCAAATCTCCAGGTTCAGGGGCATCTTCCTACATCGAAAACATGCCTGGGAAACCCAGAAGATGGTACACCGTGTGATCGGGAAAGGTTTCTAAAACGCACCTCATTTCTCCTCTCCTTGTGCTCGGGTTCGCCATTCCAGTCGCTTCACTAACAATCTCCCTACTTGGAGAATCAGCACCGTTGACCTCCTGTTTCTTACAGCTCGCAATTTGTCCTGAGGATGAACGGGAAGAGGGGGAACCAATGAGAGACTAGCTCTAGGTGTTGGGACAGGCACAGGTCACTCTATTTTCCCATCAGGAAGAAGAATGAACCACAGGCTTAGCCTGCCCCCCGGAACCAGAATAGGGCCTGAAGCAATCCTGCGCTTTTGCGGCCAGCTCCCAAAAAAGCGAGTTGACAAATGGAGCTCAGGGGCACTGCAATTCACAAACCTGCAGACTTATAAATGAGAACTCTCGTCCACAAATATATTGAGGGAAGGCAACGAAGAGGATTTGAAAGCAAGGCAGAATTGCACGAAACAGATTTCAGGAGGTGGATTCCACTCGCCTGAAAAGCACATGAAAAGCGGCAAAGCGTTGACAATGATGCCCTTGGCCAAAAAGGGCGTATGCGTTTTTTCCTGAATATATTCAGGAAAAAACGCATACGCCCTTTTTGGCCAACCACGCAAGCCGGAAAGGCAAATCGGCGCCACAAAGAAGTCTCACTTGCCAGCGGTCAAAAGGGCCATGCTGAAAAAAGTGTAAAAATCAGAAATGCAGGACAGGCCATGGAGACATGGGAGCCTTGCTACGCTGATGGGTGGGATGGAAATTGCCAACAGCCACTCTGGAGAAGTGTACGCTGCGTCCTGAAATATGTAATAGACACAGCTTAGAGAGCATAGGGCACTTCCACTTATGGGCGTAGAAATCGGGAAACCTAAAAATCAACAAGACACAGGCACCCCAAAGTTTAGGGCTGCTCTGTTTCCAAGAACCTCAACTTCAGTACACCTTAAACATCCCAGGAAAGAGAAAAATTGATAAAGAAGCTGTGGTACTTATGCACAATGGAATATCACTCAGCCATGAAATCAGTGTCACATGGCTAGTAGCAGCATGATGAGTGGATTTAGGGACGATGACTCTAAGTGAAGTAAGTCACACAGAAAAGGACACTTATCCTAAGATATCACTTATAGAGGGAATGTCAAAATCGCTACACCTGAACTGAATTCCAAAACAGAACAGAGTCACACATTTAGAAAACACACTATGGCTGCTTAACGGGAAAGGTGAGGTGGGGAGATGCAAAAAACAAGGGTTTGAAATTAGCTCAGATACCTTTCCAGAAGCCAAATATGTAATAGACAAGACCTACTCCCTGCTCAGTGAACTGGACTCAACGTCCCCTATTCACCGCCCAAGAATATATCTGACTACTACGAGTCTTAAAACCTATGTATTGATATCTCTCTGGCAGTGAATCAAGAGGGTGTAAAGCAGCATAAACACAGCAGGGAAAAGCAGCTAAACCCCATTATAAAAATAGATTACTTAAAAAAAACCCCATTAAACAAAGACAGTGAAAGAGAGAGAAATTCTTACAAAATCCGTTCAGGGGCTCTGATGCAACCTGGATTGACCATATCTAGACCCACAGCTGGATGAGACATAAGGCTGGACACTCTTGGGGCTGAGAGGATTGGTGAGGTTGGGTGAGCAAACGCAGACCCTTTAAAGTAATACTGCGTGGTACCCATGCCATGGGTCCCAAATCTCCAGGTTCAAGGGCATCTTCCTACATGGAAAACATGCCTGGGAAACCCAGAAGATGGTACACCGTGTGATCGGGAAAGGTTTCTAAAACGCCCCTCATTTCTCCTCTCCTTGTGCTCGGGTTCGCCATTCCAGCCGCTTCCCTAACAATCTCCCTACTTGGAGAATCAGCACCGTTGACCTCCTGTTTCGTACAGCTCGGAATTTGTCCTGAGGATGAACGGGAAGAGGGGGAACCAATGAGAGACTAGCTCTAGGTGTTGGGACAGGCACAGGTCACTCTATTTTCCCATCAGGAAGAAGAATGAACCACAGGCTTAGCCTGCCCCCCGGAACCAGAATAGGGCCTGAAGCAATCCTGGGCTTTTGCGGCCAGCTCCCAAAAAAGCGAGTTGACAAATGGAGCTCAGGGGCACTGCAATTCACAAACCTGCAGACTTATAAATGATAACTCTCGTCCACAAATATATTGAGGGAAGGCAACGAAGAGGATTTGAAAGCAAGGCAGAATTGCAGGAAACAGATTTCAGGAGGTAGATTCGACTCACCTTGAAAGCACATGAAAAGCGGCAAAGCGTTGACAATGATGCCCTTGGCCAAAAAGGGCGTATGCGTTTTTTCCTGAATATATTCAGGAAAAAACGCATACGCCCTTTTTGGCCAACCAAGCAAGCCAGAAAGGCAAATCGGCGCTACAAAGAAGTCTCACTTGCCAGCGGTCAAAAGGGCCATGCTGAAAAAAGTGTAAAAACCAGAAATGCAGGACAGGCCATGGAGACATGGGAGCCTTGCTACGCTGATGGGCGGGGTGGAAATTGCCAACAGCCACTCTGGAGAAGTGTACGCTGTGTCCTGAAACATGTAATAAACACAGCTTAGAGAGCATAGGGCACTTCCACTCATGGGCGTAGAAATCGGGAAACCTAAAAATCAACAAGACACAGGCACCCCAAAGTTTAGGGCTGCTCTGTTTCCAAAAACCTCCACTTCGGTACACCTTAAATATCCCAGGAAAGAGAAAAATGGATAAAGAAGTTGTGGTACTTATGCACAATGGAATATCACTCAGGCATAAAATCAGTGTCATATGGTTAGTAGCAGCATGATGAGTGGATTTAGGGACGATGACTCTAAGTGAAGTAAGTCACACAGAAAAGGACACTTATCCTAAGATATCACTTATAGAGGGAATGTCAAAATCGCTACACCTGAACTGAATTCCAAAACAGAACAGAGTCACACATTTAGAAAACACACTATGGCTGCTTAACGGGAAAGGTGAGGTGGGGCGATGCATAAAACAAGGGTTTGAAATTAGCTCAGATACCGTTCCAGAAGCCAAATATGTAACAGACAAGACCTACTCCCTGCTCAGTGAACTGGACTCAACGCCCCCTATTCACCGCCCAAGAATATATCTGACTAGTAAGAGTCTTAAAACCTATGTATTGATATCTCTCTGGAAGTGAATCAAGAGGGTGTAAAGCGGCATAAACACAGCAGGGAAAAGCAGCTAAACCCCATTATAAAAATAGATTACTTAAAAAAAACCCCATTAAACAAACACAGTGAAAGAGAGAGATATTCTTACAAAATCCGTTCAGGGGCTCTGATGCAACCTGGATTGACCATATCTAGACCCACAGCTGGATGAGACATAAGGCTGGACACTCTTGGGGCTGAGAGGATTGGTCAGGTTGGGTGAGCAAACGCAGACCCTTTAAAGTAATACTGCGTGGTACCCATGCCATGGGTCCCAAATCTCCAGGTTCAGGGGCATCTTCCTACATCGAAAACATGCCTGGGAAACCCAGAAGATGGTACACCGTGTGATCGGGAAAGGTTTCTAAAACGCACCTCATTTCTCCTCTCCTTGTGCTCGGGTTCGCCATTCCAGTCGCTTCACTAACAATCTCCCTACTTGGAGAATCAGCACCGTTGACCTCCTGTTTCGTACAGCTCGGAATTTGTCCTGAGGATGAACGGGAAGAGGGGGAACCAATGAGACACTAGCTCTAGGTGTTGGGACAGGCACAGGTCACTCTATTTTCTCATCAGGAAGAAGAATGAACCACAGGCTCAGCCTGACCCCCGGAACCAGAATAGGGCCTGAAGCAATCCTGCGCTTTTGCGGCCAGCTCCCAAAAAAGCGAGTTGACAAATGGAGCTCAGGGGCACTGCAATTCTCAAACCTGCAGAGTTATAAATGATAACTCTCGTCCACAAATATATTGAGGGAAGGCAACGAAGAGGATTTGAAAGCAAGGCAGAATTGCAGGAAACAGAATTCAGGAGGTAGATTCGACTCACCTTGAAAGCACATGAAAAGCGGCAAAGCGTTGACAATGATGCCCTTGGCCAAAAAGGGCGTATGCGTTTTTTCCTGAATATATTCAGGAAAAAACGCATACGCCCTTTTTGGCCAACCAAGCAAGCCAGAAAGGCAAATCGGCGCTCCAAAGAAGTCTCGCATGCCAGCGGTCAGAAGGGCCATGCTGAAAAAAGTGTAAAAACCAGAAATGCAGGACAGGCCATGGAGACATGGGAGCCTTGATACGCTGATGGGCGGGATGGAAATTGCCAACAGCCACTCTGGAGAAGTGTACGCTGTGTCCTGTAATATGTAATAGACACAGCTTAGAGAGCATAGGGCACTTCCACTCATGGGCGTAGAAATCGGGAAACCTAAAAATCAACAAGACACAGGCACCCCAAAGTTTAGGGCTGCTCTGTTTCCAAGAACCTCCACTTCGGTACACCTTAAATATCCCAGGAAAGAGAAAAAATGGATAAAGAAGTTGTGGTACTTATGCACAATGGAATATCACTCAGGCATAAAATCAGTGTCATATGGTTAGTAGCAGCATGATGAGTGGATTTAGGGACGATGACTCTAAGTGAAGTAAGTCACACAGAAAAGGACACTTATCCTAAGATATCACTTATAGAGGGAATGTCAAAATCGCTACACCTGAACTGAATTCCAAAACAGAACAGAGTCACACATTTAGAAAACACACTATGGCTGCTTAACGGGAAAGGTGAGGTGGGGCGATGCATAAAACAAGGGTTTGAAATTAGCTCAGATACCGTTCCAGAAGCCAAATATGTAACAGACAAGACCTACTCCCTGCTCAGTGAACTGGACTCAACGCCCCCTATTCACCGCCCAAGAATATATCTGACTAGTAAGAGTCTTAAAACCTATGTATTGATATCTCTCTGGAAGTGAATCAAGAGGGTGTAAAGCGGCATAAACACAGCAGGGAAAAGCAGCTAAACCCCATTATAAAAATAGATTACTTAAAAAAAACCCCATTAAACAAACACAGTGAAAGAGAGAGATATTCTTACAAAATCCGTTCAGGGGCTCTGATGCAACCTTGATTGACCATATCTAGACCCACAGCTGGATGAGACATAAGGCTGGACACTCTTGGGGCTGAGAGGATTGGTCAGGTTGGGTGAGCAAACGCAGACCCTTTAAAGTAATACTGCGTGGTACCCATGCCATGGGTCCCAAATCTCCAGGTTCAGGGGCATCTTCCTACATCGAAAACATGCCTGGGAAACCCAGAAGATGGTACACCGTGTGATCGGGAAAGGTTTCTAAAACGCACCTCATTTCTCCTCTCCTTGTGCTCGGGTTCGCCATTCCAGTCGCTTCACTAACAATCTCCCTACTTGGAGAATCAGCACCGTTGACCTCCTGTTTCGTACAGCTCGGAATTTGTCCTGAGGATGAACGGGAAGAGGGGGAACCAATGAGACACTAGCTCTAGGTGTTGGGACAGGCACAGGTCACTCTATTTTCTCATCAGGAAGAAGAATGAACCACAGGCTCAGCCTGACCCCCGGAACCAGAATAGGGCCTGAAGCAATCCTGCGCTTTTGCGGCCAGCTCCCAAAAAAGCAAGTTGACAAATGGAGCTCAGGGGCACTGCAATTCTCAAACCTGCAGAGTTATAAATGATAACTCTCGTCCACAAATATATTGAGGGAAGGCAACGAAGAGGATTTGAAAGCAAGGCAGAATTGCAGGAAACAGATTTCAGGAGGTAGATTCGACTCGCCTTGAAAGCACATGAAAAGCGGCAAAGCGTTGACAATGATGCCCTTGGCCAAAAAGGGCGTATGCGTTTTTTCCTGAATATATTCAGGAAAAAACGCATACGCCCTTTTTGGCCAACCAAGCAAGCCGGAAAGGCAAATCGGCGCTACAAAGAAGTCTCACTTGCCAGCGGTCAAAAGGGCCATGCTGAAAAAAGTGTAAAAACCAGAAATGCAGGACAGGCCATGGAGACATGGGAGCCTTGCTACGCTGATGGGCGGGGTGGAAATTGCCAACAGCCACTCTGGAGAAGTGTACGCTGTGTCCTGAAACATGTAATAAACACAGCTTAGAGAGCATAGGGCACTTCCACTCATGGGCGTAGAAATCGGGAAACCTAAAAATCAACAAGACACAGGCACCCCAAAGTTTAGGGCTGCTCTGTTTCCAAGAACCTCCACTTCGGTACACCTTAAATATCCCAGGAAAGAGAAAAATGGATAAAGAAGTTGTGGTACTTATGCACAATGGAATATCACTCAGGCATAAAATCAGTGTCATATGGTTAGTAGCAGCATGATGAGTGGATTTAGGGACGATGACTCTAAGTGAAGTAAGTCACACAGAAAAGGACACTTATCCTAAGATATCACTTATAGAGGGAATGTCAAAATCGCTACACCTGAACTGAATTCCAAAACAGAACAGAGTCACACATTTAGAAAACACACTATGGCTGCTTAACGGGAAAGGTGAGATGGGGCGATGCAAAAAACAAGGGTTTGAAATTAGCTCAGATACCGTTCCACAAGCCAAATATGTAATAGACAAGACCAACTCCCTGCTCAGTGAACTGGACTCAACGCCCCCTATTCACCGCCCAAGAATATATCTGACTAGTAAGAGTCTTAAAACCTATGTATTGATATCTCTCTGGAAGTGAATCAAGAGGGTGTAAAGCGGCATAAACACAGCAGGGAAAAGCAGCTAAACCCCATTATAAAAATAGATTACTTAAAAAAAACCCCATTAAACAAACACAGTGAAAGAGAGAGATATTCTTACAAAATCCGTTCAGGGGCTCTGATGCAACCTTGATTGACCATATCTAGACCCACAGCTGGATGAGACATAAGGCTGGACACTCTTGGGGCTGAGAGGATTGGTCAGGTTGGGTGAGCAAACGCAGACCCTTTAAAGTAATACTGCGTGGTACCCATGCCATGGGTCCCAAATCTCCAGGTTCAGGGGCATCTTCCTACATCGAAAACATGCCTGGGAAACCCAGAAGATGGTACACCGTGTGATCGGGAAAGGTTTCTAAAACGCACCTCATTTCTCCTCTCCTTGTGCTCGGGTTCGCCATTCCAGTCGCTTCACTAACAATCTCCCTACTTGGAGAATCAGCACCGTTGACCTCCTGTTTCGTACAGCTCGGAATTTGTCCTGAGGATGAACGGGAAGAGGGGGAACCAATGAGACACTAACTCTAGGTGTTGGGACAGGCACAGGTCACTCTATTTTCTCATCAGGAAGAAGAATGAACCACAGGCTCAGCCTGACCCCCAGAACCAGAATAGGGCCTGAAGCAATCCTGCGCTTTTGCGGCCAGCTCCCAAAAAAGCGAGTTGACAATGGAGCTCAGGGGCACTGCAATTCTCAAACCTGCTGAGTTATAAATGATAACTCTCGTCCACAAATATATTGAGGGAAGGCAACGAAGAGGATTTGAAAGCAAGGCAGAATTGCAGGAAACAGAATTCAGGAGGTAGATTCGACTCACCTTGAAAGCACATGAAAAGCGGCAAAGCGTTGACAATGATGCCCTTGGCCAAAAAGGGCGTATGCGTTTTTTCCTGAATATATTCAGGAAAAAACGCATACGCCCTTTTTGGCCAACCACGCAAGCCGGAAAGGCAAATCGGCGCTACAAAGAAGTCTCGCTTGCCAGCGGTCAGAAGGGCCATGCTGAAAAAAGTGTAAAAACCAGAAATGCAGGACAGGCCATGGAGACATGGGAGCCTTGCTACGCTGATGGGCGGGATGGAAATTTCCAACAGCCGCTCTGGAGAAGTGTACGCTGCGTCCTGAAACATGTAATAGACACAGCTTAGAGAGCATAGGGCACTTCCACTCATGGGCGTAGAAATCGGGAAACCTAAAAATCAACAAGACACAGGCACCCCAAAGTTTAGGGCTGCTCTGTTTCCAAGAACCTCCACTTCAGTACACCTTAAATATCCCAGGAAAGAGAAAAATTGATAAAGAAGCTGTGGTACTTATGCACAATGGAATATCACTCAGCCATGAAATCAGTGTCATATGGCTAGTAGCAGCATGATGAGTGGATTTAGGGACGATGACTCTAAGTGAAGTAAGTCACACAGAAAAGGACACTTATCCTAAGATATCACTCATAGAGGGAATGTCAAAATCGCTACACCTGAACTGAATTCCAAAACAGAACAGAGTCACACATTTAGAAAACACACTATGGCTGCTTAACGGGAAAGGTGAGGTGGGGCGATGCAAAAAACAAGGGTTTGAAATTAGCTCAGATACCGTTCCACAAGCCAAATATGTAATAGACAAGACCTATTCCCTGCTCAGTCAACTGGACTCAACGTCCCCTATTCACGGCCCAAGAATATATCTGACTACTAAGAGTCTTAAAACCTATGTATTGATATCTCTCTGGCAGTGAATCAAGAGGGTGTAAAGCGGCATAAACACAGCAGGGAAAAGCAGCTAAACCCCATTATAAAAATAGATTACTTAAAAAAAACCCCATTAAACAAAGACAGTGAAAGAGAGAGAAATTCTTACAAAATCCGTTCAGGGGCTCTGATGCAACCTGGATTGACCATATCTAGACCCACAGCTGGATGAGACAGAAGGCTGGACACTCTTGGGGCTGAGAGGATTGGTGAGGTTGGGTGAGCAAACGCAGACCCTTTAAAGTAATACTGCGTGGTACCCATGCCATGGGTCCCAAATCTCCAGGTTCAAGGGCATCTTCCTACATCGAAAACATGCCTGGGAAACCCAGAAGATGGTACACCGTGTGATCGGGAAAGGTTTCTAAAACGCACCTCATTTCTCCTCTCCTTGTGCTCGGGTTCGCCATTCCAGCCGCTTCACTAACAATCTCCCTACTTGGAGAATCAGCACCGTTGACCTCCTGTTTCTTACAGCTCGCAATTTGTCCTGAGGATGAACGGGAAGAGGGGGAACCAATGAGAGACTAGCTCTAGCTGTTGGGACAGGCACAGGTCACTCTATTTTCCCATCAGGAAGAAGAATGAACCACAGGCTTAGCCTGCCCCCCGGAACCAGAATAGGGCCTGAAGCAATCCTGCGCTTTTGCGGCCAGCTCCCAAAAAAGCGAGTTGACAAATGGAGCTCAGGGGCACTGCAATTCACAAACCTGCAGAGTTATAAATGATAACTCTCGTCCACAAATATATTGAGGGAAGGCAACGAAGAGGATTTGAAAGCAAGGCAGAATTGCACGAAACAGATTTCAGGAGGTGGATTCCACTCGCCTGAAAAGCACATGAAAAGCGGCAAAGCGTTGACAATGATGCCCTTGGCCAAAAAGGGCGTATGCGTTTTTTCCTGAATATATTCAGGAAAAAACGCATACGCCCTTTTTGGCCAACCACGCAAGCCGGAAAGGCAAATCGGCGCCACAAAGAAGTCTCACTTGCCAGCGGTCAAAAGGGCCATGCTGAAAAAAGTGTAAAAATCAGAAATGCAGGACAGGCCATGGAGACATGGGAGCCTTGCTACGCTGATGGGTGGGATGGAAATTGCCAACAGCCACTCTGGAGAAGTGTACGCTGCGTCCTGAAATATGTAATAGACACAGCTTAGAGAGCATAGGGCACTTCCACTTATGGGCGTAGAAATCGGGAAACCTAAAAATCAACAAGACACAGGCACCCCAAAGTTTAGGGCTGCTCTGTTTCCAAGAACCTCAACTTCAGTACACCTTAAACATCCCAGGAAAGAGAAAAATTGATAAAGAAGCTGTGGTACTTATGCACAATGGAATATCACTCAGCCATGAAATCAGTGTCACATGGCTAGTAGCAGCATGATGAGTGGATTTAGGGACGATGACTCTAAGTGAAGTAAGTCACACAGAAAAGGACACTTATCCTAAGATATCACTTATAGAGGGAATGTCAAAATCGCTACACCTGAACTGAATTCCAAAACAGAACAGAGTCACACATTTAGAAAACACACTATGGCTGCTTAACGGGAAAGGTGAGGTGGGGAGATGCAAAAAACAAGGATTTGAAATTAGCTCAGATACCTTTCCAGAAGCCAAATATGTAATAGACAAGACCTACTCCCTGCTCAGTGAACTGGACTCAACGTCCCCTATTCACCGCCCAAGAATATATATGACTACTACGAGTCTTAAAACCTATGTATTGATATCTCTCTGGCAGTGAATCAAGAGGGTGTAAAGCGGCATAAACACAGCAGGGAAAAGCAGCTAAACCCCATTATAAAAATAGATTACTTAAAAAAAACCCCATTAAACAAAGACAGTGAAAGAGAGAGAAATTCTTACAAAATCCGTTCAGGGGCTCTGATGCAACCTGGATTGACCATATCTAGACCCACAGCTGGATGAGACATAAGGCTGGACACTCTTGGGGCTGAGAGGATTGGTGAGGTTGGGTGAGCAAACGCAGACCCTTTAAAGTAATACTGCGTGGTACCCATGCCATGGGTCCCAAATCTCCAGGTTCAAGGGCATCTTCCTACATGGAAAACATGCCTGGGAAACCCAGAAGATGGTACACCGTGTGATCGGGCAAGGTTTCTAAAACGCCCCTCATTTCTCCTCTCCTTGTGCTCGGGTTCGCCATTCCAGCCGCTTCCCTAACAATCTCCCTACTTGGAGAATCAGCACCGTTGACCTCCTGTTTCGTACAGCTCGCAATTTGTCCTGAGGATGAACGGGAAGAGGGGGAACCAATGAGAGACTAGCTCTAGGTGTTGGGACAGGCACAGGTCACTCTATTTTCCCATCAGGAAGAAGAATGAACCACAGGCTTAGCCTGCCCCCCGGAACCAGAATAGGGCCTGAAGCAATCCTGGGCTTTTGCGGCCAGCTCCCAAAAAAGCGAGTTGACAAATGGAGCTCAGGGGCACTGCAATTCACAAACCTGCAGACTTATAAATGATAACTCTCGTCCACAAATATATTGAGGGAAGGCAACGAAGAGGATTTGAAAGCAAGGCAGAATTGCAGGAAACAGATTTCAGGAGGTAGATTCGACTCACCTTGAAAGCACATGAAAAGCGGCAAAGCGTTGACAATGATGCCCTTGGCCAAAAAGGGCGTATGCGTTTTTTCCTGAATATATTCAGGAAAAAACGCATACGCCCTTTTTGGCCAACCAAGCAAGCCAGAAAGGCAAATCGGCGCTCCAAAGAAGTCTCGCTTGCCAGCGGTCAGAAGGGCCATGCTGAAAAAAGTGTAAAAACCAGAAATGCAGGACAGGCCATGGAGACATGGGAGCCTTGCTACGCTGATGGGCGGGATGGAAATTGCCAACAGCCACTCTGGAGAAGTGTACGCTGTGTCCTGTAATATGTAATAGACACAGCTTAGAGAGCATAGGGCACTTCCACTCATGGGCGTAGAAATCGGGAAACCTAAAAATCAACAAGACACAGGCACCCCAAAGTTTAGGGCTGCTCTGCTTCCAAAAACCTCCACTTCGGTACACCTTAAATATCCCAGGAAAGAGAAAAATGGATAAAGAAGTAGTGGTACTTATGCACAATGGAATGTCACTCAGCCATGAAATCAGTGTCATAAGGCTAGTAGCAGCATGATGAGTGGATTTAGGGACGATGACTCTAAGTGAAGTAAGTCACACCGAAAAGGACACTTATCCTAAGATATCAGTTATAGAGGGAATGTCAAAATCGCTACACCTGAACTGAATTCCAAAACAGAACAGCGTCACACATTTAGAAAACACACTATGGCTGCTTAACGGGAAAGGTGAGGCGGGGTGATGCATAAAACAAGGGTTTGACTTTAGCTCAGATACCTTTCCAGAAGCCAAATATGTAATAGACAAGACCTACTCCCTGCTCAGTGAACTGGACTCAACACCCCCTATTCACCGCCCAAGAATGTATCTGACTAGTAAGAGTCTTAAAACCTATGTATTGATATCTCTCTGGAAGTGAATCAAGAGGGTGTAAAGCGGCATAAACACAGCAGGGAAAAGCAGCTAAACCCCATTATAAAAATAGATTCCTTACCAAAAAAACCCCATAAAACAAAGACAGTGAAAGAGAGTGAAATTCTTACAAACTCCTTTCAGGGGCACTGATGCAACCTGGATTGACCATATCTAGACCCACAGCTGGATGAGACATAAGGCTGGACACTCTTGGGGCTGAGAGGATTGGTGAGGTTGGGTGAGCAAACGCAGACCCTTTAAAGTAATACTGCGTGGTACCCATGCCATGGGTCCCAAATCTCCAGGTTCAAGGGCATCTTCCTACATCGAAAACATGCCTGGGAAACCCAGAAGATGGTACACCGTGTGATCGGGAAAGGTTTCTAAAACGCACCTCATTTCTCCTCTCCTTGTGCTCGGGTTCGCCATTCCAGCCGCTTCACTAACAATCTCCCTACTTGGAGAATCAGCACCGTTGACCTCCTGTTTCTTACAGCTCGCAATTTGTCCTGAGGATGAACGGGAAGAGGGGGAACCAATGAGAGACTAGCTCTAGGTGTTGGGACAGGCACAGGTCACTCTATTTTCCCATCAGGAAGAAGAATGAACCACAGGCTTAGCCTGCCCCCCGGAACCAGAATAGGGCCTGAAGCAATCCTGGGCTTTTGCGGCCAGCTCCCAAAAAAGCGAGTTGACAAATGGAGCTCAGGGGCACTGCAATTCACAAACCTGCAGACTTATAAATGATAACTCTCGTCCACAAATATATTGAGGGAAGGCAACGAAGAGGATTTGAAAGCAAGGCAGAATTGCAGGAAACAGATTTCAGGAGGTAGATTCGACTCGCCTTGAAAGCACATGAAAAGCGGCAAAGCGTTGACAATGATGCCCTTGGCCAAAAAGGGCGTATGCGTTTTTTCCTGAATATATTCAGGAAAAAACGCATACGCCCTTTTTGGCCAACCAAGCAAGCCGGAAAGGCAAATCGGCGCTACAAAGAAGTCTCACTTGCCAGCGGTCAAAAGGGCCATGCTGAAAAAAGTGTAAAAACCAGAAATGCAGGACAGGCCATGGAGACATGGGAGCCTTGCTACGCTGATGGGCGGGGTGGAAATTGCCAACAGCCACTCTGGAGAAGTGTACGCTGTGTCCTGAAACATGTAATAAACACAGCTTAGAGAGCATAGGGCACTTCCACTCATGGGCGTAGAAATCGGGAAACCTAAAAATCAACAAGACACAGGCACCCCAAAGTTTAGGGCTGCTCTGTTTCCAAAAACCTCCACTTCGGTACACCTTAAATATCCCAGGAAAGAGAAAAATGGATAAAGAAGTTGTGGTACTTATGCACAATGGAATATCACTCAGGCATAAAATCAGTGTCATATGGTTAGTAGCAGCATGATGAGTGGATTTAGGGACGATGACTCTAAGTGAAGTAAGTCACACAGAAAAGGACACTTATCCTAAGATATCACTTATAGAGGGAATGTCAAAATCGCTACACCTGAACTGAATTCCAAAACAGAACAGAGTCACACATTTAGAAAACACACTATGGCTGCTTAACGGGAAAGGTGAGGTGGGGCGATGCATAAAACAAGGGTTTGAAATTAGCTCAGATACCGTTCCAGAAGCCAAATATGTAACAGACAAGACCTACTCCCTGCTCAGTGAACTGGACTCAACGCCCCCTATTCACCGCCCAAGAATATATCTGACTAGTAAGAGTCTTAAAACCTATGTATTGATATCTCTCTGGAAGTGAATCAAGAGGGTGTAAAGCGGCATAAACACAGCAGGGAAAAGCAGCTAAACCCCATTATAAAAATAGATTACTTAAAAAAAACCCCATTAAACAAACACAGTGAAAGAGAGAGATATTCTTACAAAATCCGTTCAGGGGCTCTGATGCAACCTGGATTGACCATATCTAGACCCACAGCTGGATGAGACATAAGGCTGGACACTCTTGGGGCTGAGAGGATTGGTCAGGTTGGGTGAGCAAACGCAGACCCTTTAAAGTAATACTGCGTGGTACCCATGCCATGGGTCCCAAATCTCCAGGTTCAGGGGCATCTTCCTACATCGAAAACATGCCTGGGAAACCCAGAAGATGGTACACCGTGTGATCGGGAAAGGTTTCTAAAACGCACCTCATTTCTCCTCTCCTTGTGCTCGGGTTCGCCATTCCAGTCGCTTCACTAACAATCTCCCTACTTGGAGAATCAGCACCGTTGACCTCCTGTTTCGTACAGCTCGGAATTTGTCCTGAGGATGAACGGGAAGAGGGGGAACCAATGAGAGACTAGCTCTAGGTGTTGGGACAGGCACAGGTCACTCTATTTTCTCATCAGGAAGAAGAATGAACCACAGGCTCAGCCTGACCCCCGGAACCAGAATAGGGCCTGAAGCAATCCTGCGCTTTTGCGGCCAGCTCCCAAAAAAGCGAGTTGACAAATGGAGCTCAGGGGCACTGCAATTCTCAAACCTGCAGAGTTATAAATGATAACTCTCGTCCACAAATATATTGAGGGAAGGCAACGAAGAGGATTTGAAAGCAAGGCAGAATTGCAGGAAACAGAATTCAGGAGGTAGATTCGACTCACCTTGAAAGCACATGAAAAGCGGCAAAGCGTTGACAATGATGCCCTTGGCCAAAAAGGGCGTATGCGTTTTTTCCTGAATATATTCAGGAAAAAACGCATACGCCCTTTTTGGCCAACCAAGCAAGCCAGAAAGGCAAATCGGCGCTCCAAAGAAGTCTCGCTTGCCAGCGGTCAGAAGGGCCATGCTGAAAAAAGTGTAAAAACCAGAAATGCAGGACAGGCCATGGAGACATGGGAGCCTTGCTACGCTGATGGGCGGGATGGAAATTGCCAACAGCCACTCTGGAGAAGTGTACGCTGTGTCCTGTAATATGTAATAGACACAGCTTAGAGAGCATAGGGCACTTCCACTCATGGGCGTAGAAATCGGGAAACCTAAAAATCAACAAGACACAGGCACCCCAAAGTTTAGGGCTGCTCTGTTTCCAAAAACCTCCACTTCGGTACACCTTAAATATCCCAGGAAAGAGAAAAATGGATAAAGAAGTAGTGGTACTTATGCACAATGGAATGTCACTCAGCCATGAAATCAGTGTCATAAGGCTAGTAGCAGCATGATGAGTGGATTTAGGGACGATGACTCTAAGTGAAGTAAGTCACACAGAAAAGGACACTTATCCTAAGATATCACTTAGAGAGGGAATGTCAACTTCGCTACACCTGAACTGAATTCCAAAACAGAACAGAGTCACACATTTAGAAAACACACTATGGCTGCTTAACTGGAAAGGTGAGGCGGGGTGATGCATAAAACAAGGGTTTGACTTTAGCTCAGATACCTTTCCAGAAGCCAAATATGTAATAGACAAGACCTACTCCCTGCTCAGTGAACTGGACTCAACACCCCCTATTCACCGCCCAAGAATGTATCTGACTAGTAAGAGTCTTAAAACCTATGTATTGATATCTCTCTGGAAGTGAATCAAGAGGGTGTAAAGCGGCATAAACACAGCAGGGAAAAGCAGCTAAACCCCATTATAAAAATAGATTCCTTACCAAAAAAAACCCATAAAACAAAGACAGTGAAAGAGAGAGAAATTCTTACAAACTCCTTTCAGGGGCACTGATGCAACCTGGATTGACCATATCTAGACCCACAGCTGGATGAGACATAAGGCTGGACACTCTTGGGGCTGAGAGGATTGGTGAGGTTGGGTGAGCAAACGCAGACCCTTTAAAGTAATACTGCGTGGTACCCATGCCATGGGTCCCAAATCTCCAGGTTCAAGGGCATCTTCCTACGTCGAAAACATGCCTGGGAAACCCAGAAGACGGTACACCGTGTGATCGGGAAAGGTTTCTAAAACGCACCTCATTTCTCCTCTCCTTGTGCTCGGGTTCGCCATTCCAGCCGCTTCACTAACAATCTCCCTACTTGGAGAATCAGCACCGTTGACCTCCTGTTTCTTACAGCTCGCAATTTGTCCTGAGGATGAACGGGAAGAGGGGGAACCAATGAGAGACTAGCTCTAGGTGTTGGGACAGGCACAGGTCACTCTATTTTCTCATCAGGAAGAAGAATGAACCACAGGCTTAGCCTGCCCCCCGGAACCAGAATAGGGCCTGAAGCAATCCTGGGCTTTTGCGGCCAGCTCCCAAAAAAGCGAGTTGACAAATGGAGCTCAGGGGCACTGCAATTCACAAACCTGCAGACTTATAAATGATAACTCTCGTCCACAAATATATTGAGGGAAGGCAACGAAGAGGATTTGAAAGCAAGGCAGAATTGCAGGAAACAAATTTCAGGAGGTAGATTCGACTCGCCTTGAAAGCACATGAAAAGCGGCAAAGCGTTGACAATGATGCCCTTGGCCAAAAAGGGCGTATGCGTTTTTTCCTGAATATATTCAGGAAAAAACGCATACGCCCTTTTTGGCCAACCAAGCAAGCCGGAAAGGCAAATCGGCGCTCCAAAGAAGTCTCACTTGCCAGCGGTCAAAAGGGCCATGCTGAAAAAAGTGTAAAAACCAGAAATGCAGGACAGGCCATGGAGACATGGGAGCCTTGCTACGCTGATGGGCGGGGTGGAAATTGCCAACAGCCACTCTGGAGAAGTGTACGCTGTGTCCTGAAACATGTAATAAACACAGCTTAGAGAGCATAGGGCACTTCCACTCATGGGCGTAGAAATCGGGAAACCTAAAAATCAACAAGACACAGGCACCCCAAAGTTTAGGGCTGCTCTGTTTCCAAAAACCTCCACTTCGGTACACCTTAAATATCCCAGGAAAGAGAAAAATGGATAAAGAAGTTGTGGTACTTATGCACAATGGAATATCACTCAGGCATAAAATCAGTGTCATATGGTTAGTAGCAGCATGATGAGTGGATTTAGGGACGATGACTCTAAGTGAAGTAAGTCACACAGAAAAGGACACTTATCCTAAGATATCACTTATAGAGGGAATGTCAAAATCGCTACACCTGAACTGAATTCCAAAACAGAACAGAGTCACACATTTAGAAAACACACTATGGCTGCTTAACGGGAAAGGTGAGGTGGGGCGATGCATAAAACAAGGGTTTGAAATTAGCTCAGATACCGTTCCAGAAGCCAAATATGTAACAGACAAGACCTACTCCCTGCTCAGTGAACTGGACTCAACGCCCCCTATTCACCGCCCAAGAATATATCTGACTAGTAAGAGTCTTAAAACCTATGTATTGATATATCTCTGGAAGTGAATCAAGAGGGTGTAAAGCGGCATAAACACAGCAGGGAAAAGCAGCTAAACCCCATTATAAAAATAGATTACTTAAAAAAAACCCCATTAAACAAACACAGTGAAAGAGAGAGATATTCTTACAAAATCCGTTCAGGGGCTCTGATGCAACCTGGATTGACCATATCTAGACCCACAGCTGGATGAGACATAAGGCTGGACACTCTTGGGGCTGAGAGGATTGGTCAGGTTGGGTGAGCAAACGCAGACCCTTTAAAGTAATACTGCGTGGTACCCATGCCATGGGTCCCAAATCTCCAGGTTCAGGGGCATCTTCCTACATCGAAAACATGCCTGGGAAACCCAGAAGATGGTACACCGTGTGATCGGGAAAGGTTTCTAAAACGCACCTCATTTCTCCTCTCCTTGTGCTCGGGTTCGCCATTCCAGTCGCTTCACTAACAATCTCCCTACTTGGAGAATCAGCACCGTTGACCTCCTGTTTCGTACAGCTCGGAATTTGTCCTGAGGATGAACGGGAAGAGGGGGAACCAATGAGACACTAGCTCTAGGTGTTGGGACAGGCACAGGTCACTCTATTTTCTCATCAGGAAGAAGAATGAACCACAGGCTCAGCCTGACCCCCGGAACCAGAATAGGGCCTGAAGCAATCCTGCGCTTTTGCGGCCAGCTCCCAAAAAAGCAAGTTGACAAATGGAGCTCAGGGGCACTGCAATTCTCAAACCTGCAGAGTTATAAATGATAACTCTCGTCCACAAATATATTGAGGGAAGGCAACGAAGAGGATTTGAAAGCAAGGCAGAATTGCAGGAAACAGATTTCAGGAGGTAGATTCGACTCGCCTTGAAAGCACATGAAAAGCGGCAAAGCGTTGACAATGATGCCCTTGGCCAAAAAGGGCGTATGCGTTTTTTCCTGAATATATTCAGGAAAAAACGCATACGCCCTTTTTGGCCAACCAAGCAAGCCGGAAAGGCAAATCGGCGCTACAAAGAAGTCTCACTTGCCAGCGGTCAAAAGGGCCATGCTGAAAAAAGTGTAAAAACCAGAAATGCAGGACAGGCCATGGAGACATGGGAGCCTTGCTACGCTGATGGGCGGGGTGGAAATTGCCAACAGCCACTCTGGAGAAGTGTACGCTGTGTCCTGAAACATGTAATAAACACAGCTTAGAGAGCATAGGGCACTTCCACTCATGGGCGTAGAAATCGGGAAACCTAAAAATCAACAAGACACAGGCACCCCAAAGTTTAGGGCTGCTCTGTTTCCAAGAACCTCCACTTCGGTACACCTTAAATATCCCAGGAAAGAGAAAAATGGATAAAGAAGTTGTGGTACTTATGCACAATGGAATATCACTCAGGCATAAAATCAGTGTCATATGGTTAGTAGCAGCATGATGAGTGGATTTAGGGACGATGACTCTAAGTGAAGTAAGTCACACAGAAAAGGACACTTATCCTAAGATATCACTTATAGAGGGAATGTCAAAATCGCTACACCTGAACTGAATTCCAAAACAGAACAGAGTCACACATTTAGAAAACACACTATGGCTGCTTAACGGGAAAGGTGAGGTGGGGCGATGCATAAAACAAGGGTTTGAAATTAGCTCAGATACCGTTCCAGAAGCCAAATATGTAACAGACAAGACCTACTCCCTGCTCAGTGAACTGGACTCAACGCCCCCTATTCACCGCCCAAGAATATATCTGACTAGTAAGAGTCTTAAAACCTATGTATTGATATCTCTCTGGAAGTGAATCAAGAGGGTGTAAAGCGGCATAAACACAGCAGGGAAAAGCAGCTAAACCCCATTATAAAAATAGATTACTTAAAAAAAACCCCATTAAACAAACACAGTGAAAGAGAGAGATATTCTTACAAAATCCGTTCAGGGGCTCTGATGCAACCTTGATTGACCATATCTAGACCCACAGCTGGATGAGACATAAGGCTGGACACTCTTGGGGCTGAGAGGATTGGTCAGGTTGGGTGAGCAAACGCAGACCCTTTAAAGTAATACTGCGTGGTACCCATGCCATGGGTCCCAAATCTCCAGGTTCAGGGGCATCTTCCTACATCGAAAACATGCCTGGGAAACCCAGAAGATGGTACACCGTGTGATCGGGAAAGGTTTCTAAAACGCACCTCATTTCTCCTCTCCTTGTGCTCGGGTTCGCCATTCCAGTCGCTTCACTAACAATCTCCCTACTTGGAGAATCAGCACCGTTGACCTCCTGTTTCGTACAGCTCGGAATTTGTCCTGAGGATGAACGGGAAGAGGGGGAACCAATGAGACACTAGCTCTAGGTGTTGGGACAGGCACAGGTCACTCTATTTTCTCATCAGGAAGAAGAATGAACCACAGGCTCAGCCTGACCCCCGGAACCAGAATAGGGCCTGAAGCAATCCTGCGCTTTTGCGGCCAGCTCCCAAAAAAGCGAGTTGACAATGGAGCTCAGGGGCACTGCAATTCTCAAACCTGCAGAGTTATAAATGATAACTCTCGTCCACAAATATATTGAGGGAAGGCAACGAAGAGGATTTGAAAGCAAGGCAGAATTGCAGGAAACAGAATTCAGGAGGTAGATTCGACTCACCTTGAAAGCACATGAAAAGCGGCAAAGCGTTGACAATGATGCCCTTGGCCAAAAAGGGCGTATGCGTTTTTTCCTGAATATATTCAGGAAAAAACGCATACGCCCTTTTTGGCCAACCACGCAAGCCGGAAAGGCAAATCGGCGCTACAAAGAAGTCTCGCTTGCCAGCGGTCAGAAGGGCCATGCTGAAAAAAGTGTAAAAACCAGAAATGCAGGACAGGCCATGGAGACATGGGAGCCTTGCTACGCTGATGGGCGGGATGGAAATTTCCAACAGCCGCTCTGGAGAAGTGTACGCTGCGTCCTGAAACATGTAATAGACACAGCTTAGAGAGCATAGGGCACTTCCACTCATGGGCGTAGAAATCGGGAAACCTAAAAGTCAACAAGACACTGGCACCCCAAAGTTTAGGGCTGCTCTGTTTCCAAGAACCTCAACTTCAGTACACCTTAAACATCCCAGGAAAGAGAAAAATTGATAAAGAAGCTGTGGTACTTATGCACAATGGAATATCACTCAGCCATGAAATCAGTGTCACATGGCTAGTAGCAGCATGATGAGTGGATTTAGGGACGATGACTCTAAGTGAAGTAAGTCACACAGAAAAGGACACTTATCCTAAGATATCACTTATAGAGGGAATGTCAAAATCGCTACACCTGAACTGAATTCCAAAACAGAACAGAGTCACACATTTAGAAAACACACTATGGCTGCTTAACGGGAAAGGTGAGGTGGGGAGATGCAAAAAACAAGGGTTTGAAATTAGCTCAGATACCTTTCCAGAAGCCAAATATGTAATAGACAAGACCTACTCCCTGCTCAGTGAACTGGACTCAACGTCCCCTATTCACCGCCCAAGAATATATCTGACTACTACGAGTCTTAAAACCTATGTATTGATATCTCTCTGGCAGTGAATCAAGAGGGTGTAAAGCGGCATAAACACAGCAGGGAAAAGCAGCTAAACCCCATTATAAAAATAGATTACTTAAAAAAAACCCCATTAAACAAAGACAGTGAAAGAGAGAGAAATTCTTACAAAATCCGTTCAGGGGCTCTGATGCAACCTGGATTGACCATATCTAGACCCACAGCTGGATGAGACATAAGGCTGGACACTCTTGGGGCTGAGAGGATTGGTGAGGTTGGGTGAGCAAACGCAGACCCTTTAAAGTAATACTGCGTGGTACCCATGCCATGGGTCCCAAATCTCCAGGTTCAAGGGCATCTTCCTACATGGAAAACATGCCTGGGAAACCCAGAAGATGGTACACCGTGTGATCGGGCAAGGTTTCTAAAACGCCCCTCATTTCTCCTCTCCTTGTGCTCGGGTTCGCCATTCCAGCCGCTTCCCTAACAATCTCCCTACTTGGAGAATCAGCACCGTTGACCTCCTGTTTCGTACAGCTCGCAATTTGTCCTGAGGATGAACGGGAAGAGGGGGAACCAATGAGAGACTAGCTCTAGGTGTTGGGACAGGCACAGGTCACTCTATTTTCCCATCAGGAAGAAGAATGAACCACAGGCTTAGCCTGCCCCCCGGAACCAGAATAGGGCCTGAAGCAATCCTGGGCTTTTGCGGCCAGCTCCCAAAAAAGCGAGTTGACAAATGGAGCTCAGGGGCACTGCAATTCACAAACCTGCAGACTTATAAATGATAACTCTCGTCCACAAATATATTGAGGGAAGGCAACGAAGAGGATTTGAAAGCAAGGCAGAATTGCAGGAAACAGATTTCAGGAGGTAGATTCGACTCACCTTGAAAGCACATGAAAAGCGGCAAAGCGTTGACAATGATGCCCTTGGCCAAAAAGGGCGTATGCGTTTTTTCCTGAATATATTCAGGAAAAAACGCATACGCCCTTTTTGGCCAACCAAGCAAGCCAGAAAGGCAAATCGGCGCTCCAAAGAAGTCTCGCTTGCCAGCGGTCAGAAGGGCCATGCTGAAAAAAGTGTAAAAACCAGAAATGCAGGACAGGCCATGGAGACATGGGAGCCTTGCTACGCTGATGGGCGGGATGGAAATTGCCAACAGCCACTCTGGAGAAGTGTACGCTGTGTCCTGTAATATGTAATAGACACAGCTTAGAGAGCATAGGGCACTTCCACTCATGGGCGTAGAAATCGGGAAACCTAAAAATCAACAAGACACAGGCACCCCAAAGTTTAGGGCTGCTCTGCTTCCAAAAACCTCCACTTCGGTACACCTTAAATATCCCAGGAAAGAGAAAAATGGATAAAGAAGTAGTGGTACTTATGCACAATGGAATGTCACTCAGCCATGAAATCAGTGTCATAAGGCTAGTAGCAGCATGATGAGTGGATTTAGGGACGATGACTCTAAGTGAAGTAAGTCACACAGAAAAGGACACTTATCCTAAGATATCACTTAGAGAGGGAATGTCAAAATCGCTACACCTGAACTGAATTCCAAAACAGAACAGCGTCACACATTTAGAAAACACACTATGGCTGCTTAACGGGAAAGGTGAGGCGGGGTGATGCATAAAACAAGGGTTTGACTTTAGCTCAGATACCTTTCCAGAAGCCAAATATGTAATAGACAAGACCTACTCCCTGCTCAGTGAACTGGACTCAACACCCCCTATTCACCGCCCAAGAATGTATCTGACTAGTAAGAGTCTTAAAACCTATGTATTGATATCTCTCTGGAAGTGAATCAAGAGGGTGTAAAGCGGCATAAACACAGCAGGGAAAAGCAGCTAAACCCCATTATAAAAATAGATTCCTTACCAAAAAAACCCCATAAAACAAAGACAGTGAAAGAGAGAGAAATTCTTACAAACTCCTTTCAGGGGCACTGATGCAACCTGGATTGACCATATCTAGACCCACAGCTGGATGAGACATAAGGCTGGACACTCTTGGGGCTGAGAGGATTGGTGAGGTTGGGTGAGCAAACGCAGACCCTTTAAAGTAATACTGCGTGGTACCCATGCCATGGGTCCCAAATCTCCAGGTTCAAGGGCATCTTCCTACATCGAAAACATGCCTGGGAAACCCAGAAGATGGTACACCGTGTGATCGGGAAAGGTTTCTAAAACGCACCTCATTTCTCCTCTCCTTGTGCTCGGGTTCGCCATTCCAGCCGCTTCACTAACAATCTCCCTACTTGGAGAATCAGCACCGTTGACCTCCTGTTTCTTACAGCTCGCAATTTGTCCTGAGGATGAACGGGAAGAGGGGGAACCAATGAGAGACTAGCTCTAGGTGTTGGGACAGGCACAGGTCACTCTATTTTCCCATCAGGAAGAAGAATGAACCACAGGCTCAGCCTGCCCCCCGGAACCAGAATAGGGCCTGAAGCAATCCTGGGCTTTTGCGGCCAGCTCCCAAAAAAGCGAGTTGACAAATGGAGCTCAGGGGCACTGCAATTCACAAACCTGCAGACTTATAAATGATAACTCTCGTCCACAAATATATTGAGGGAAGGCAACGAAGAGGATTTGAAAGCAAGGCAGAATTGCAGGAAACAGATTTCAGGAGGTAGATTCGACTCGCCTTGAAAGCACATGAAAAGCGGCAAAGCGTTGACAATGATGCCCTTGGCCAAAAAGGGCGTATGCGTTTTTTCCTGAATATATTCAGGAAAAAACGCATACGCCCTTTTTGGCCAACCAAGCAAGCCGGAAAGGCAAATCGGCGCTACAAAGAAGTCTCACTTGCCAGCGGTCAAAAGGGCCATGCTGAAAAAAGTGTAAAAACCAGAAATGCAGGACAGGCCATGGAGACATGGGAGCCTTGCTACGCTGATGGGCGGGGTGGAAATTGCCAACAGCCACTCTGGAGAAGTGTACGCTGTGTCCTGAAACATGTAATAAACACAGCTTAGAGAGCATAGGGCACTTCCACTCATGGGCGTAGAAATCGGGAAACCTAAAAATCAACAAGACACAGGCACCCCAAAGTTTAGGGCTGCTCTGTTTCCAAGAACCTCCACTTCGGTACACCTTAAATATCCCAGGAAAGAGAAAAATGGATAAAGAAGTTGTGGTACTTATGCACAATGGAATATCACTCAGGCATAAAATCAGTGTCATATGGTTAGTAGCAGCATGATGAGTGGATTTAGGGACGATGACTCTAAGTGAAGTAAGTCACACAGAAAAGGACACTTATCCTAAGATATCACTTATAGAGGGAATGTCAAAATCGCTACACCTGAACTGAATTCCAAAACAGAACAGAGTCACACATTTAGAAAACACACTATGGCTGCTTAACGGGAAAGGTGAGGTGGGGCGATGCATAAAACAAGGGTTTGAAATTAGCTCAGATACCGTTCCAGAAGCCAAATATGTAACAGACAAGACCTACTCCCTGCTCAGTGAACTGGACTCAACGCCCCCTATTCACCGCCCAAGAATATATCTGACTAGTAAGAGTCTTAAAACCTATGTATTGATATATCTCTGGAAGTGAATCAAGAGGGTGTAAAGCGGCATAAACACAGCAGGGAAAAGCAGCTAAACCCCATTATAAAAATAGATTACTTAAAAAAAACCCCATTAAACAAACACAGTGAAAGAGAGAGATATTCTTACAAAATCCGTTCAGGGGCTCTGATGCAACCTGGATTGACCATATCTAGACCCACAGCTGGATGAGACATAAGGCTGGACACTCTTGGGGCTGAGAGGATTGGTCAGGTTGGGTGAGCAAACGCAGACCCTTTAAAGTAATACTGCGTGGTACCCATGCCATGGGTCCCAAATCTCCAGGTTCAGGGGCATCTTCCTACATCGAAAACATGCCTGGGAAACCCAGAAGATGGTACACCGTGTGATCGGGAAAGGTTTCTAAAACGCACCTCATTTCTCCTCTCCTTGTGCTCGGGTTCGCCATTCCAGTCGCTTCACTAACAATCTCCCTACTTGGAGAATCAGCACCGTTGACCTCCTGTTTCGTACAGCTCGGAATTTGTCCTGAGGATGAACGGGAAGAGGGGGAACCAATGAGACACTAGCTCTAGGTGTTGGGACAGGCACAGGTCACTCTATTTTCTCATCAGGAAGAAGAATGAACCACAGGCTCAGCCTGACCCCCGGAACCAGAATAGGGCCTGAAGCAATCCTGCGCTTTTGCGGCCAGCTCCCAAAAAAGCAAGTTGACAAATGGAGCTCAGGGGCACTGCAATTCTCAAACCTGCAGAGTTATAAATGATAACTCTCGTCCACAAATATATTGAGGGAAGGCAACGAAGAGGATTTGAAAGCAAGGCAGAATTGCAGGAAACAGATTTCAGGAGGTAGATTCGACTCGCCTTGAAAGCACATGAAAAGCGGCAAAGCGTTGACAATGATGCCCTTGGCCAAAAAGGGCGTATGCGTTTTTTCCTGAATATATTCAGGAAAAAACGCATACGCCCTTTTTGGCCAACCAAGCAAGCCGGAAAGGCAAATCGGCGCTACAAAGAAGTCTCACTTGCCAGCGGTCAAAAGGGCCATGCTGAAAAAAGTGTAAAAACCAGAAATGCAGGACAGGCCATGGAGACATGGGAGCCTTGCTACGCTGATGGGCGGGGTGGAAATTGCCAACAGCCACTCTGGAGAAGTGTACGCTGTGTCCTGAAACATGTAATAAACACAGCTTAGAGAGCATAGGGCACTTCCACTCATGGGCGTAGAAATCGGGAAACCTAAAAATCAACAAGACACAGGCACCCCAAAGTTTAGGGCTGCTCTGTTTCCAAGAACCTCCACTTCGGTACACCTTAAATATCCCAGGAAAGAGAAAAATGGATAAAGAAGTTGTGGTACTTATGCACAATGGAATATCACTCAGGCATAAAATCAGTGTCATATGGTTAGTAGCAGCATGATGAGTGGATTTAGGGACGATGACTCTAAGTGAAGTAAGTCACACAGAAAAGGACACTTATCCTAAGATATCACTTATAGAGGGAATGTCAAAATCGCTACACCTGAACTGAATTCCAAAACAGAACAGAGTCACACATTTAGAAAACACACTATGGCTGCTTAACGGGAAAGGTGAGGTGGGGCGATGCATAAAACAAGGGTTTGAAATTAGCTCAGATACCGTTCCAGAAGCCAAATATGTAACAGACAAGACCTACTCCCTGCTCAGTGAACTGGACTCAACGCCCCCTATTCACCGCCCAAGAATATATCTGACTAGTAAGAGTCTTAAAACCTATGTATTGATATCTCTCTGGAAGTGAATCAAGAGGGTGTAAAGCGGCATAAACACAGCAGGGAAAAGCAGCTAAACCCCATTATAAAAATAGATTACTTAAAAAAAACCCCATTAAACAAACACAGTGAAAGAGAGAGATATTCTTACAAAATCCGTTCAGGGGCTCTGATGCAACCTTGATTGACCATATCTAGACCCACAGCTGGATGAGACATAAGGCTGGACACTCTTGGGGCTGAGAGGATTGGTCAGGTTGGGTGAGCAAACGCAGACCCTTTAAAGTAATACTGCGTGGTACCCATGCCATGGGTCCCAAATCTCCAGGTTCAGGGGCATCTTCCTACATCGAAAACATGCCTGGGAAACCCAGAAGATGGTACACCGTGTGATCGGGAAAGGTTTCTAAAACGCACCTCATTTCTCCTCTCCTTGTGCTCGGGTTCGCCATTCCAGTCGCTTCACTAACAATCTCCCTACTTGGAGAATCAGCACCGTTGACCTCCTGTTTCGTACAGCTCGGAATTTGTCCTGAGGATGAACGGGAAGAGGGGGAACCAATGAGACACTAGCTCTAGGTGTTGGGACAGGCACAGGTCACTCTATTTTCTCATCAGGAAGAAGAATGAACCACAGGCTCAGCCTGACCCCCGGAACCAGAATAGGGCCTGAAGCAATCCTGCGCTTTTGCGGCCAGCTCCCAAAAAAGCGAGTTGACAATGGAGCTCAGGGGCACTGCAATTCTCAAACCTGCAGAGTTATAAATGATAACTCTCGTCCACAAATATATTGAGGGAAGGCAACGAAGAGGATTTGAAAGCAAGGCAGAATTGCAGGAAACAGAATTCAGGAGGTAGATTCGACTCACCTTGAAAGCACATGAAAAGCGGCAAAGCGTTGACAATGATGCCCTTGGCCAAAAAGGGCGTATGCGTTTTTTCCTGAATATATTCAGGAAAAAACGCATACGCCCTTTTTGGCCAACCACGCAAGCCGGAAAGGCAAATCGGCGCTACAAAGAAGTCTCGCTTGCCAGCGGTCAGAAGGGCCATGCTGAAAAAAGTGTAAAAACCAGAAATGCAGGACAGGCCATGGAGACATGGGAGCCTTGCTACGCTGATGGGCGGGATGGAAATTTCCAACAGCCGCTCTGGAGAAGTGTACGCTGCGTCCTGAAACATGTAATAGACACAGCTTAGAGAGCATAGGGCACTTCCACTCATGGGCGTAGAAATCGGGAAACCTAAAAATCAACAAGACACAGGCACCCCAAAGTTTAGGGCTGCTCTGTTTCCAAGAACCTCAACTTCAGTACACCTTAAACATCCCAGGAAAGAGAAAAATTGATAAAGAAGCTGTGGTACTTATGCACAATGGAATATCACTCAGCCATGAAATCAGTGTCACATGGCTAGTAGCAGCATGATGAGTGGATTTAGGGACGATGACTCTAAGTGAAGTAAGTCACACAGAAAAGGACACTTATCCTAAGATATCACTTATAGAGGGAATGTCAAAATCGCTACACCTGAACTGAATTCCAAAACAGAACAGAGTCACACATTTAGAAAACACACTATGGCTGCTTAACGGGAAAGGTGAGGTGGGGAGATGCAAAAAACAAGGGTTTGAAATTAGCTCAGATACCTTTCCAGAAGCCAAATATGTAATAGACAAGACCTACTCCCTGCTCAGTGAACTGGACTCAACGTCCCCTATTCACCGCCCAAGAATATATCTGACTACTACGAGTCTTAAAACCTATGTATTGATATCTCTCTGGCAGTGAATCAAGAGGGTGTAAAGCGGCATAAACACAGCAGGGAAAAGCAGCTAAACCCCATTATAAAAATAGATTACTTAAAAAAAACCCCATTAAACAAAGACAGTGAAAGAGAGAGAAATTCTTACAAAATCCGTTCAGGGGCTCTGATGCAACCTGGATTGACCATATCTAGACCCACAGCTGGATGAGACATAAGGCTGGACACTCTTGGGGCTGAGAGGATTGGTGAGGTTGGGTGAGCAAACGCAGACCCTTTAAAGTAATACTGCGTGGTACCCATGCCATGGGTCCCAAATCTCCAGGTTCAAGGGCATCTTCCTACATGGAAAACATGCCTGGGAAACCCAGAAGATGGTACACCGTGTGATCGGGAAAGGTTTCTAAAACGCACCTCATTTCTCCTCTCCTTGTGCTCGGGTTCGCCATTCCAGCCGCTTCCCTAAAAATCTCCCTACTTGGAGAATCAGCACCGTTGACCTCCTGTTTCGTACAGCTCGCAATTTGTCCTGAGGATGAACGGGAAGAGGGGGAACCAATGAGAGACTAGCTCTAGGTGTTGGGACAGGCACAGGTCACTCTATTTTCCCATCAGGAAGAAGAATGAACCACAGGCTTAGCCTGCCCCCCGGAACCAGAATAGGGCCTGAAGCAATCCTGGGCTTTTGCGGCCAGCTCCCAAAAAAGCGAGTTGACAAATGGAGCTCAGGGGCACTGCAATTCACAAACCTGCAGACTTATAAATGATAACTCTCGTCCACAAATATATTGAGGGAAGGCAACGAAGAGGATTTGAAAGCAAGGCAGAATTGCAGGAAACAGATTTCAGGAGGTAGATTCGACTCACCTTGAAAGCACATGAAAAGCGGCAAAGCGTTGACAATGATGCCCTTGGCCAAAAAGGGCGTATGCGTTTTTTCCTGAATATATTCAGGAAAAAACGCATACGCCCTTTTTGGCCAACCAAGCAAGCCAGAAAGGCAAATCGGCGCTCCAAAGAAGTCTCGCTTGCCAGCGGTCAGAAGGGCCATGCTGAAAAAAGTGTAAAAACCAGAAATGCAGGACAGGCCATGGAGACATGGGAGCCTTGCTACGCTGATGGGCGGGATGGAAATTGCCAACAGCCACTCTGGAGAAGTGTACGCTGTGTCCTGTAATATGTAATAGACACAGCTTAGAGAGCATAGGGCACTTCCACTCATGGGCGTAGAAATCGGGAAACCTAAAAATCAACAAGACACAGGCACCCCAAAGTTTAGGGCTGCTCTGCTTCCAAAAACCTCCACTTCGGTACACCTTAAATATCCCAGGAAAGAGAAAAATGGATAAAGAAGTAGTGGTACTTATGCACAATGGAATGTCACTCAGCCATGAAATCAGTGTCATGAGGCTAGTAGCAGCATGATGAGTGGATTTAGGGACGATGACTCTAAGTGAAGTAAGTCACACAGAAAAGGACACTTATCCTAAGATATCACTTATAGAGGGAATGTCAAAATCGCTACACCTGAACTGAATTCCAAAACAGAACAGCGTCACACATTTAGAAAACACACTATGGCTGCTTAACGGGAAAGGTGAGGCGGGGTGATGCATAAAACAAGGGTTTGACTTTAGCTCAGATACCTTTCCAGAAGCCAAATATGTAATAGACAAGACCTACTCCCTGCTCAGTGAACTGGACTCAACACCCCCTATTCACCGCCCAAGAATGTATCTGACTAGTAAGAGTCTTAAAACCTATGTATTGATATCTCTCTGGAAGTGAATCAAGAGGGTGTAAAGCGGCATAAACACAGCAGGGAAAAGCAGCTAAACCCCATTATAAAAATAGATTCCTTACCAAAAAAACCCCATAAAACAAAGACAGTGAAAGAGAGAGAAATTCTTACAAACTCCTTTCAGGGGCACTGATGCAACCTGGATTGACCATATCTAGACCCACAGCTGGATGAGACATAAGGCTGGACACTCTTGGGGCTGAGAGGATTGGTGAGGTTGGGTGAGCAAACGCAGACCCTTTAAAGTAATACTGCGTGGTACCCATGCCATGGGTCCCAAATCTCCAGGTTCAAGGGCATCTTCCTACATCGAAAACATGCCTGGGAAACCCAGAAGATGGTACACCGTGTGATCGGGAAAGGTTTCTAAAACGCACCTCATTTCTCCTCTCCTTGTGCTCGGGTTCGCCATTCCAGCCGCTTCACTAACAATCTCCCTACTTGGAGAATCAGCACCGTTGACCTCCTGTTTCTTACAGCTCGCAATTTGTCCTGAGGATGAACGGGAAGAGGGGGAACCAATGAGAGACTAGCTCTAGGTGTTGGGACAGGCACAGGTCACTCTATTTTCCCATCAGGAAGAAGAATGAACCACAGGCTCAGCCTGCCCCCCGGAACCAGAATAGGGCCTGAAGCAATCCTGGGCTTTTGCGGCCAGCTCCCAAAAAAGCGAGTTGACAAATGGAGCTCAGGGGCACTGCAATTCACAAACCTGCAGACTTATAAATGATAACTCTCGTCCACAAATATATTGAGGGAAGGCAACGAAGAGGATTTGAAAGCAAGGCAGAATTGCAGGAAACAGATTTCAGGAGGTAGATTCGACTCGCCTTGAAAGCACATGAAAAGCGGCAAAGCGTTGACAATGATGCCCTTGGCCAAAAAGGGCGTATGCGTTTTTTCCTGAATATATTCAGGAAAAAACGCATACGCCCTTTTTGGCCAACCAAGCAAGCCGGAAAGGCAAATCGGCGCTACAAAGAAGTCTCACTTGCCAGCGGTCAAAAGGGCCATGCTGAAAAAAGTGTAAAAACCAGAAATGCAGGACAGGCCATGGAGACATGGGAGCCTTGCTACGCTGATGGGCGGGGTGGAAATTGCCAACAGCCACTCTGGAGAAGTGTACGCTGTGTCCTGAAACATGTAATAAACACAGCTTAGAGAGCATAGGGCACTTCCACTCATGGGCGTAGAAATCGGGAAACCTAAAAATCAACAAGACACAGGCACCCCAAAGTTTAGGGCTGCTCTGTTTCCAAGAACCTCCACTTCGGTACACCTTAAATATCCCAGGAAAGAGAAAAATGGATAAAGAAGTTGTGGTACTTATGCACAATGGAATATCACTCAGGCATAAAATCAGTGTCATATGGTTAGTAGCAGCATGATGAGTGGATTTAGGGACGATGACTCTAAGTGAAGTAAGTCACACAGAAAAGGACACTTATCCTAAGATATCACTTATAGAGGGAATGTCAAAATCGCTACACCTGAACTGAATTCCAAAACAGAACAGAGTCACACATTTAGAAAACACACTATGGCTGCTTAACGGGAAAGGTGAGGTGGGGCGATGCATAAAACAAGGGTTTGAAATTAGCTCAGATACCGTTCCAGAAGCCAAATATGTAACAGACAAGACCTACTCCCTGCTCAGTGAACTGGACTCAACGCCCCCTATTCACCGCCCAAGAATATATCTGACTAGTAAGAGTCTTAAAACCTATGTATTGATATCTCTCTGGAAGTGAATCAAGAGGGTGTAAAGCGGCATAAACACAGCAGGGAAAAGCAGCTAAACCCCATTATAAAAATAGATTACTTAAAAAAAACCCCATTAAACAAACACAGTGAAAGAGAGAGATATTCTTACAAAATCCGTTCAGGGGCTCTGATGCAACCTGGATTGACCATATCTAGACACACAGCTGGATGAGACATAAGGCTGGACACTCTTGGGGCTGAGAGGATTGGTCAGGTTGGGTGAGCAAACGCAGACCCTTTAAAGTAATACTGCGTGGTACCCATGCCATGGGTCCCAAATCTCCAGGTTCAGGGGCATCTTCCTACATCGAAAACATGCCTGGGAAACCCAGAAGATGGTACACCGTGTGATCGGGAAAGGTTTCTAAAACGCACCTCATTTCTCCTCTCCTTGTGCTCGGGTTCGCCATTCCAGTCGCTTCACTAACAATCTCCCTACTTGGAGAATCAGCACCGTTGACCTCCTGTTTCGTACAGCTCGGAATTTGTCCTGAGGATGAACGGGAAGAGGGGGAACCAATGAGACACTAGCTCTAGGTGTTGGGACAGGCACAGGTCACTCTATTTTCTCATCAGGAAGAAGAATGAACCACAGGCTCAGCCTGACCCCCGGAACCAGAATAGGGCCTGAAGCAATCCTGCGCTTTTGCGGCCAGCTCCCAAAAAAGCGAGTTGACAAATGGAGCTCAGGGGCACTGCAATTCTCAAACCTGCAGAGTTATAAATGATAACTCTCGTCCACAAATATATTGAGGGAAGGCAACGAAGAGGATTTGAAAGCAAGGCAGAATTGCAGGAAACAGAATTCAGGAGGTAGATTCGACTCACCTTGAAAGCACATGAAAAGCGGCAAAGCGTTGACAATGATGCCCTTGGCCAAAAAGGGCGTATGCGTTTTTTCCTGAATATATTCAGGAAAAAACGCATACGCCCTTTTTGGCCAACCAAGCAAGCCAGAAAGGCAAATCGGCGCTCCAAAGAAGTCTCCCTTGCCAGCGGTCAGAAGGGCCATGCTGAAAAAAGTGTAAAAACCAGAAATGCAGGACAGGCCATGGAGACATGGGAGCCTTGCTACGCTGATGGGCGGGATGGAAATTGCCAACAGCCACTCTGGAGAAGTGTACGCTGTGTCCTGTAATATGTAATAGACACAGCTTAGAGAGCATAGGGCACTTCCACTCATGGGCGTAGAAATCGGGAAACCTAAAAATCAACAAGACACAGGCACCCCAAAGTTTAGGGCTGCTCTGTTTCCAAAAACCTCCACTTCGGTACACCTTAAATATCCCAGGAAAGAGAAAAATGGATAAAGAAGTAGTGGTACTTATGCACAATGGAATGTCACTCAGCCATGAAATCAGTGTCATAAGGCTAGTAGCAGCATGATGAGTGGATTTAGGGACGATGACTCTAAGTGAAGTAAGTCACACAGAAAAGGACACTTATCCTAAGATATCACTTAGAGAGGGAATGTCAACATCGCTACACCTGAACTGAATTCCAAAACAGAACAGAGTCACACATTTAGAAAACACACTATGGCTGCTTAACGGGAAAGGTGAGGCGGGGTGATGCATAAAACAAGGGTTTGACTTTAGCTCAGATACCTTTCCAGAAGCCAAATATGTAATAGACAAGACCTACTCCCTGCTCAGTGAACTGGACTCAACACACCCTATTCACCGCCCAAGAATGTATCTGACTAGTAAGAGTCTTAAAACCTATGTATTGATATCTCTCTGGAAGTGAATCAAGAGGGTGTAAAGCGGCATAAACACAGCAGGGAAAAGCAGCTAAACCCCATTATAAAAATAGATTCCTTACCAAAAAAACCCCATAAAACAAAGACAGTGAAAGAGAGAGAAATTCTTACAAACTCCTTTCAGGGGCACTGATGCAACCTGGATTGACCATATCTAGACCCACAGCTGGATGAGACATAAGGCTGGACACTCTTGGGGCTGAGAGGATTGGTGAGGTTGGGTGAGCAAACGCAGACCCTTTAAAGTAATACTGCGTGGTACCCATGCCATGGGTCCCAAATCTCCAGGTTCAAGGGCATCTTCCTACATCGAAAACATGCCTGGGAAACCCAGAAGATGGTACACCGTGTGATCGGGAAAGGTTTCTAAAACGCACCTCATTTCTCCTCTCCTTGTGCTCGGGTTCGCCATTCCAGCCGCTTCACTAACAATCTCCCTACTTGGAGAATCAGCACCGTTGACCTCCTGTTTCTTACAGCTCGCAATTTGTCCTGAGGATGAACGGGAAGAGGGGGAACCAATGAGAGACTAGCTCTAGGTGTTGGGACAGGCACAGGTCACTCTATTTTCCCATCAGGAAGAAGAATGAACCACAGGCTCAGCCTGCCCCCCGGAACCAGAATAGGGCCTGAAGCAATCCTGGGCTTTTGCGGCCAGCTCCCAAAAAAGCGAGTTGACAAATGGAGCTCAGGGGCACTGCAATTCACAAACCTGCAGACTTATAAATGATAACTCTCGTCCACAAATATATTGAGGGAAGGCAACGAAGAGGATTTGAAAGCAAGGCAGAATTGCAGGAAACAGATTTCAGGAGGTAGATTCGACTCGCCTTGAAAGCACATGAAAAGCGGCAAAGCGTTGACAATGATGCCCTTGGCCAAAAAGGGCGTATGCGTTTTTTCCTGAATATATTCAGGAAAAAACGCATACGCCCTTTTTGGCCAACCAAGCAAGCCGGAAAGGCAAATCGGCGCTACAAAGAAGTCTCACTTGCCAGCGGTCAAAAGGGCCATGCTGAAAAAAGTGTAAAAACCAGAAATGCAGGACAGGCCATGGAGACATGGGAGCCTTGCTACGCTGATGGGCGGGGTGGAAATTGCCAACAGCCACTCTGGAGAAGTGTACGCTGTGTCCTGAAACATGTAATAAACACAGCTTAGAGAGCATAGGGCACTTCCACTCATGGGCGTAGAAATCGGGAAACCTAAAAATCAACAAGACACAGGCACCCCAAAGTTTAGGGCTGCTCTGTTTGCAAGAACCTCCACTTCGGTACACCTTAAATATCCCAGGAAAGAGAAAAATGGATAAAGAAGTTGTGGTACTTATGCACAATGGAATATCACTCAGGCATAAAATCAGTGTCATATGGTTAGTAGCAGCATGATGAGTGGATTTAGGGACGATGACTCTAAGTGAAGTAAGTCACACAGAAAAGGACACTTATCCTAAGATATCACTTATAGAGGGAATGTCAAAATCGCTACACCTGAACTGAATTCCAAAACAGAACAGAGTCACACATTTAGAAAACACACTATGGCTGCTTAACGGGAAAGGTGAGGTGGGGCGATGCATAAAACAAGGGTTTGAAATTAGCTCAGATACCGTTCCAGAAGCCAAATATGTAACAGACAAGACCTACTCCCTGCTCAGTGAACTGGACTCAACGCCCCCTATTCACCGCCCAAGAATATATCTGACTAGTAAGAGTCTTAAAACCTATGTATTGATATCTCTCTGGAAGTGAATCAAGAGGGTGTAAAGCGGCATAAACACAGCAGGGAAAAGCAGCTAAACCCCATTATAAAAATAGATTACTTAAAAAAAACCCCATTAAACAAACACAGTGAAAGAGAGAGATATTCTTACAAAATCCGTTCAGGGGCTCTGATGCAACCTGGATTGACCATATCTAGACCCACAGCTGGATGAGACATAAGGCTGGACACTCTTGGGGCTGAGAGGATTGGTCAGGTTGGGTGAGCAAACGCAGACCCTTTAAAGTAATACTGCGTGGTACCCATGCCATGGGTCCCAAATCTCCAGGTTCAGGGGCATCTTCCTACATCGAAAACATGCCTGGGAAACCCAGAAGATGGTACACCGTGTGATCGGGAAAGGTTTCTAAAACGCACCTCATTTCTCCTCTCCTTGTGCTCGGGTTCGCCATTCCAGTCGCTTCACTAACAATCTCCCTACTTGGAGAATCAGCACCGTTGACCTCCTGTTTCGTACAGCTCGGAATTTGTCCTGAGGATGAACGGGAAGAGGGGGAACCAATGAGACACTAGCTCTAGGTGTTGGGACAGGCACAGGTCACTCTATTTTCTCATCAGGAAGAAGAATGAACCACAGGCTCAGCCTGACCCCCGGAACCAGAATAGGGCCTGAAGCAATCCTGCGCTTTTGCGGCCAGCTCCCAAAAAAGCGAGTTGACAAATGGAGCTCAGGGGCACTGCAATTCTCAAACCTGCAGAGTTATAAATGATAACTCTCGTCCACAAATATATTGAGGGAAGGCAACGAAGAGGATTTGAAAGCAAGGCAGAATTGCAGGAAACAGAATTCAGGAGGTAGATTCGACTCACCTTGAAAGCACATGAAAAGCGGCAAAGCGTTGACAATGATGCCCTTGGCCAAAAAGGGCGTATGCGTTTTTTCCTGAATATATTCAGGAAAAAACGCATACGCCCTTTTTGGCCAACCAAGCAAGCCAGAAAGGCAAATCGGCGCTCCAAAGAAGTCTCCCTTGCCAGCGGTCAGAAGGGCCATGCTGAAAAAAGTGTAAAAACCAGAAATGCAGGACAGGCCATGGAGACATGGGAGCCTTGCTACGCTGATGGGCGGGATGGAAATTGCCAACAGCCACTCTGGAGAAGTGTACGCTGTGTCCTGTAATATGTAATAGACACAGCTTAGAGAGCATAGGGCACTTCCACTCATGGGCGTAGAAATCGGGAAACCTAAAAATCAACAAGACACAGGCACCCCAAAGTTTAGGGCTGCTCTGTTTCCAAAAACCTCCACTTCGGTACACCTTAAATATCCCAGGAAAGAGAAAAATGGATAAAGAAGTAGTGGTACTTATGCACAATGGAATGTCACTCAGCCATGAAATCAGTGTCATAAGGCTAGTAGCAGCATGATGAGTGGATTTAGGGACGATGACTCTAAGTGAAGTAAGTCACACAGAAAAGGACACTTATCCTAAGATATCACTTAGAGAGGGAATGTCAACATCGCTACACCTGAACTGAATTCCAAAACAGAACAGAGTCACACATTTAGAAAACACACTATGGCTGCTTAACGGGAAAGGTGAGGCGGGGTGATGCATAAAACAAGGGTTTGACTTTAGCTCAGATACCTTTCCAGAAGCCAAATATGTAATAGACAAGACCTACTCCCTGCTCAGTGAACTGGACTCAACACACCCTATTCACCGCCCAAGAATGTATCTGACTAGTAAGAGTCTTAAAACCTATGTATTGATATCTCTCTGGAAGTGAATCAAGAGGGTGTAAAGCGGCATAAACACAGCAGGGAAAAGCAGCTAAACCCCATTATAAAAATAGATTCCTTACCAAAAAAACCCCATAAAACAAAGACAGTGAAAGAGAGAGAAATTCTTACAAACTCCTTTCAGGGGCACTGATGCAACCTGGATTGACCATATCTAGACCCACAGCTGGATGAGACATAAGGCTGGACACTCTTGGGGCTGAGAGGATTGGTGAGGTTGGGTGAGCAAACGCAGACCCTTTAAAGTAATACTGCGTGGTACCCATGCCATGGGTCCCAAATCTCCAGGTTCAAGGGCATCTTCCTACATCGAAAACATGCCTGGGAAACCCAGAAGATGGTACACCGTGTGATCGGGAAAGGTTTCTAAAACGCACCTCATTTCTCCTCTCCTTGTGCTCGGGTTCGCCATTCCAGCCGCTTCACTAACAATCTCCCTACTTGGAGAATCAGCACCGTTGACCTCCTGTTTCTTACAGCTCGCAATTTGTCCTGAGGATGAACGGGAAGAGGGGGAACCAATGAGAGACTAGCTCTAGGTGTTGGGACAGGCACAGGTCACTCTATTTTCCCATCAGGAAGAAGAATGAACCACAGGCTTAGCCTGCCCCCCGGAACCAGAATAGGGCCTGAAGCAATCCTGCGCTTTTGCGGCCAGCTCCCAAAAAAGCGAGTCGACAAATGGAGCTCAGGGGCACTGCAATTCACAAACCTGCAGACTTATAAATGATAACTCTCGTCCACAAATATATTGAGGGAAGGCAACGAAGAGGATTTGAAAGCAAGGCAGAATTGCAGGAAACAGATTTCAGGAGGTAGATTCGACTCGCCTTGAAAGCACATGAAAAGCGGCAAAGCGTTGACAATGATGCCCTTGGCCAAAAAGGGCGTATGCGTTTTTTCCTGAATATATTCAGGAAAAAACGCATACGCCCTTTTTGGCCAACCAAGCAAGCCGGAAACGCAAATCGGCGCTACAAAGAAGTCTCACTTGCCAGCGGTCAAAAGGGCCATGCTGAAAAAAGTGTAAAAACCAGAAATGCAGGACAGGCCATGGAGACATGGGAGCCTTGCTACGCTGATGGGCGGGGTGGAAATTGCCAACAGCCACTCTGGAGAAGTGTACGCTGTGTCCTGAAACATGTAATAAACACAGCTTAGAGAGCATAGGGCACTTCCACTCATGGGCGTAGAAATCGGGAAACCTAAAAATCAACAAGACACAGGCACCCCAAAGTTTAGGGCTGCTCTGTTTCCAAGAACCTCCACTTCGGTACACCTTAAATATCCCAGGAAAGAGAAAAATGGATAAAGAAGTTGTGGTACATATGCACAATGGAATATCACTCAGGCATAAAATCAGTGTCATATGGTTAGTAGCAGCATGATGAGTGGATTTAGGGACGATGACTCTAAGTGAAGTAAGTCACACAGAAAAGGACACTTATCCTAAGATATCACTTATAGAGGGAATGTCAAAATCGCTACACCTGAACTGAATTCCAAAACAGAACAGAGTCACACATTTAGAAAACACACTATGGCTGCTTAACGGGAAAGGTGAGGTGGGGCGATGCATAAAACAAGGGTTTGAAATTAGCTCAGATACCGTTCCAGAAGCCAAATATGTAACAGACAAGACCTACTCCCTGCTCAGTGAACTGGACTCAACGCCCCCTATTCACCGCCCAAGAATATATCTGACTAGTAAGAGTCTTAAAACCTATGTATTGATATCTCTCTGGAAGTGAATCAAGAGGGTGTAAAGCGGCATAAACACAGCAGGGAAAAGCAGCTAAACCCCATTATAAAAATAGATTACTTAAAAAAAACCCCATTAAACAAACACAGTGAAAGAGAGAGATATTCTTACAAAATCCGTTCAGGGGCTCTGATGCAACCTTGATTGACCATATCTAGACCCACAGCTGGATGAGACATAAGGCTGGACACTCTTGGGGCTGAGAGGATTGGTCAGGTTGGGTGAGCAAACGCAGACCCTTTAAAGTAATACTGCGTGGTACCCATGCCATGGGTCCCAAATCTCCAGGTTCAGGGGCATCTTCCTACATCGAAAACATGCCTGGGAAACCCAGAAGATGGTACACCGTGTGATCGGGAAAGGTTTCTAAAACGCACCTCATTTCTCCTCTCCTTGTGCTCGGGTTCGCCATTCCAGTCGCTTCACTAACAATCTCCCTACTTGGAGAATCAGCACCGTTGACCTCCTGTTTCGTACAGCTCGGAATTTGTCCTGAGGATGAACGGGAAGAGGGGGAACCAATGAGACACTAGCTCTAGGTGTTGGGACAGGCACAGGTCACTCTATTTTCTCATCAGGAAGAAGAATGAACCACAGGCTCAGCCTGACCCCCGGAACCAGAATAGGGCCTGAAGCAATCCTGCGCTTTTGCGGCCAGCTCCCAAAAAAGCAAGTTGACAAATGGAGCTCAGGGGCACTGCAATTCTCAAACCTGCAGAGTTATAAATGATAACTCTCGTCCACAAATATATTGAGGGAAGGCAACGAAGAGGATTTGAAAGCAAGGCAGAATTGCAGGAAACAGATTTCAGGAGGTAGATTCGACTCGCCTTGAAAGCACATGAAAAGCGGCAAAGCGTTGACAATGATGCCCTTGGCCAAAAAGGGCGTATGCGTTTTTTCCTGAATATATTCAGGAAAAAACGCATACGCCCTTTTTGGCCAACCAAGCAAGCCGGAAAGGCAAATCGGCGCTACAAAGAAGTCTCACTTGCCAGCGGTCAAAAGGGCCATGCTGAAAAAAGTGTAAAAACCAGAAATGCAGGACAGGCCATGGAGACATGGGAGCCTTGCTACGCTGATGGGCGGGGTGGAAATTGCCAACAGCCACTCTGGAGAAGTGTACGCTGTGTCCTGAAACATGTAATAAACACAGCTTAGAGAGCATAGGGCACTTCCACTCATGGGCGTAGAAATCGGGAAACCTAAAAATCAACAAGACACAGGCACCCCAAAGTTTAGGGCTGCTCTGTTTCCAAGAACCTCCACTTCGGTACACCTTAAATATCCCAGGAAAGAGAAAAATGGATAAAGAAGTTGTGGTACTTATGCACAATGGAATATCACTCAGGCATAAAATCAGTGTCATATGGTTAGTAGCAGCATGATGAGTGGATTTAGGGACGATGACTCTAAGTGAAGTAAGTCACACAGAAAAGGACACTTATCCTAAGATATCACTTATAGAGGGAATGTCAAAATCGCTACACCTGAACTGAATTCCAAAACAGAACAGAGTCACACATTTAGAAAACACACTATGGCTGCTTAACGGGAAAGGTGAGGTGGGGCGATGCATAAAACAAGGGTTTGAAATTAGCTCAGATACCGTTCCAGAAGCCAAATATGTAACAGACAAGACCTACTCCCTGCTCAGTGAACTGGACTCAACGCCCCCTATTCACCGCCCAAGAATATATCTGACTAGTAAGAGTCTTAAAACCTATGTATTGATATCTCTCTGGAAGTGAATCAAGAGGGTGTAAAGCGGCATAAACACAGCAGGGAAAAGCAGCTAAACCCCATTATAAAAATAGATTACTTAAAAAAAACCCCATTAAACAAACACAGTGAAAGAGAGAGATATTCTTACAAAATCCGTTCAGGGGCTCTGATGCAACCTTGATTGACCATATCTAGACCCACAGCTGGATGAGACATAAGGCTGGACACTCTTGGGGCTGAGAGGATTGGTCAGGTTGGGTGAGCAAACGCAGACCCTTTAAAGTAATACTGCGTGGTACCCATGCCATGGGTCCCAAATCTCCAGGTTCAGGGGCATCTTCCTACATCGAAAACATGCCTGGGAAACCCAGAAGATGGTACACCGTGTGATCGGGAAAGGTTTCTAAAACGCACCTCATTTCTCCTCTCCTTGTGCTCGGGTTCGCCATTCCAGTCGCTTCACTAACAATCTCCCTACTTGGAGAATCAGCACCGTTGACCTCCTGTTTCGTACAGCTCGGAATTTGTCCTGAGGATGAACGGGAAGAGGGGGAACCAATGAGACACTAACTCTAGGTGTTGGGACAGGCACAGGTCACTCTATTTTCTCATCAGGAAGAAGAATGAACCACAGGCTCAGCCTGACCCCCAGAACCAGAATAGGGCCTGAAGCAATCCTGCGCTTTTGCGGCCATCTCTCAAAAAAGCGAGTTGACAATGGAGCTCAGGGGCACTGCAATTCTCAAACCTGCTGAGTTATAAATGATAACTCTCGTCCACAAATATATTGAGGGAAGGCAACGAAGAGGATTTGAAAGCAAGGCAGAATTGCAGGAAACAGAATTCAGGAGGTAGATTCGACTCACCTTGAAAGCACATGAAAAGCGGCAAAGCGTTGACAATGATGCCCTTGGCCAAAAAGGGCGTATGCGTTTTTTCCTGAATATATTCAGGAAAAAACGCATACGCCCTTTTTGGCCAACCACGCAAGCCGGAAAGGCAAATCGGCGCTACAAAGAAGTCTCGCTTGCCAGCGGTTAGAAGGGCCATGCTGAAAAAAGTGTAAAAACCAGAAATGCAGGACAGGCCATGGAGACATGGGAGCCTTGCTACGCTGATGGGCGGGATGGAAATTTCCAACAGCCGCTATGGAGAAGTGTACGCTGCGTCCTGAAACATGTAATAGACACAGCTTAGAGAGCATAGGGCACTTCCACTCATGGGCGTAGAAATCGGGAAACCTAAAAATCAACAAGACACAGGCACCCCAAAGTTTAGGGCTGCTCTGTTTCCAAGAACCTCCACTTCAGTACACCTTAAATATCCCAGGAAAGAGAAAAATTGATAAAGAAGCTGTGGTACTTATGCACAATGGAATATCACTCAGCCATGAAATCAGTGTCATATGGCTAGTAGCAGCATGATGAGTGGATTTAGGGACGATGACTCTAAGTGAAGTAAGTCACACAGAAAAGGACACTTATCCTAAGATATCACTTATAGAGGGAATGTCAAAATCGCTACACCTGAACTGAATTCCAAAACAGAACAGAGTCACACATTTAGAAAACACACTATGGCTGCTTAACGGGAAAGGTGAGGTGGGGCGATGCAAAAAACAAGGGTTTGAAATTAGCTCAGATACCGTTCCACAAGCCAAATATGTAATAGACAAGACCTATTCCCTGCTCAGTCAACTGGACTCAACGTCCCCTATTCACGGCCCAAGAATATATCTGACTACTAAGAGTCTTAAAACCTATGTATTGATATCTCTCTGGCAGTGAATCAAGAGGGTGTAAAGCGGCATAAACACAGCAGGGAAAAGCAGCTAAACCCCATTATAAAAATAGATTACTTAAAAAAAACCCCATTAAACAAAGACAGTGAAAGAGAGAGAAATTCTTACAAAATCCGTTCAGGGGCTCTGATGCAACCTGGATTGACCATATCTAGACCCACAGCTGGATGAGACATAAGGCTGGACACTCTTGGGGCTGAGAGGATTGGTGAGGTTGGGTGAGCAAACGCAGACCCTTTAAAGTAATACTGCGTGGTACCCATGCCATGGGTCCCAAATCTCCAGGTTCAAGGGCATCTTCCTACATGGAAAACATGCCTGGGAAACCCAGAAGATGGTACACCGTGTGATCGGGCAAGGTTTCTAAAACGCCCCTCATTTCTCCTCTCCTTGTGCTCGGGTTCGCCATTCCAGCCGCTTCCCTAACAATCTCCCTACTTGGAGAATCAGCACCGTTGACCTCCTGTTTCGTACAGCTCGCAATTTGTCCTGAGGATGAACGGGAAGAGGGGGAACCAATGAGAGACTAGCTCTAGGTGTTGGGACAGGCACAGGTCACTCTATTTTCCCATCAGGAAGAAGAATGAACCACAGGCTTAGCCTGCCCCCCGGAACCAGAATAGGGCCTGAAGCAATCCTGGGCTTTTGCGGCCAGCTCCCAAAAAAGCGAGTTGACAAATGGAGCTCAGGGGCACTGCAATTCACAAACCTGCAGACTTATAAATGATAACTCTCGTCCACAAATATATTGAGGGAAGGCAACGAAGAGGATTTGAAAGCAAGGCAGAATTGCAGGAAACAGAATTCAGGAGGTAGATTCGACTCACCTTGAAAGCACATGAAAAGCGGCAAAGCGTTGACAATGATGCCCTTGGCCAAAAAGGGCGTATGCGTTTTTTCCTGAATATATTCAGGAAAAAACGCATACGCCCTTTTTGGCCAACCAAGCAAGCCAGAAAGGCAAATCGGCGCTCCAAAGAAGTCTCGCTTGCCAGCGGTCAGAAGGGCCATGCTGAAAAAAGTGTAAAAACCAGAAATGCAGGACAGGCCATGGAGACATGGGAGCCTTGCTACGCTGATGGGCGGGATGGAAATTGCCAACAGCCACTCTGGAGAAGTGTACGCTGTGTCCTGTAATATGTAATAGACACAGCTTAGAGAGCATAGGGCACTTCCACTCATGGGCGTAGAAATCGGGAAACCTAAAAATCAACAAGACACAGGCACCCCAAAGTTTAGGGCTGCTCTGCTTCCAAAAACCTCCACTTTGGTACACCTTAAATATCCCAGGAAAGAGAAAAATGGATAAAGAAGTAGTGGTACTTATGCACAATGGAATGTCACTCAGCCATGAAATCAGTGTCATAAGGCTAGTAGCAGCATGATGAGTGGATTTAGGGACGATGACTCTAAGTGAAGTAAGTCACACAGAAAAGGACACTTATCCTAAGATATCAGTTATAGAGGGAATGTCAAAATCGCTACACCTGAACTGAATTCCAAAACAGAACAGCGTCACACATTTAGAAAACACACTATGGCTGCTTAACGGGAAAGGTGAGGCGGGGTGATGCATAAAACAAGGGTTTGACTTTAGCTCAGATACCTTTCCAGAAGCCAAATATGTAATAGACAAGACCTACTCCCTGCTCAGTGAACTGGACTCAACACCCCCTATTCACCGCCCAAGAATGTATCTGACTAGTAAGAGTCTTAAAACCTATGTATTGATATCTCTCTGGAAGTGAATCAAGAGGGTGTAAAGCGGCATAAACACAGCAGGGAAAAGCAGCTAAACCCCATTATAAAAATAGATTCCTTACCAAAAAAACCCCATAAAACAAAGACAGTGAAAGAGAGAGAAATTCTTACAAACTCCTTTCAGGGGCACTGATGCAACCTGGATTGACCATATCTAGACCCACAGCTGGATGAGACATAAGGCTGGACACTCTTGGGGCTGAGAGGATTGGTGAGGTTGGGTGAGCAAACGCAGACCCTTTAAAGTAATACTGCGTGGTACCCATGCCATGGGTCCCAAATCTCCAGGTTCAAGGGCATCTTCCTACATCGAAAACATGCCTGGGAAACCCAGAAGATGGTACACCGTGTGATCGGGAAAGGTTTCTAAAACGCACCTCATTTCTCCTCTCCTTGTGCTCGGGTTCGCCATTCCAGCCGCTTCACTAACAATCTCCCTACTTGGAGAATCAGCACCGTTGACCTCCTGTTTCTTACAGCTCGCAATTTGTCCTGAGGATGAACGGGAAGAGGGGGAACCAATGAGAGACTAGCTCTAGGTGTTGGGACAGGCACAGGTCACTCTATTTTCCCATCAGGAAGAAGAATGAACCACAGGCTTAGCCTGCCCCCCGGAACCAGAATAGGGCCTGAAGCAATCCTGCGCTTTTGCGGCCAGCTCCCAAAAAAGCGAGTTGACAAATGGAGCTCAGGGGCACTGCAATTCACAAACCTGCAGACTTATAAATGAGAACTCTCGTCCACAAATATATTGAGGGAAGGCAACGAAGAGGATTTGAAAGCAAGGCAGAATTGCAGGAAACAGATTTCAGGAGGTAGATTCGACTCGCCTTGAAAGCACATGAAAAGCGGCAAAGCGTTGACAATGATGCCCTTGGCCAAAAAGGGCGTATGCGTTTTTTCCTGAATATATTCAGGAAAAAACGCATACGCCCTTTTTGGCCAACCAAGCAAGCCGGAAAGGCAAATCGGCGCTACAAAGAAGTCTCACTTGCCAGCGGTCAAAAGGGCCATGCTGAAAAAAGTGTAAAAACCAGAAATGCAGGACAGGCCATGGAGACATGGGAGCCTTGCTACGCTGATGGGCGGGGTGGAAATTGCCAACAGCCACTCTGGAGAAGTGTACGCTGTGTCCTGAAACATGTAATAAACACAGCTTAGAGAGCATAGGGCACTTCCACTCATGGGCGTAGAAATCGGGAAACCTAAAAATCAACAAGACACAGGCACCCCAAAGTTTAGGGCTGCTCTGTTTCCAAAAACCTCCACTTCGGTACACCTTAAATATCCCAGGAAAGAGAAAAATGGATAAAGAAGTTGTGGTACTTATGCACAATGGAATATCACTCAGGCATAAAATCAGTGTCATATGGTTAGTAGCAGCATGATGAGTGGATTTAGGGACGATGACTCTAAGTGAAGTAAGTCACACAGAAAAGGACACTTATCCTAAGATATCACTTATAGAGGGAATGTCAAAATCGCTACACCTGAACTGAATTCCAAAACAGAACAGAGTCACACATTTAGAAAACACACTATGGCTGCTTAACGGGAAAGGTGAGGTGGGGCGATGCATAAAACAAGGGTTTGAAATTAGCTCAGATACCGTTCCAGAAGCCAAATATGTAACAGACAAGACCTACTCCCTGCTCAGTGAACTGGACTCAACGCCCCCTATTCACCGCCCAAGAATATATCTGACTAGTAAGAGTCTTAAAACCTATGTATTGATATCTCTCTGGAAGTGAATCAAGAGGGTGTAAAGCGGCATAAACACAGCAGGGAAAAGCAGCTAAACCCCATTATAAAAATAGATTACTTAAAAAAAACCCCATTAAACAAACACAGTGAAAGAGAGAGATATTCTTACAAAATCCGTTCAGGGGCTCTGATGCAACCTGGATTGACCATATCTAGACCCACAGCTGGATGAGACATAAGGCTGGACACTCTTGGGGCTGAGAGGATTGGTCAGGTTGGGTGAGCAAACGCAGACCCTTTAAAGTAATACTGCGTGGTACCCATGCCATGGGTCCCAAATCTCCAGGTTCAGGGGCATCTTCCTACATCGAAAACATGCCTGGGAAACCCAGAAGATGGTACACCGTGTGATCGGGAAAGGTTTCTAAAACGCACCTCATTTCTCCTCTCCTTGTGCTCGGGTTCGCCATTCCAGTCGCTTCACTAACAATCTCCCTACTTGGAGAATCAGCACCGTTGACCTCCTGTTTCGTACAGCTCGGAATTTGTCCTGAGGATGAACGGGAAGAGGGGGAACCAATGAGACACTAGCTCTAGGTGTTGGGACAGGCACAGGTCACTCTATTTTCTCATCAGGAAGAAGAATGAACCACAGGCTCAGCCTGACCCCCGGAACCAGAATAGGGCCTGAAGCAATCCTGCGCTTTTGCGGCCAGCTCCCAAAAAAGCGAGTTGACAAATGGAGCTCAGGGGCACTGCAATTCTCAAACCTGCAGAGTTATAAATGATAACTCTCGTCCACAAATATATTGAGGGAAGGCAACGAAGAGGATTTGAAAGCAAGGCAGAATTGCAGGAAACAGAATTCAGGAGGTAGATTCGACTCACCTTGAAAGCACATGAAAAGCGGCAAAGCGTTGACAATGATGCCCTTGGCCAAAAAGGGCGTATGCGTTTTTTCCTGAATATATTCAGGAAAAAACGCATACGCCCTTTTTGGCCAACCAAGCAAGCCAGAAAGGCAAATCGGCGCTCCAAAGAAGTCTCGCTTGCCAGCGGTCAGAAGGGCCATGCTGAAAAAAGTGTAAAAACCAGAAATGCAGGACAGGCCATGGAGACATGGGAGCCTTGCTACGCTGATGGGCGGGATGGAAATTGCCAACAGCCACTCTGGAGAAGTGTACGCTGTGTCCTGTAATATGTAATAGACACAGCTTAGAGAGCATAGGGCACTTCCACTCATGGGCGTAGAAATCGGGAAACCTAAAAATCAACAAGACACAGGCACCCCAAAGTTTAGGGCTGCTCTGTTTCCAAAAACCTCCACTTCGGTACACCTTAAATATCCCAGGAAAGAGAAAAATGGATAAAGAAGTAGTGGTACTTATGCACAATGGAATGTCACTCAGCCATGAAATCAGTGTCATAAGGCTAGTAGCAGCATGATGAGTGGATTTAGGGACGATGACTCTAAGTGAAGTAAGTCACACAGAAAAGGACACTTATCCTAAGATATCACTTAGAGAGGGAATGTCAACATCGCTACACCTGAACTGAATTCCAAAACAGAACAGAGTCACACATTTAGAAAACACACTATGGCTGCTTAACGGGAAAGGTGAGGTGGGGCGATGCAAAAAACAAGGGTTTGAAATTAGCTCAGATACCGTTCCACAAGCCAAATATGTAATAGACAAGACCTATTCCCTGCTCAGTCAACTGGACTCAACGTCCCCTATTCACCGCCCAAGAATATATCTGACTACTAAGAGTCTTAAAACCTATGTATTGATATCTCTCTGGCAGTTAATCAAGAGGGTGTAAAGCGGCATAAACACAGCAGGGAAAAGCAGCTAAACCCCATTATAAAAATAGATTACTTAAAAAAAACCCCATTAAACAAAGACAGTGAAAGAGAGAGAAATTCTTACAAAATCCGTTCAGGGGCTCTGATGCAACCTGGATTGACCATATCTAGACCCACAGCTGGATGAGACAGAAGGCTGGACACTCTTGGGGCTGAGAGGATTGGTGAGGTTGGGTGAGCAAACGCAGACCCTTTAAAGTAATACTGCGTGGTACCCATGCCATGGGTCCCAAATCTCCAGGTTCAAGGGCATCTTCCTACATCGAAAACATGCCTGGGAAACCCAGAAGATGGTACACCGTGTGATCGGGAAAGGTTTCTAAAACGCACCTCATTTCTCCTCTCCTTGTGCTCGGGTTCGCCATTCCAGCCGCTTCACTAACAATCTCCCTACTTGGAGAATCAGCACCGTTGACCTCCTGTTTCGTACAGCTCGCAATTTGTCCTGAGGATGAACGGGAAGAGGGGGAACCAATGAGAGACTAGCTCTAGGTGTTGGGACAGGCACAGGTCACTCTATTTTCCCATCAGGAAGAAGAATGAACCACAGGCTCAGCCTGCCCCCCGGAACCAGAATAGGGCCTGAAGCAATCCTGCGCTTTTGCGGACAGCTCCCACAAAAGCGAGTTGACAAATGGAGCTCAGGGGCACTGCAATTCACAAACCTGCAGACTTATAAATGATAACTCTCGTCCACAAATATATTGAGGGAAGGCAACGAAGAGGATTTGAAAGCAAGGCAGAATTGCACGAAACAGATTTCAGGAGGTAGATTCGACTCACCTTGAAAGCACATGAAAAGCGGCAAAGCGTTGACAATGATGCCCTTGGCCAAAAAGGGCGTATGCGTTTTTTCCTGAATATATTCAGGAAAAAACGCATACGCCCTTTTTGGCCAACCACGCAAGCCGGAAAGGCAAATCGGCGCCACAAAGAAGTCTCACTTGCCAGCGGTCAAAAGGGCCATGCTGAAAAAAGTGTAAAAATCAGAAATGCAGGACAGGCCATGGAGACATGGGAGCCTTGCTACGCTGATGGGCGGGATGGAAATTGCCAACAGCCACTCTGGAGAAGTGTACGCTGTGTCCTGTAATATGTAATAGACACAGCTTAGAGAGCATAGGGCACTTCCACTCATGGGCGTAGAAATCGGGAAACCTAAAAATCAACAAGACACAGGCACCCCAAAGTTTAGGGCTGCTCTGCTTCCAAAATCCTCCACTTCGGTACACCTTAAATATCCCAGGAAAGAGAAAAATGGATAAAGAAGTAGTGGTACTTATGCACAATGGAATGTCACTCAGCCATGAAATCAGTGTCATAAGGCTAGTAGCAGCATGATGAGTGGATTTAGGGACGATGATTCTAAGTGAAGTAAGTCACACAGAAAAGGACACTTATCCTAAGATATCACTTATAGAGGGAATGTCAAAATCGCTACACCTGAACTGAATTCCAAAACAGAACAGCGTCACACATTTAGAAAACACACTATGGCTGCTTAACGGGAAAGGTGAGGTGGGGCGATGCATAAAACAAGGGTTTGAAATTAGCTCAGATACCGTTCCACAAGCCAAATATGTAATAGACAAGACCTACTCCCTGCTCAGTGAACTGGACTCAACGTCCCCTATTCACCGCCCAAGAATATATCTGACTACTACGAGTCTTAAAACCTATGTATTGATATCTCTCTGGCAGTGAATCAAGAGGGTGTAAAGCGGCATAAACACAGCAGGGAAAAGCAGCTAAACCCCATTATAAAAATAGATTACTTAAAAAAAACCCCATTAAACAAAGACAGTGAAAGAGAGAGAAATTCTTACAAAATCCGTTCAGGGGCTCTGATGCAACCTGGATTGACCATATCTAGACCCACAGCTGGATGAGACATAAGGCTGGACACTCTTGGGGCTGAGAGGATTGGTGAGGTTGGGTGAGCAAACGCAGACCCTTTAAAGTAATACTGCGTGGTACCCATGCCATGGGTCCCAAATCTCCAGGTTCAAGGGCATCTTCCTACATGGAAAACATGCCTGGGAAACCCAGAAGATGGTACACCGTGTGATCGGGCAAGGTTTCTAAAACGCCCCTCATTTCTCCTCTCCTTGTGCTCGGGTTCGCCATTCCAGCCGCTTCCCTAACAATCTCCCTACTTGGAGAATCAGCACCGTTGACCTCCTGTTTCGTACAGCTCGCAATTTGTCCTGAGGATGAACGGGAAGAGGGGGAACCAATGAGAGACTAGCTCTAGGTGTTGGGACAGGCACAGGTCACTCTATTTTCCCATCAGGAAGAAGAATGAACCACAGGCTTAGCCTGCCCCCCGGAACCAGAATAGGGCCTGAAGCAATCCTGGGCTTTTGCGGCCAGCTCCCAAAAAAGCGAGTTGACAAATGGAGCTCAGGGGCACTGCAATTCACAAACCTGCAGACTTATAAATGATAACTCTCGTCCACAAATATATTGAGGGAAGGCAACGAAGAGGATTTGAAAGCAAGGCAGAATTGCAGGAAACAGATTTCAGGAGGTAGATTCGACTCACCTTGAAAGCACATGAAAAGCGGCAAAGCGTTGACAATGATGCCCTTGGCCAAAAAGGGCGTATGCGTTTTTTCCTGAATATATTCAGGAAAAAACGCATACGCCCTTTTTGGCCAACCAAGCAAGCCAGAAAGGCAAATCGGCGCTCCAAAGAAGTCTCGCTTGCCAGCGGTCAGAAGGGCCATGCTGAAAAAAGTGTAAAAACCAGAAATGCAGGACAGGCCATGGAGACATGGGAGCCTTGCTACGCTGATGGGCGGGATGGAAATTGCCAACAGCCACTCTGGAGAAGTGTACGCTGTGTCCTGTAATATGTAATAGACACAGCTTAGAGAGCATAGGGCACTTCCACTCATGGGCGTAGAAATCGGGAAACCTAAAAATCAACAAGACACAGGCACCCCAAAGTTTAGGGCTGCTCTGCTTCCAAAAACCTCCACTTTGGTACACCTTAAATATCCCAGGAAAGAGAAAAATGGATAAAGAAGTAGTGGTACTTATGCACAATGGAATGTCACTCAGCCATGAAATCAGTGTCATAAGGCTAGTAGCAGCATGATGAGTGGATTTAGGGACGATGACTCTAAGTGAAGTAAGTCACACAGAAAAGGACACTTATCCTAAGATATCAGTTATAGAGGGAATGTCAAAATCGCTACACCTGAACTGAATTCCAAAACAGAACAGCGTCACACATTTAGAAAACACACTATGGCTGCTTAACGGGAAAGGTGAGGCGGGGTGATGCATAAAACAAGGGTTTGACTTTAGCTCAGATACCTTTCCAGAAGCCAAATATGTAATAGACAAGACCTACTCCCTGCTCAGTGAACTGGACTCAACACCCCCTATTCACCGCCCAAGAATGTATCTGACTAGTAAGAGTCTTAAAACCTATGTATTGATATCTCTCTGGAAGTGAATCAAGAGGGTGTAAAGCGGCATAAACACAGCAGGGAAAAGCAGCTAAACCCCATTATAAAAATAGATTCCTTACCAAAAAAACCCCATAAAACAAAGACAGTGAAAGAGAGAGAAATTCTTACAAACTCCTTTCAGGGGCACTGATGCAACCTGGATTGACCATATCTAGACCCACAGCTGGATGAGACATAAGGCTGGACACTCTTGGGGCTGAGAGGATTGGTGAGGTTGGGTGAGCAAACGCAGACCCTTTAAAGTAATACTGCGTGGTACCCATGCCATGGGTCCCAAATCTCCAGGTTCAAGGGCATCTTCCTACATCGAAAACATGCCTGGGAAACCCAGAAGATGGTACACCGTGTGATCGGGAAAGGTTTCTAAAACGCACCTCATTTCTCCTCTCCTTGTGCTCGGGTTCGCCATTCCAGCCGCTTCACTAACAATCTCCCTACTTGGAGAATCAGCACCGTTGACCTCCTGTTTCTTACAGCTCGCAATTTGTCCTGAGGATGAACGGGAAGAGGGGGAACCAATGAGAGACTAGCTCTAGGTGTTGGGACAGGCACAGGTCACTCTATTTTCCCATCAGGAAGAAGAATGAACCACAGGCTTAGCCTGCCCCCCGGAACCAGAATAGGGCCTGAAGCAATCCTGCGCTTTTGCGGCCAGCTCCCAAAAAAGCGAGTTGACAAATGGAGCTCAGGGGCACTGCAATTCACAAACCTGCAGACTTATAAATGAGAACTCTCGTCCACAAATATATTGAGGGAAGGCAACGAAGAGGATTTGAAAGCAAGGCAGAATTGCAGGAAACAGATTTCAGGAGGTAGATTCGACTCGCCTTGAAAGCACATGAAAAGCGGCAAAGCGTTGACAATGATGCCCTTGGCCAAAAAGGGCGTATGCGTTTTTTCCTGAATATATTCAGGAAAAAACGCATACGCCCTTTTTGGCCAACCAAGCAAGCCGGAAAGGCAAATCGGCGCTACAAAGAAGTCTCACTTGCCAGCGGTCAAAAGGGCCATGCTGAAAAAAGTGTAAAAACCAGAAATGCAGGACAGGCCATGGAGACATGGGAGCCTTGCTACGCTGATGGGCGGGGTGGAAATTGCCAACAGCCACTCTGGAGAAGTGTACGCTGTGTCCTGAAACATGTAATAAACACAGCTTAGAGAGCATAGGGCACTTCCACTCATGGGCGTAGAAATCGGGAAACCTAAAAATCAACAAGACACAGGCACCCCAAAGTTTAGGGCTGCTCTGTTTCCAAAAACCTCCACTTCGGTACACCTTAAATATCCCAGGAAAGAGAAAAATGGATAAAGAAGTTGTGGTACTTATGCACAATGGAATATCACTCAGGCATAAAATCAGTGTCATATGGTTAGTAGCAGCATGATGAGTGGATTTAGGGACGATGACTCTAAGTGAAGTAAGTCACACAGAAAAGGACACTTATCCTAAGATATCACTTATAGAGGGAATGTCAAAATCGCTACACCTGAACTGAATTCCAAAACAGAACAGAGTCACACATTTAGAAAACACACTATGGCTGCTTAACGGGAAAGGTGTGGTGGGGAGATGCAAAAAACAAGGGTTTGAAATTAGCTCAGATACCTTTCCAGAAGCCAAATATGTAATAGACAAGACCTACTCCCTGCTCAGTGAACTGGACTCAACGTCCCCTATTCACCGCCCAAGAATATATCTGACTACTACGAGTCTTAAAACCTATGTATTGATATCTCTCTGGCAGTGAATCAAGAGGGTGTAAAGCGGCATAAACACAGCAGGGAAAAGCAGCTAAACCCCATTATAAAAATAGATTACTTAAAAAAAACCCCATTAAACAAAGACAGTGAAAGAGAGAGAAATTCTTACAAAATCCGTTCAGGGGCTCTGATGCAACCTGGATTGACCATATCTAGACCCACAGCTGGATGAGACATAAGGCTGGACACTCTTGGGGCTGAGAGGATTGGTGAGGTTGGGTGAGCAAACGCAGACCCTTTAAAGTAATACTGCGTGGTACCCATGCCATGGGTCCCAAATCTCCAGGTTCAAGGGCATCTTCCTACATCGAAAACATGCCTGGGAAACCCAGAAGATGGTACACCGTGTGATCGGGCAAGGTTTCTAAAACGCCCCTCATTTCTCCTCTCCTTGTGCTCGGGTTCGCCATTCCAGCCGCTTCCCTAACAATCTCCCTACTTGGAGAATCAGCACCGTTGACCTCCTGTTTCGTACAGCTCGCAATTTGTCCTGAGGATGAACGGGAAGAGGGGGAACCAATGAGAGACTAGCTCTAGGTGTTGGGACAGGCACAGGTCACTCTATTTTCCCATCAGGAAGAAGAATGAACCACAGGCTTAGCCTGCCCCCCGGAACCAGAATAGGGCCTGAAGCAATCCTGGGCTTTTGCGGCCAGCTCCCAAAAAAGCGAGTTGACAAATGGAGCTCAGGGGCACTGCAATTCACAAACCTGCAGACTTATAAATGATAACTCTCGTCCACAAATATATTGAGGGAAGGCAACGAAGAGGATTTGAAAGCAAGGCAGAATTGCAGGAAACAGATTTCAGGAGGTAGATTCGACTCACCTTGAAAGCACATGAAAAGCGGCAAAGCGTTGACAATGATGCCCTTGGCCAAAAAGGGCGTATGCGTTTTTTCCTGAATATATTCAGGAAAAAACGCATACGCCCTTTTTGGCCAACCAAGCAAGCCAGAAAGGCAAATCGGCGCTCCAAAGAAGTCTCGCTTGCCAGCGGTCAGAAGGGCCATGCTGAAAAAAGTGTAAAAACCAGAAATGCAGGACAGGCCATGGAGACATGGGAGCCTTGCTACGCTGATGGGCGGGATGGAAATTGCCAACAGCCACTCTGGAGAAGTGTACGCTGTGTCCTGTAATATGTAATAGACACAGCTTAGAGAGCATAGGGCACTTCCACTCATGGGCGTAGAAATCGGGAAACCTAAAAATCAACAAGACACAGGCACCCCAAAGTTTAGGGCTGCTCTGCTTCCAAAAACCTCCACTTTGGTACACCTTAAATATCCCAGGAAAGAGAAAAATGGATAAAGAAGTAGTGGTACTTATGCACAATGGAATGTCACTCAGCCATGAAATCAGTGTCATAAGGCTAGTAGCAGCATGATGAGTGGATTTAGGGACGATGACTCTAAGTGAAGTAAGTCACACAGAAAAGGACACTTATCCTAAGATATCAGTTATAGAGGGAATGTCAAAATCGCTACACCTGAACTGAATTCCAAAACAGAACAGCGTCACACATTTAGAAAACACACTATGGCTGCTTAACGGGAAAGGTGAGGCGGGGTGATGCATAAAACAAGGGTTTGACTTTAGCTCAGATACCTTTCCAGAAGCCAAATATGTAATAGACAAGACCTACTCCCTGCTCAGTGAACTGGACTCAACACCCCCTATTCACCGCCCAAGAATGTATCTGACTAGTAAGAGTCTTAAAACCTATGTATTGATATCTCTCTGGAAGTGAATCAAGAGGGTGTAAAGCGGCATAAACACAGCAGGGAAAAGCAGCTAAACCCCATTATAAAAATAGATTCCTTACCAAAAAAACCCCATAAAACAAAGACAGTGAAAGAGAGAGAAATTCTTACAAACTCCTTTCAGGGGCACTGATGCAACCTGGATTGACCATATCTAGACCCACAGCTGGATGAGACATAAGGCTGGACACTCTTGGGGCTGAGAGGATTGGTGAGGTTGGGTGAGCAAACGCAGACCCTTTAAAGTAATACTGCGTGGTACCCATGCCATGGGTCCCAAATCTCCAGGTTCAAGGGCATCTTCCTACATCGAAAACATGCCTGGGAAACCCAGAAGATGGTACACCGTGTGATCGGGAAAGGTTTCTAAAACGCACCTCATTTCTCCTCTCCTTGTGCTCGGGTTCGCCATTCCAGCCGCTTCACTAACAATCTCCCTACTTGGAGAATCAGCACCGTTGACCTCCTGTTTCTTACAGCTCGCAATTTGTCCTGAGGATGAACGGGAAGAGGGGGAACCAATGAGAGACTAGCTCTAGGTGTTGGGACAGGCACAGGTCACTCTATTTTCCCATCAGGAAGAAGAATGAACCACAGGCTTAGCCTGCCCCCCGGAACCAGAATAGGGCCTGAAGCAATCCTGCGCTTTTGCGGCCAGCTCCCAAAAAAGCGAGTTGACAAATGGAGCTCAGGGGCACTGCAATTCACAAACCTGCAGACTTATAAATGAGAACTCTCGTCCACAAATATATTGAGGGAAGGCAACGAAGAGGATTTGAAAGCAAGGCAGAATTGCAGGAAACAGATTTCAGGAGGTAGATTCGACTCGCCTTGAAAGCACATGAAAAGCGGCAAAGCGTTGACAATGATGCCCTTGGCCAAAAAGGGCGTATGCGTTTTTTCCTGAATATATTCAGGAAAAAACGCATACGCCCTTTTTGGCCAACCAAGCAAGCCAGAAAGGCAAATCGGCGCTACAAAGAAGTCTCACTTGCCAGCGGTCAAAAGGGCCATGCTGAAAAAAGTGTAAAAACCAGAAATGCAGGACAGGCCATGGAGACATGGGAGCCTTGCTACGCTGATGGGCGGGGTGGAAATTGCCAACAGCCACTCTGGAGAAGTGTACGCTGTGTCCTGAAACATGTAATAAACACAGCTTAGAGAGCATAGGGCACTTCCACTCATGGGCGTAGAAATCGGGAAACCTAAAAATCAACAAGACACAGGCACCCCAAAGTTTAGGGCTGCTCTGTTTCCAAAAACCTCCACTTCGGTACACCTTAAATATCCCAGGAAAGAGAAAAATGGATAAAGAAGTTGTGGTACTTATGCACAATGGAATATCACTCAGGCATAAAATCAGTGTCATATGGTTAGTAGCAGCATGATGAGTGGATTTAGGGACGATGACTCTAAGTGAAGTAAGTCACACAGAAAAGGACACTTATCCTAAGATATCACTTATAGAGGGAATGTCAAAATCGCTACACCTGAACTGAATTCCAAAACAGAACAGAGTCACACATTTAGAAAACACACTATGGCTGCTTAACGGGAAAGGTGAGGTGGGGCGATGCATAAAACAAGGGTTTGAAATTAGCTCAGATACCGTTCCAGAAGCCAAATATGTAACAGACAAGACCTACTCCCTGCTCAGTGAACTGGACTCAACGCCCCCTATTCACCGCCCAAGAATATATCTGACTAGTAAGAGTCTTAAAACCTATGTATTGATATCTCTCTGGAAGTGAATCAAGAGGGTGTAAAGCGGCATAAACACAGCAGGGAAAAGCAGCTAAACCCCATTATAAAAATAGATTACTTAAAAAAAACCCCATTAAACAAACACAGTGAAAGAGAGAGATATTCTTACAAAATCCGTTCAGGGGCTCTGATGCAACCTGGATTGACCATATCTAGACCCACAGCTGGATGAGACATAAGGCTGGACACTCTTGGGGCTGAGAGGATTGGTCAGGTTGGGTGAGCAAACGCAGACCCTTTAAAGTAATACTGCGTGGTACCCATGCCATGGGTCCCAAATCTCCAGGTTCAGGGGCATCTTCCTACATCGAAAACATGCCTGGGAAACCCAGAAGATGGTACACCGTGTGATCGGGAAAGGTTTCTAAAACGCACCTCATTTCTCCTCTCCTTGTGCTCGGGTTCGCCATTCCAGTCGCTTCACTAACAATCTCCCTACTTGGAGAATCAGCACCGTTGACCTCCTGTTTCGTACAGCTCGGAATTTGTCCTGAGGATGAACGGGAAGAGGGGGAACCAATGAGACACTAGCTCTAGGTGTTGGGACAGGCACAGGTCACTCTATTTTCTCATCAGGAAGAAGAATGAACCACAGGCTCAGCCTGACCCCCGGAACCAGAATAGGGCCTGAAGCAATCCTGCGCTTTTGCGGCCAGCTCCCAAAAAAGCGAGTTGACAAATGGAGCTCAGGGGCACTGCAATTCTCAAACCTGCAGAGTTATAAATGATAACTCTCGTCCACAAATATATTGAGGGAAGGCAACGAAGAGGATTTGAAAGCAAGGCAGAATTGCAGGAAACAGAATTCAGGAGGTAGATTCGACTCACCTTGAAAGCACATGAAAAGCGGCAAAGCGTTGACAATGATGCCCTTGGCCAAAAAGGGCGTATGCGTTTTTTCCTGAATATATTCAGGAAAAAACGCATACGCCCTTTTTGGCCAACCAAGCAAGCCAGAAAGGCAAATCGGCGCTCCAAAGAAGTCTCGCTTGCCAGCGGTCAGAAGGGCCATGCTGAAAAAAGTGTAAAAACCAGAAATGCAGGACAGGCCATGGAGACATGGGAGCCTTGCTACGCTGATGGGCGGGATGGAAATTGCCAACAGCCACTCTGGAGAAGTGTACGCTGTGTCCTGTAATATGTAATAGACACAGCTTAGAGAGCATAGGGCACTTCCACTCATGGGCGTAGAAATCGGGAAACCTAAAAATCAACAAGACACAGGCACCCCAAAGTTTAGGGCTGCTCTGTTTCCAAAAACCTCCACTTCGGTACACCTTAAATATCCCAGGAAAGAGAAAAATGGATAAAGAAGTAGTGGTACTTATGCACAATGGAATGTCACTCAGCCATGAAATCAGTGTCATAAGGCTAGTAGCAGCATGATGAGTGGATTTAGGGACGATGACTCTAAGTGAAGTAAGTCACACAGAAAAGGACACTTATCCTAAGATATCACTTAGAGAGGGAATGTCAACATCGCTACACCTGAACTGAATTCCAAAACAGAACAGAGTCACACATTTAGAAAACACACTATGGCTGCTTAACGGGAAAGGTGAGGTGGGGCGATGCAAAAAACAAGGGTTTGAAATTAGCTCAGATACCGTTCCACAAGCCAAATATGTAATAGACAAGACCTATTCCCTGCTCAGTCAACTGGACTCAACGTCCCCTATTCACCGCCCAAGAATATATCTGACTACTAAGAGTCTTAAAACCTATGTATTGATATCTCTCTGGCAGTTAATCAAGAGGGTGTAAAGCGGCATAAACACAGCAGGGAAAAGCAGCTAAACCCCATTATAAAAATAGATTACTTAAAAAAAACCCCATTAAACAAAGACAGTGAAAGAGAGAGAAATTCTTACAAAATCCGTTCAGGGGCTCTGATGCAACCTGGATTGACCATATCTAGACCCACAGCTGGATGAGACAGAAGGCTGGACAGTCTTGGGGCTGAGAGGATTGGTGAGGTTGGGTGAGCAAACGCAGACCCTTTAAAGTAATACTGCGTGGTACCCATGCCATGGGTCCCAAATCTCCAGGTTCAAGGGCATCTTCCTACATCGAAAACATGCCTGGGAAACCCAGAAGATGGTACACCGTGTGATCGGGAAAGGTTTCTAAAACGCACCTCATTTCTCCTCTCCTTGTGCTCGGGTTCGCCATTCCAGCCGCTTCACTAACAATCTCCCTACTTGGAGAATCAGCACCGTTGACCTCCTGTTTCGTACAGCTCGCAATTTGTCCTGAGGATGAACGGGAAGAGGGGGAACCAATGAGAGACTAGCTCTAGGTGTTGGGACAGGCACAGGTCACTCTATTTTCCCATCAGGAAGAAGAATGAACCACAGGCTCAGCCTGCCCCCCGGAACCAGAATAGGGCCTGAAGCAATCCTGCGCTTTTGCGGACAGCTCCCACAAAAGCGAGTTGACAAATGGAGCTCAGGGGCACTGCAATTCACAAACCTGCAGACTTATAAATGATAACTCTCGTCCACAAATATATTGAGGGAAGGCAACGAAGAGGATTTGAAAGCAAGGCAGAATTGCACGAAACAGATTTCAGGAGGTGGATTCGACTCGCCTGAAAAGCACATGAAAAGCGGCAAAGCGTTGACAATGATGCCCTTGGCCAAAAAGGGCGTATGCGTTTTTTCCTGAATATATTCAGGAAAAAACGCATACGCCCTTTTTGGCCAACCACGCAAGCCGGAAAGGCAAATCGGCGCCACAAAGAAGTCTCACTTGCCAGCGGTCAAAAGGGCCATGCTGAAAAAAGTGTAAAAATCAGAAATGCAGGACAGGCCATGGAGACATGGGAGCCTTGCTACGCTGATGGGCGGGATGGAAATTGCCAACAGCCACTCTGGAGAAGTGTACGCTGTGTCCTGTAATATGTAATAGACACAGCTTAGAGAGCATAGGGCACTTCCACTCATGGGCGTAGAAATCGGGAAACCTAAAAATCAACAAGACACAGGCACCCCAAAGTTTAGGGCTGCTCTGCTTCCAAAATCCTCCACTTCGGTACACCTTAAATATCCCAGGAAAGAGAAAAATGGATAAAGAAGTAGTGGTACTTATGCACAATGGAATGTCACTCAGCCATGAAATCAGTGTCATAAGGCTAGTAGCAGCATGATGAGTGGATTTAGGGACGATGACTCTAAGTGAAGTAAGTCACACAGAAAAGGACACTTATCCTAAGATATCACTTATAGAGGGAATGTCAAAATCGCTACACCTGAACTGAATTCCAAAACAGAACAGCGTCACACATTTAGAAAACACACTATGGCTGCTTAACGGAAAAGGTTAGGTGGGGCGATGCATAAAACAAGGGTTTGAAATTAGCTCAGATACCGTTCCACAAGCCAAATATGTAATAGACAAGACCTACTCCCTGCTCAGTGAACTGGACTCAACGTCCCCTATTCACCGCCCAAGAATATATCTGACTACTACGAGTCTTAAAACCTATGTATTGATATCTCTCTGGCAGTGAATCAAGAGGGTGTAAAGCGGCATAAACACAGCAGGGAAAAGCAGCTAAACCCCATTATAAAAATAGATTACTTAAAAAAAACCCCATTAAACAAAGACAGTGAAAGAGAGAGAAATTCTTACAAAATCCGTTCAGGGGCTCTGATGCAACCTGGATTGACCATATCTAGACCCACAGCTGGATGAGACATAAGGCTGGACACTCTTGGGGCTGAGAGGATTGGTGAGGTTGGGTGAGCAAACGCAGACCCTTTAAAGTAATACTGCGTGGTACCCATGCCATGGGTCCCAAATCTCCAGGTTCAAGGGCATCTTCCTACATGGAAAACATGCCTGGGAAACCCAGAAGATGGTACACCGTGTGATCGGGCAAGGTTTCTAAAACGCCCCTCATTTCTCCTCTCCTTGTGCTCGGGTTCGCCATTCCAGCCGCTTCCCTAACAATCTCCCTACTTGGAGAATCAGCACCGTTGACCTCCTGTTTCGTACAGCTCGCAATTTGTCCTGAGGATGAACGGGAAGAGGGGGAACCAATGAGAGACTAGCTCTAGGTGTTGGGACAGGCACAGGTCACTCTATTTTCCCATCAGGAAGAAGAATGAACCACAGGCTTAGCCTGCCCCCCGGAACCAGAATAGGGCCTGAAGCAATCCTGGGCTTTTGCGGCCAGCTCCCAAAAAAGCGAGTTGACAAATGGAGCTCAGGGGCACTGCAATTCACAAACCTGCAGACTTATAAATGATAACTCTCGTCCACAAATATATTGAGGGAAGGCAACGAAGAGGATTTGAAAGCAAGGCAGAATTGCAGGAAACAGATTTCAGGAGGTAGATTCGACTCACCTTGAAAGCACATGAAAAGCGGCAAAGCGTTGACAATGATGCCCTTGGCCAAAAAGGGCGTATGCGTTTTTTCCTGAATATATTCAGGAAAAAACGCATACGCCCTTTTTGGCCAACCAAGCAAGCCAGAAAGGCAAATCGGCGCTCCAAAGAAGTCTCGCTTGCCAGCGGTCAGAAGGGCCATGCTGAAAAAAGTGTAAAAACCAGAAATGCAGGACAGGCCATGGAGACATGGGAGCCTTGCTACGCTGATGGGCGGGATGGAAATTGCCAACAGCCACTCTGGAGAAGTGTACGCTGTGTCCTGTAATATGTAATAGACACAGCTTAGAGAGCATAGGGCACTTCCACTCATGGGCGTAGAAATCGGGAAACCTAAAAATCAACAAGACACAGGCACCCCAAAGTTTAGGGCTGCTCTGCTTCCAAAAACCTCCACTTTGGTACACCTTAAATATCCCAGGAAAGAGAAAAATGGATAAAGAAGTAGTGGTACTTATGCACAATGGAATGTCACTCAGCCATGAAATCAGTGTCATAAGGCTAGTAGCAGCATGATGAGTGGATTTAGGGACGATGACTCTAAGTGAAGTAAGTCACACAGAAAAGGACACTTATCCTAAGATATCAGTTATAGAGGGAATGTCAAAATCGCTACACCTGAACTGAATTCCAAAACAGAACAGCGTCACACATTTAGAAAACACACTATGGCTGCTTAACGGGAAAGGTGAGGCGGGGTGATGCATAAAACAAGGGTTTGACTTTAGCTCAGATACCTTTCCAGAAGCCAAATATGTAATAGACAAGACCTACTCCCTGCTCAGTGAACTGGACTCAACACCCCCTATTCACCGCCCAAGAATGTATCTGACTAGTAAGAGTCTTAAAACCTATGTATTGATATCTCTCTGGAAGTGAATCAAGAGGGTGTAAAGCGGCATAAACACAGCAGGGAAAAGCAGCTAAACCCCATTATAAAAATAGATTCCTTACCAAAAAAACCCCATAAAACAAAGACAGTGAAAGAGAGAGAAATTCTTACAAACTCCTTTCAGGGGCACTGATGCAACCTGGATTGACCATATCTAGACCCACAGCTGGATGAGACATAAGGCTGGACACTCTTGGGGCTGAGAGGATTGGTGAGGTTGGGTGAGCAAACGCAGACCCTTTAAAGTAATACTGCGTGGTACCCATGCCATGGGTCCCAAATCTCCAGGTTCAAGGGCATCTTCCTACATCGAAAACATGCCTGGGAAACCCAGAAGATGGTACACCGTGTGATCGGGAAAGGTTTCTAAAACGCACCTCATTTCTCCTCTCCTTGTGCTCGGGTTCGCCATTCCAGCCGCTTCACTAACAATCTCCCTACTTGGAGAATCAGCACCGTTGACCTCCTGTTTCTTACAGCTCGCAATTTGTCCTGAGGATGAACGGGAAGAGGGGGAACCAATGAGAGACTAGCTCTAGGTGTTGGGACAGGCACAGGTCACTCTATTTTCCCATCAGGAAGAAGAATGAACCACAGGCTTAGCCTGCCCCCCGGAACCAGAATAGGGCCTGAAGCAATCCTGCGCTTTTGCGGCCAGCTCCCAAAAAAGCGAGTTGACAAATGGAGCTCAGGGGCACTGCAATTCACAAACCTGCAGACTTATAAATGAGAACTCTCGTCCACAAATATATTGAGGGAAGGCAACGAAGAGGATTTGAAAGCAAGGCAGAATTGCAGGAAACAGATTTCAGGAGGTAGATTCGACTCGCCTTGAAAGCACATGAAAAGCGGCAAAGCGTTGACAATGATGCCCTTGGCCAAAAAGGGCGTATGCGTTTTTTCCTGAATATATTCAGGAAAAAACGCATACGCCCTTTTTGGCCAACCAAGCAAGCCGGAAAGGCAAATCGGCGCTACAAAGAAGTCTCACTTGCCAGCGGTCAAAAGGGCCATGCTGAAAAAAGTGTAAAAACCAGAAATGCAGGACAGGCCATGGAGACATGGGAGCCTTGCTACGCTGATGGGCGGGGTGGAAATTGCCAACAGCCACTCTGGAGAAGTGTACGCTGTGTCCTGAAACATGTAATAAACACAGCTTAGAGAGCATAGGGCACTTCCACTCATGGGCGTAGAAATCGGGAAACCTAAAAATCAACAAGACACAGGCACCCCAAAGTTTAGGGCTGCTCTGTTTCCAAAAACCTCCACTTCGGTACACCTTAAATATCCCAGGAAAGAGAAAAATGGATAAAGAAGTTGTGGTACTTATGCACAATGGAATATCACTCAGGCATAAAATCAGTGTCATATGGTTAGTAGCAGCATGATGAGTGGATTTAGGGACGATGACTCTAAGTGAAGTAAGTCACACAGAAAAGGACACTTATCCTAAGATATCACTTATAGAGGGAATGTCAAAATCGCTACACCTGAACTGAATTCCAAAACAGAACAGAGTCACACATTTAGAAAACACACTATGGCTGCTTAACGGGAAAGGTGAGGTGGGGAGATGCAAAAAACAAGGGTTTGAAATTAGCTCAGATACCTTTCCAGAAGCCAAATATGTAATAGACAAGACCTACTCCCTGCTCAGTGAACTGGACTCAACGTCCCCTATTCACCGCCCAAGAATATATCTGACTACTACGAGTCTTAAAACCTATGTATTGATATCTCTCTGGCAGTGAATCAAGAGGGTGTAAAGCGGCATAAACACAGCAGGGAAAAGCAGCTAAACCCCATTATAAAAATAGATTACTTAAAAAAAACCCCATTAAACAAAGACAGTGAAAGAGAGAGAAATTCTTACAAAATCCGTTCAGGGGCTCTGATGCAACCTGGATTGACCATATCTAGACCCACAGCTGGATGAGACATAAGGCTGGACACTCTTGGGGCTGAGAGGATTGGTGAGGTTGGGTGAGCAAACGCAGACCCTTTAAAGTAATACTGCGTGGTACCCATGCCATGGGTCCCAAATCTCCAGGTTCAAGGGCATCTTCCTACATGGAAAACATGCCTGGGAAACCCAGAAGATGGTACACCGTGTGATCGGGCAAGGTTTCTAAAACGCCCCTCATTTCTCCTCTCCTTGTGCTCGGGTTCGCCATTCCAGCCGCTTCCCTAACAATCTCCCTACTTGGAGAATCAGCACCGTTGACCTCCTGTTTCGTACAGCTCGCAATTTGTCCTGAGGATGAACGGGAAGAGGGGGAACCAATGAGAGACTAGCTCTAGGTGTTGGGACAGGCACAGGTCACTCTATTTTCCCATCAGGAAGAAGAATGAACCACAGGCTTAGCCTGCCCCCCGGAACCAGAATAGGGCCTGAAGCAATCCTGGGCTTTTGCGGCCAGCTCCCAAAAAAGCGAGTTGACAAATGGAGCTCAGGGGCACTGCAATTCACAAACCTGCAGACTTATAAATGATAACTCTCGTCCACAAATATATTGAGGGAAGGCAACGAAGAGGATTTGAAAGCAAGGCAGAATTGCAGGAAACAGATTTCAGGAGGTAGATTCGACTCACCTTGAAAGCACATGAAAAGCGGCAAAGCGTTGACAATGATGCCCTTGGCCAAAAAGGGCGTATGCGTTTTTTCCTGAATATATTCAGGAAAAAACGCATACGCCCTTTTTGGCCAACCAAGCAAGCCAGAAAGGCAAATCGGCGCTCCAAAGAAGTCTCGCTTGCCAGCGGTCAGAAGGGCCATGCTGAAAAAAGTGTAAAAACCAGAAATGCAGGACAGGCCATGGAGACATGGGAGCCTTGCTACGCTGATGGGCGGGATGGAAATTGCCAACAGCCACTCTGGAGAAGTGTACGCTGTGTCCTGTAATATGTAATAGACACAGCTTAGAGAGCATAGGGCACTTCCACTCATGGGCGTAGAAATCGGGAAACCTAAAAATCAACAAGACACAGGCACCCCAAAGTTTAGGGCTGCTCTGCTTCCAAAAACCTCCACTTTGGTACACCTTAAATATCCCAGGAAAGAGAAAAATGGATAAAGAAGTAGTGGTACTTATGCACAATGGAATGTCACTCAGCCATGAAATCAGTGTCATAAGGCTAGTAGCAGCATGATGAGTGGATTTAGGGACGATGACTCTAAGTGAAGTAAGTCACACAGAAAAGGACACTTATCCTAAGATATCAGTTATAGAGGGAATGTCAAAATCGCTACACCTGAACTGAATTCCAAAACAGAACAGCGTCACACATTTAGAAAACACACTATGGCTGCTTAACGGGAAAGGTGAGGCGGGGTGATGCATAAAACAAGGGTTTGACTTTAGCTCAGATACCTTTCCAGAAGCCAAATATGTAATAGACAAGACCTACTCCCTGCTCAGTGAACTGGACTCAACACCCCCTATTCACCGCCCAAGAATGTATCTGACTAGTAAGAGTCTTAAAACCTATGTATTGATATCTCTCTGGAAGTGAATCAAGAGGGTGTAAAGCGGCATAAACACAGCAGGGAAAAGCAGCTAAACCCCATTATAAAAATAGATTCCTTACCAAAAAAACCCCATAAAACAAAGACAGTGAAAGAGAGAGAAATTCTTACAAACTCCTTTCAGGGGCACTGATGCAACCTGGATTGACCATATCTAGACCCACAGCTGGATGAGACATAAGGCTGGACACTCTTGGGGCTGAGAGGATTGGTGAGGTTGGGTGAGCAAACGCAGACCCTTTAAAGTAATACTGCGTGGTACCCATGCCATGGGTCCCAAATCTCCAGGTTCAAGGGCATCTTCCTACATCGAAAACATGCCTGGGAAACCCAGAAGATGGTACACCGTGTGATCGGGAAAGGTTTCTAAAACGCACCTCATTTCTCCTCTCCTTGTGCTCGGGTTCGCCATTCCAGCCGCTTCACTAACAATCTCCCTACTTGGAGAATCAGCACCGTTGACCTCCTGTTTCTTACAGCTCGCAATTTGTCCTGAGGATGAACGGGAAGAGGGGGAACCAATGAGAGACTAGCTCTAGGTGTTGGGACAGGCACAGGTCACTCTATTTTCCCATCAGGAAGAAGAATGAACCACAGGCTTAGCCTGCCCCCCGGAACCAGAATAGGGCCTGAAGCAATCCTGCGCTTTTGCGGCCAGCTCCCAAAAAAGCGAGTTGACAAATGGAGCTCAGGGGCACTGCAATTCACAAACCTGCAGACTTATAAATGAGAACTCTCGTCCACAAATATATTGAGGGAAGGCAACGAAGAGGATTTGAAAGCAAGGCAGAATTGCAGGAAACAGATTTCAGGAGGTAGATTCGACTCGCCTTGAAAGCACATGAAAAGCGGCAAAGCGTTGACAATGATGCCCTTGGCCAAAAAGGGCGTATGCGTTTTTTCCTGAATATATTCAGGAAAAAACGCATACGCCCTTTTTGGCCAACCAAGCAAGCCAGAAAGGCAAATCGGCGCTACAAAGAAGTCTCACTTGCCAGCGGTCAAAAGGGCCATGCTGAAAAAAGTGTAAAAACCAGAAATGCAGGACAGGCCATGGAGACATGGGAGCCTGGCTACGCTGATGGGCGGGGTGGAAATTGCCAACAGCCACTCTGGAGAAGTGTACGCTGTGTCCTGAAACATGTAATAAACACAGCTTAGAGAGCATAGGGCACTTCCACTCATGGGCGTAGAAATCGGGAAACCTAAAAATCAACAAGACACAGGCACCCCAAAGTTTAGGGCTGCTCTGTTTCCAAAAACCTCCACTTCGGTACACCTTAAATATCCCAGGAAAGAGAAAAATGGATAAAGAAGTTGTGGTACTTATGCACAATGGAATATCACTCAGGCATAAAATCAGTGTCATATGGTTAGTAGCAGCATGATGAGTGGATTTAGGGACGATGACTCTAAGTGAAGTAAGTCACACAGAAAAGGACACTTATCCTAAGATATCACTTATAGAGGGAATGTCAAAATCGCTACACCTGAACTGAATTCCAAAACAGAACAGAGTCACACATTTAGAAAACACACTATGGCTGCTTAACGGGAAAGGTGAGGTGGGGCGATGCATAAAACAAGGGTTTGAAATTAGCTCAGATACCGTTCCAGAAGCCAAATATGTAACAGACAAGACCTACTCCCTGCTCAGTGAACTGGACTCAACGCCCCCTATTCACCGCCCAAGAATATATCTGACTAGTAAGAGTCTTAAAACCTATGTATTGATATCTCTCAGGAAGTGAATCAAGAGGGTGTAAAGCGGCATAAACACAGCAGGGAAAAGCAGCTAAACCCCATTATAAAAATAGATTACTTAAAAAAAACCCCATTAAACAAACACAGTGAAAGAGAGAGATATTCTTACAAAATCCGTTCAGGGGCTCTGATGCAACCTGGATTGACCATATCTAGACCCACAGCTGGATGAGACATAAGGCTGGACACTCTTGGGGCTGAGAGGATTGGTCAGGTTGGGTGAGCAAACGCAGACCCTTTAAAGTAATACTGCGTGGTACCCATGCCATGGGTCCCAAATCTCCAGGTTCAGGGGCATCTTCCTACATCGAAAACATGCCTGGGAAACCCAGAAGATGGTACACCGTGTGATCGGGAAAGGTTTCTAAAACGCACCTCATTTCTCCTCTCCTTGTGCTCGGGTTCGCCATTCCAGTCGCTTCACTAACAATCTCCCTACTTGGAGAATCAGCACCGTTGACCTCCTGTTTCGTACAGCTCGGAATTTGTCCTGAGGATGAACGGGAAGAGGGGGAACCAATGAGACACTAGCTCTAGGTGTTGGGACAGGCACAGGTCACTCTATTTTCTCATCAGGAAGAAGAATGAACCACAGGCTCAGCCTGACCCCCGGAACCAGAATAGGGCCTGAAGCAATCCTGCGCTTTTGCGGCCAGCTCCCAAAAAAGCGAGTTGACAAATGGAGCTCAGGGGCACTGCAATTCTCAAACCTGCAGACTTATAAATGATAACTCTCGTCCACAAATATATTGAGGGAAGGCAACGAAGAGGATTTGAAAGCAAGGCAGAATTGCAGGAAACAGAATTCAGGAGGTAGATTCGACTCACCTTGAAAGCACATGAAAAGCGGCAAAGCGTTGACAATGATGCCCTTGGCCAAAAAGGGCGTATGCGTTTTTTCCTGAATATATTCAGGAAAAAACGCATACGCCCTTTTTGGCCAACCAAGCAAGCCAGAAAGGCAAATCGGCGCTACAAAGAAGTCTCGCTTGCCAGCGGTCAGAAGGGCCATGCTGAAAAAAGTGTAAAAACCAGAAATGCAGGACAGGCCATGGAGACATGGGAGCCTTGCTACGCTGATGGGCGGGATGGAAATTGCCAACAGCCACTCTGGAGAAGTGTACGCTGTGTCCTGTAATATGTAATAGACACAGCTTAGAGAGCATAGGGCACTTCCACTCATGGGCGTAGAAATCGGGAAACCTAAAAATCAACAAGACACAGGCACCCCAAAGTTTAGGGCTGCTCTGTTTCCAAAAACCTCCACTTCGGTACACCTTAAATATCCCAGGAAAGAGAAAAATGGATAAAGAAGTAGTGGTACTTATGCACAATGGAATGTCACTCAGCCATGAAATCAGTGTCATAAGGCTAGTAGCAGCATGATGAGTGGATTTAGGGACGATGACTCTAAGTGAAGTAAGTCACACAGAAAAGGACACTTATCCTAAGATATCACTTAGAGAGGGAATGTCAACATCGCTACACCTGAACTGAATTCCAAAACAGAACAGAGTCACACATTTAGAAAACACACTATGGCTGCTTAACGGGAAAGGTGAGGTGGGGCGATGCAAAAAACAAGGGTTTGAAATTAGCTCAGATACCGTTCCACAAGCCAAATATGTAATAGACAAGACCTATTCCCTGCTCAGTCAACTGGACTCAACGTCCCCTATTCACCGCCCAAGAATATATCTGACTACTAAGAGTCTTAAAACCTATGTATTGATATCTCTCTGGCAGTTAATCAAGAGGGTGTAAAGCGGCATAAACACAGCAGGGAAAAGCAGCTAAACCCCATTATAAAAATAGATTACTTAAAAAAAACCCCATTAAACAAAGACAGTGAAAGAGAGAGAAATTCTTACAAAATCCGTTCAGGGGCTCTGATGCAACCTGGATTGACCATATCTAGACCCACAGCTGGATGAGACAGAAGGCTGGACACTCTTGGGGCTGAGAGGATTGGTGAGGTTGGGTGAGCAAACGCAGACCCTTTAAAGTAATACTGCGTGGTACCCATGCCATGGGTCCCAAATCTCCAGGTTCAAGGGCATCTTCCTACATCGAAAACATGCCTGGGAAACCCAGAAGATGGTACACCGTGTGATCGGGAAAGGTTTCTAAAACGCACCTCATTTCTCCTCTCCTTGTGCTCGGGTTCGCCATTCCAGCCGCTTCACTAACAATCTCCCTACTTGGAGAATCAGCACCGTTGACCTCCTGTTTCGTACAGCTCGCAATTTGTCCTGAGGATGAACGGGAAGAGGGGGAACCAATGAGAGACTAGCTCTAGGTGTTGGGACAGGCACAGGTCACTCTATTTTCCCATCAGGAAGAAGAATGAACCACAGGCTCAGCCTGCCCCCCGGAACCAGAATAGGGCCTGAAGCAATCCTGCGCTTTTGCGGACAGCTCCCACAAAAGCGAGTTGACAAATGGAGCTCAGGGGCACTGCAATTCACAAACCTGCAGACTTATAAATGATAACTCTCGTCCACAAATATATTGAGGGAAGGCAACGAAGAGGATTTGAAAGCAAGGCAGAATTGCACGAAACAGATTTCAGGAGGTGGATTCGACTCGCCTGAAAAGCACATGAAAAGCGGCAAAGCGTTGACAATGATGCCCTTGGCCAAAAAGGGCGTATGCGTTTTTCCCTGAATATATTCAGGAAAAAACGCATACGCCCTTTTTGGCCAACCACGTAAGCCGGAAAGGCAAATCGGCGCCACAAAGAAGTCTCACTTGCCAGCGGTCAAAAGGGCCATGCTGAAAAAAGTGTAAAAATCAGAAATGCAGGACAGGCCATGGAGACATGGGAGCCTTGCTACGCTGATGGGCGGGATGGAAATTGCCAACAGCCACTCTGGAGAAGTGTACGCTGTGTCCTGTAATATGTAATAGACACAGCTTAGAGAGCATAGGGCACTTCCACTCATGGGCGTAGAAATCGGGAAACCTAAAAATCAACAAGACACAGGCACCCCAAAGTTTAGGGCTGCTCTGCTTCCAAAATCCTCCACTTCGGTACACCTTAAATATCCCAGGAAAGAGAAAAATGGATAAAGAAGTAGTGGTACTTATGCACAATGGAATGTCACTCAGCCATGAAATCAGTGTCATAAGGCTAGTAGCAGCATGATGAGTGGATTTAGGGACGATGACTCTAAGTGAAGTAAGTCACACAGAAAAGGACACTTATCCTAAGATATCACTTATAGAGGGAATGTCAAAATCGCTACACCTGAACTGAATTCCAAAACAGAACAGCGTCACACATTTAGAAAACACACTATGGCTGCTTAACGGGAAAGGTTAGGTGGGGCGATGCATAAAACAAGGGTTTGAAATTAGCTCAGATACCGTTCCACAAGCCAAATATGTAATAGACAAGACCTACTCCCTGCTCAGTGAACTGGACTCAACACCCCCTATTCACCGCCCAAGAATATATCTGACTAGTAAGAGTCTTAAAACCTATGTATTGATATCTCTCTGGAAGTGAATCAAGAGGGTGTAAAGCGGCATAAACACAGCAGGGAAAAGCAGCTAAACCCCATTATAAAAATAGATTACTTAAAAAAAACCCCATTAAACAAACACAGTGAAAGAGAGAGATATTCTTACAAAATCCGTTCAGGGGCTCTGATGCAACCTGGATTGACCATATCTAGACCCACAGCTGGATGAGACATAAGGCTGGACACTCTTGGGGCTGAGAGGATTGGTCAGGTTGGGTGAGCAAACGCAGACCCTTTAAAGTAATACTGCGTGGTACCCATGCCATGGGTCCCAAATCTCCAGGTTCAGGGGCATCTTCCTACATCGAAAACATGCCTGGGAAACCCAGAAGATGGTACACCGTGTGATCGGGAAAGGTTTCTAAAACGCACCTCATTTCTCCTCTCCTTGTGCTCGGGTTCGCCATTCCAGTCGCTTCACTAACAATCTCCCTACTTGGAGAATCAGCACCGTTGACCTCCTGTTTCGTACAGCTCGGAATTTGTCCTGAGGATGAACGGGAAGAGGGGGAACCAATGAGACACTAGCTCTAGGTGTTGGGACAGGCACAGGTCACTCTATTTTCTCATCAGGAAGAAGAATGAACCACAGGCTCAGCCTGACCCCCGGAACCAGAATAGGGCCTGAAGCAATCCTGCGCTTTTGCGGCCAGCTCCCAAAAAAGCGAGTTGACAAATGGAGCTCAGGGGCACTGCAATTCTCAAACCTTCAGAGTTATAAATGATAACTCTCGTCCACAAATATATTGAGGGAAGGCAACGAAGAGGATTTGAAAGCAAGGCAGAATTGCAGGAAACAGAATTCAGGAGGTAGATTCGACTCGCCTTGAAAGCACATAAAAAGCGGCAAAGCGTTGACAATGATGCCCTTGGCCAAAAAGGGCGTATGCGTTTTTTCCTGAATATATTCAGGAAAAAACGCATACGCCCTTTTTGGCCAACCAAGCAAGCCAGAAAGGCAAATCGGCGCTACAAAGAAGTCTCGCTTGCCAGCGGTCAGAAGGGCCATGCTGAAAAAAGTGTAAAAACCAGAAATGCAGGACAGGCCATGGAGACATGGGAGCCTTGCTACGCTGATGGGCGGGATGGAAATTGCCAACAGCCGCTCTGGAGAAGTGTACGCTGCGTCCTGAAACATGTAATAGACACAGCTTAGAGAGCATAGGGCACTTCCACTCATGGGCGTAGAAATCGGGAAACCTAAAAATCAACAAGACACAGGCACCCCAAAGTTTAGGGCTGCTCTGTTTCCAAGAACCTCCACTTCAGTACACCTTAAATATCCCAGGAAAGAGAAAAATGGATAAAGAAGCTGTGGTACTTATGCACAATGGAATATCACTCAGCCATGAAATCAGTGTCATATGGCTAGTAGCAGCATGATGAGTGGATTTAGGGACGATGACTCTAAGTGAAGTAAGTCACACAGAAAAGGACACTTATCCTAAGATATCACTTATAGAGGGAATGTCAAAATCGCTACACCTGAACTGAATTCCAAAACAGAACAGAGTCACACATTTAGAAAACACACTATGGCTGCTTAACGGGAAAGGTGAGGTGGGGCGATGCAAAAAACAAGGGTTTGAAATTAGCTCAGATACCGTTCCACAAGCCAAATATGTAATAGACAAGACCTATACCCTGCTCAGTCAACTGGACTCAACGTCCCCTATTCACCGCCCAAGAATATATCTGACTACTAAGAGTCTTAAAACCTATGTATTGATATCTCTCTGGCAGTTAATCAAGAGGGTGTAAAGCGGCATAAACACAGCAGGGAAAAGCAGCTAAACCCCATTATAAAAATAGATTACTTAAAAAAAAACCCATTAAACAAAGACAGTGAAAGAGAGAGAAATTCTTACAAAATCCGTTCAGGGGCTCTGATGCAACCTGGATTGACCATATCTAGACCCACAGCTGGATGAGACAGAAGGCTGGACACTCTTGGGGCTGAGAGGATTGGTGAGGTTGGGTGAGCAAACGCAGACCCTTTAAAGTAATACTGCGTGGTACCCATGCCATGGGTCCCAAATCTCCAGGTTCAAGGGCATCTTCGTACATCGAAAACATGCCTGGGAAACCCAGAAGATGGTACACCGTGTGATCGGGAAAGGTTTCTAAAACGCACCTCATTTCTCCTCTCCTTGTGCTCGGGTTCGCCATTCCAGCCACTTCACTAACAATCTCCCTACTTGGAGAATCAGCACCGTTGACCTCCTGTTTCGTACAGCTCGCAATTTGTCCTGAGGATGAACGGGAAGAGGGGGAACCAATGAGAGACTAGCTCTAGGTGTTGGGACAGGCACAGGTCACTCTATTTTCCCATCAGTAAGAAGAATGAACCACAGGCTCAGCCTTCCCCCCGGAACCAGAATAGGGCCTGAAGCAATCCTGCGCTTTTGCGGCCAGCTCCCACAAAAGCGAGTTGACAAATGGAGCTCAGGGGCACTGCAATTCACAAACCTGCAGACTTATAAATGATAACTCTCGTCCACAAATATATTGAGGGAAGGCAACGAAGAGGATTTGAAAGCAAGGCAGAATTGCACGAAACAGATTTCAGGAGGTGGATTCGACTCGCCTGAAAAGCACATGAAAAGCGGCAAAGCGTTGACAATGATGCCCTTGGCCAAAAAGGGCGTATGCGTTTTTTCCTGAATATATTCAGGAAAAAACGCATACGCCCTTTTTGGCCAACCACGCAAGCCGGAAAGGCAAATCGGCGCCACAAAGAAGTCTCACTTGCCAGCGGTCAAAAGGGCCATGCTGAAAAAAGTGTAAAAACCAGAAATGCAGGACAGGCCATGGAGACATGGGAGCCTTGCTACGCTGATGGGCGGGGTGGAAATTGCCAACAGCCACTCTGGAGAAGTGTACGCTGCGTCCTGAAACATGTAATAAACACAGCTTAGAGAGCATAGGGCACTTCCACTCATGGGCGTAGAAATCGGGAAACCTAAAAATCAACAAGACACAGGCACCCCAAAGTTTAGGGCTGCTCTGTTTCCAAGAACCTCCACTTCGGTACACCTTAGATATCCCAGGAAAGAGAAAAATGGATAAAGAAGTTGTGGTACTTATGCACAATGGAATATCACTCAGCCATGAAATCAGTGTCATAAGGCTAGTAGCAGCATGATGAGTGGATTTAGGGACGATGACTCTAAGTGAAGTAAGTCACACAGAAAAGGACACTTATGCTAAGATATCACTTATAGAGGGAATGTCAAAATCGCTACACCTGAGCTGAATTCCAAAACAGAACAGAGTCACACATTTAGAAAACACACTATGGCTGCTTAACGGGAAAGGTGAGGTGGGGTGATGCATAAAACAAGGGTTTGACATTAGCTCAGATACCGTTCCAGAAGCCAAATATGTAACAGACAAGACCTACTCCCTGCTCAGTGAACTGGACTCAACGCCCCCTATTCACCGCCCAAGAATATATCTGACTAGTAAGAGTCTTCAAACCTATGTATTGATATCTCTCTGGAAGTGAATCAAGAGGGTGTAAAGCGGCATAAACACAGCAGGGAAAAGCAGCTAAACCCCATTATAAAAATAGATTACTTAAAAAAAACCCCATTAAACAAACACAGTGAAAGAGAGAGATATTCTTACAAAATTCGTTCAGGGGCTCTGATGCAACCTTGATTGACCATATCTAGACCCACAGCTGGATGAGACATAAGGCTGGACACTCTTGGGGCTGAGAGGATTGGTCAGGTTGGGTGAGCAAACGCAGACCCTTTAAAGTAATACTGCGTGGTACCCATGCCATGGGTCCCAAATCTCCAGGTTCAGGGGCATCTTCCTACATCGAAAACATGCCTGGGAAACCCAGAAGATTGTACACCGTGTGATCGGGAAAGGTTTCTAAAACGCACCTCATTTCTCCTCTCCTTGTGCTCGGGTTCGCCATTCCAGCCGCTTCACTAACAATCTCCCTACTTGGAGAATCAGCACCGTTGACCTCCTGTTTCGTACAGCTCGGAATTTGTCCTGAGGATGAACGGGAAGAGGGGGAACCAATGAGACACTAGCTCTAGGTGTTGGGACAGGCACAGGTCACTCTATTTTCTCATCAGGAAGAAGAATGAACCACAGGCTCAGCCTGACCCCCGGAACCAGAATAGGGCCTGAAGCAATCCTGCGCTTTTGCGGCCAGCTCCCAAAAAAGCGAGTTGACAAATGGAGCTCAGGGGCACTGCAATTCTCAAACCTGCAGACTTATAAATGATAACTCTCGTCCACAAATATATTGAGGGAAGGCAACGAAGAGGATTTGAAAGCAAGGCAGAATTGCAGGAAACAGAATTCAGGAGGTAGATTCGACTCACCTTGAAAGCACATGAAAAGCGGCAAAGCGTTGACAATGATGCCCTTGGCCAAAAAGGGCGTATGCGTTTTTTCCTGAATATATTCAGGAAAAAACGCATACGCCCTTTTTGGCCAACCAAGCAAGCCAGAAAGGCAAATCGGCGCTCCAAAGAAGTCTCGCTTGCCAGCGGTCAGAAGGGCCATGCTGAAAAAAGTGTAAAAACCAGAAATGCAGGACAGGACATGGAGACATGGGAGCCTTGCTACGCTGATGGGCGGGATGGAAATTTCCAACAGCCACTCTGGAGTAGTGTACGCTGTGTCCTGTAATATGTAATAGACACAGTTTAGAGAGCATAGGGCACTTCCACTCATGGGCGTAGAAATCGGGAAACCTAAAAATCAACAAGACACAGGCACCCCAAAGTTTAGGGCTGCTCTGTTTCCAAAAACCTCCACTTCGGTACACCTTAAATATCCCAGGAAAGAGAAAAATGGATAAAGAAGTAGTGGTACTTATGCACAATGGAATGTCACTCAGCCATGAAATCAGTGTCATAAGGCTAGTAGCAGCATGATGAGTGGATTTAGGGACGATGACTCTAAGTGAAGTAAGTCACACAGAAAAGGACACTTATCCTAAGATATCACTTAGAGAGGGAATGTCAACATCGCTACACCTGAACTGAATTCCAAAACAGAACAGAGTCACACATTTAGAAAACACACTATGGCTGCTTAACGGGAAAGGTGAGGCGGGGTGATGCATAAAACAAGGGTTTGACTTTAGCTCAGATACCTTTCCAGAAGCCAAATATGTAATAGACAAGACCTACTCCCTGCTCAGTGAACTGGACTCAACACCCCCTATTCACCGCCCAAGAATGTATCTGACTAGTAAGAGTCTTAAAACCTATGTATTGATATCTCTCTGGAAGTGAATCAAGAGGGTGTAAAGCGGCATAAACACAGCAGGGAAAAGCAGCTAAACCCCATTATAAAAATAGATTCCTTACCAAAAAAACCCCATAAAACAAAGACAGTGAAAGAGAGAGAAATTCTTACAAACTCCTTTCAGGGGCACTGATGCAACCTGGATTGACCATATCTAGACCCACAGCTGGATGAGACATAAGGCTGGACACTCTTGGGGCTGAGAGGATTGGTGAGGTTGGGTGAGCAAACGCAGACCCTTTAAAGTAATACTGCGTGGTACCCATGCCATGGGTCCCAAATCTCCAGGTTCAAGGGCATCTTCCTACATCGAAAACATGCCTGGGAAACCCAGAAGATGGTACACCGTGTGATCGGGAAAGGTTTCTAAAACGCACCTCATTTCTCCTCTCCTTGTGCTCGGGTTCGCCATTCCAGCCGCTTCACTAACAATCTCCCTACTTGGAGAATCAGCACCGTTGACCTCCTGTTTCTTACAGCTCGCAATTTGTCCTGAGGATGAACGGGAAGAGGGGGAACCAATGAGAGACTAGCTCTAGGTGTTGGGACAGGCACAGGTCACTCTATTTTCCCATCAGGAAGAAGAATGAACCACAGGCTTAGCCTTCCCCCCGGAACCAGAATAGGGCCTGAAGCAATCCTGCGCTTTTGCGGCCAGCTCCCAAAAAAGCGAGTTGACAAATGGAGCTCAGGGGCACTGCAATTCACAAACCTGCAGACTTATAAATGAGAACTCTCGTCCACAAATATATTGAGGGAAGGCAACGAAGAGGATTTGAAAGCAAGGCAGAATTGCAGGAAACAGATTTCAGGAGGTAGATTCGACTCGCCTTGAAAGCACATGAAAAGCGGCAAAGCGTTGACAATGATGCCCTTGGCCAAAAAGGGCGTATGCGTTTTTTCCTGAATATATTCAGGAAAAAACGCATACGCCCTTTTTGGCCAACCAAGCAAGCCGGAAAGGCAAATCGGCGCTACAAAGAAGTCTCACTTGCCAGCGGTCAAAAGGGCCATGCTGAAAAAAGTGTAAAAACCAGAAATGCAGGACAGGCCATGGAGACATGGGAGCCTTGCTACGCTGATGGGCGGGGTGGAAATTGCCAACAGCCACTCTGGAGAAGTGTACGCTGTGTCCTGAAACATGTAATAAACACAGCTTAGAGAGCATAGGGCACTTCCACTCATGGGCGTAGAAATCGGGAAACCTAAAAATCAACAAGACACAGGCACCCCAAAGTTTAGGGCTGCTCTGTTTCCAAGAACCTCCACTTCGGTACACCTTAAATATCCCAGGAAAGAGAAAAATGGATAAAGAAGTTGTGGTACTTATGCACAATGGAATATCACTCAGGCATAAAATCAGTGTCATATGGTTAGTAGCAGCATGATGAGTGGATTTAGGGACGATGACTCTAAGTGAAGTAAGTCACACAGAAAAGGACACTTATCCTAAGATATCACTTATAGAGGGAATGTCAAAATCGCTACACCTGAACTGAATTCCAAAACAGAACAGAGTCACACATTTAGAAAACACACTATGGCTGCTTAACGGGAAAGGTGAGGCGGGGTGATGCATAAAACAAGGGTTTGACTTTAGCTCAGATACCTTTCCAGAAGCCAAATATGTAATAGACAAGACCTACTCCCTGCTCAGTGAACTGGACTCAACACCCCCTATTCACCGCCCAAGAATGTATCTGACTAGTAAGAGTCTTAAAACCTATGTATTGATATCTCTCTGGAAGTGAATCAAGAGGGTGTAAAGCGGCATAAACACAGCAGGGAAAAGCAGCTAAACCCCATTATAAAAAGAGATTACTTAAAAAAAAAACCCCATAAAACAAAGACAGTGAAAGAGAGAGAAATTCTTACAAACTCCTTTCAGGGGCACTGATGCAACCTGGATTGACCATATCTAGACCCACAGCTGGATGAGACATAAGGCTGGACACTCTTGGGGCTGAGAGGATTGGTGAGGTTGGGTGAGCAAACGCAGACCCTTTAAAGTAATACTGCGTGGTACCCATGCCATGGGTCCCAAATCTCCAGGTTCAAGGGCATCTTCCTACATCGAAAACATGCCTGGGAAACCCAGAAGATGGTACACCGTGTGATCGGGAAAGGTTTCTAAAACGCACCTCATTTCTCCTCTCCTTGTGCTCGGGTTCGCCATTCCAGCCGCTTCACTAACAATCTCCCTACTTGGAGAATCAGCACCATTGACCTCCTGTTTCGTACAGCTCGGAATTTGTCCTGAGGATGAACGGGAAGAGGGGGAACCAATGAGACACTAGCTCTAGGTGTTGGGACAGGCACAGGTCACTCTATTTTCTCATCAGGAAGAAGAATGAACCACAGGCTCAGCCTGACCCCCGGAACCAGAATAGGGCCTGAAGCAATCCTGCGCTTTTGCGGCCAGCTCCCAAAAAAGCGAGTTGACAAATGGAGCTCAGGGGCACTGCAATTCTCAAACCTGCAGAGTTATAAATGATAACTCTCGTCCACAAATATATTGAGGGAAGGCAACGAAGAGGATTTGAAAGCAAGGCAGAATTGCAGGAAACAGAATTCAGGAGGTAGATTCGACTCACCTTGAAAGCACATGAAAAGCGGCAAAGCGTTGACAATGATGCCCTTGGCCAAAAAGGGCGTATGCGTTTTTTCCTGAATATATTCAGGAAAAAACGCATACGCCCTTTTTGGCCAACCAAGCAAGCCAGAAAGGCAAATCGGCGCTCCAAAGAAGTCTCGCTTGCCAGCGGTCAGAAGGGCCATGCTGAAAAAAGTGTAAAAACCAGAAATGCAGGACAGGCCATGGAGACATGGGAGCCTTGCTACGCTGATGGGCGGGATGGAAATTTCCAACAGCCACTCTGGAGTAGTGTACGCTGTGTCCTGTAATATGTAATAGACACAGTTTAGAGAGCATAGGGCACTTCCACTCATGGGCGTAGAAATCGGGAAACCTAAAAATCAACAAGACACAGGCACCCCAAAGTTTAGGGCTGCTCTGTTTCCAAAAACCTCCACTTCGGTACACCTTAAATATCCCAGGAAAGAGAAAAATGGATAAAGAAGTAGTGGTACTTATGCACAATGGAATGTCACTCAGCCATGAAATCAGTGTCATAAGGCTAGTAGCAGCATGATGAGTGGATTTAGGGACGATGACTCTAAGTGAAGTAAGTCACACAGAAAAGGACACTTATCCTAAGATATCACTTAGAGAGGGAATGTCAACATCGCTACACCTGAACTGAATTCCAAAACAGAACAGAGTCACACATTTAGAAAACACACTATGGCTGCTTAACGGGAAAGGTGAGGCGGGGTGATGCATAAAACAAGGGTTTGACTTTAGCTCAGATACCTTTCCAGAAGCCAAATATGTAATAGACAAGACCTACTCCCTGCTCAGTGAACTGGACTCAACACCCCCTATTCACCGCCCAAGAATGTATCTGACTAGTAAGAGTCTTAAAACCTATGTATTGATATCTCTCTGGAAGTGAATCAAGAGGGTGTAAAGCGGCATAAACACAGCAGGGAAAAGCAGCTAAACCCCATTATAAAAATAGATTCCTTACCAAAAAAACCCCATAAAACAAAGACAGTGAAAGAGAGAGAAATTCTTACAAACTCCTTTCAGGGGCACTGATGCAACCTGGATTGACCATATCTAGACCCACAGCTGGATGAGACATAAGGCTGGACACTCTTGGGGCTGAGAGGATTGGTGAGGTTGGGTGAGCAAACGCAGACCCTTTAAAGTAATACTGCGTGGTACCCATGCCATGGGTCCCAAATCTCCAGGTTCAAGGGCATCTTCCTACATCGAAAACATGCCTGGGAAACCCAGAAGATGGTACACCGTGTGATCGGGAAAGGTTTCTAAAACGCACCTCATTTCTCCTCTCCTTGTGCTCGGGTTCGCCATTCCAGCCGCTTCACTAACAATCTCCCTACTTGGAGAATCAGCACCGTTGACCTCCTGTTTCTTACAGCTCGCAATTTGTCCTGAGGATGAACGGGAAGAGGGGGAACCAATGAGAGACTAGCTCTAGGTGTTGGGACAGGCACAGGTCACTCTATTTTCCCATCAGGAAGAAGAATGAACCACAGGCTTAGCCTTCCCCCCGGAACCAGAATAGGGCCTGAAGCAATCCTGCGCTTTTGCGGCCAGCTCCCAAAAAAGCGAGTTGACAAATGGAGCTCAGGGGCACTGCAATTCACAAACCTGCAGACTTATAAATGAGAACTCTCGTCCACAAATATATTGAGGGAAGGCAACGAAGAGGATTTGAAAGCAAGGCAGAATTGCAGGAAACAGATTTCAGGAGGTAGATTCGACTCGCCTTGAAAGCACATGAAAAGCGGCAAAGCGTTGACAATGATGCCCTTGGCCAAAAAGGGCGTATGCGTTTTTTCCTGAATATATTCAGGAAAAAACGCATACGCCCTTTTTGGCCAACCAAGCAAGCCGGAAAGGCAAATCGGCGCTACAAAGAAGTCTCACTTGCCAGCGGTCAAAAGGGCCATGCTGAAAAAAGTGTAAAAACCAGAAATGCAGGACAGGCCATGGAGACATGGGAGCCTTGCTACGCTGATGGGCGGGGTGGAAATTGCCAACAGCCACTCTGGAGAAGTGTACGCTGTGTCCTGAAACATGTAATAAACACAGCTTAGAGAGCATAGGGCACTTCCACTCATGGGCGTAGAAATCGGGAAACCTAAAAATCAACAAGACACAGGCACCCCAAAGTTTAGGGCTGCTCTGTTTCCAAGAACCTCCACTTCGGTACACCTTAAATATCCCAGGAAAGAGAAAAATGGATAAAGAAGTTGTGGTACTTATGCACAATGGAATATCACTCAGGCATAAAATCAGTGTCATATGGTTAGTAGCAGCATGATGAGTGGATTTAGGGACGATGACTCTAAGTGAAGTAAGTCACACAGAAAAGGACACTTATCCTAAGATATCACTTATAGAGGGAATGTCAAAATCGCTACACCTGAACTGAATTCCAAAACAGAACAGAGTCACACATTTAGAAAACACACTATGGCTGCTTAACGGGAAAGGTGAGGCGGGGTGATGCATAAAACAAGGGTTTGACTTTAGCTCAGATACCTTTCCAGAAGCCAAATATGTAATAGACAAGACCTACTCCCTGCTCAGTGAACTGGACTCAACACCCCCTATTCACCGCCCAAGAATGTATCTGACTAGTAAGAGTCTTAAAACCTATGTATTGATATCTCTCTGGAAGTGAATCAAGAGGGTGTAAAGCGGCATAAACACAGCAGGGAAAAGCAGCTAAACCCCATTATAAAAAGAGATTACTTAAAAAAAAAACCCCATAAAACAAAGACAGTGAAAGAGAGAGAAATTCTTACAAACTCCTTTCAGGGGCACTGATGCAACCTGGATTGACCATATCTAGACCCACAGCTGGATGAGACATAAGGCTGGACACTCTTGGGGCTGAGAGGATTGGTGAGGTTGGGTGAGCAAACGCAGACCCTTTAAAGTAATACTGCGTGGTACCCATGCCATGGGTCCCAAATCTCCAGGTTCAAGGGCATCTTCCTACATCGAAAACATGCCTGGGAAACCCAGAAGATGGTACACCGTGTGATCGGGAAAGGTTTCTAAAACGCACCTCATTTCTCCTCTCCTTGTGCTCGGGTTCGCCATTCCAGCCGCTTCACTAACAATCTCCCTACTTGGAGAATCAGCACCGTTGACCTCCTGTTTCGTACAGCTCGGAATTTGTCCTGAGGATGAACGGGAAGAGGGGGAACCAATGAGACACTAGCTCTAGGTGTTGGGACAGGCACAGGTCACTCTATTTTCTCATCAGGAAGAAGAATGAACCACAGGCTCAGCCTGACCCCCGGAACCAGAATAGGGCCTGAAGCAATCCTGCGCTTTTGCGGCCAGCTCCCAAAAAAGCGAGTTGACAAATGGAGCTCAGGGGCACTGCAATTCTCAAACCTGCAGAGTTATAAATGATAACTCTCGTCCACAAATATATTGAGGGAAGGCAACGAAGAGGATTTGAAAGCAAGGCAGAATTGCAGGAAACAGAATTCAGGAGGTAGATTCGACTCACCTTGAAAGCACATGAAAAGCGGCAAAGCGTTGACAATGATGCCCTTGGCCAAAAAGGGCGTATGCGTTTTTTCCTGAATATATTCAGGAAAAAACGCATACGCCCTTTTTGGCCAACCAAGCAAGCCAGAAAGGCAAATCGGCGCTCCAAAGAAGTCTCGCTTGCCAGCGGTCAGAAGGGCCATGCTGAAAAAAGTGTAAAAACCAGAAATGCAGGACAGGCCATGGAGACATGGGAGCCTTGCTACGCTGATGGGCGGGATGGAAATTTCCAACAGCCACTCTGGAGTAGTGTACGCTGTGTCCTGTAATATGTAATAGACACAGTTTAGAGAGCATAGGGCACTTCCACTCATGGGCGTAGAAATCGGGAAACCTAAAAATCAACAAGACACAGGCACCCCAAAGTTTAGGGCTGCTCTGTTTCCAAAAACCTCCACTTCGGTACACCTTAAATATCCCAGGAAAGAGAAAAATGGATAAAGAAGTAGTGGTACTTATGCACAATGGAATGTCACTCAGCCATGAAATCAGTGTCATAAGGCTAGTAGCAGCATGATGAGTGGATTTAGGGACGATGACTCTAAGTGAAGTAAGTCACACAGAAAAGGACACTTATCCTAAGATATCACTTAGAGAGGGAATGTCAACATCGCTACACCTGAACTGAATTCCAAAACAGAACAGAGTCACACATTTAGAAAACACACTATGGCTGCTTAACGGGAAAGGTGAGGCGGGGTGATGCATAAAACAAGGGTTTGACTTTAGCTCAGATACCTTTCCAGAAGCCAAATATGTAATAGACAAGACCTACTCCCTGCTCAGTGAACTGGACTCAACACCCCCTATTCACCGCCCAAGAATGTATCTGACTAGTAAGAGTCTTAAAACCTATGTATTGATATCTCTCTGGAAGTGAATCAAGAGGGTGTAAAGCGGCATAAACACAGCAGGGAAAAGCAGCTAAACCCCATTATAAAAATAGATTCCTTACCAAAAAAACCCCATAAAACAAAGACAGTGAAAGAGAGAGAAATTCTTACAAACTCCTTTCAGGGGCACTGATGCAACCTGGATTGACCATATCTAGACCCACAGCTGGATGAGACATAAGGCTGGACACTCTTGGGGCTGAGAGGATTGGTGAGGTTGGGTGAGCAAACGCAGACCCTTTAAAGTAATACTGCGTGGTACCCATGCCATGGGTCCCAAATCTCCAGGTTCAAGGGCATCTTCCTACATCGAAAACATGCCTGGGAAACCCAGAAGATGGTACACCGTGTGATCGGGAAAGGTTTCTAAAACGCACCTCATTTCTCCTCTCCTTGTGCTCGGGTTCGCCATTCCAGCCGCTTCACTAACAATCTCCCTACTTGGAGAATCAGCACCGTTGACCTCCTGTTTCTTACAGCTCGCAATTTGTCCTGAGGATGAACGGGAAGAGGGGGAACCAATGAGAGACTAGCTCTAGGTGTTGGGACAGGCACAGGTCACTCTATTTTCCCATCAGGAAGAAGAATGAACCACAGGCTTAGCCTGCCCCCCGGAACCAGAATAGGGCCTGAAGCAATCCTGCGCTTTTGCGGCCAGCTCCCAAAAAAGCGAGTTGACAAATGGAGCTCAGGGGCACTGCAATTCACAAACCTGCAGACTTATAAATGATAACTCTCGTCCACAAATATATTGAGGGAAGGCAACGAAGAGGATTTGAAAGCAAGGCAGAATTGCAGGAAACAGATTTCAGGAGGTAGATTCGACTCGCCTTGAAAGCACATGAAAAGCGGCAAAGCGTTGACAATGATGCCCTTGGCCAAAAAGGGCGTATGCGTTTTTTCCTGAATATATTCAGGAAAAAACGCATACGCCCTTTTTGGCCAACCAAGCAAGCCGGAAAGGCAAATCGGCGCTACAAAGAAGTCTCACTTGCCAGCGGTCAAAAGGGCCATGCTGAAAAAAGTGTAAAAACCAGAAATGCAGGACAGGCCATGGAGACATGGGAGCCTTGCTACGCTGATGGGCGGGGTGGAAATTGCCAACAGCCACTCTGGAGAAGTGTACGCTGCGTCCTGAAACATGTAATAAACACAGCTTAGAGAGCATAGGGCACTTCCACTCATGGGCGTAGAAATCGGGAAACCTAAAAATCAACAAGACACAGGCACCCCAAAGTTTAGGGCTGCTCTGTTTCCAAGAACCTCCACTTCGGTACACCTTAAATATCCCAGGAAAGAGAAAAATGGATAAAGAAGTTGTGGTACTTATGCACAATGGAATATCACTCAGGCATAAAATCAGTGTCATATGGTTAGTAGCAGCATGATGAGTGGATTTAGGGACGATGACTCTAAGTGAAGTAAGTCACACAGAAAAGGACACTTATCCTAAGATATCACTTATAGAGGGAATGTCAAAATCGCTACACCTGAACTGAATTCCAAAACAGAACAGAGTCACACATTTAGAAAACACACTATGGCTGCTTAACGGGAAAGGTGAGGTGGGGCGATGCATAAAACAAGGGTTTGAAATTAGCTCAGATACCGTTCCAGAAGCCAAATATGTAACAGACAAGACCTACTCCCTGCTCAGTGAACTGGACTCAACGCCCCCTATTCACCGCCCAAGAATATATCTGACTAGTAAGAGTCTTAAAACCTATGTATTGATATATCTCTGGAAGTGAATCAAGAGGGTGTAAAGCGGCATAAACACAGCAGGGAAAAGCAGCTAAACCCCATTATAAAAATAGATTACTTAAAAAAAACCCCATTAAACAAACACAGTGAAAGAGAGAGATATTCTTACAAAATCCGTTCAGGGGCTCTGATGCAACCTTGATTGACCATATCTAGACCCACAGCTGGATGAGACATAAGGCTGGACACTCTTGGGGCTGAGAGGATTGGTGAGGTTGGGTGAGCAAACGCAGACCCTTTAAAGTAATACTGCGTGGTACCCATGCCATGGGTCCCAAATCTCCAGGTTCAGGGGCATCTTCCTACATCGAAAACATGCCTGGGAAACTCAGAATATGGTACACCGTGTGATCGGGAAAGGTTTCTAAAACGCACCTCATTTCTCCTCTCCTTGTGCTCGGGTTCGCCATTCCAGTCGCTTCACTAACAATCTCCCTACTTGGAGAATCAGCACCGTTGACCTCCTGTTTCGTACAGCTCGGAATTTGTCCTGAGGATGAACGGGAAGAGGGGGAACCAATGAGACACTAGCTCTAGGTGTTGGGACAGGCACAGGTCACTCTATTTTCTCATCAGGAAGAAGAATGAACCACAGGCTCAGCCTGCCCCCCGGAACCAGAATAGGGCCTGAAGCAATCCTGCGCTTTTGCGGCCAGCTCCCAAAAAAGCGAGTTGACAAATGGAGCTCAGGGGCACTGCAATTCTCAAACCTGCAGACTTATAAATGATAACTCTCGTCCACAAATATATTGAGGGAAGGCAACGAAGAGGATTTGAAAGCAAGGCAGAATTGCAGGAAACAGATTTCAGGAGGTAGATTCGACTCACCTTGAAAGCACATGAAAAGCGGCAAAGCGTTGACAATGATGCCCTTGGCCAAAAAGGGCGTATGCGTTTTTTCCTGAATATATTCAGGAAAAAACGCATACGCCCTTTTTGGCCAACCAAGCAAGCCAGAAAGGCAAATCGGCGCTCCAAAGAAGTCTCGCTTGCCAGCGGTCAGAAGGGCCATGCTGAAAAAAGTGTAAAAACCAGAAATGCAGGACAGGCCATGGAGACATGGGAGCCTTGCTACGCTGATGGGCGGGATGGAAATTTCCAACAGCCACTCTGGAGTAGTGTACGCTGTGTCCTGTAATATGTAATAGACACAGTTTAGAGAGCATAGGGCACTTCCACTCATGGGCGTAGAAATCGGGAAACCTAAAAATCAACAAGACACAGGCACCCCAAAGTTTAGGGCTGCTCTGTTTCCAAAAACCTCCACTTCGGTACACCTTAAATATCCCAGGAAAGAGAAAAATGGATAAAGAAGTAGTGGTACTTATGCACAATGGAATGTCACTCAGCCATGAAATCAGTGTCATAAGGCTAGTAGCAGCATGATGAGTGGATTTAGGGACGATGACTCTAAGTGAAGTAAGTCACACAGAAAAGGACACTTATCCTAAGATATCACTTAGAGAGGGAATGTCAACATCGCTACACCTGAACTGAATTCCAAAACAGAACAGAGTCACACATTTAGAAAACACACTATGGCTGCTTAACGGGAAAGGTGAGGCGGGGTGATGCATAAAACAAGGGTTTGACTTTAGCTCAGATACCTTTCCAGAAGCCAAATATGTAATAGACAAGACCTACTCCCTGCTCAGTGAACTGGACTCAACACCCCCTATTCACCGCCCAAGAATGTATCTGACTAGTAAGAGTCTTAAAACCTATGTATTGATATCTCTCTGGAAGTGAATCAAGAGGGTGTAAAGCGGCATAAACACAGCAGGGAAAAGCAGCTAAACCCCATTATAAAAATAGATTCCTTACCAAAAAAACCCCATAAAACAAAGACAGTGAAAGAGAGAGAAATTCTTACAAACTCCTTTCAGGGGCACTGATGCAACCTGGATTGACCATATCTAGACCCACAGCTGGATGAGACATAAGGCTGGACACTCTTGGGGCTGAGAGGATTGGTGAGGTTGGGTGAGCAAACGCAGACCCTTTAAAGTAATACTGCGTGGTACCCATGCCATGGGTCCCAAATCTCCAGGTTCAAGGGCATCTTCCTACATCGAAAACATGCCTGGGAAACCCAGAAGATGGTACACCGTGTGATCGGGAAAGGTTTCTAAAACGCACCTCATTTCTCCTCTCCTTGTGCTCGGGTTCGCCATTCCAGCCGCTTCACTAACAATCTCCCTACTTGGAGAATCAGCACCGTTGACCTCCTGTTTCTTACAGCTCGCAATTTGTCCTGAGGATGAACGGGAAGAGGGGGAACCAATGAGAGACTAGCTCTAGGTGTTGGGACAGGCACAGGTCACTCTATTTTCCCATCAGGAAGAAGAATGAACCACAGGCTCAGCCTGCCCCCCGGAACCAGAATAGGGCCTGAAGCAATCCTGCGCTTTTGCGGCCAGCTCCCAAAAAAGCGAGTTGACAAATGGAGCTCAGGGGCACTGCAATTCACAAACCTGCAGACTTATAAATGATAACTCTCGTCCACAAATATATTGAGGGAAGGCAACGAAGAGGATTTGAAAGCAAGGCAGAATTGCAGGAAACAGATTTCAGGAGGTAGATTCGACTCGCCTTGAAAGCACATGAAAAGCGGCAAAGCGTTGACAATGATGCCCTTGGCCAAAAAGGGCGTATGCGTTTTTTCCTGAATATATTCAGGAAAAAACGCATACGCCCTTTTTGGCCAACCAAGCAAGCCGGAAAGGCAAATCGGCGCTACAAAGAAGTCTCACTTGCCAGCGGTCAAAAGGGCCATGCTGAAAAAAGTGTAAAAACCAGAAATGCAGGACAGGCCATGGAGACATGGGAGCCTTGCTACGCTGATGGGCGGGGTGGAAATTGCCAACAGCCACTCTGGAGAAGTGTACGCTGCGTCCTGAAACATGTAATAAACACAGCTTAGAGAGCATAGGGCACTTCCACTCATGGGCGTAGAAATCGGGAAACCTAAAAATCAACAAGACACAGGCACCCCAAAGTTTAGGGCTGCTCTGTTTCCAAGAACCTCCACTTCGGTACACCTTAAATATCCCAGGAAAGAGAAAAATGGATAAAGAAGTTGTGGTACTTATGCACAATGGAATATCACTCAGGCATAAAATCAGTGTCATATGGTTAGTAGCAGCATGATGAGTGGATTTAGGGACGATGACTCTAAGTGAAGTAAGTCACACAGAAAAGGACACTTATCCTAAGATATCACTTATAGAGGGAATGTCAAAATCGCTACACCTGAACTGAATTCCAAAACAGAACAGAGTCACACATTTAGAAAACACACTATGGCTGCTTAACGGGAAAGGTGAGGTGGGGCGATGCATAAAACAAGGGTTTGAAATTAGCTCAGATACCGTTCCAGAAGCCAAATATGTAACAGACAAGACCTACTCCCTGCTCAGTGAACTGGACTCAACGCCCCCTATTCACCGCCCAAGAATATATCTGACTAGTAAGAGTCTTAAAACCTATGTATTGATATATCTCTGGAAGTGAATCAAGAGGGTGTAAAGCGGCATAAACACAGCAGGGAAAAGCAGCTAAACCCCATTATAAAAATAGATTACTTAAAAAAAACCCCATTAAACAAACACAGTGAAAGAGAGAGATATTCTTACAAAATCCGTTCAGGGGCTCTGATGCAACCTTGATTGACCATATCTAGACCCACAGCTGGATGAGACATAAGGCTGGACACTCTTGGGGCTGAGAGGATTGGTGAGGTTGGGTGAGCAAACGCAGACCCTTTAAAGTAATACTGCGTGGTACCCATGCCATGGGTCCCAAATCTCCAGGTTCAGGGGCATCTTCCTACATCGAAAACATGCCTGGGAAACTCAGAATATGGTACACCGTGTGATCGGGAAAGGTTTCTAAAACGCACCTCATTTCTCCTCTCCTTGTGCTCGGGTTCGCCATTCCAGTCGCTTCACTAACAATCTCCCTACTTGGAGAATCAGCACCGTTGACCTCCTGTTTCGTACAGCTCGGAATTTGTCCTGAGGATGAACGGGAAGAGGGGGAACCAATGAGACACTAGCTCTAGGTGTTGGGACAGGCACAGGTCACTCTATTTTCTCATCAGGAAGAAGAATGAACCACAGGCTCAGCCTGCCCCCCGGAACCAGAATAGGGCCTGAAGCAATCCTGCGCTTTTGCGGCCAGCTCCCAAAAAAGCGAGTTGACAAATGGAGCTCAGGGGCACTGCAATTCTCAAACCTGCAGACTTATAAATGATAACTCTCGTCCACAAATATATTGAGGGAAGGCAACGAAGAGGATTTGAAAGCAAGGCAGAATTGCAGGAAACAGAATTCAGGAGGTAGATTCGACTCACCTTGAAAGCACATGAAAAGCGGCAAAGCGTTGACAATGATGCCCTTGGCCAAAAAGGGCGTATGCGTTTTTTCCTGAATATATTCAGGAAAAAACGCATACGCCCTTTTTGGCCAACCAAGCAAGCCAGAAAGGCAAATTGGCGCTACAAAGAAGTCTCGCTTGCCAGCGGTCAGAAGGGCCATGCTGAAAAAAGTGTAAAAACCAGAAATGCAGGACAGGCCATGGAGACATGGGAGCCTTGCTACGCTGATGGGCGGGATGGAAATTTCCAACAGCCACTCTGGAGAAGTGTACGCTGTGTCCTGTAATATGTAATAGACACAGCTTAGAGAGCATAGGGCACTTCCACTCATGGGCGTAGAAATCGGGAAACCTAAAAATCAACAAGACACAGGCACCCCAAAGTTTAGGGCTGCTCTGTTTCCAAAAACCTCCACTTCGGTACACCTTAAATATCGCAGGAAAGAGAAAAATGGATAAAGAAGTAGTGGTACTTATGCACAATGGAATGTCACTCAGCCATGAAATCAGTGTCATAAGGCTAGTAGCAGCATGATGAGTGGATTTAGGGACGATGACTCTAAGTGAAGTAAGTCACACAGAAAAGGACACTTATCCTAAGATATCACTTAGAGAGGGAATGTCAACATCGCTACACCTGAACTGAATTCCAAAACAGAACAGAGTCACACATTTAGAAAACACACTATGGCTGCTTAACGGGAAAGGTGAGGCGGGGTGATGCATAAAACAAGGGTTTGACTTTAGCTCAGATACCTTTCCAGAAGCCAAATATGTAATAGACAAGACCTACTCCCTGCTCAGTGAACTGGACTCAACACCCCCTATTCACCGCCCAAGAATGTATCTGACTAGTAAGAGTCTTAAAACCTATGTATTGATATCTCTCTGGAAGTGAATCAAGAGGGTGTAAAGCGGCATAAACACAGCAGGGAAAAGCAGCTAAACCCCATTATAAAAATAGATTCCTTACCAAAAAAACCCCATAAAACAAAGACAGTGAAAGAGAGAGAAATTCTTACAAACTCCTTTCAGGGGCACTGATGCAACCTGGATTGACCATATCTAGACCCACAGCTGGATGAGACATAAGGCTGGACACTCTTGGGGCTGAGAGGATTGGTGAGGTTGGGTGAGCAAACGCAGACCCTTTAAAGTAATACTGCGTGGTACCCATGCCATGGGTCCCAAATCTCCAGGTTCAAGGGCATCTTCCTACATCGAAAACATGCCTGGGAAACCCAGAAGATGGTACACCGTGTGATCGGGAAAGGTTTCTAAAACGCACCTCATTTCTCCTCTCCTTGTGCTCGGGTTCGCCATTCCAGCCGCTTCACTAACAATCTCCCTACCTGGAGAATCAGCACCGTTGACCTCCTGTTTCTTACAGCTCGCAATTTGTCCTGAGGATGAACGGGAAGAGGGGGAACCAATGAGAGACTAGCTCTAGGTGTTGGGACAGGCACAGGTCACTCTATTTTCCCATCGGGAAGAAGAATGAACCACAGGCTCAGCCTGACCCCCGGAACCAGAATAGGGCCTGAAGCAATCCTGCGCTTTTGCGGCCAGCTCCCAAAAAAGCGAGTTGACAAATGGAGCTCAGGGGCACTGCAATTCTCAAACCTGCAGACTTATAAATGATAACTCTCGTCCACAAATATATTGAGGGAAGGCAACGAAGAGGATTTGAAAGCAAGGCAGAATTGCAGGAAACAGAATTCAGGAGGTAGATTCGACTCACCTTGAAAGCACATGAAAAGCGGCAAAGCGTTGACAATGATGCCCTTGGCCAAAAAGGGCGTATGCGTTTTTTTCCTGAATATATTAAGGAAAAAACGCATACGCCCTTTTTGGCCAACCAAGCAAGCCAGAAAGGCAAATCGGCGCTACAAAGAAGTCTCGCTTGCCAGCGGTCAGAAGGGCCATGCCGAAAAAAGTGTAAAAACCAGAAATGCAGGACAGGCCATGGAGACATGGGAGCCTTGCTACGCTGATGGGCGGGGTGGAAATTGCCAACAGCCACTCTGGAGAAGTGTACGCTGCGTCCTGAAACATGTAATAAACACAGCTTAGAGAGCATAGGGCACTTCCACTCATGGGCGTAGAAATTGGGAAACCTAAAAATCAACAAGACACCGGCACGCCAAAGTTTAGGGCTGCTCTGTTTCCAAGAACCTCCACTTCGGTACACCTTAAATATCCCAGGAAAGAGAAAAATGGATAAAGAAGTTGTGGTACTTATGCACAATGGAATGTCACTCAGCCATGAAATCAGTGTCATAAGGTTAGTAGCAGCATGATGAGTGGATTTAGGGACGATGACTCTAAGTGAAGTAAGTCACACAGAAAAGGACACTTATCCTAAGATATCACTTATAGAGGGAATGTCAAAATCGCTACACCTGAACTGAATTCCAAAACAGAACAGAGTCACACATTTAGAAAACACACTATGGCTGCTTAACGGGAAAGGTGAGGTGGGGCGATGCATAAAACAAGGGTTTGAAATTAGCTCAGATACCGTTCCACAAGCCAAATATGTAATAGACAAGACCTACTCCCTGCTCAGTGAACTGGACTCAACGCCCCCTCTTCACCGCCCAAGAATATATCTGACTAGTAAGAGTCTTAAAACCTATGTATTCATATCTCTCTGGAAGTGAATCAAGAGGGTGTAAAGCGGCATAAACACAGCAGGGAAAAGCAGCTAAACCCCATTATAAAAATAGATTACATTAAAAAAAAACCCATTAAACAAAGACAGTGAAAGAGAGAGAAATTCTTACAAAATCCGTTCAGGGGCTCTGATGCAACCTGGATTGACCATATCTAGACCCACAGCTGGATGAGACATAAGGCTGGACACTCTTGGGGCTGAGAGGATTGGTGAGGTTGGGTGAGCAAAAGCAGACCCTTTAAAGTAATACTGCGTGGTACCCATGCCATGGGTCCCAAATCTCCACGTTCAAGGGCATCTTTCAACATCGAAAACATGCCTGGGAAACCCAGAAGATGGTACACCGTGTGATCGGGAAAGGTTTCTAAAACGCACCTCATTTCTCCTCTCCTTGTGCTTGGGTTCGCCATTCCAGCCGCTTCACTAACAATGTCCCTACGTGGACAATCAGCACCGTTGACCTCCTGTTTCATACAGCTCGCAATTTGTCCTGAGGATGAACAGGAAGAGGGGGAACCAATGAGAGACTAGCTCTAGGTGTTGGGACAGGCACAGGTCACTCTATTTTCTCATCAGGAAGAAGAATGAACCACAGGCTCAGCCTGACCCCAGGAACCAGAATAGGGCCTGAAGCAATCCTGCGCTTTTGCGGCCAGCTCCCAAAAAAGCGAGTTGACAAATGGAGCTCAGGGGCACTGCAATTCTCAAACCTGCAGAGTTATAAATGATAACTCTCGTCCACAAATATATTGAGGGAAGGCAACGAAGAGGATTTGAAAGCAAGGCAGAATTGCAGGAAACAGAATTCAGGAGGTAGATTCGACTCACCTTGAAAGCACATGAAAAGCGGCAAAGCGTTGACAATGATGCCCTTGGCCAAAAAGGGCGTATGCGTTTTTTTCCTGAATATATTCAGGAAAAAACGCATACGCCCTTTTTGGCCAACCAAGCAAGCCAGAAAGGCAAATCAGCGCTACAAAGAAGTCTCGCTTGCCAGCGGTCAGAAGGGCCATGCTGAAAAAAGTGTAAAACCAGAAATGCAGGACAGGCCATGGAGACATGGGAGCCTTGCTACGCTGATGGGCGGGGTGGAAATTGCCAACAGCCACTCTGGAGAAGTGTACGCTGTGTCCTGTAATATGTAATAGACACAGCTTAGAGAGCATAGGGCACTTCCACTCATGGGCGTAGAAATCGGGAAACCTAAAAATCAACAAGACACAGGCACCCCAAAGTTTAGGGCTGCTCTGTTTCCAAAAACCTCCACTTCGGTACACCTTAAATATCCCAGGAAAGAGAAAAATGGATAAAGAAGTAGTGGTACTTATGCACAATGGAATGTCACTCAGCCATGAAATCAGTGTCATAAGGCTAGTAGCAGCATGATGAGTGGATTTAGGGACGATGACTCTAAGTGAAGTAAGTCACACAGAAAAGGACACTTATCCTAAGATATCACTTAGAGAGGGAATGTCAACTTCGCTACACCTGAGCTGAATTCCAAAACAGAACAGAGTCACACATTTAGAAAACACACTATGGCTGCTTAACGGGAAAGGTGAGGTGGGGCGATGCATAAAACAAGGGTTTGAAATTAGCTCAGATACCGTTCCACAAGCCAAATATGTAATAGACAAGACATACTCCCTGCTCAGTCAACTGGATTCAACGCCCCCTATTCACCGCCCAAGAATATATCTGACTAGTAAGAGTCTTAAAACCTATGTATTGCTATCTCTCTGCCAGTGAATCAAGAGGGTGTAAAGCGGCATAAACTCAGCAGGGAAAAGCAGCTAAACCCCATTATAAAAATAGATTACTTAAAATAAACCCCATTAAACAAAGACAGTGAAAGAGAGAGAAATTCTTACAAAATCCATTCAGGGGCTCTGATGCAACCTGGATTGACCATATCTAGACCCACAGCTGGATGAGACATAAGGCTGGAAACTCTTGGGGCTGAGAGGATTGGTGAGGTTGGGTGAGCAAACGCAGACCCTTTAAAGTAATACAGCGTGGTACCCATGCCATGGGTCCCAAATCTCCAGGTTCAAGGGCATCTTCCTAAATCGAAAACATGCCTGGGAAACCCAGAAGATGGTACACCGTGTGATTGGGAAAGGTTTTTAAACCCACCTCATTTCTCCACTCCTTGTGCTCGGGTTTGCTATTCCAGCCGCTTCACTAACAATCTCCCTACGTGGAGAATCAGCACCGCTGACCTCCTGTTTCGTAAAGCTCACAATTTGTCCTGAGGATGAACGGGAAGAGGGGGAACCAATGAGAGACTAGCTCTAGGTGTTGGGACAGGCACAGGTCACTCTATTTTCCCATCAGGAAGAAGGATGAACCACAGGCTTAGCCTGCCCCCCGCAACCAGAATAGGGCCTGAAGCAATCCTGCGCTTTTGCGGCCAGCTCCCAAAAAAGCGAGTTGACAAATGGAGCTCAGGGGCACTGCAATTCACAAACCTGCAGAGTTATAAATAATAACTCTCGTCCACAAATATATTGAGGGAAGGCAACGAAGAGGATTTGAAAGCAAGGCAGAATTGCAGGAAACAGATTTCAGGAGGTAGATTCGACTCGCCTTGAAAGCACATGAAAAGCGGCAAAGCGTTGACAATGATGCCCTTGGCCAAAAAGGGCGTATGCGTTTTTTCCTGAATATATTCAGGAAAAAACGCATACGCCCTTTTTGGCCAACCAAGCAAGCCGGAAAGGCAAATCGGCGCTACAAAGAAGTCTCACTTGCCAGCGGTCAAAAGGACCATGCTGAAAAAAGTGTAAAAACCAGAAATGCAGGACAGGCCATGGAGACATGGGAGCCTTGCTACACTGATGGGCGGGGTGGAAATTGCCAACAGCCACTCTGGAGAAGTGTACGCTGCATCCTGAAATATGTAATAAACACAGCTTAGAGAGCATAGGGCACTTCCACTCATGGGCGGAGAAATCGGGAAACCTAAAAATGAACAAGACACAGGCACTCCAAAGTTTAGGGCTGCTCTGTTTCCAAGAACCTCCACTTCAGTACACCTTAAATATCCCAGGAAAGAGAAAAATGGATAAAGAAGTTGTGGTACTTATGCACAATGGAATATCACTCAGTCATGAAATCAGTGTCATATGGCTAGTAGCAGCATGATGACTGCATTTAGGGACGATGACTCTAAGTGAAGTAAGTCACACAGAAAAGGACACTTATCCTAAGATATCACTTATAGAGGGAATGTCAAAATCGCTACACCTGAACTGAATTCCAAAACAGAACAGAGTCACACATTTAGAAATCACACTATGGCTGCTTAACGGGAAAGGTGAGGTGGGGCGATGCATAAATCAAGGGTCTGAAATTAGCTCAGATACCGTTCCACAAGCCAAATATGTAATAGACAAGACCTACTCCCTGCTCAGTCAACTGGACTCAACGCCCCCTCTTCACCGCCCAAGAATATATCTGACTAGTAAGAGTCTTAAAACCTATGTATTGATATCTCTCTGGCAGTGAATCAAGAGGGTGTAAAGCGGCATAAACACAGCAGGGAAAAGCAGCTAAACCCCATTATAAAAATAGATTACTTAAACAAAAATCCCATTAAACAAAGACAGTGAAAGAGAGAGAAATTCTTGCAAAATCCATTCAGGGGCTCTGATGCAACCTGGATTGACCATATCTAGACCCACAGCTGGATGAGACATAAGGCTGGACACTCTTGGGGCTGAGAGGATTGGTGAGGTTGGGTGAGCAAACGCAGACCCTTTAAAGTAATACTGCGTGGTACCCATGCCATGGGTCCCAAATCTCCAGGTTCAAGGGCATCTTCCTACATGGAAAACATGCCTGGGAAACCCAGAAGATGGTACACCGTGTGATCTGGAAAGGTTTCTAAAACGCCCCTCATTTCTCCTCTCCTTGGGCTCGGGTTCGCCATTTCAGCCGCTTCACTAACAATTTCCCTACGTGGACAATCAGGACCGTTGACCTCCTGTTTCGTACAGCTCGCAATTTGTCCTGAGAATGAACGGGAAGAGGGGGAACCAATGAGAGACTAGCTCTAGGTGTTGGGACAGGCACAGGTCACTCTATTTTCCCATCAGGAAGAAGAATGAACCACAGGTTTAGCCTGCCCCCCGGAACCAGAATAGGGCCTGAAGCAATCCTGCGCTTTTGCGGCCAGCTCCCAAAAAAGCGAGTTGACAAATGGAGCTCAGGGGCACTGCAATTCACAAACCTGCAGACTTATAAATGATAACTCTCGTCCACAAATATATTGAGGGAAGGCAACGAAGAGGATTTGAAAGCAAGGCAGAATTGCAGGAAACAGATTTCAGGAGGTAGATTCGACTCGTCTTGAAAGCACATGAAAAGCGGCAAAGGGTTGACAATGATGCCCTTGGCCAAAAAGGGCGTATGCGTTTTTTCCTGAATATATTCAGGAAAAAACGCATACGCCCTTTTTGGCCAACCAAGCAAGCCGGAAAGGCAAATCGGCGCTACAAAGAAGTCTCGCTTACCAGCGGTCAAAAGGGCCATGCTGAAAAAAGTGTAAAAACCAGAAATGCAGGACAGGCCATGGAGACATGGGAGCCTTGCCACGCTGATGGGCGGGATGGAAATTGCCAACAGCCACTCTGGAGAAGTGTACGCTGGGTCCTGAAATATGTAATAAACACAGCTTAGAGAGCATAGGGCACTTCCACTCATGGGCGTAGAAATCGGGAAACCTAAAAATCAACAAGACACAGGCACCCCAAACTGTAGGGCTGCTTGCTCTGTTTCCAAGAACCTCCACTTCGGTACACCTTAAATATCCCAGGAAAGAGAAAAATGGATAAATAAGTTGTGGTACGTATGCACAATGGAATATCACTCAGCCATGAAATCAGTGTCATATGGCTAGTAGCAGCATGATGAGTGGATTTAGGGACGATGACTCTAAGTGAAGTAAGTCACACAGAAAAGGACACTTATCCTAAGATATCACTTATAGAGGGAATGTCAAAATCGCTACACCTGAACTGAATTCCAAAACAGAACAGAGTCACACATTTAGAAAACACACTATGGCTGCTTAACGGGAAAGGTGAGGTGGGGCGATGCATAAAACAAGGGTGTGAAATTAGCTCAGATACTGTTCCACAAGCCAAATATGTAATAGACAAGACCTACTCCCTGCTCAGTCAACTGGACTCAACGTCCCCTATTCACCCCCCAAGAATATATCTGACTAGTAAGAGTCTTAAAACCTATGTATTGATATCCCTCTGGAAGTGAATCAAGAGGGTGTAAAGCGGCATAAACACAGCAGGGAAAAGCAGCTAAACCCCATTATAAAAATAGATTACTTAAAAGAAAACTCATTAAACAAAGACAGTGAAAGAGAGAGAAATTCTTACAAAATCCGTTCAGGGGCTCTGATGCAACCTGGATTCACCATATCTAGACCCACAGCTGGTTGAGACATAAGGCTGGACACTCTTGGGGCTGAGAGGATTGGTGAGGTTGGGTGAGCAAACGCAGACCCTTTAAAGCAATACTGCGTGGTACCCATGCCATGGGTCCCAAATCTCCAGGTTCAAGGGCATCTTCCTACATCGAAAACATGCCTGGGAAACCCAGAAGATGGTACACCGTGTGATCTGGAAAGGTTTCTAAAACGCACCTCATTTCTCCTCTCCTTGGGCTCGGGTTCGCCATTCCAGCCGCTTCACTATCAATCTCCCTACGTGGACAATCAGCACCGTTGCCCTCCTGTTTCGTACAGCTCGCAATTTGTCCTGAGGATGAACGGGAAGAGGGGGAACCAATGAGAGACTACCTCTAGGTGTTGGGACAGGCACAGGTCACTCTATTTTCCCATCAGGAAGAAGAATGAACCACAGGCTCAGCCTGCCCCCCGGAACCAGAATAGGGCCTGAAGCAATGCTGCGCTTTTGCGGCCAGCTCCCAAAAAAGCGAGTTGACAAATGGAGCTCAGGGGCACTGCAATTCACAAACCTGCAGAGTTATAAGTGATAACTCTCGTCCACAAATATATTGAGGGAAGGCAACGAAGAGGATTTGAAAGCAAGGCAGAATTGCAGGAAACAGATTTCAGGAGGTAGATTCGACTCGCCTTGAAAGCACATGAAAAGCGGCAAAGCGTTGACAATGATGCCCTTGGCCAAAAAGGGCGTATGCGTTTTACCTGAATATATTCAGGAAAAAACGCATACGCCCTTTTTGGCCAACCAAGCAAGCCAGAAAGGCAAATCGGCGCTACAAAGGAGTCTCGCTTGCCGGCGGTGAAAAGGGCCATGCTGAAAAAAGTTTAAAAACCAGAAATGCAGGACAGGCCATGGAGACATGGGAGCCTTGCCACGCTGATGGGCGGGGTGGAAATTGCCAACAGCCACTCTGGAGAAGTGTACGCTGCGTCCTGAAATATGTAATAGACAAAGCTTAGACAGCATAGGGCACTTCCACTCATGGGCGTAGAAATCGGGAAACCTAAAAATCAACAAGACACAGGCACCCCAAAGTTTAGGGCTGCTCTGTTTCCAAGAACTTCCACTTCGGTACACCTTAAATATCCCAGGAAAGAGAAAAATGGATAAAGAAGTTGTGGTACTTATGCACAATGGAATGTCACTCAGCCATGAAATCAGTGTCATAAGGCTAGTATCAGCATGATGAGTGGATTGAGGGATGATGACTCTAAGTGAAGTAAGTCACACAGAAAAGGACACTTATCCTAAGATATCACTTGTAGAGGGAATGTCAAAATCGCTACACCTGAACTGAATTCCAAAACAGAACAGAGTCACATATTTAGGAAACACACTATGGCTGCTTAACGGGAAAGGTGAGGGGGGGTGATGCATAAAACAAGGGTTTGAAATTAGCTCAGATACCGTTCCACAAGCCAAATATGTAATAGACAAGACCTACTCCCTGCTCAGTCAACTGGACTCAACGCCCCCTATTCACCGCCCAAGAATATATCTGACTAGTAAGAGTCTTAAAACCTATGTATTGATATCTCTCTGGCAGTGAATCAAGAGGGTGTAAAGCGGCATAAACACAGCAGGGAAAAGCAGCTAAACCCCATTATAAAAATAGATTACTTAAAATAAACCCCATTAAACAAAGACAGTGAAACACAGAGAAATTCTTACAAAATCCGTTCAGGGGCTCTGATGCAACCTGGATTGACCATATCTAGACCCACAGCTGGATGAGACATAAGGCTGGACACTCTTGGGGCTGAGAGGATTGGTGAGGTTGGGTGAGCAAACGCAGACCCTTTAAAGTAATACTGCGTGGTACCCATGCCATGGGTCCCAAATCTCCAGGTTCAAGGGCATCTCCCTACATGGAAAACATGCCTGGGAAACCCAGAAGATGGTACACCGTGTGATCGGGAAAGGTTTCTAAAACGCACCTCATTTCTCCTCTCCTTGTGCTCGGGTTCCCCATTCCAGCCACTTCACTAACAATCTCCCTACTTGGAGAATCAGCACCGTTGACCTCCTGTTTCGTACAGCTCGCAATTTGTCCTGAGGATGAACGGGAAGAGGGGGAACCAATGAGAGACTAGCTCTAGGTGTTGGGACAGGCACAGGTCACTCTATTTTCCCATCAGGAAGAAGAATGAACCACAGGCTCAGCCTGCCCCCCGGAACCAGAATAGGGCCTGAAGCAATCCTGCGCTTTTGCGGCCAGCTCCCAAAAAAGCGAGTTGACAAATGGAGCTCAGGGGCACTGCAATTCACAAACCTGCAGACTTATAAATGATAACTCTCGTCCACAAATATATTGAGGGAAGGCAACGAAGAGGATTTGAAAGCAAGGCAGAATTGCAGGAAACGGATTTCAGGAGGTAGATTCGACTCGCCTTGAAAGCACATGAAAAGCGGCAAAGCGTTGACAATGATGCCCTTGGCCAAAAAGGGCGTATGCGTTTTTTCCTGAATATATTCAGGAAAAAACGCATACGCCCTTTTTGGCCAACCAAGCAAGCCGGAAAGGCAAATCAGCGCTACAAAGAAGTCTCGCTTGCCAGCGGTCAAAAGGGCCATGCTGAAAAAAGTGTAAGAACCAGAAATGCAGGACAGGCCATGGAGACATGGGAGCCTTGCCACGCTGATGGGCGGGGTGGAAATTGCCAACAGCCACTCTGGAGGAGTGTACGCTGCGTCCTGAAACATGTAATAGACACAGCTTAGAGAGCATAGGGCACTTCCACTCATGGGCGTAGAAATCGGGAAACCTAAAAATCAACAAGATACAGGCAAACCAAAGTTTAGGGCTGCTCTGTTTCCAAGAACCTCCACTTCAGTACACCTTAAATATCCCAGGAAAGAGAAAAATTGATAAAGAAGCTGTGGTACTTATGCACAATGGAATATCACTCAGCCATGAAATCAGTGTCATATGGCTAGTAGCAGCATGATGAGTGGATTTAGGGACGATGACTCTAAGTGAAGTAAGTCACACAGAAAAGGACACTTATCCTAAGATATCACTTATAGAGGGAATGTCAAAATCGCTACACCTGAACTGAATTCCAAAACAGAACAGAGTCACACATTTAGAAAACACACTATGGCTGCTTAACGGGAAAGGTGAGGTGGGGCGATGCAAAAAACAAGGGTTTGAAATTAGCTCAGATACCGTTCCACAAGCCAAATATGTAATAGACAAGACCTATTCCCTGCTCAGTCAACTGGACTCAACGTCCCCTATTCACCGCCCAAGAATATATCTGACTACTAAGAGTCTTAAAACCTATGTATTGATATCTCTCTGGCAGTGAATCAAGAGGGTGTAAAGCGGCATAAACACAGCAGGGAAAAGCAGCTAAACCCCATTATAAAAATAGATTACTTAAAAAAAAACCCATTAAACAAAGACAGTGAAAGAGAGAGAAATTCTTACAAAATCCGTTCAGGGGCTCTGATGCAACCTGGATTGACCATATCTAGACCCACAGCTGGATGAGACATAAGGCTGGACACTCTTGGGGCTGAGAGGATTGGTGAGGTTGGGTGAGCAAACGCAGACCCTTTAAAGTAATACTGCGTGGTACCCATGCCATGGGTCCCAAATCTCCAGGTTCAAGGGCATCTTCCTACATGGAAAACATGCCTGGGAAACCCAGAAGATGGTACACCGTGTGATCGGGAAAGGTTTCTAAAACGCACCTCATTTCTCCTCTCCTTGTGCTCGGGTTCGCCATTCCAGCCGCTTCACTAACAATCTCCCTACTTGGAGAATCAGCACCGTTGACCTCCTGTTTCGTACAGCTCGCAATTTGTCCTGAGGATGAACGGGAAGAGGGGGAACCAATGAGAGACTAGCTCTAGGTGTTGGGACAGGCACAGGTCACTCTATTTTCCCATCAGGAAGAAGAATGAACCACAGGCTCAGCCTGACCCCCGGAACCAGAAGAGGGCCTGAAGCAATCCTGCGCTTTTGCGGCCAGCTCCCACAAAAGCGAGTTGACAAATGGAGCTCAGGGGCACTGCAATTCACAAACCTGCAGACTTATAAATTATAACTCTCGTCCACAAATATATTGAGGGAAGGCAACGAAGAGGATTTGAAAGCAAGGCAGAATTGCACGAAACAGATTTCAGGAGGTGGATTCGACTCGCCTGAAAAGCACATGAAAAGCGGCAAAGCGTTGACAATGATGCCCTTGGCCAAAAAGGGCGTATGCGTTTTTTCCTGAATATATTCAGGAAAAAACGCATACGCCCTTTTTGGCCAACCACGCAAGCCGGAAAGGCAAATCGGCGCCACAAAGAAGTCTCACTTGCCAGCGGTTAAAAGGGCCATGCTGAAAAAAGTGTAAAAATCAGAAATGCAGGACAGGCCATGGAGACATGGGAGCCTTGCTACGCTGATGGGCGGGATGGAAATTGCCAACAGCCACTCTGGAGAAGTGTACGCTGCGTCCTGAAATATGTAATAGACACAGCTTAGAGAGCATAGGGCACTTCCACTCATGGGCGTAGAAATCGGGAAACCTAAAAATCAACAAGACACAGGCACCCCAAAGTTTAGGGCTGCTCTGTTTCCAAGAACCTCCACTTCTGTACACCTTAAATATCCCAGGAAAGAGAAAAATGGATAAAGAAGTTGTGGTACTTATGCACAATGGAATGTCACTCAGCCATGAAATCAGTGTCACATGGCTAGTAGCAGCATGATGAGTGGATTTAGGGACGATGACTCTAAGTGAAGTAAGTCACACAGAAAAGGACACTTATCCTAAGATATCACTTATAGAGGGAATGTCAAAATCGCTACACCTGAACTGAATTCCAAAACAGAACAGAGTCACACATTTAGAAATCACATTATGGCTGCTTAACGGGAAAGGTGAGGTGGGGCGATGCATAAAACAAGGGTTTGAAATTAGCTCAGATACCGTTCCACAAGCCAAATATGTAATAGACAAGACCTACTCCCTGCTCAGTGAACTGGACTCAACGCCCCCTATTCACCGCCCAAGAATATATCTGACTAGTAAGAGTCTTAAAACCTATGTATTGATATCTCTCTGGAAGTGAATCAAGAGGGTGTAAAGCGGCATAAACACAGCAGGGAAAAGCAGCTAAACCCCATTATAAAAATAGATTACTTAAAAAAATACCCCATAAAACAAAGACAGTGAAAGAGAGAGAAATTCTTACAAAATCCGTTCAGGGGCTCTGATGCAACCTGGATTGACCATATCTAGACCCACAGCTGGATGAGACATAAGGCTGGACACTCTTGGGGCTGAGAGGATTGGTGAGGTTGGGTGAGCAAACGCAGACCCTTTAAAGTAATACTGCGTGGTACCCATGCCATGGGTCCCAAATCTCCAGGTTCAAGGGCATCTTCCTACATCGAAAAGATGCCTGGGAAACCCAGAAAATGAAACACCGTGTGATTGGGAAAGATTTCTAAAACGCAACTCATTTCTCGTCTCCTTGTGCTCGGGTTCGCCATTTCAACAGCTTCACTAACAATCTCCCTACTTGCAGAATCAGCACCATTGACCTCCTGTTTCGTACAGCTCCCAATTTGTCCTGAGGATGAACGGGAAGAGGGGGAACCAATGAGAGACTAGCTCTAGGTGTTGGGACAGGCACAGGTCACTCTATTTTCCCATCAGGAAGAAGAATGAACCACAGGCTCAGCCTGCCCCCCGGAACCAGAATAGGGCCTGAAGCAATCCTGCGCTTTTGCGGCCAGCTCCCAAAAAAGCGAGTTGACAAATGGAGCTCAGGGGCACTGCAATTCACAAACCTGCAGAGTTATAAATGATAACTCTCGTCCACAAATATATTGAGGGAAGGCAACGAAGAGGATTTCAAAGCAAGGCAGAATTGCAGGAAACAGATTTCAGGAGGTAGATTCGACTCGCTTTGAAAGCACATGAAAAGCGGCAAAGCGTTGACAATGATGCCCTTGGCCAAAAAGGGCGTATGCGTTTTTTCCTGAATATATTCAGGAAAAAACGCATACGCCCTTTTTGCCCAACCAAGCAAGCCGAAAAGGCAAATCGGCACTACAAAGAAGTCTCGCTTGCCAGCGGTCAAAAGGGCCATGCTGAAAAAAGTTTAAAAACCAGAAATGCAGGACAGGCCATGGAGACATGGGAGCCTTGCCACGCTGATGGGCGGGGTGGAAATTGCCAACAGCCACTCTGGAGAAGTGTACGCTGCGTCCTGAAATATGTAATAGACACAGCTTAGAGAGCATAGGGCACTTCCACTCATGGGCGTAGAAATCGGGAAACCTAAAAATCAACAAGACACAGGCACCCCAAAGTTTAGGGCTGCTCTGTTTCCAAGAACTTCCACTTCAGTACACCTTAAATATCCCAGGAAAGAGAAAAATGGATAAAGAAGTTGTGGTACTTATGCACAATGGAATATCACTCAGCCATGAAATCAGTGTCATAAGGCTAGTATCAGCATAATGAGTGGATTGAGGGATGATGACTCTAAGTGAAGTAAGTCACACAGAAAAGGACACTTATCCTAAGATATCACTTGTAGAGGGAATGTCAAAATCGCTACACCTGAACTGAATTCCAAAACAGAACAGAGTCACACATTTAGAAAACACACTATGGCTGCTTAACGGGAAAGGTGAGGGGGGGTGATGCATAAAAGAAGGGTTTGAAATTAGCTCAGATACCGTTCCACAAGCCAAATATGTAATAGACAAGACCTACTCCCTGCTCAGTCAACTAGACTCAACGCCCCCTATTCACCGCCCAAGAATATATCTGACTAGTAAGAGTCTTAAAACCTATGTATTGATATCTCTCTGGCAGTGAATCAAGAGGGTGTAAAGCGGCATAAACACAGCAGGGAAAAGCAGCTAAACCCCATTATAAAAATAGATTACTTAAAAAAAACCCCATTAAACAAAGACAGTGAAAGAGAGAGAAATTCTTACAAAATCCGTTCAGGGGCTCTGATGCAACCTGGAATGACCATATCTAGACCCACAGCTGGATGAGACATAAGGCTGGACACTCTTGGGGCTGAGAGGATTGGTGAGGTTGGGTGAGCAAACGCAGACCCTTTAAAGTAATACTGCGTGGTACCCATGCCATGGGTCCCAAATCTCCAGGTTCAAGGGCATCTTCCTACATGGAAAACATGCCTGGGAAACCCAGAAGATGGTACACCGTGTGATCGGGAAAGGTTTCTAAAAAGCACCTCATTTCTCCTCTCCTTGTGCTTGGGTTCCCCATTCCAGCCACTTCACTAACAATCTCACTACTTGGAGAATCAGCACCGTTGACCTCCTGTTTCGTACAGCTCGCAATTTGTCCTGAGGATGAACGGGAAGAGGGGGAACCAATGAGAGACTAGCTCTAGGTGTTGGGACAGGCACAGGTCACTCTATTTTCCCATCAGGAAGAAGAATGAACCACAGGCTCAGCCTGCCCCCCGGAACCAGAATAGGGCCTGAAGCAATCCTGCGCTTTTGCGGCCAGCTCCCAAAAAAGCGAGTTGACAAATGGAGCTCAGGGGCACTGCAATTCACAAACCTGCAGAGTTATAAATGATAACTCTCGTCCACAAATATATTGAGGGAAGGCAACGAAGAGGATTTGAAAGCAAGGCAGAATTGCAGGAAACGGATTTCAGGAGGTAGATTGAACTCGCCTTAAAGGACATGAAAAGCGGCAAAGCGTTGACAATGATGCCCTTGGCCAAAAAGGGCGTATGCGTTTTTTCCTGAATATATTCAGGAAAAAACGCATACGCCCTTTTTGGCCAACCAAGCAAGCCGGAAAGGCAAATCAGCGCTACAAAGAAGTCTCGCTTGCCAGCGGTCAAAAGGGCTATGCTGAAAAAAGTGTAAAAACCAGAAATGCAGGACAGGCCATGGAGACATGGGAGCCTTGCCACGCTGATGGGCGGGGTGGCAATTGCCAACAGCCACTCTGGAGGAGTGTACGCTGCGTCCTGAAACATGTAATAGACACAGCTTAGAGAGCATAGGGCACTTCCACTCATGGGCGTAGAAATCGGGAAACCTAAAAATCAACAAGACACAGGCAAACCAAAGTTTAGGGCTGCTCTGTTTCCAAGAACCTCCACTTCAGTACACCTTAAATATCCCAGGAAAGAGAAAAATTGATAAAGAAGCTGTGGTACTTATGCACAATGGAATATCACTCAGCCATGAAATCAGTGTCATATGGCTAGTAGCAGCATGATGAGTGGATTTAGGGACGATGACTCTAAGTGACGTAAGTCACACAGAAAAGGACACTTATCCTAAGATATCACTTATAGAGGGAATGTCAAAATCGCTACACCTGAACTGAATTCCAAAACAGAACAGAGTCACACATTTAGAAAACACACTATGGCTGCTTAACGGGAAAGGTGAGGTGGGGCGATGCAAAAAACAAGGGTTTGAAATTAGCTCAGATACCGTTCCACAAGCCAAATATGTAATAGACAAGACCTATTCCCTGCTCAGTCAACTGGACTCAACGCCCCCTCTTCACCGCCCAAGAATATATCTGACTAGTAAGAGTCTTAAAACCTATGTATTGATATCTCTCTGGCAGTGAATCAAGAGGGTGTAAAGCGGCATAAACACAGCAGGGAAAAGCAGCTAAACCCCATTATAAAAATAGATTACTTAAAAAAAACCCCATTAAACAAAGACAGTGAAAGAGAGAGAAATTCTTACAAAATCCGTTCAGGGGCTCTGATGCAACCTGGATTGACCATATCTAGACCCACAGCTGGATGAGACAGAAGGCTGGACACTCTTGGGGCTGAGAGGATTGGTGAGGTTGGGTGAGCAAACGCAGACCCTTTAAAGTAATACTGCGTGGTACCCATGCCATGGGTCCCAAATCTCCAGGTTCAAGGGCATCTTCCTACATCGAAAACATGCCTGGGAAACCCAGAAGATGGTATACCGTGTGATCGGGAAAGGTTTCTAAAACGCACCTCATTTCTCCTCTCCTTGTGCTCGGGTTCGCCATTCCAGCCGCTTCACTAACAATCTCCCTACTTGGAGAATCAGCACCGTTGACCTCCTGTTTCGTACAGCTCGCAATTTGTCCTGAGGATGAACGGGAAGAGGGGGAACCAATGAGAGACTAGCTCTAGGTGTTGGGACAGGCACAGGTCACTCTATTTTCTCATCAGGAAGAAGAATGAACCACAGGCTCAGCCTGCCCCCCGGAACCAGAATAGGGCCTGAAGCAATCCTGCGCTTTTGCGGCCAGCTCCCACAAAAGCGAGTTGACAAATGGAGCTCAGGGGCACTGCAATTCACAAACCTGCAGACTTATAAATGATAACTCTCGTCCACAAATATATTGAGGGAAGGCAACGAAGAGGATTTGAAAGCAAGGCAGAATTGCACGAAACAGATTTCAGGAGGTGGATTCGACTCGCCTGAAAAGCACATGAAAAGCGGCAAAGCGTTGACAATGATGCCCTTGGCCAAAAAGGGCGTATGCGTTTTTTCCTGAATATATCCAGGAAAAAACGCATACGCCCTTTTTGGCCAACCAAGCAAGCCGGAAAGGCAAATCGGCGCTACAAAGAAGTCTCACTTGCCAGCGGTCAAAAGGGCCATGCTGAAAAAAGTGTAAAAACCAGAAATGCAGGACAGGATATGGAGACATGGGAGCCTTGCTACGCTGATGGGCGGGGTGGAAATTGCCAACAGCCACTCTGGAGAAGTGTACGCTGCGTCCTGAAACATGTAATAAACACAGCTTAGAGAGCATAGGGCACTTCCACTCATGGGCGTAGAAATCGGGAAACCTAAAAATCAACAAGACACAGGCACCCCAAAGTTTAGGGCTGCTCTGTTTCCAAGAACCTCCACTTCGGTACACCTTAGATATCCCAGGAAAGAGAAAAATGGATAAAGAAGTTGTGGTACTTATGCACAATGGAATATCACTCAGCCATGAAATCAGTGTCATAAGGCTAGTAGCAGCATGATGAGTGGATTTAGGGACGATGACTCTAAGTGAAGTAAGTCACACAGAAAAGGACACTTATCCTAAGATATCACTTAGAGAGGGAATGTCAAAATCGCTACACCTGAGCTGAATTCCAAAACAGAACAGAGCCACACATTTAGAAAACACACAATGGCTGCTTCACGGGAAAGGTGAGGTGGGGTGATGCATAAAACAAGGGTTTGACATTAGCTCAGATACCGTTCCACAAGCCAAATATGTAATAGACAAGACCTACTCCCTGCTCAGTCAACTGGACTCAACGCCCCCTATTCACCGCCCAAGAATATATCTGACTAGTAAGAGTCTTAAAACCTATGTATTGATATCTCTCTGGAAGTGAATCAAGAGGGTGTAAAGCGGCATAAACACAGCAGGGAAAAGCAGCTAAACCCCATTATAAAAATAGATTACTTAAAAAAAAACCCCATAAAACAAAGACAGTGAAAGAGAGAGAAATTCTTACAAAATCCGTTCAGGGGCTCTGATGCAACCTGGATTGACCATATCTAGACCCACAGCTGGATGAGACATAAGGCTGGACACTCTTGGTGCTGAGAGGATTGGTGAGGTTGGGTGAGCAAACGCAGACTCTTTAAAGTAATACTGCGTGGTACCCATGCCATGGGTCCCAAATCTCCAGGTTCAAGGGCATCTTCCTACATCGAAAACATGCCTGGGAAACCCAGAAGATGGTACACCGAGTGATCGGGAAAGGTTTCTAAAACGCCCCTCATTTCTCCTCTACTTGTGCTCGGGTTCGCCATTCCAGCCGCTTCACTAACAATCTCCCTACTTGGAGAATCAGCACCGTTGACCTCCTGTTTCGTACAGCTCGCAATTTGTCCTGAGGATGAACGGGAAGAGGGGGAACCAATTAGAGACTAACTCTAGGTGTTGGGACAGGCACAGGTCACTCTATTTTCCCATCAGGAAGAAGAATGAACCACAGGCTTAGCCTGCTCCCCGGAACCAGAATAGGGCCTGAAGCAATCCTGCGCTTTTTCGGCCAGCTCCCAAAAAAGCGAGTTAACAAATGGAGCTCAGGGGCACTGCAATGCACAAACCTGCAGAGTTATAAATGATAACTCTCGTCCACAAATATATTGAGGGAAGGCAACGAAGAGCATTTGAAAGCAAAGCAGAATTGCAGGAAACAGAATTCAGGAGGTAGATTCGACTCACCTTGAAAGCACATGAAAAGCGGCAAAGCGTTGACAATGATGCCCTTGGCCAAAAAGGGCGTATGCGTTTTTTCCTGAATATATTCAGGAAAAAACGCATACGCCCTTTTTGGCCAACCAAGCAAGCCAGAAAGGCAAATCGGCGCTACAAAGAAGTCTCGCTTGCCAGCGGTCAGAAGGGCCATGCTGAAAAAAGTGTAAAAACCAGAAATGCAGGACAGGTCATGGAGACATGGGAGCCTTGCTACGCTGATGGGCGGGGTGGAAATTTCCAACAGCCACTCTGGAGAAGTGTACGCTGTGTCCTGTAATATGTAATAGACACAGCTTAGAGAGCATAGGGCACTTCCACTCATGGGCGTAGAAATCGGGAAACCTAAAAATCAACAAGACACAGGCACCCCAAAGTTTAGGGCTGCTCTGTTTCCAAGAACCTCCACTTCGGTACACCTTAAATATCCCAGGAAAGAGAAAAATGGATAAAGAAGTAGTGGTACTTATGCACAATGGAATGTCACTCAGCCATAAAATCAGTGTCATATGGTTAGTAGCAGCATGATGAGTGGATTTAGGGACGATGACTCTAAGTGAAGTAAGTCACACAGAAAAGGACACTTATCCTAAGATATCACTTAGAGAGGGAATGTCAACATCGCTACACCTGAACTGAATTCCAAAACAGAACAGCCTCACACATTTAGAAAACACACTATGGCTGCTTAACGGGAAAGGTGAGGTGGGGCGATGCATAAAACAAGGGTTTGAAATTAGCTCAGATACCGTTCCACAAGCCAAATATGTAATAAACAAGACCTACTCCCTGCTCAGTCAACTGGACTCAACGCCCCCTATTCACCGCCCTAGAATATATCTGACTAGTAAGAGTCTTAAAACCTATGTATTGATATCTCTCTGGAAGTGAATCAAGAGGGTGTAAAGCGGCATAAACACAGCAGGGAAAAGCAGCTAAACCCCATTATAAAAATAGATTACTTAAAAAAAAACCCCATAAAACAAAGACAGTGAAAGAGAGAGAAATTCTTACAAAATCCGTTCAGGGGCTCTGATGCAACCTGGATTGACCATATCTAGACCCACAGCTGGATGAGACATAAGGCTTGACACTCTTGGGGCTGAGAGGATTGGTCAGGTTGGGTGAGCAAACGCAGACCCTTTAAAGTAATACTGCGTGGTACCCATGCCATGGGTCCCAAATCTCCAGGTTCAAGGGCATCTTCCTACATCGAAAATATGCCTGGGAAACCCAGAAGATGGTACACCGAGTGATCGGGAAAGGTTTCTAAAACGCCCCTCATTTCTCCTCTACTTGTGCTCGGGTTCGCCATTCCAGCCGCTTCACTAACAATCTCCCTACTTGGAGAATCAGCACCGTTGACCTCCTGTTTCGTACAGCTCGCAATTTGTCCTGAGGATGAACGGGAAAAGGGGGAACCAATGAGAGACTACCTCTAGGTGTTGGGACAGGCACAGGTCACTCTATTTTCCCATCAGGAAGAAGAATGAACCACAGGCTCAGCCTGCCCCCCGGAACCAGAATAGGGCCTGAAGCAATGCTGCGCTTTTGCGGCCAGCTCCCAAAAAAGCGAGTTGACAAATGGAGCTCAGGGGCACTGCAATTCACAAACCTGCAGAGTTATAAGTGATAACTCTCGTCCACAAATATATTGAGGGAAGGCAACGAAGAGGATTTGAAAGCAAGGCAGAATTGCAGGAAACAGATTTCAGGAGGTAGATTCGACTCGCCTTGAAAGCACATGAAAAGCGGCAAAGCGTTGACAATGATGCCCTTGGCCAAAAAGGGCGTATGCGTTTTACCTGAATATATTCAGGAAAAAACGCATACGCCCTTTTTGGCCAACCAAGCAAGCCAGAAAGGCAAATCGGCGCTACAAAGGAGTCTCGCTTGCCGGCGGTCAAAAGGGCCATGCTGAAAAAAGTGTAAAAACCAGAAATGCAGGACAGGCCATGGAGACATGGGAGCCTTTCCACGCTGATGGGCGGGATGGAAATTGCCAACAGCCACTCTGGAGAAGTGTACGCTGGGTCCTGAAATATGTAATAGACACAGCTTAGAGAGCATAGGGCACTTCCACTCATGGGCGTAGAAATCGGGAAACCTAAAAATCAACAAGACACAGGCACCCCAAACTGTAGGGCTGCTCTGTTTCCAAGAACCTCCACTTCGGTACACCTTAAATATCCCAGGAAAGAGAAAAATGGATAAATAAGTTGTGGTACTTATGCACAATGGAATATCACTCAGCCATGAAATCAGTGTCATATGGCTAGTAGCAGCATGATGAGTGGATTTAGGGACGATGACTCTAAGTGAAGTAAGTCACACAGAAAAGGACACTTATCCTAAGATATCACTTATAGAGGGAATGTCAAAATCGCTACACCTGAACTGAATTCCAAAACAGAACAGAGTCACACATTTAGAAAACACACTATGGCTGCTTAACGGGAAAGGTGAGGGGGGGTGATGCATAAAACAAGGGTTTGAAATTAGCTCAGATACCGTTCCACAAGCCAAATATGTAATAGACAAGACCTACTCCCTGCTCAGTCAACTGGACTCAACGCCCCCTATTCACCGCCCAAGAATATATCTGACTAGTAAGAGTCTTAAAACCTATGTATTGATATCTCTCTGGCAGTGAATCAAGAGGGTGTAAAGCGGCATAAACACAGCAGGGAAAAGCAGCTAAACCCCATTATAAAAATAGATTACTTAAAAAAAACCCATTAAACAAAGACAGTGAAAGAGAGAGAAATTCTTACAAAATCCGTTCAGGGGCTCTGATGCAACCTGGATTGACCATATCTAGACCCACAGCTGGATGAGACATAAGGCTGGACACTCTTGGTGCTGAGAGGATTGGTGAGGTTGGGTGAGCAAACGCAGACCCTTTAAAGTAATACTGCGTGGTACCCATGCCATGGGTCCCAAATCTCCAGGTTCAAGGGCATCTTCCTACATCGAAAACATGCCTGGGAAACCCAGAAGATGGTACACCGTGTGATCGGGAAAGGTTTCTAAAACGCACCTCATTTCTCCTCTCCTTGTGCTCGGGTTCGCCATTCCAGCCGCTTCACTAACAATGTCCCTACGTGGACAATCAGCACCGTTGACCTCCTGTTTCATACAGCTCGCAATTTGTCCTGAGGATGAACAGGAAGACAGGGAACCAATGAGAGACTAGCTCTAGGTGTTGGGACAGGCACAGGTCACTCTATTTTCCCATCAGGAAGAAGAATGAACCACAGGCTCAGCCTGACCCCCGGAACCAGAATAGGGCCTGAAGCAATCCTGCGCTTTTGCGGCCAGCTCCCAAAAAAGCGAGTTGACAAATGGAGCTCAGGGGCACTGCAATTCACAAACCTGCAGACTTATAAATGATAACTCTCGTCCACAAATATATTGAGGGAAGGCAACAAAGAGGATTTGAAAGCAAGGCAGAATTGCAAGAAACAGATTTCAGGAGGAAGATTCGACTCGCCTTGAAAGCACATGAAAAGCGGCAAAGCGTTGACAATGATGCCCTTGGCCAAAAAGGGCGTATGCGTTTTTCCCTGAATATATTAAGGAAAAAACGCATACGCCCTTTTTGGCCAACCAAGCAAGCCGGAAAGGCAAATCGGCGCTACAAAGAAGTCTCGCTTGCCAGCGGTCAAAAGGGCCATGCTGAAAAAAGTGTAAAAACCAGAAATGCAGGACAGGCCATGGAGACATGGGAGCCTTGCTACGCTGATGGGCGGGGTGGAAATTGCCAACAGCCACTCTGGAGAAGTGTACGCTGTGTCTGGAAACATGTAATAAACACAGCTTAGAGAGCATAGGGCACTTCCACTCATGGGCGTAGAAATCGGGAAACCTAAAAATCAACAAGACACAGGCACCCCAAACTTTAGGGCTGCTCTGTTTCCAAGAACCTCCACTTCTGTACACCTTAAATATCCCAGGAAAGAGAAAAATGGATAAAGAAGTTGTGGTACTTATGCACAATGGAATATCACTCAGCCATGAAATCAGTGTCACATGGCTAGTAGCAGCATGATGAGTGGATTTAGGGACGATGACTCTAAGTGAAGTAAGTCACACAGAAAAGGACACTTATCCTAAGATATCACTCATAGAGGGAATGTCAAAATCGCTACACCTGAACTGAATTCCACAACAGAACAGAGTCACACATTTAGAAATCACATTATGGCTGCTTAACGGGAAAGGGGAGGTGGGGCGATGCATAAAACAAGGGTTTGAAATTAGCTCAGATACCGTTCCACAAGCCAAATATGTAATAGACAAGACCTACTCCCTGCTCAGTCAACTGGACTCAACGCCCCCTATTCACCGCCCAAGAATATATCTGACTAGTAAGAGTCTTAAAACCTATGTATTGATATCTCTCTGGCAGTGAATCAAGAGGGTGTAAAGCGGCATAAACACAGCAGGGAAAAGCAGCTAAACCCCATTATAAAAATAGATTACTTAAAAAAAACCCCATTAAACAAAGACAGTGAAAGAGAGAGAAATTCTTACAAAATCTGTTCAGGGGCTCTGATGCAACCTGGATTGACCATATCTAGACCCACAGCTGGATGAGACATAAGGCTGGACACTCTTGGTGCTGAGAGAATTGGTGAGGTTGGGTGAGCAAACGCAGACCCTTTAAAGTAATACTGCGTGGTACCCATGCCATGGGTCCCAAATCTCCAGGTTCAAGGGCATCTTCCTACATCGAAAACATGCCTGGGAAACCCAGAAAATGAAACACCGTGTGATTGGGAAAGATTTCTAAAACGCCCCTCATTTCTCCTCTCCTTGTGCTCGGGTTCGCCATTTCAACCGCTTCACTAACAATCTCCCTACTTGGAGAATCAGCACCATTGACCTCCTGTTTCGTACAGCTCGCAATTTGTCCTGAGGATGAACGGGAAGAGGGGGAACCAATGAGAGACTAGCTCTAGGTGTTGGGACAGGCACAGGTCACTCTATTTTCCCATCAGGAAGAAGAATGAACCACAGGCTCAGCCTGCCCCCCGGAACCAGAATAGGGCCTGAAGCAATCCTGCGCTTTTGCGGCCAGCTCCCAAAAAAGCGAGTTGACAAATGGAGCTCAGGGGCACTGCAATTCACAAACCTGCAGAGTTATAAATGATAACTCTCGTCCACAAATATATTGAGGGAAGGCAACGAAGAGGATTTGAAAGCAAGGCAGAATTGCAGGAAACAGATTTCAGGAGGTAGATTCGACTCGCCTTGAAAGCACATGAAAAGCGGCAAAGCGTTGACAATGATGCCCTTGGCCAAAAAGGGCGTATGCGTTTTTTCCTGAATATATTCAGGAAAAAACGCATACGCCCTTTTTGCCCAACCGAGCAAGCCGGAAAGGCAAATCCGCACTACAAAGAAGTCTCGCTTGCCAGCGGTGAAAAGGGCCATGCTGAAAAAAGTTTAAAAACCAGAAATGCAGGACAGGCCATGGAGACATGGGAGCCTTGCCACGCTGATGGGCGGGGTGGAAATTGCCAACAGCCACTCTGGAGAAGTGTACGCTGCGTCCTGAAATATGTAATAGACAAAGCTTAGACAGCATAGGGCACTTCCACTCATGGGCGTAGAAATCGGGAAACCTAAAAATCAACAAGACACAGGCACCCCAAAGTTTAGGGCTGCTCTGTTTCCAAGAACTTCCACTTCGGTACACCTTAAATATCCCAGGAAAGAGAAAAATGGATAAAGAAGTTGTGGTACTTATGCACAATGGAATGTCACTCAGCCATGAAATCAGTGTCATAAGGCTAGTATCAGCATGATGAGTGGATTGAGGGATGATGACTCTAAGTGAAGTAAGTCACACAGAAAAGGACACTTATCCTAAGATATCACTTGTAGAGGGAATGTCAAAATCGCTACACCTGAACTGAATTCCAAAACAGAACAGAGTCACACATTTAGAAAACACACTATGGCTGCTTAACGGGAAAGGTGAGGCGGGGTGATGCATAAAACAAGGGTTTGACTTTAGCTCAGATACCTTTCCAGAAGCCAAATATGTAATAGACAAGACCTACTCCCTGCTCAGTGAACTGGACTCAACACCCCCTATTCACCGCCCAAGAATATATCTGACTAGGAAGAGTCTTAAAACCTATGTATTGATATCTCTCTGGAAGTGAATCAAGAGGGTGTAAAGCGGCATAAACACAGCAGGGAAAAGCAGCTAAACCCCATTATAAAAATAGATTCCTTACAAAAAAAAACCCATAAAACAAAGACAGTGAAAGAGAGAGAAATTCTTACAAAATCCTTTCAGGGGCTCTGATGCAACCTGGATTGACCATATCTAGACCCACAGCTGGATGAGACATAAGGCTGGACACTCTTGGGGCTGAGAGGATTGGTGAGGTTGGGTGAGCAAACGCAGACCCTTTAAAGTAATACTGCGTGGTACCCATGCCATGGGTCCCAAATCTCCAGGTTCAAGGGCATCTTCCTACATGGAAAACATGCCTGGGAAACCCAGAAGATGGTACACCGTGTGATCGGGAAAGGTTTCTAAAACGCACCTCATTTCTCCTCTCCTTGTGCTCGGGTTCGCCATTCCAGCCGCTTCACTAACAATCTCCCTACGTGGACAATCAGCACCGTTGACCTCCTGTATCGTACAGCTCGCAATTTGTCCTGAGAATGAACGGGAAGAGGGGGAACCAATGAGAGACTAGCTCTAGGTGTTGGGACAGGCACAGGTCACTCTATTTTCCCATCAGGAAGAAAAATGAACCACAGGCTTAGCCTGCCCCCCGGAACCAGAATAGGGCCTGAAGCAATCCTGCGCTTTTGCGGCCAGCTCCCACAAAAGCGAGTTGACAAATGGAGCTCAGGGGCACTGCAATTCACAAACCTGCAGACTTATAAATGATAACTCTCGTCCACAAATACATTGAGGGAAGGCAACGAAGAGGATTTGAAAGCAAGGCAGAATTGCAGGAAACAGATTTCTGGAGGTAGATTCGACTCGCCTTGAAAGCACATGAAAAGCGGCAAAGCGTTGACAATGATGCCCTTGGCCAAAAAGGGCGTATGCGATTTTTCCTGAATATATTCAGGAAAAAACGCATACGCCCTTTTTGGCCAACCAAGCAAGCCGGAAAGGCAAATCGGCGCTACAAAGAAGTCTCACTTGCCAGCGGTCAAAAGGGCCATGCTGAAAAAAGTGTAAAAACCAGAAATGCAGGACAGGCCATGGAGACATGGGAGCCTTGCTACGCTGATGGGCGGGGTGGAAATTGCCAACAGCCACTCTGGAGAAGTGTACGCTGCGTCCTGAAACATGTAATAAACACAGCTTAGAGAGCATAGGGCACTTCCACTCATGGGCGTAGAAATCGGGAAACCTAAAAATCAACAAGACACAGGCACCCCAAAGTTTAGGGCTGCTCTGTTTCCAAGAACCTCCACTTCGGTACACCTTAAATATCCCAGGAAAGAGAAAAATGGATAAAGAAGTTGTGGTACTTATGCACAATGGAATATCACTCAGGCATAAAATCAGTGTCATATGGTTAGTAGCAGCATGATGAGTGGATTTAGGGACGATGACTCTAAGTGAAGTAAGTCACACAGAAAAGGACACTTATCCTAAGATATCAGTTATAGAGGGAATGTCAAAATCGCTACACCTGAACTGAATTCCAAAACAGAACAGAGTCACACATTTAGAAAACACACTATGGCTGCTTAACGGGAAAGGTGAGGTGGGGCGATGCATAAAACAAGGGTTTGAAATTAGCTCAGATACCGTTCCAGAAGCCAAATATGTAACAGACAAGACCTACTCCCTGCTCAGTGAACTGGACTCAACGCCCCCTATTCACCGCCCAAGAATATATCTGACTAGTAAGAGTCTTAAAACCTATGTATTGATATCTCTCTGAAAGTGAATCAAGAGGGTGTAAAGCGGCATAAACACAGCAGGGAAAAGCAGCTAAACCCCATTGTAAAAATAGATTACTTGAAAAAAACCCATAAAACAAAGACAGTGAAAGAGAGAGAAATTCTTACAAAATCCGTTCAGGGGCTCTGATGCAACCTGGATTGACCATATCTAGACCCACAGCTGGATGAGACAGAAGGCTGGACACTCTTGGGGCTGAGAGGATTGGTGAGGTTGGGTGAGCAAACGCAGACCCTTTAAAGTAATACTGCGTGGTACCCATGCCATGGGTCCCAAATCTCCAGGTTCAAGGGCATCTTCCTACATCGAAAACATGCCTGGGAAACCCAGAAGATGGTACACCGTGTGATCGGGAAAGGTTTCTAAAACGCACCTCATTTCTCCTCTCCTTGTGCTCGGGTTCGCCATTCCAGCCGCTTCACTAACAATGTCCCTACGTGGACAATCAGCACCGTTGACCTCCTGTTTCATACAGCTCGTAATTTGTCCTGAGGATGAACAGGAAGAGGGGGAACCAATGAGAGACTAGCTCTAGGTGTTGGGACAGGCACAGGTCACTCTATTTTCTCATCAGGAAGAAGAATGAACCACAGGCTCAGCCTGACCCCCGGAACCAGAATAGGGCCTGAAGCAATCCTGCGCTTTTGCGGCCAGCTCCCAAAAAAGCGAGTTGACAAATGGAGCTCAAGGGCACTGCAATTCTCAAACCTGCAGAGTTATAAATGATAACTCTCGTCCACAAATATATTGAGGGAAGGCAACGAAGAGGATTTGAAAGCAAGGCAGAATTGCAGGAAACAGAATTCAGGAGGTAGATTCGACTCACCTTGAAAGCACATGAAAAGCGGCAAAGCGTTGACAATGATGCCCTTGGCCAAAAAGGGCGTATGCGTTTTTTCCTGAATATATTCAGGAAAAAACGCATACGCCCTTTTTGGCCAACCAAGCAAGCCAGAAAGGCAAATCGGCGCTACAAAGAAGTCTCGCTTGCCAGCGGTCAGAAGGGCCATGCTGAAAAAAGTGTAAAAACCAGAAATGCAGGACAGGTCATGGAGACATGGGAGCCTTGCTACGCTGATGGGCGGGATGGAAATTTCCAACAGCCACTCTGGAGAAGTGTACGCTGTGTCCTGTAATATGTAATAGACACAGCTTAGAGAGCATAGGGCACTTCCACTCATGGGCGTAGAAATCGGGAAACCTAAAAATCAACAAGACACAGGCACCCCAAAGTTTAGGGCTGCTCTGTTTCCAAAAACCTCCACTTCGGTACACCTTAAATATCCCAGGAAAGAGAAAAATGGATAAAGAAGTAGTGGTACTTATGCACAATGGAATGTCACTCAGCCATGAAATCAGTGTCATAAGGCTAGTAGCAGCATGATGAGTGGATTTAGGGACGATGACTCTAAGTGAAGTAAGTCACACAGAAAAGGACACTTATCCTAAGATATCACTTAGAGAGGGAATGTCAACATCGCTACACCTGAACTGAATTCCAAAACAGAACAGCGTCACACATTTAGAAAACACACTATGGCTGCTTAACGGGAAAGGTGAGGTGGGGCGATGCATAAAACAAGGGTTTGAAATTAGCTCAGATACCGTTCCACAAGCCAAATATGTAATAAACAAGACCTACTCCCTGCTCAGTCAACTGGACTCAACGCCCCCTATTCACCGCCCTAGAATATATCTGACTAGTAAGAGTCTTAAAACCTATGTATTGATATCTCTCTGGAAGTGAATCAAGAGGGTGTAAAGCGGCATAAACACAGCAGGGAAAAGCAGCTAAACCCCATTATAAAAATAGATTACTTAAAAAAAAACCCCATAAAACAAAGACAGTGAAAGAGAGAGAAATTCTTACAAAATCCGTTCAGGGGCTCTGATGCAACCTGGATTGACCATATCTAGACCCACAGCTGGATGAGACATAAGGCTTGACACTCTTGGGGCTGAGAGGATTGGTCAGGTTGGGTGAGCAAACGCAGACCCTTTAAAGTAATACTGCGTGGTACCCATGCCATGGGTCCCAAATCTCCAGGTTCAAGGGCATCTTCCTACATCGAAAATATGCCTGGGAAACCCAGAAGATGGTACACCGAGTGATCGGGAAAGGTTTCTAAAACGCCCCTCATTTCTCCTCTACTTGTGCTCGGGTTCGCCATTCCAGCCGCTTCACTAACAATCTCCCTACTTGGAGAATCAGCACCGTTGACCTCCTGTTTCGTACAGCTCGCAATTTGTCCTGAGGATGAACGGGAAAAGGGGGAACCAATGAGAGACTAGCTCTAGGTGTTGGGACAGGCACAGGTCACTCTATTTTCCCATCAGGAAGAAGAATGAACCACAGGCTCAGCCTGCCCCCCGGAACCAGAATAGGGCCTGAAGCAATGCTGCGCTTTTGCGGCCAGCTCCCAAAAAAGCGAGTTGACAAATGGAGCTCAGGGGCACTGCAATTCACAAACCTGCAGAGTTATAAGTGATAACTCTCGTCCACAAATATATTGAGGGAAGGCAACGAAGAGGATTTGAAAGCAAGGCAGAATTGCAGGAAACAGATTTCAGGAGGTAGATTCGACTCGCCTTGAAAGCACATGAAAAGCGGCAAAGCGTTGACAATGATGCCCTTGGCCAAAAAGGGCGTATGCGTTTTACCTGAATATATTCAGGAAAAAACGCATACGCCCTTTTTGGCCAACCAAGCAAGCCAGAAAGGCAAATCGGCGCTACAAAGGAGTCTCGCTTGCCGGCGGTCAAAAGGGCCATGCTGAAAAAAGTGTAAAAACCAGAAATGCAGGACAGGCCATGGAGACATGGGAGCCTTTCCACGCTGATGGGCGGGATGGAAATTGCCAACAGCCACTCTGGAGAAGTGTACGCTGGGTCCTGAAATATGTAATAGACACAGCTTAGAGAGCATAGGGCACTTCCACTCATGGGCGTAGAAATCGGGAAACCTAAAAATCAACAAGACACAGGCACCCCAAACTGTAGGGCTGCTCTGTTTCCAAGAACCTCCACTTCGGTACACCTTAAATATCCCAGGAAAGAGAAAAATGGATAAATAAGTTGTGGTACTTATGCACAATGGAATATCACTCAGCCATGAAATCAGTGTCATATGGCTAGTAGCAGCATGATGAGTGGATTTAGGGACGATGACTCTAAGTGAAGTAAGTCACACAGAAAAGGACACTTATCCTAAGATATCACTTAGAGAGGGAATGTCAAAATCGCTACACCTGAACTGAATTCCAAAACAGAACAGAGTCACACATTTAGAAAACACACTATGGCTGCTTAACGGGAAAGGTGAGGGGGGGTGATGCATAAAACAAGGGTTTGAAATTAGCTCAGATACCGTTCCACAAGCCAAATATGTAATAGACAAGACCTACTCCCTGCTCAGTCAACTGGACTCAACGCCCCCTATTCACCGCCCAAGAATATATCTGACTAGTAAGAGTCTTAAAACCTATGTATTGATATCTCTCTGGCAGTGAATCAAGAGGGTGTAAAGCGGCATAAACACAGCAGGGAAAAGCAGCTAAACCCCATTATAAAAATAGATTACTTAAAAAAAACCCATTAAACAAAGACAGTGAAAGAGAGAGAAATTCTTACAAAATCCGTTCAGGGGCTCTGATGCAACCTGGATTGACCATATCTAGACCCACAGCTGGATGAGACATAAGGCTGGACACTCTTGGTGCTGAGAGGATTGGTGAGGTTGGGTGAGCAAACGCAGACCCTTTAAAGTAATACTGCGTGGTACCCATGCCATGGGTCCCAAATCTCCAGGTTCAAGGGCATCTTCCTACATCGAAAACATGCCTGGGAAACCCAGAAGATGGTACACCGTGTGATCGGGAAAGGTTTCTAAAACGCACCTCATTTCTCCTCTCCTTGTGCTCGGGTTCGCCATTCCAGCCGCTTCACTAACAATGTCCCTACGTGGACAATCAGCACCGTTGACCTCCTGTTTCATACAGCTCGCAATTTGTCCTGAGGATGAACAGGAAGACGGGGAACCAATGAGAGACTAGCTCTAGGTGTTGGGACAGGCACAGGTCACTCTATTTTCCCATCAGGAAGAAGAATGAACCACAGGCTCAGCCTGACCCCCGGAACCAGAATAGGGCCTGAAGCAATCCTGCGCTTTTGCGGCCAGCTCCCAAAAAAGCGAGTTGACAAATGGAGCTCAGGGGCACTGCAATTCACAAACCTGCAGACTTATAAATGATAACTCTCGTCCACAAATATATTGAGGGAAGGCAACAAAGAGGATTTGAAAGCAAGGCAGAATTGCAAGAAACAGATTTCAGGAGGAAGATTCGACTCGCCTTGAAAGCACATGAAAAGCGGCAAAGCGTTGACAATGATGCCCTTGGCCAAAAAGGGCGTATGCGTTTTTCCCTGAATATATTAAGGAAAAAACGCATACGCCCTTTTTGGCCAACCAAGCAAGCCGGAAAGGCAAATCGGCGCTACAAAGAAGTCTCGCTTGCCAGCGGTCAAAAGGGCCATGCTGAAAAAAGTGTAAAAACCAGAAATGCAGGACAGGCCATGGAGACATGGGAGCCTTGCTACGCTGATGGGCGGGGTGGAAATTGCCAACAGCCACTCTGGAGAAGTGTACGCTGTGTCTTGAAACATGTAATAAACACAGCTTAGAGAGCATAGGGCACTTCCACTCATGGGCGTAGAAATCGGGAAACCTAAAAATCAACAAGACACAGGCACCCCAAACTTTAGAGCTGCTCTGTTTCCAAGAACCTCCACTTCTGTACACCTTAAATATCCCAGGAAAGAGAAAAATGGATAAAGAAGTTGTGGTACTTATGCACAATGGAATATCACTCAGCCATGAAATCAGTGTCACATGGCTAGTAGCAGCATGATGAGTGGATTTAGGGACGATGACTCTAAGTGAAGTAAGTCACACAGAAAAGGACACTTATCCTAAGATATCACTCATAGAGGGAATGTCAAAATCGCTACACCTGAACTGAATTCCACAACAGAACAGAGTCACACATTTAGAAATCACATTATGGCTGCTTAACGGGAAAGGTGAGGCGGGGTGATGCATAAAACAAGGGTTTGACTTTAGCTCAGATACCTTTCCAGAAGCCAAATATGTAATAGAGAAGACCTACTCCCTGCTCAGTCAACTGGACTCAACGCCCCCTATTCACCGCCCAAGAATATATCTGACTAGTAAGAGTCTTAAAACCTATGTATTGATATCTCTCTGGCAGTGAATCAAGAGGGTGTAAAGCGGCATAAACACAGCAGGGAAAAGCAGCTAAACCCCATTATAAAAATAGATTACTTTAAAAAAACCCCATTAAACAAAGACAGTGAAAGAGAGAGAAATTCTTACAAAATCTGTTCAGGGGCTCTGATGCAACCTGGATTGACCATATCTAGACCCACAGCTGGATGAGACATAAGGCTGGACACTCTTGGTGCTGAGAGAATTGGTGAGGTTGGGTGAGCAAACGCAGACCCTTTAAAGTAATACTGCGTGGTACCCATGCCATGGGTCCCAAATCTCCAGGTTCAAGGGCATCTTCCTACATCGAAAACATGCCTGGGAAACCCAGAAAATGAAACACCGTGTGATTGGGAAAGATTTCTAAAACGCCCCTCATTTCTCGTCTCCTTGTGCTCGGGTTCGCCATTTCAACAGCTTCACTAACAATCTCCCTACTTGGAGAATCAGCACCATTGACCTCCTGTTTCGTACAGCTCGCAATTTGTCCTGAGGATGAACGGGAAGAGGGGGAACCAATGAGAGACTAGCTCTAGGTGTTGGGACAGGCACAGGTCACTCTATTTTCCCATCAGGAAGAAGAATGAACCACAGGCTCAGCCTGCCCCCCGGAACCAGAATAGGGCCTGAAGCAATCCTGCGCTTTTGCGGCCAGCTCCCAAAAAAGCGAGTTGACAAATGGAGCTCAGGGGCACTGCAATTCACAAACCTGCAGAGTTATAAATGATAACTCTCGTCCACAAATATATTGAGGGAAGGCAACGAAGAGGATTTGAAAGCAAGGCAGAATTGCAGGAAACAGATTTCAGGAGGTAGATTCGACTCGCCTTGAAAGCACATGAAAAGCGGCAAAGCGTTGACAATGATGCCCTTGGCCAAAAAGGGCGTATGCGTTTTTTCCTGAATATATTCAGGAAAAAACGCATACGCCCTTTTTGCCCAACCAAGCAAGCCGGAAAGGCAAATCGGCACTACAAAGAAGTCTCGCTTGCCAGCGGTGAAAAGGGCCATGCTGAAAAAAGTTTAAAAACCAGAAATGCAGGACAGGCCATGGAGACATGGGAGCCTTGCCACGCTGATGGGCGGGGTGGAAATTGCCAGCAGCCACTCTGGAGAAGTGTACGCTGCGTCCTGAAATATGTAATAGACAAAGCTTAGACAGCATAGGGCACTTCCACTCATGGGCGTAGAAATCGGGAAACCTAAAAATCAACAAGACACAGGCACCCCAAAGTTTAGGGCTGCTCTGTTTCCAAGAACTTCCACTTCGGTACACCTTAAATATCCCAGGAAAGAGAAAAATGGATAAAGAAGTTGTGGTACTTATGCACAATGGAATGTCACTCAGCCATGAAATCAGTGTCATAAGGCTAGTATCAGCATGATGAGTGGATTGAGGGATGATGACTCTAAGTGAAGTAAGTCACACAGAAAAGGACACTTATCCTAAGATATCACTTGTAGAGGGAATGTCAAAATCGCTACACCTGAACTGAATTCCAAAACAGAACAGAGTCACATATTTAGGAAACACACTATGGCTGCTTAACGGGAAAGGTGAGGGGGGGTGATGCATAAAACAAGGGTTTGAAATTAGCTCAGATACCGTTCCACAAGCCAAATATGTAATAGACAAGACCTACTCCCTGCTCAGTCAACTGGACTCAACGCCCCCTATTCACCGCCCAAGAATATATCTGACTAGTAAGAGTCTTAAAACCTATGTATTGATATCTCTCTGGCAGTGAATCAAGAGGGTGTAAAGCGGCATAAACACAGCAGGGAAAAGCAGCTAAACCCCATTATAAAAATAGATTACTTAAAATAAACCCCATTAAACAAAGACAGTGAAACACAGAGAAATTCTTACAAAATCCGTTCAGGGGCTCTGATGCAACCTGGATTGACCATATCTCGACCCACAGCTGGATGAGACATAAGGCTGGACACTCTTGGGGCTGAGAGGATTGGTGAGGTTGGGTGAGCAAACGCAGACCCTTTAAAGTAATACTGCGTGGTACCCATGCCATGGGTCCCAAATCTCCAGGTTCAAGGGCATCTCCCTACATGGAAAACATGCCTGGGAAACCCAGAAGATGGTACACCGTGTGATCGGGAAAGGTTTCTAAAACGCACCTCATTTCTCCTCTCCTTGTGCTCGGGTTCCCCATTCCAGCCACTTCACTAACAATCTCCCTACTTGGAGAATCAGCACCGTTGACCTCCTGTTTCGTACAGCTCGCAATTTGTCCTGAGGATGAACGGGAAGAGGGGGAACCAATGAGAGACTAGCTCTAGGTGTTGGGACAGGCACAGGTCACTCTATTTTCCCATCAGGAAGAAGAATGAACCACAGGCTCAGCCTGCCCCCCGGAACCAGAATAGGGCCTGAAGCAATCCTGCGCTTTTGCGGCCAGCTCCCAAAAAAGCGAGTTGACAAATTGAGCTCAGGGGCACTGCAATTCACAAACCTGCAGACTTATAAATGATAACTCTCGTCCACAAATATATTGAGGGAAGGCAACGAAGAGGATTTGAAAGCAAGGCAGAATTGCAGCAAACGGATTTCAGGAGGTAGATTCGACTCGCCTTGAAAGCACATGAAAAGCGGCAAAGCGTTGACAATGATGCCCTTGGCCAAAAAGGGCGTATGCGTTTTTTCCTGAATATATTCAGGAAAAAACGCATACGCCCTTTTTGGCCAACCAAGCAAGCCGGAAAGGCAAATCAGCGCTACAAAGAAGTCTCGCTTGCCAGCGGTCAAAAGGGCTATGCTGAAAAAAGTGTAAGAACCAGAAATGCAGGACAGGCCATTGAGACATGGGAGCCTTGCCACGCTGATGGGCGGGGTGGAAATTGCCAACAGCCACTCTGGAGGAGTGTACGCTGCGTCCTGAAACATGTAATAGACACAGCTTAGAGAGCATAGGGCACTTCCACTCATGGGCGTAGAAATCGGGAAACCTAAAAATCAACAAGACACAGGCAAACCAAAGTTTAGGGCTGCTCTGTTTCCAAGAACCTCCACTTCAGTACACCTTAAATATCCCAGGAAAGAGAAAAATTGATAAAGAAGCTGTGGTACTTATGCACAATGGAATATCACTCAGCCATGAAATCAGTGTCATATGGCTAGTAGCAGCATGATGAGTGGATTTTGGGGACGATGACTCTAAGTGAAGTAAGTCACACAGAAAAGGACACTTATCCTAAGATATCACTTATAGACGGAATGTCAAAATCGCTACACCTGAACTGAATTCCAAAACAGAACAGAGTCACACATTTAGAAAACACACTATGGCTGCTTAACGGGAAAGGTGAGGTGGGGCGATGCAAAAAACAAGGGTTTGAAATTAGCTCAGATACCGTTCCACAAGCCAAATATGTAATAGACAAGACCTATTCCCTGCTCAGTCAACTGGACTCAACGTCCCCTATTCACCGCCCAAGAATATATCTGACTACTAAGAGTCTTAAAACCTATGTATTGATATCTCTCTGGCAGTGAATCAAGAGGGTGTAAAGCGGCATAAACACAGCAGGGAAAAGCAGCTAAACCCCATTATAAAAATAGATTACTTAAAAAAAAACCCATTAAACAAAGACAGTGAAAGAGAGAGAAATTCTTACAAAATCCGTTCAGGGGCTCTGATGCAACCTGGATTGACCATATCTAGACCCACAGCTGGATGAGACATAAGGCTGGACACTCTTGGGGCTGAGAGGATTGGTGAGGTTGGGTGAGCAAACGCAGACCCTTTAAAGTAATACTGCGTGGTACCCATGCCATGGGTCCCAAATCTCCAGGTTCAAGGGCATCTTCCTACATGGAAAACATGCCTGGGAAACCCAGAAGATGGTACACCGTGTGATCGGGAAAGGTTTCTAAAACGCACCTCATTTCTCCTCTCCTTGTGCTCGGGTTCGCCATTCCAGCCGCTTCACTAACAATCTCCCTACTTGGAGAATCAGCACCGTTGACCTCCTGTTTCGTACAGCTCGCAATTTGTCCTGAGGATGAACGGGAAGAGGGGGAACCAATGAGAGACTAGCTCTAGGTGTTGGGACAGGCACAGGTCACTCTATTTTCCCATCAGGAAGAAGAATGAACCACAGGCTCAGCCTGACCCCCGGAACCAGAAGAGGGCCTGAAGCAATCCTGCGCTTTTGCGGCCAGCTCCCACAAAAGCGAGTTGACAAATGGAGCTCAGGGGCACTGCAATTCACAAACCTGCAGACTTATAAATGATAACTCTCGTCCACAAATATATTGAGGGAAGGCAACGAAGAGGATTTGAAAGCAAGGCAGAATTGCACGAAACAGATTTCAGGAGGTGGATTCGACTCGCCTGAAAAGCACATGAAAAGCGGCAAAGCGTTGACAATGATGCCCTTGGCCAAAGAGGGCGTATGCGTTTTTTCCTGAATATATTCAGGAAAAAACGCATACGCCCTCTTTGGCCAACCACGCAAGCCAGAAAGGCAAATCGGCGCCACAAAGAAGTCTCACTTGCCAGCGGTCAAAAGGGCCATGCTGAAAAAAGTGTAAAAATCAGAAATGCAGGACAGGCCATGGAGACATGGGAGCCTTGCTACGCTGATGGGCGGGATGGAAATTGCCAACAGCCACTCTGGAGAAGTGTACGCTGCGTCCTGAAACATGTAATAGACACAGCTTAGAGAGCATAGGGCACTTCCACTCATGGGCGTAGAAATCGGGAAACCTAAAAATCAACAAGACACAGGCACCCCAAAGTTTAGGGCTGCTCTGTTTCCAAGAACCTCCACTTCTGTACACCTTAAATATCCCAGGAAAGAGAAAAATGGATAAAGAAGTTGTGGTACTTATGCACAATGGAATGTCACTCAGCCATGAAATCAGTGTCACATGGCTAGTAGCAGCATGATGAGTGGATTTAGGGACGATGACTCTAAGTGAAGTAAGTCACACAGAAAAGGACACTTATCCTAAGATATCACTTATAGAGGGAATGTCAAAATCGCTACACCTGAACTGAATTCCAAAACAGAACAGAGTCACACATTTAGAAATCACATTATGGCTGCTTAACGGGAAAGGTGAGGTGGGGCGATGCATAAAACAAGGGTTTGAAATTAGCTCAGATACCGTTCCACAAGCCAAATATGTAATAGACAAGACCTACTCCCTGCTCAGTGAACTGGACTCAACGCCCCCTATTCACCGCCCAAGAATATATCTGACTAGTAAGAGTCTTAAAACTTATGTATTGATATCTCTCTGGAAGTGAATCAAGAGGGTGTAAAGCGGCATAAACACAGCAGGGAAAAGCAGCTAAACCCCATTATAAAAATATATTACTTAAAAAAATACCCCATAAAACAAAGACAGTGAAAGAGAGAGAAATTCTTACAAAATCCGTTCAGGGGCTCTGATGCAACCTGGATTGACCATATCTAGACCCACAGCTGGATGAGACATAAGGCTGGACACTCTTGGGGCTGAGAGGATTGGTGAGGTTGGGTGAGCAAACGCAGACCCTTTAAAGTAATACTGCGTGGTACCCATGCCATGGGTCCCAAATCTCCAGGTTCAAGGGCATCTTCCTACATCGAAAACATGCCTGGGAAACCCAGAAAATGAAACACCGTGTGATTGGGAAAGATTTCTAAAACGCAACTCATTTCTCGTCTCCTTGTGCTCGGGTTCGCCATTTCAACAGCTTCACTAACAATCTCCCTACTTGGAGAATCAGCACCATTGACCTCCTGTTTCGTACAGCTCGCAATTTGTCCTGAGGATGAACGGGAAGAGGGGGAACCAATGAGAGACTAGCTCTAGGTGTTGGGACAGGCACAGGTCACTCTATTTTCCCATCAGGAAGAAGAATGAACCACAGGCTCAGCCTGCCCCCCGGAACCAGAATAGGGCCTGAAGCAATCCTGCGCTTTTGCGGCCAGCTCCTAAAAAAGCGAGTTGACAAATGGAGCTCAGGGGCACTGCAATTCACAAACCTGCAGAGTTATAAATGATAACTCTCGTCCACAAATATATTGAGGGAAGGCAACGAAGAGGATTTCAAAGCAAGGCAGAATTGCAGGAAACAGATTACAGGAGGTAGATTCGACTCGCTTTGAAAGCACGTGAAAAGCGGCAAAGCGTTGACAATGATGCCCTTGGCCAAAAAGGGCGTATGCGTTTTTTCCTGAATATATTCAGGAAAAAACGCATACGCCCTTTTTGCCCAACCAAGCAAGCCGAAAAGGCAAATCTGCACTACAAAGAAGTCTCGCTTGCCAGCGGTCAAAAGGGCCATGCTGAAAAAAGTTTAAAAACCAGAAATGCAGGACAGGCCATGGAGACATGGGAGCCTTGCCACGCTGATGGGCGGGGTGGAAATTGCCAACAGCCACTCTGGAGAAGTGTACGCTGCGTCCTGAAATATGTAATAGACACAGCTTAGAGAGCATAGGGCACTTCCACTCATGGGCGTAGAAATCGGGAAACCTAAAAATCAACAAGACACAGGCACCCCAAAGTTTAGGGCTGCCCTGTTTCCAAGAACTTCCACTTCAGTACACCTTAAATATCCCAGGAAAGAGAAAAATGGATAAAGAAGTTGTGGTACTTATGCACAATGGAATGTCACTCAGCCATGAAATCAGTGTCATAAGGCTAGTATCAGCATGATGAGTGGATTGAGGGATGATGACTCTAAGTGAAGTAAGTCACACAGAAAAGGACACTTATCCTAAGATATCACTTGTAGAGGGAATGTCAAAATCGCTACACCTGAACTGAATTCCAAAACAGAACAGAGTCACACATTTAGAAAACACACTATGGCTGCTTAACGGGAAAGGTGAGGGGGGGTGATGCATAAAAGAAGGGTTTGAAATTAGCTCAGATACCGTTCCACAAGCCAAATATGTAATAGACAAGACCTACTCCCTGCTCAGTCAACTGGACTCAACGCCCCCTATTCACCGCCCAAGAATATATCTGACTAGTAAGAGTCTTAAAACCTATGTATTGATATCTCTCTGGCAGTGAATCAAGAGGGTGTAAAGCGGCATAAACACAGCAGGGAAAAGCAGCTAAACCCCATTATAAAAATAAATTACTTAAAAAAAACCCCATTAAACAAAGACAGTGAAAGAGAGAGAAATTCTTACAAAATCCGTTCAGGGGCTCTGATGCAACCTGGATTGACCATATCTAGACCCACAGCTGGATGAGACATAAGGCTGGACACTCTTGGGGCTGAGAGGATTGGTGAGGTTGGGTGAGCAAACGCAGACCCTTTAAAGTAATACTGCGTGGTACCCATGCCATGGGTCCCAAATCTCCAGGTTCAAGGGCATCTTCCTACATGGAAAACATGCCTGGGAAACCCAGAAGATGGTACACCGTGTGATCGGGAAAGGTTTCTAAAAAGCACCTCATTTCTCCTCTCCTTGTGCTTGGGTTCCCCATTCCAGCCACTTCACTAACAATCTCACTACTTGGAGAATCAGCACCGTTGACCTCCTGTTTCGTACAGCTCGCAATTTGTCCTGAGGATGAACGGGAAGAGGGGGAACCAATGAGAGACTAGCTCTAGGTGTTGGGACAGGCACAGGTCACTCTATTTTCCCATCAGGAAGAAGAATGAACCACAGGCTCAGCCTGCCCCCCGGAACCAGAATAGGGCCTGAAGCAATCCTGCGCTTTTGCGGCCAGCTCCCAAAAAAGCGAGTTGACAAATGGAGCTCAGGGGCACTGCAATTCACAAACCTGCAGAGTTATAAATGATAACTCTCGTCCACAAATATATTGAGGGAAGGCAACGAAGAGGATTTGAAAGCAAGGCAGAATTGCAGGAAACGGATTTCAGGAGGTAGATTGAACTCGCCTTAAAGGACATGAAAAGCGGCAAAGCGTTGACAATGATGCCCTTGGCCAAAAAGGGCGTATGCGTTTTTTCCTGAATATATCCAGGAAAAAACGCATACGCCCTTTTTGGCCAACCAAGCAAGCCGGAAAGGCAAATCGGCGCTACAAAGAAGTCTCACTTGGCAGCGGTCAAAAGGGCCATGCTGAAAAAAGTGTAAAAACCAGAAATGCAGGACAGGCCATGGAGACATGGGAGCCTTGCTACGCTGATGGGCGGGGTGGAAATTGCCAACAGCCACTCTGGAGAAGTGTACGCTGCGTCCTGAAACATGTAATAAACACAGCTTAGAGAGCATAGGGCACTTCCACTCATGGGCGTAGAAATCGGGAAACCTAAAAATCAACAAGACACAGGCACTCCAAAGTTTAGGGCTGCTCTGTTTCCAAGAACCTCCACTTCGGTACACCTTAGATATCCCAGGAAAGAGAAAAATGGATAAAGAAGTTGTGGTACTTATGCACAATGGAATATCACTCAGCCATGAAATCAGTGTCATAAGGCTAGTAGCAGCATGATGAGTGGATTTAGGGACGATGACTCTAAGTGAAGTAAGTCACACAGAAAAGGACACTTATCCTAAGATATCACTTAGAGAGGGAATGTCAAAATCGCTACACCTGAGCTGAATTCCAAAACAGAACAGAGCCACACATTTAGAAAACACACAATGGCTGCTTCACGGGAAAGGTGAGGTGGGGTGATGCATAAAACAAGGGTTTGACATTAGCTCAGATACCGTTCCACAAGCCAAATATGTAATAGACAAGACCTACTCCCTGCTCAGTCAACTGGACTCAACGCCCCCTATTCACCGCCCAAGAATATATCTGACTAGTAAGAGTCTTAAAACCTATGTATTGATATCTCTCTGGAAGTGAATCAAGAGGGTGTAAAGCGGCATAAACACAGCAGGGAAAAGCAGCTAAACCCCATTATAAAAATAGATTACTTAAAAAAAAACCCCATAAAACAAAGACAGTGAAAGAGAGAGAAATTCTTACAAAATCCGTTCAGGGGCTCTGATGCAACCTGGATTGACCATATCTAGACCCACAGCTGGATGAGACATAAGGCTGGACACTCTTGGTGCTGAGAGGATTGGTGAGGTTGGGTGAGCAAACGCAGACCCTTTAAAGTAATACTGCGTGGTACCCATGCCATGGGTCCCAAATCTCCAGGTTCAAGGGCATCTTCCTACATCGAAAACATGCCTGGGAAACCCAGAAGATGGTACACCGAGTGATCGGGAAAGGTTTCTAAAACGCCCCTCATTTCTCCTCTACTTGTGCTCGGGTTCGCCATTCCAGCCGCTTCACTAATAATCTCCCTACTTGGAGAATCAGCACCGTTGACCTCCTGTTTCGTACAGCTCGCAATTTGTCCTGAGGATGAACGGGAAGAGGGGGAACCAATTAGAGACTAACTCTAGGTGTTGGGACAGGCACAGGTCACTCTATTTTCCCATCAGGAAGAAGAATGAACCACAGGCTTAGCCTGCTCCCCGGAACCAGAATAGGGCCTGAAGCAATCCTGCGCTTTTGCGGCCAGCTCCCAAAAAAGCGAGTTAACAAATGGAGCTCAGGGGCACTGCAATGCACAAACCTGCAGAGTTATAAATGATAACTCTCGTCCACAAATATATTGAGGGAAGGCAACGAAGAGCATTTGAAAGCAAAGCAGAATTGCAGGAAACAGATTTCAGGAAGTAGATTCGACTCGCCTTGAAAGCACATGAAAAGCGGCAAAGCGTTGACAATGATGCCCTTGGCCAAAAAGGGCGTATGCGTTTTTTCCTGAATATATTCAGGAAAAAACGCATACGCCCTTTTTGGCCAACCAAGCAAGCCAGAAAGGCAAATCGGCGCTACAAAGAAGTCTCGCTTGCCAGCGGTCAGAAGGGCCATGCTGAAAAAAGTGTAAAAACCAGAAATGCAGGACAGGCCATGGAGACATGGGAGCCTTGCTATGCTGATGGGCGGGATGGAAATTTCCAACAGCCACTCTGGAGAAGTGTACACTGTGTCCTGTAATATGTAATAGACACAGCTTAGAGAGCATAGGGCACTTCCACTCATGGGGGTAGAAATCGGGAAACCTAAAAATCAACAAGACACAGGCACCCCAAAGTTTAGGGCTGCTCTGTTTCCAAAAACCTCCACTTCGGTACACCTTAAATATCCCAGGAAAGAGAAAAATGGATAAAGAAGTTGTGGTACTTATGCACAATGGAATGTCACTCAGCCATGAAATCAGTGTCATAAGGCTAGTAGCAGCATGATGAGTGGATTTAGGGACGATGACTCTAAGTGAAGTAAGTCACACAGAAAAGGACACTTATCCTAAGATATCACTTAGAGAGGGAATGTCAACATCGCTACACCTGAACTGAATTCCAAAACAGAACAGAGTCACACATTTAGAAAACACACTATGGCTGCTTAACGGGAAAGGTGAGGCGGGGTGATGCATAAAACAAGGGTTTGACTTTAGCTCAGATACCTTTCCAGAAGCCAAATATGTAATAGACAAGACCTACTCCCTGCTCAGTGAACTGGACTCAACACCCCCTATTCACCGCCCAAGAATATATCTGACTAGGAAGAGTCTTAAAACCTATGTATTGATATCTCTCTGGAAGTGAATCAAGAGGGTGTAAAGCGGCATAAACACAGCAGGGAAAAGCAGCTAAACCCCATTATAAAAATAGATTCCTTACAAAAAAAAACCCATAAAACAAAGACAGTGAAAGAGAGAGAAATTCTTACAAAATCCTTTCAGGGGCTCTGATGCAACCTGGATTGACCATATCTAGACCCACAGCTGGATGAGACATAAGGCTGGACACTCTTGGGGCTGAGAGGATTGGTGAGGTTGGGTGAGCAAACGCAGACCCTTTAAAGTAATACTGCGTGGTACCCATGCCATGGGTCCCAAATCTCCAGGTTCAAGGGCATCTTCCTACATGGAAAACATGCCTGGGAAACCCAGAAGATGGTACACCGTGTGATCGGGAAAGGTTTCTAAAACGCACCTCATTTCTCCTCTCCTTGTGCTCGGGTTCGCCATTCCAGCCGCTTCACTAACAATCTCCCTACGTGGACAATCAGCACCGTTGACCTCCTGTATCGTACAGCTCGCAATTTGTCCTGAGAATGAACGGGAAGAGGGGGAACCAATGAGAGACTAGCTCTAGGTGTTGGGACAGGCACAGGTCACTCTATTTTCCCATCAGGAAGAAAAATGAACCACAGGCTTAGCCTGCCCCCCGGAACCAGAATAGGGCCTGAAGCAATCCTGCGCTTTTGCGGCCAGCTCCCAAAAAAGCGAGTTGACAAATGGAGCTCAGGGGCACTGCAATTCACAAATCTGCAGACTTATAAATGATAACTCTCGTCCACAAATATATTGAGGGAAGGCAACAAAGAGGATTTGAAAGCAAGGCAGAATTGCAAGAAACAGATTTCAGGAGGAAGATTCGACTCGCCTTGAAAGCACATGAAAAGCGGCAAAGCGTTGACAATGATGCCCTTGGCCAAAAAGGGCGTATGCGTTTTTCCCTGAATATATTAAGGAAAAAACGCATACGCCCTTTTTGGCCAACCAAGCAAGCCGGAAAGGCAAATCGGCGCTACAAAGAAGTCTCGCTTGCCAGCGGTCAAAAGGGCCATGCTGAAAAAAGTGTAAAAACCAGAAATGCAGGACAGGCCATGGAGACATGGGAGCCTTGCTACGCTGATGGGCGGGGTGGAAATTGCCAACAGCCACTCTGGAGAAGTGTACGCTGTGTCTTGAAACATGTAATAAACACAGCTTAGAGAGCATAGGGCACTTCCACTCATGGGCGTAGAAATCGGGAAACCTAAAAATCAACAAGACACAGGCACCCCAAAGTTTAGGGCTGCTCTGTTTCCAAGAACTTCCACTTCGGTACACCTTAAATATCCCAGGAAAGAGAAAAATGGATAAAGAAGTTGTGGTACTTATGCACAATGGAATGTCACTCAGCCATGAAATCAGTGTCATAAGGCTAGTATCAGCATGATGAGTGGATTGAGGGATGATGACTCTAAGTGAAGTAAGTCACACAGAAAAGGACACTTATCCTAAGATATCACTTGTAGAGGGAATGTCAAAATCGCTACACCTGAACTGAATTCCAAAACAGAACAGAGTCACATATTTAGGAAACACACTATGGCTGCTTAACGGGAAAGGTGAGGGGGGGTGATGCATAAAACAAGGGTTTGAAATTAGCTCAGATACCGTTCCACAAGCCAAATATGTAATAGACAAGACCTACTCCCTGCTCAGTCAACTGGACTCAACGCCCCCTATTCACCGCCCAAGAATATATCTGACTAGTAAGAGTCTTAAAACCTATGTATTGATATCTCTCTGGCAGTGAATCAAGAGGGTGTAAAGCGGCATAAACACAGCAGGGAAAAGCAGCTAAACCCCATTATAAAAATAGATTACTTAAAATAAACCCCATTAAACAAAGACAGTGAAACACAGAGAAATTCTTACAAAATCCGTTCAGGGGCTCTGATGCAACCTGTATTGACCATATCTAGACCCACAGCTGGATGAGACATAAGGCTGGACACTCTTGGGGCTGAGAGGATTGGTGAGGTTGGGTGAGCAAACGCAGACCCTTTAAAGTAATACTGCGTGGTACCCATGCCATGGGTCCCAAATCTCCAGGTTCAAGGGCATCTCCCTACATGGAAAACATGCCTGGGAAACCCAGAAGATGGTACACCGTGTGATCGGGAAAGGTTTCTAAAACGCACCTCATTTCTCCTCTCCTTGTGCTCGGGTTCCCCATTCCAGCCACTTCACTAACAATCTCCCTACTTGGAGAATCAGCACCGTTGACCTCCTGTTTCGTACAGCTCGCAATTTGTCCTGAGGATGAACGGGAAGAGGGGGAACCAATGAGAGACTAGCTCTAGGTGTTGGGACAGGCACAGGTCACTCTATTTTCCCATCAGGAAGAAGAATGAACCACAGGCTCAGCCTGCCCCCCGGAACCAGAATAGGGCCTGAAGCAATCCTGCGCTTTTGCGGCCAGCTCCCAAAAAAGCGAGTTGACAAATTGAGCTCAGGGGCACTGCAATTCACAAACCTGCAGACTTATAAATGATAACTCTCGTCCACAAATATATTGAGGGAAGGCAACGAAGAGGATTTGAAAGCAAGGCAGAATTGCAGGAAACGGATTTCAGGAGGTAGATTCGACTCGCCTTGAAAGCACATGAAAAGCGGCAAAGCGTTGACAATGATACCCTTGGCCAAAAAGGGCGTATGCGTTTTTTCCTGAATATATTCAGGAAAAAACGCATACGCCCTTTTTGGCCAACCAAGCAAGCCGGAAAGGCAAATCAGCGCTACAAAGAAGTCTCGCTTGCCAGCGGTCAAAAGGGCTATGCTGAAAAAAGTGTAAGAACCAGAAATGCAGGACAGGCCATTGAGACATGGGAGCCTTGCCACGCTGATGGGCGGGGTGGAAATTGCCAACAGCCACTCTGGAGGAGTGTACGCTGCGTCCTGAAACATGTAATAGACACAGCTTAGAGAGCATAGGGCACTTCCACTCATGGGCGTAGAAATCGGGAAACCTAAAAATCAACAAGACACAGGCAAACCAAAGTTTAGGGCTGCTCTGTTTCCAAGAACCTCCACTTCAGTACACCTTAAATATCCCAGGAAAGAGAAAAATTGATAAAGAAGCTGTGGTACTTATGCACAATGGAATATCACTCAGCCATGAAATCAGTGTCATATGGCTAGTAGCAGCATGATGAGTGGATTTAGGGACGATGACTCTAAGTGAAGTAAGTCACACAGAAAAGGACACTTATCCTAAGATATCACTTATAGAGGGAATGTCAAAATCGCTACACCTGAACTGAATTCCAAAACAGAACAGAGTCACACATTTAGAAAACACACTATGGCTGCTTAACGGGAAAGGTGAGGTGGGGCGATGCAAAAAACAAGGGTTTGAAATTAGCTCAGATACCGTTCCACAAGCCAAATATGTAATAGACAAGACCTATTCCCTGCTCAGTCAACTGGACTCAACGTCCCCTATTCACCGCCCAAGAATATATCTGACTACTAAGAGTCTTAAAACCTATGTATTGATATCTCTCTGGCAGTGAATCAAGAGGGTGTAAAGCGGCATAAACACAGCAGGGAAAAGCAGCTAAACCCCATTATAAAAATAGATTACTTAAAAAAAAACCCATTAAACAAAGACAGTGAAAGAGAGAGAAATTCTTACAAAATCCGTTCAGGGGCTCTGATGCAACCTGGATTGACCATATCTAGACCCACAGCTGGATGAGACATAAGGCTGGACACTCTTGGGGCTGAGAGGATTGGTGAGGTTGGGTGAGCAAACGCAGACCCTTTAAAGTAATACTGCGTGGTACCCATGCCATGGGTCCCAAATCTCCAGGTTCAAGGGCATCTTCCTACATCGAAAACATGCCTGGGAAACCCAGAAGATGGTACACCGTGTGATCGGGAAAGGTTTCTAAAACGCACCTCATTTCTCCTCTCCTTGTGCTCGGGTTCGCCATTCCAGCCGCTTCACTAACAATCTCCCTACGTGGACAATCAGCACCGTTGACCTCCTGTATCGTACAGCTCGCAATTTGTCCTGAGAATGAACGGGAAGAGGGGGAACCAATGAGAGACTAGCTCTAGGTGTTGGGACAGGCACAGGTCACTCTATTTTCCCATCAGGAAGAAAAATGAACCACAGGCTTAGCCTGCCCCCCGGAACCAGAATAGGGCCTGAAGCAATCCTGCGCTTTTGCGGCCAGCTCCCAAAAAAGCGAGTTGACAAATGGAGCTCAGGGGCACTGCAATTCACAAACCTGCAGACTTATAAATGATAACTCTCGTCCACAAATACATTGAGGGAAGGCAACGAAGAGGATTTGAAAGCAAGGCAGAATTGCAGGAAACAGATTTCAGGAGGTAGATTCGACTCGCCTTGAAAGCACATGAAAAGCGGCAAAGCGTTGACAATGATGCCCTTGGCCAAAAAGGGCGTATGCGATTTTTCCTGAATATATTCAGGAAAAAACGCATACGCCCTTTTTGGCCAACCAAGCAAGCCGGAAAGGCAAATCGGCGCTACAAAGAAGTCTCACTTGCCAGCGGTCAAAAAGGCCATGCTGAAAAAAGTGTAAAAACCAGAAATGCAGGACAGGCCATGGAGACATGGGAGCCTTGCTACGCTGATGGGCGGGGTGGAAATTGCCAACAGCCACTCTGGAGAAGTGTACGCTGCGTCCTGAAACATGTAATAAACACAGCTTAGAGAGCATAGGGCACTTCCACTCATGGGCGTAGAAATCGGGAAACCTAAAAATCAACAAGACACAGGCACCCCAAAGTTTAGGGCTGCTCTGTTTCCAAGAACCTCCACTTCGGTACACCTTAAATATCCCAGGAAAGAGAAAAAAGGATAAAGAAGTTGTGGTACTTATGCACAATGGAATATCACTCAGGCATAAAATCAGTGTCATATGGTTAGTAGCAGCATGATGAGTGGATTTAGGGACGATGACTCTAAATGAAGTAAGTCACACAGAAAAGGACACTTATCCTAAGATATCAGTTATAGAGGGAATGTCAAAATCGCTACACCTGAACTGAATTCCAAAACAGAACAGAGTCACACATTTAGAAAACACACTATGGCTGCTTAACGGGAAAGGTGAGGTGGGGCGATGCATAAAACAAGGGTTTGAAATTAGCTCAGATACCGTTCCAGAAGCCAAATATGTAACAGACAAGACCTACTCCCTGCTCAGTGAACTGGACTCAACGCCCCCTATTCACCGCCCAAGAATATATCTGACTAGTAAGAGTCTTAAAACCTATGTATTGATATCTCTCTGAAAGTGAATCAAGAGGGTGTAAAGCGGCATAAACACAGCAGGGAAAAGCAGCTAAACCCCATTGTAAAAATAGATTACTTGAAAAAAACCCATAAAACAAAGACAGTGAAAGAGAGAGAAATTCTTACAAAATCCGTTCAGGGGCTCTGATGCAACCTGGATTGACCATATCTAGACCCACAGCTGGATGAGACATAAGGCTGGACACTCTTGGGGCTGAGAGGATTGGTGAGGTTGGGTGAGCAAACGCAGACCCTTTAAAGTAATACTGCGTGGTACCCATGCCATGGGTCCCAAATCTCCAGGTTCAAGGGCACCTTCCTACATCGAAAACATGCCTGGGAAACCCAGAAGATGGTACACCGTGTGATCGGGAAAGGTTTCTAAAACGCACCTCATTTCTCCTCTCCTTGTGCTCGGGTTCGCCATTCCAGCCGCTTCACTAACAATGTCCCTACGTGGACAATCAGCACCGTTGACCTCCTGTTTCATACAGCTCGCAATTTGTCCTGAGGATGAACAGGAAGAGGGGGAACCAATGAGAGACTAGCTCTAGGTGTTGGGACAGGCACAGGTCACTATATTTTCTCATCAGGAAGAAGAATGAACCACAGGCTCAGCCTGCCCCCGGAACCAGAATAGGGCCTGAAGCAATCCTGCGCTTTTGCGGCCAGCTCCCAAAAAAGCGAGTTGACAAATGGAGCTCAGGGGCACTGCAATTCTCAAACCTGCAGAGTTATAAATGATAACTCTCGTCCACAAATATATTGAGGGAAGGCAACGAAGAGGATTTGAAAGCAAGGCAGAATTGCAGGAAACAGAATTCAGGAGGTAGATTCGACTCACCTTGAAAGCACATGAAAAGCGGCAAAGCGTTGACAATGATGCCCTTGGCCAAAAAGGGCGTATGCGTTTTTTCCTGAATATATTCAGGAAAAAACGCATACGCCCTTTTTGGCCAACCAAGCAAGCCAGAAAGGCAAATCGGCGCTACAAAGAAGTCGCGCTTGCCAGCGGTCAGAAGGGCCATGCTGAAAAAAGTGTAAAAACCAGAAATGCAGGACAGGCCATGGAGACATGGGAGCCTTGCTACGCTGATGGGCGGGATGGAAATTTCCAACAGCCACTCTGGAGAAGTGTACGCTGTGTCCTGTAATATGTAATAGACACAGCTTAGAGAGCATAGGGCACTTCCACTCATGGGCGTAGAAATCGGGAAACCTAAAAATCAACAAGACACAGGCACCCCAAAGTTTAGGGCTGCTCTGTTTCCAAGAACCTCCACTTCGGTACACCTTAAATATCCCAGGAAAGAGAAAAATGGATAAAGAAGTTGTGGTACTTATGCACAATGGAATATCACTCAGCCATGAAATCAGTGTCATATGGCTAGTAGCAGCATGATGAGTGGATTTAGGGACGATGACTCTAAGTGAAGTAAGTCACACAGAAAAGGACACTTATCCTAAGATATCACTTATAGAGGGAATGTCAAAATCGCTACACCTGAAATGAATTCCAAAACAGAACAGAGTCACACATTTAGAAAACACACTATGGCTGCTTAACGGGAAAGGTGAGATGGGGCGATGCAAAAAACAAGGGTTTGAAATTAGCTCAGATACCGTTCCACAAGCCAAATATGTAATAGACAAGACCTACTCCCTGCTCAGTCAACTGGACTCAACGCCCCCTATTCACCGCCCAAGAATATATCTGACTAGTAAGAGTCTTAAAACCTATGTATTGATATCTCTCTGGCAGTGAATCAAGAGGGTGTAAAGCGGCATAAACACAGCAGGGAAAAGCAGCTAAACCCCATTATAAAAATAGATTACTTAAAAAAAACCCCATTAAACAAACACAGTGAAAGAGAGAGAAATTCTTACAAAATCCGTTCAGGGGCTCTGATGCAACCTGGATTGACCATATCTAGACCCACAGCTGGATGAGACATAAGGCTGGACACTCTTGGGGCTGAGAGGATTGGTGAGGTTGGGTGAGCAAACACAGACCCTTTAAAGTAATACTGCGTGGTACCCATGCCATGGGTCCCAAATCTCCAGGTTCAAGGGCATCTTCCTACATCGAAAACATGCCTGGGAAACCCAGAAAATGAAACACCGTGTGATTGGGAAAGATTTCTAAAACGCAACTCATTTCTCCTCTCCTTGTGCTCGGGTTCGCCATTTCAGCCGCTTCACTAACAATCTCCCTACTTGGAGAATCAGCACCGTTGACCTCCTGTTTCGTAGAGCTCGGAATTTGTCCTGAGGATGAACGGGAAGAGGGGGAACCAATGAGAGACTAGCTCTAGGTGTTGGGACAGGCACAGGTCACTCTATTTTCCCATCAGGAAGAAGAATGAACCAGAGGCTCAGCCTGCCCCCCGGAACCAGAATAGGGCCTGAAGCAATCCTGCGCTTTTGCGGCCAGCTCCCAAAAAAGCGAGTTGACAAATGGAGCTCAGGGGCACTGCAATTCACAAACATGCAGAGTTATAAATGATAACTCTCGTCCACAAATATATTGAGGGAAGGCAACGAAGAGGATTTGAAAGCAAGGCAGAATTGCAGGAAACAGATTTCAGGAGGTAGATTCGACTCGCCTTGAAAGCACATGAAAAGCGGCAAAGCGTTGACAATGATGCCCTTGGCCAAAAACGCATACGCCCTTTTTGGCCAACCAAGCAAGCCGGAAAGGCAAATCGGCGCTACAAAGAAGTCTCGCTTGCCAGCGGTCAAAAGGGCCATGCTGAAAAAAGTGTAAAAACCAGAAATGCAGGACAGGCCTTGGAGACATGGGAGCCTTGCTACGCTGATGGGCGGGATGGAAATTTCCAACAGCCACTCTGGAGAAGTGTACGCTGTGTCCTGTAATATGTAATAGACACAGCTTAGAGAGCATAGGGCACTTCCACTCATGGGCGTAGAAATCGGGAAACCTAAAAATCAACAAGACACAGGCACCCCAAAGTTTAGGGCTGCTCTGTTTCCAAGAACCTCCACTTCGGTACACCTTAAATATCCCAGGAAAGAGAAAAATGGATAAAGAAGTTGTGGTACTTATGCACAATGGAATATCACTCAGCCATGAAATCAGTGTCATATGGCTAGTAGCAGCATGATGAGTGGATTTAGGGACGATGACTCTAAGTGAAGTAAGTCACACAGAAAAGGACACTTATCCTAAGATATCACTTATAGAGGGAATGTCAAAATCGCTACACCTGAACTGAATTCCAAAACAGAACAGAGTCACACATTTAGAAAACACACTATGGCTGCTTAACGGGAAAGGTGAGGTGGGGCGATGCATAAAACAAGGGTTTGAAATTAGCTCAGATACCGTTCCAGAAGCCAAATATGTAACAGACAAGACCTACTCCCTGCTCAGTGAACTGGACTCAACGCCCCCTATTCACCGCCCAAGAATATATCTGACTAGTAAGAGTCTTAAAACATATGTATTGATATCTCTCTGAAAGTGAATCAAGAGGGTGTAAAGCGGCATAAACACAGCAGGGAAAAGTAGCTAAACCCCATTGTAAAAATAGATTACTTGAAAAAAACCCATAAAACAAAGACAGTGAAAGAGAGAGAAATTCTTACAAAATCCGTTCAGGGGCTCTGATGCAACCTGGATTGACCATATCTAGACCGACAACTGGATGAGACATAAGGCTGGACACTCTTGGGGCTGAGAGGATTGGTGAGGTTGGGTGAGCAAACGCAGACCCTTTAAAGTAATACTGCGTGGTACCCATGCCATGGGTCCCAAATCTCCAGGTTCAAGGGCATCTTTCTACATCGAAAACATGCCTGGGAAACCCAGAAGATGGTACACCGTGTGATCGGGAAAGGTTTCTAAAACGCACCTCATTTCTCCTCTCCTTGTGCTCGGGTTCGCCATTCCAGCCGCTTCACTAACAATGTCCCTACGTGGACAATCAGCACCGTTGACCTCCTGTTTCATACAGCTCGCAATTTGTCCTGAGGATGAACAGGAAGAGGGGGAACCAATGAGAGACTAGCTCTAGGTGTTGGGACAGGCACAGGTCACTCTATTTTCTCATCAGGAAGAAGAATGAACCACAGGCTCAGCCTGACCCCCGGAACCAGAATAGGGCCTGAAGCAATCCTGCGCTTTTGCGGCCAGCTCCCAAAAAAGCGAGTTGACAAATGGAGCTCAGGGGCACTGCAATTCTCAAACCTGCAGAGTTATAAATGATAACTCTCGTCCACAAATATATTGAGGGAAGGCAACGAAGAGGATTTGAAAGCAAGGCAGAATTGCAGGAAACAGAATTCAGGAGGTAGATTCAACTCACCTTGAAAGCACATGAAAAGCGGCAAAGCGTTGACAATAATGCCCTTGGCCAAAAAGGGCGTATGCGTTTTTTTCCTGAATATATTCAGGAAAAAACGCATACGCCCTTTTTGGCCAACCAAGCAAGCCAGAAAGGCAAATCGGCGCTACAAAGAAGTCTCGCTTGCCAGCGGTCAGAAGGGCCATGCTGAAAAAAGTGTAAAAACCAGAAATGCAGGACAGGCCATGGAGACATGGGAGCCTTGCTACGCTGATGGGCGGGATGGAAATTTCCAACAGCCACTCTGGAGAAGTGTACGCTGTGTCCTGTAATATGTAATAGACACAGCTTAGAGAGCATAGGGCACTTCCACTCATGGGCGTAGAAATCGGGAAACCTAAAAATCAACAAGACACAGGCACCCCAAAGTTTAGGGCTGCTCTGTTTCCAAAAACCTCCACTTCGGTACACCTTAAATATCCCAGGAAAGAGAAAAATGGATAAAGAAGTAGTGGTACTTATGCACAATGGAATGTCACTCAGCCATGAAATCAGTGTCATATGGCTAGTAGCAGCATGATGAGTGGATTTAGGGACGATGACTCTAAGTGAAGTAAGTCACACAGAAAAGGACACTTATCCTAAGATATCACTTATAGAGGGAATGTCAAAATCGCTACACATGAACTGAATTCCAAAACAGAACAGCGTCACACATTTAGAAAACACACTATGGCTGCTTAACGGGAAAGGTGAGGTGGGGCGATGCATAAAACAAGGGTTTGAAATTAGCTCAGATACCGTTCCACAAGCCAAATATGTAATAGACAAGACCTACTCCCTGCTCAGTCAACTGGACTCAACGCCCCCTCTTCACCGCCCAAGAATATATCTGACTAGTAAGAGTCTTAAAACCTATGTATTGATATCTCTCTGGCAGTGAATCAAGAGGGTGTAAAGCGGCATAAACACAGCAGGGAAAAGCAGCTAAACCCCATTATAAAAATAGATTACTTAAAAAAAAAACCCATAAAACAAAGACAGTGAAAGAGAGAGAAATTCTTACAAAATCCGTTCAGGGGCTCTGATGCAACCTGGATTGACCATATCTAGACCCACAGCTGGATGAGACATAAGGCTTGACACTCCTGGGGCTGAGAGGATTGGTGAGGTTGGGTGAGCAAACGCAGACCCTTTAAAGTAATACTGCGTGGTACCCATGCCATGGGTCCCAAATCTCCACGTTCAAGGGCATCTTCCTACATCGAAAATATGCCTGGGAAACCCAGAAGATGGTACACCGAGTGATCGGGAAAGGTTTCTAAAACGCCCCTCATTTCTCCTCTACTTGTGCTCGGGTTCGCCATTCCAGCCGCTTCACTAACAATCTCCCTACTTGGAGAATCAGCACCGTTGACCTCCTGTTTCGTACAGCTCGCAATTTGTCCTGAGGATGAACGGGAAGAGGGGGAACCAATGAGACACTAGCTGTAGGTGTTGGGACAGGCACAGGTCACTCTATTTTCCCATCAGGAAGAAGAATGAACCACAGGCTCAACCAGACCCCCGGAACCAGAAAGGGCCTGAAGCAATCCTGCGCTTTTGCGGCCAGCTCCCAAAAAAGCGAGTTGACAAATGGAGCTCAGGGGCACTGCAATTCTCAAACCTGCAGAGTTATAAATGATAACTCTCGTCCACAAATATATTGAGGGAAGGCAACGAAGAGGATTTGAAAGCAAGGCAGAATTGCAGGAAACAGATTTCAGGAGGTAGATTCGACTCGCCTTGAAAGCACATGAAAAGCGGCAAAGCGTTGACAATGATGCCCTTGGCCAAAAAGGGCGTATGCGTTCTTTCCTGAATATATCCAGGAAAAAACGCATACGCCCTTTTTGGCCAACCAAGCAAGCCGGAAAGGAAAATCGGCGCTACAAAGAAGTCTCACTTGCCAGCGGTCAAAAGGGCCATGCTGAAAAAAGTGTAAAAACCAGAAATGCAGGACAGGCCATGGAGACATGGGAGCCTTGCTACGCTGATGGGCGGGGTGGAAATTGCCAACAGCCACTCTGGAGAAGTGTACGCTGCGTCCTGAAACATGTAATAAACACAGCTTAGAGAGCATAGGGCACTTCCACTCATGGGCGTAGAAATCGGGAAACCTAAAAATCAACAAGACACAGGCACCCCAAAGTTTAGGGCTGCTCTGTTTCCATGAACCTCCACTTCGGTACACCTTAAATATCCCAGGAAAGAGAAAAATGGATAAAGAAGTTGTGGTACTTATTCACAATGGAATATCACTCAGCCATGATATCAGTGTCATAAGGCTAGTAGCAGCATGATGAGTGGATTTAGAGACGATGACTCTAAGTGAAGTAAGTCACACAGAAAAGGACACTTATCCTAAGATATCACTTATAGAGGGAATGTCAAAATCGCTACACCTGAGCTGAATTCCAAAACAGAACAGAGTCACACATTTAGAAAACACACTATGGCTGCTTAACGGGAAAGGTGAGGTGGGGCGATGCATAAAACAAGGGTTTCAAATTAGCTCAGATACCGTTCCAGAAGACAAATATGTAACAGACAAGACATACTCCCTGCTCAGTCAACTGGATTCAACGCCCCCTATTCACCGCCCAAGAATATATCTGACTAGTAAGAGTCTTAAAACCTATGTATTGATATCTCTCTGGAAGTGAATCAAGAGGGTGTAAAGCGGCAATAACACAGCAGGGAAAAGCAGCTAAACCCCATTGTAAAAATAGATTACTTGAAAAAAACCCATAAAACAAAGACAGTGAAAGAGAGAGAAATTCTTACAAAATCCGTTCAGGGGCTCTGATGCAACCTGGATTGACCATATCTAGACCCACAGCTGGATGAGACATAAGGCTGGACACTCTTGGGGCTGAGAGGATTGGTGAGGTTGGGTGAGCAAACGCAGACCCTTTAAAGTAATACTGCGTGGTACCCATGCCATGGGTCCCAAATCTCCAGGTTCAAGGGCATCTTCCTACATGGAAAACATGCCTGGGAAACCCAGAAGATGGTACACCGTGTGATCGGGAAAGGTTTCTAAAACGCACCTCATTTCTCCTCTCCTTGTGCTCGGGTTCGCCATTCCAGCCGCTTCACTAACAATGTCCCTACGTGGACAATCAGCACCGTTGACCTCCTGTTTCATACAGCTCGCAATTTGTCCTGAGGATGAACAGGAAGAGGGGGAACCAATGAGAGACTAGCTCTAGGTGTTGGGACAGGCACAGGTCACTCTATTTTCTCATCAGGAAGAAGAATGAACCGCAGGCTCAGCCTGACCCCCGGAACCAGAATAGGGCCTGAAGCAATCCTGCGCTTTTGCGGCCAGCTCCCAAAAAAGCGAGTTGACAAATGGAGCTCAGGGGCACTGCAATTCTCAAACCTGCAGAGTTATAAATGAGAACTCTCGTCCACAAATATATTGAGGGAAGGCAACGAAGAGGATTTGAAAGCAAGGCAGAATTGCAGGAAACAGAATTCAGGAGGTAGATTCGACTCACCTTGAAAGCACATGAAAAGCGGCAAAGCGTTGACAATGATGCCCTTGGCCAAAAAGGGCGTATGCGTTTTTTCCTGAATATATTCAGGAAAAAACGCATACGCCCTTTTTGGCCAACCAAGCAAGCCAGAAAGGCAAATCGGCGCTACAAAGAAGTCTCGCTTGCCAGCGGTCAGAAGGGCCATGCTGAAAAAAGTGTAAAAACCAGAAATGCAGGACAGGCCATGGAGACATGGGAGCCTTGCTACGCTTATGGGCGGGATGGAAATTTCCAACAGCCACTCTGGAGAAGTGTACGCTGTGTCCTGTAATATGTAATAGACACAGCTTAGAGAGCATAGGGCACTTCCACTCATGGGCGTAGAAATCGGGAAACCTAAAAATCAACAAGACACAGGCACCCCAAAGTTTAGGGCTGCTCTGTTTCCAAAAACCTCCACTTCGGTACACCTTAAATATCCCAGGAAAGAGAAAAATGGATAAAGAAGTAGTGGTACTTATGCACAATGGAATGTCACTCAGCCATGAAATCAGTGTCATAAGGCTAGTAGCAGCATGATGAGTGGATTTAGGGACGATGACTCTAAGTGAAGTAAGTCACACAGAAAAGGACACTTATCCTAAGATATCACTTAGAGAGGGAATGTCAAAATCGCTACACCTGAACTGAATTCCAAAACAGAACAGCGTCACACATTTAGAAAACACACTATGGCTGCTTAACGGGAAAGGTGAGGTGGGGCGATGCATAAAACAAGGGTTTGAAATTAGCTCAGATACCGTTCCACAAGCCAAATATGTAATAGACAAGACCTACTCCCTGCTCAGTCAACTGGACTCAACGCCCCCTATTCACCGCCCAAGAATATATCTGACTAGTAAGAGTCTTAAAACCTATGTATTGATATCTCTCTGGAAGTGAATCAAGAGGGTGTAAAGCGGCATAAACACAGCAGGGAAAAGCAGCTAAACCCCATTATAAAAATAGATTACTTAAAAAAAAACCCCATAAAACAAAGACAGTGAAAGAGAGAGAAATTCTTACAAAATCCGTTCAGGGGCTCTGATGCAACCTGGATTGACCATATCTAGACCCACAGCTGGATGAGACATAAGGCTTGACACTCTTGGGGCTGAGAGGATTGGTCAGGTTGGGTGAGCAAACGCAGACCCTTTAAAGTAATACTGCGTGGTACCCATGCCATGGGTCCCAAATCTCCAGGTTCAAGGGCATCTTCCTACATGGAAAACATGCCTGGGAAACCCAGAAGATGGTACACCGTGTGATCGGGAAAGGTTTCTAAAACGCCCCTCATTTCTCCTCTCCTTGTGCTCGGGTTCGCCATTCCAGCCGCTTCACTAACAATCTCCCTACTTGGAGAATTAGCACCGTTGACCTCCTGTTTCGTACAGCTCGCAATTTGTCCTGAGGATGAACGGGAAGAGGGGGAACCAATGAGAGACTAGCTCTAGGTGTTGGGACAGGCACAGGTCACTCTATTTTCCCATCAGGAAGAAGAATGAACCACAGGCTCAACCTGCCCCGCGGAACCAGAATAGGGCCTGAAGCAATCCTGCGCTTTTGCGGCCAGCTCCCAAAAAAGCGAGTTGACAAATGGAGCTCAGGGGCACTGCAATTCACAAACCTGCAGAGTTATAAATGATAACTCTCGTCCACAAATATATTGAGGGAAGGCAACGAAGAGGATTTGAAAGCAAGGCAGAATTGCAGGAAACAGATTTCAGGAGGTAGATTCGACTCGCCTTGAAAGCACATGAAAAGCGGCAAAGCGTTGACAATGATGCCCTTGGCCAAAAAGGGCGTATGCGTTTTTACCTGAATATATTCAGGAAAAAACGCATACGCCCTTTTTGGCCAACCAAGCAAGCCGGAAAGGCAAATCGGCGCTACAAAGAAGTCTCGCTTGCCAGCGGTCAAAAGGGCCATTCTGAAAAAAGTGTAAAAACCAGAAATGCAGGACAGGCCATGGAGACATGGGAGCCTTGCCACGCTGATGGGCGGGATGGAAATTGCCAACAGCCACTCTGGAGTAGTGTACGCTGCGTCCTGAAATATGTAATAGACACAGCTTAGAGAGCATAGGGCACTTCCACTCATGGGCGTAGAAATCGGGAAACCTAAAAATCAACAAGACACAGGCACCCCAAACTGTAGGGCTGCTCTGTTTCCAAGAACCTCCACTTCGGTACACCTTAAATATCCCAGGAAAGAGAAAAATGGATAAAGAAGTTGTGGTACTTATGCACAATGGAATATCACTCAGCCATGAAATCAGTGTCATATGGCTAGTAGCAGCATGATGAGTGGATTTAGGGACGATGACTCTAAGTGAAGTAAGTCACACAGAAAAGGACACTTATCCTAAGATATCACGTATAGAGGGAATGTCAAAATCGCTACACCTGAACTGAATTCCAAAACAGAACAGAGTCACACATTTAGAAAACACACTATGGCTGCTTAACGGGAAAGGTGAGATGGGGCGATGCAAAAAACAAGGGTTTGAAATTAGCTCAGATACCGTTCCACAAGCCAAATATGTAATAGACAAGACCTACTCCCTGCTCAGTGAACTGGACTCAACGCCCCCTATTCACCGCCCAAGAATATATCTGACTAGTAAGAGTTTTAAAACCTATGTATTGATATCTCTCTGGCAGTGAATCAAGAGGGTGTAAAGCGGCATAAACACAGCAGGGAAAAGCAGCTAAACCCCATTATAAAAATAGATTACTTAAAAAAAAAAACCATTAAACAAAGACAGTGAAAGAGAGAGAAATTCTTACAAAATCCGTTCAGGGGCTCTGATGCAACCTGGATTGACCATATCTAGACCCACAGCTGGATGAGACATAAGGCTGGACACTCTTGGGGCTGAGAGGATTGGTGAGGTTGGGTGAGCAAACGCAGACCCTTTAAAGCAATACTGCGTGGTACCCATGCCATGGGTCCCAAATCTCCAGGTTCAAGGGCATCTTCCTACATGGAAAACATGCCTGGGAAACCCAGAAGATGGTACACCGTGTGATCTGGAAAGGTTTCTAAAACGCACCTCATTTCTCCTCTCCTTGGGCTCGGGTTCGCCATTCCAGCCGCTTCACTATCAATCTCCCTACGTGGACAATCAGCACCGTTGACCTCCTGGTTCGTACAGCTCGCAATTTGTCCTGAGGATGAATGGGAAGAGGGGGAACCAATTAGAGACTAGCTCTAGGTGTTGGGACAGGCACAGGTCACTCTATTTTCCCATCAGGAAGAAGAATGAACCACAGGCTAAACCTGCCCCGCGGAACCAGAATAGGGCCTGAAGCAATCCTGCGCTTTTGCGGCCAGCTCCCAAAAAAGCGAGTTGACAAATGGAGCTCAGGGGCACTGCAATTCTCAAACCTGCAGAGTTATAAATGATAACTCTCATCCACAAATATATTGAGGGAAGGCAACGAAGAGGATTTGAAAGAAAGGCAGAATTGCAGGAAACAGATTTCAGGAGGTAGATTCGACTCGCCTTGAAAGCACATGAAAAGCGGCAAAGCGTTGACAATGATGCCCTTGGCCAAAAAGGGCGTATGCGTTTTTTCCTGAATATATTCAGGAAAAAACGCATACGCCCTTTTTGGCCAACCAAGCAAGCCGGAAAGGCAAATCGGCGCTACAAAGAAGTCTCGCTTGCCAGCGGTCAAAAGGGCCATGCTGAAAAAAGTGTAAAAACCAGAAATGCAGGACAGGCCATGGAGACATGGGAGCCTTGCTACGCTGATGGGCGGGGTGGAAATTGCCAACAGCCACTCTGGAGAAGTGTACGCTGCGTCCTGAAACATGTAATAAACACAGCTTAGAGAGCATAGGGCACTTCCACTCATGGGCGTAGAAATCGGGAAACCTAAAAATCAACAAGACACAGGCACCCCAAAGTTTAGGGCTGCTCTGTTTCCAAGAACCTCCACTTCGGTACACCTGAAATATCCCAGGAAAGAGAAAAATGGATAAAGGAGTAGTGGTACTTATGCACAATGGAATGTCACTCAGCCATGAAATCAGTGTCATAAGGCTAGTAGCAGCATGATGAGTGGATTTAGGGACGATGACTCTAAGTGAAGTAAGTCACACAGAAAAGGACACTTATCCTAAGATATCACTTATAGAGGGAATGTCAAAATCGCTACACCTGAACTGAATTCCAAAACAGAACAGCGTCACACATTTAGAAAACACACTATGGCTGCTTAACGGGAAAGGTGAGGTGGGGCGATGCATAAAACAAGGGTTTGAAATTAGCTCAGATACCGTTCCACAAGCCAAATATGTAATAGACAAGACCTACTCCCTGCTCAGTCAACTGGACTCAACGCCCCCTATTCACCGCCCAAGAATATATCTGACTAGTAAGAGTCTTAAAACCTATGTATTGATATCTCTCTGGAAGTGAATCAAGAGGGTGTAAAGCGGCATAAACACAGCAGGGAAAAGCAGCTAAACCCCATTATAAAAATAGATTACTTAAAAAAAAACCCCATAAAACAAAGACAGTGAAAGAGAGAGAAATTCTTACAAAATCCGTTCAGGGGCTCTGATGCAACCTGGATTGACCATATCTAGACCCACAGCTGGATGAGACATAAGGCTGGACACTCTTGGGGCTGAGAGGATTGGTCAGGTTGGGTGAGCAAACGCAGACCCTTTAAAGCAATACTGCGTGGTACCCATGCCATGGGTCCCAAATCTCCAGGTTCAAGGGCATCTTCCTACATGGAAAACATGCCTGGGAAACCCAGAAGATGGTACACCGTGTGATCTGGAAAGGTTTCTAAAACGCACCTCATTTCTCCTCTCCTTGGGCTCGGGTTCGCCATTCCAGCCGCTTCACTATCAATCTCCCTACGTGGACAATCAGCACCGTTGACCTCCTGGTTCGTACAGCTCGCAATTTGTCCTGAGGATGAATGGGAAGAGGGGGAACCAATTAGAGACTAGCTCTAGGTGTTGGGACAGGCACAGGTCACTCTATTTTCCCATCAGGAAGAAGAATGAACCACAGGCTAAACCTGCCCCGCGGAACCAGAATAGGGCCTGAAGCAATCCTGCGCTTTTGCGGCCAGCTCCCAAAAAAGCGAGTTGACAAATGGAGCTCAGGGGCACTGCAATTCTCAAACCTGCAGAGTTATAAATGATAACTCTCATCCACAAATATATTGAGGGAAGGCAACGAAGAGGATTTGAAAGAAAGGCAGAATGGCAGGAAACAGATTTCAGGAGGTAGATTCGACTCGCCTTGAAAGCACATGAAAAGCGGCAAAGCGTTGACAATGATGCCCTTGGCCAAAAAGGGCGTATGCGTTTTTTCCTGAATATATTCAGGAAAAAACGCATACGCCCTTTTTGGCCAACCAAGCAAGCCGGAAAGGCAAATCGGCGCTACAAAGAAGTCTCGCTTGCCAGCGGTCAAAAGGGCCATGCTGAAAAAAGTGTAAAAACCAGAAATGCAGGACAGGCCATGGAGACATGGGAGCCTTGCTACGCTGATGGGCGGGGTGGAAATTGCCAACAGCCACTCTGGAGAAGTGTACGCTGCGTCCTGAAACATGTAATAAACACAGCTTAGAGAGCATAGGGCACTTCCACTCATGGGCGTAGAAATCGGGAAACCTAAAAATCAACAAGACACAGGCACCCCAAAGTTTAGGGCTGCTCTGTTTCCAAGAACCTCCACTTCGGTACACCTGAAATATCCCAGGAAAGAGAAAAATGGATAAAGAAGTAGTGGTACTTATGCACAATGGAATGTCACTCAGCCATGAAATCAGTGTCATAAGGCTAGTAGCAGCATGATGAGTGGATTTAGGGACGATGACTCTAAGTGAAGTAAGTCACACAGAAAAGGACACTTATCCTAAGATATCACTTATAGAGGGAATGTCAAAATCGCTACACCTGAACTGAATTCCAAAACAGAACAGCGTCACACATTTAGAAAACACACTATGGCTGCTTAACGGGAAAGGTGAGGTGGGGCGATGCATAAAACAAGGGTTTGAAATTAGCTCAGATACCGTTCCACAAGCCAAATATGTAATAGACAAGACCTACTCCCTGCTCAGTCAACTGGACTCAACGCCCCCTATTCACCGCCCAAGAATATATCTGACTAGTAAGAGTCTTAAAACCTATGTATTGATATCTCTCTGGAAGTGAATCAAGAGGGTGTAAAGCGGCATAAACACAGCAGGGAAAAGCAGCTAAACCCCATTATAAAAATAGATTTCTTATAAAAAAAACCCCATAAAACAAAGACAGTGAAAGAGAGAGAAATTCTTACAAAATCCGTTCAGGGGCTCTGATGCAACCTGGATTGACCATATCTAGACCCACAGCTGGATGAGACATAAGGCTGGACACTCTTGGGGCTGAGAGGATTGGTGAGGTTGGGTGAGCAAACGCAGACCCTTTAAAGTAATACTGCGTGGTACCCATGCCATGGGTCCCAAATCTCCAGGTTCAAGGGCATCTTCCTACATCGAAAACATGCCTGGGAAACCCAGAAGATGGTACACCGTGTGATCGGGAAAGGTTTCTAAAACGCACCTCATTTCTCCTCTCCTTGTGCTCGGGTTCGCCATTCCAGCCGCTTCACTAACAATGTCTCTACGTGGACAATCAGCACCGTTGACCTCCTGTTTCATACAGCTCGCAATTTGTCCTGAGGATGAACAGGAAGAGGGGGAACCAATGAGAGACTAGCTCTAGGTGTTGGGACAGGCACAGGTCACTCTATTTTCTCATCAGGAAGAAGAATGAACCACAGGCTCAGCCTGACCCCCGGAACCAGAATAGGGCCTGAAGCAATCCTGCGCTTTTGCGGCCAGCTCCCAAAAAAGCGAGTTGACAAATGGAGCTCAGGGGCACTGCAATTCTCAAACCTGCAGAGTTATAAATGATAACTCTCGTCCACAAATATATTGAGGGAAGGCAACGAAGAGGATTTGAAAGCAAGGCAGAATTGCAGGAAACAGAATTCAGGAGGTAGATTCGACTCACCTTGAAAGCACATGAAAAGCGGCAAAGCGTTGACAATGATGCCCTTGGCCAAAAAGGGCGTATGCGTTTTTTCCTGAATATATTCAGGAAAAAACGCATACGCCCTTTTTGGCCAACCAAGCAAGCCAGAAAGGCAAATCGGCGCTACAAAGAAGTCTCGCTTGCCAGCGGTCAAAAGGGCCATGCTGAAAAAAGTGTAAAAACCAGAAATGCAGGACAGGCCATGGAGACATGGGAGCCTTGCCACGCTGATGGGCGGGATGGAAATTTCCAACAGCCACTCTGGAGAAGTGTACGCTGCGTCCTGTAATATGTAATAGACACAGCTTAGAGAGCATAGGGCACTTCCTCTCATGGGCGTAGAAATCGGGAAACCTAAAAATCAACAAGACACAGGCACCCCAAAGTTTAGGGCTGCTCTGTTTCCAAGAACCTCCACTTCGGTACACCTTAAATATCCCAGGAAAGAGAAAAATGGATAAAGAAGTTGTGGTACTTATGCACAATGGAATATCACTCAGCCATGAAATCAGTGTCATATGGCTAGTAGCAGCATGATGAGTGGATTTAGGGACGATGACTCTAAGTGAAGTAAGTCACACAGAAAAGGACACTTATCCTAAGATATCACTTATAGAGGGAATGTCAAAATCGCTACACCTGAACTGAATTCCAAAACAGAACAGAGTCACACATTTAGAAAACACACTATGGCTGCTTAACGGGAAAGGTGAGATGGGGCGATGCAAAAAACAAGGGTTTGAAATTAGCTCAGATACCGTTCCACAAGCCAAATATGTAATAGACAAGACCTACTCCCTGCTCAGTGAACTGGACTCAACGCCCCCTATTCACCGCCCAAGAATATATCTGACTAGTAAGAGTTTTAAAACCTATGTATTGATATCTCTCTGGCAGTGAATCAAGAGGGTGTAAAGCGGCATAAACACAGCAGGGAAAAGCAGCTAAACCCCATTATAAAAATAGATTACTTAAAAAAAAAAACCATTAAACAAAGACAGTGAAAGAGAGAGAAATTCTTACAAAATCCGTTCAGGGGCTCTGATGCAACCTGGATTGACCATATCTAGACCCACAGCTGGATGAGACATAAGGCTGGACACTCTTGGGGCTGAGAGGATTGGTCAGGTTGGGTGAGCAAACGCAGACCCTTTAAAGCAATACTGCGTGGTACCCATGCCATGGGTCCCAAATCTCCAGGTTCAAGGGCATCTTCCTACATGGAAAACATGCCTGGGAAACCCAGAAGATGGTACACCGTGTGATCTGGAAAGGTTTCTAAAACGCACCTCATTTCTCCTCTCCTTGGGCTCGGGTTCGCCATTCCAGCCGCTTCACTATCAATCTCCCTACGTGGACAATCAGCACCGTTGACCTCCTGGTTCGTACAGCTCGCAATTTGTCCTGAGGATGAATGGGAAGAGGGGGAACCAATTAGAGACTAGCTCTAGGTGTTGGGACAGGCACAGGTCACTCTATTTTCCCATCAGGAAGAAGAATGAACCACAGGCTAAACCTGCCCCGCGGAACCAGAATAGGGCCTGAAGCAATCCTGCGCTTTTGCGGCCAGCTCCCAAAAAAGCGAGTTGACAAATGGAGCTCAGGGGCACTGCAATTCTCAAACCTGCAGAGTTATAAATGATAACTCTCATCCACAAATATATTGAGGGAAGGCAACGAAGAGGATTTGAAAGCAAGGCAGAATTGCAGGAAACAGATTTCAGGAGGTAGATTCGACTCGCCTTGAAAGCACATGAAAAGCGGCAAAGCGTTGACAATGATGCCCTTGGCCAAAAAGGGCGTATGCGTTTTTTCCTGAATATATTCAGGAAAAAACGCATACGCCCTTTTTGGCCAACCAAGCAAGCCGGAAAGGCAAATCGGCGCTACAAAGAAGTCTCGCTTGCCAGCGGTCAAAAGGGCCATGCTGAAAAAAGTGTAAAAACCAGAAATGCAGGACAGGCCATGGAGACATGGGAGCCTTGCTACGCTGATGGGCGCGGTGGAAATTGCCAACAGCCACTCTGGAGAAGTGTACGCTGCGTCCTGAAACATGTAATAAACACAGCTTAGAGAGCATAGGGCACTTCCACTCATGGGCGTAGAAATCGGGAAACCTAAAAATCAACAAGACACAGGCACCCCAAAGTTTAGGGCTGCTCTGTTTCCAAGAACCTCCACTTCGGTACACCTGAAATATCCCAGGAAAGAGAAAAATGGATAAAGAAGTAGTGGTACTTATGCACAATGGAATGTCACTCAGCCATGAAATCAGTGTCATAAGGCTAGTAGCAGCATGATGAGTGGATTTAGGGACGATGACTCTAAGTGAAGTAAGTCACACAGAAAAGGACACTTATCCTAAGATATCACTTATAGAGGGAATGTCAAAATCGCTACACCTGAACTGAATTCCAAAACAGAACAGCGTCACACATTTAGAAAACACACTATGGCTGCTTAACGGGAAAGGTGAGGTGGGGCGATGCATAAAACAAGGGTTTGAAATTAGCTCAGATACCGTTCCACAAGCCAAATATGTAATAGACAAGACCTACTCCCTGCTCAGTCAACTGGACTCAACGCCCCCTATTCACCGCCCAAGAATATATCTGACTAGTAAGAGTCTTAAAACCTATGTATTGATATCTCTCTGGAAGTGAATCAAGAGGGTGTAAAGCGGCATAAACACAGCAGGGAAAAGCAGCTAAACCCCATTATAAAAATAGATTTCTTATAAAAAAAACCCCATAAAACAAAGACAGTGAAAGAGAGAGAAATTCTTACAAAATCCGTTCAGGGGCTCTGATGCAACCTGGATTGACCATATCTAGACCCACAGCTGGATGAGACATAAGGCTGGACACTCTTGGGGCTGAGAGGATTGGTGAGGTTGGGTGAGCAAACGCAGACCCTTTAAAGTAATACTGCGTGGTACCCATGCCATGGGTCCCAAATCTCCAGGTTCAAGGGCATCTTCCTACATCGAAAACATGCCTGGGAAACCCAGAAGATGGTACACCGTGTGATCGGGAAAGGTTTCTAAAACGCACCTCATTTCTCCTCTCCTTGTGCTCGGGTTCGCCATTCCAGCCGCTTCACTAACAATGTCTCTACGTGGACAATCAGCACCGTTGACCTCCTGTTTCATACAGCTCGCAATTTGTCCTGAGGATGAACAGGAAGAGGGGGAACCAATGAGAGACTAGCTCTAGGTGTTGGGACAGGCACAGGTCACTCTATTTTCTCATCAGGAAGAAGAATGAACCACAGGCTCAGCCTGACCCCCGGAACCAGAATAGGGCCTGAAGCAATCCTGCGCTTTTGCGGCCAGCTCCCAAAAAAGCGAGTTGACAAATGGAGCTCAGGGGCACTGCAATTCTCAAACCTGCAGAGTTATAAATGATAACTCTCGTCCACAAATATATTGAGGGAAGGCAACGAAGAGGATTTGAAAGCAAGGCAGAATTGCAGGAAACAGAATTCAGGAGGTAGATTCGACTCACCTTGAAAGCACATGAAAAGCGGCAAAGCGTTGACAATGATGCCCTTGGCCAAAAAGGGCGTATGCGTTTTTTCCTGAATATATTCAGGAAAAAACGCATACGCCCTTTTTGGCCAACCAAGCAAGCCAGAAAGGCAAATCGGCGCTACAAAGAAGTCTCGCTTGCCAGCGGTCAGAAGGGCCATGCTGAAAAAAGTGTAAAAACCAGAAATGCAGGACAGGCCATGGAGACATGGGAGCCTTGCTACGCTGATGGGCGGGATGGAAATTTCCAACAGCCACTCTGGAGAAGTGTACGCTGTGTCCTGTAATATGTAATAGACACAGCTTAGAGAGCATAGGGCACTTCCACTCATGGGCGTAGAAATCGGGAAACCTAAAAATCAACAAGACACAGGCACCCCAAAGTTTAGGGCTGCTCTGTTTCCAAAAACCTCCACTTCGGTACACCTTAAATATCCCAGGAAAGAGAAAAATGGATAAAGAAGTAGTGGTACTTATGCACAATGGAATGTCACTCAGACATGAAATCAGTGTCATAAGGCTAGTAGCAGCATGATGAGTGGATTTAGGGACGATGACTCTAAGTGAAGTAAGTCACACAGAAAAGGACACTTATCCTAAGATATCACTTATAGAGGGAATGTCAAAATCGCTACACCTGAACTGAATTCCAAAACACAACAGCGTCACACATTTAGAAAACACACTATGGCTGCTTAACGGGAAAGGTGAGATGGGGCGATGCAAAAAACAAGGGTTTGAAATTAGCTCAGATACCGTTCCACAAGCCAAATATATAATAGACAAGACCTACTCCCTGCTCAGTGAACTGGACTCAACGCCCCCTATTCACCGCCCAAGAATATATCTGACTAGTAAGAGTTTTAAAACCTATGTATTGATATCTCTCTGGCAGTGAATCAAGAGGGTGTAAAGCGGCATAAACACAGCAGGGAAAAGCAGCTAAACCCCATTATAAAAATAGATTACTTAAAAAAAAAACCCATTAAACAAAGACAGTGAAAGAGAGAGAAATTCTTACAAAATCCGTTCAGGGGCTCTGATGCAACCTGGATTGACCATATCTACACCCACAGCTGGATGAGACATAAGGCTGGACACTCTTGGGGCTGAGAGGATTGGTGAGGTTGGGTGAGCAAACGCAGACCCTTTAAAGTAATACTGCGTGGTACCCATGTCATGGGTCCCAAATCTCCAGGTTCAAGGGCATCTTCCTACATGGAAAACATGCCTGGGAAACCCAGAAGATGGTACACCGTGTGATCGGGAAAGGTTTCTAAAACGCCCCTCATTTCTCCTCTCCTTGTGCTCGGGTTCGCCATTCCAGCCGCTTCACTAACAATCTCCCTACTTGGAGAATCAGCACCGTTTACCTCCTGTTTCGTACAGCTCGCAATTTGTCCTGAGGATGAACGGGAAGAGGGGGAACCAATGAGAGACTAGCTCTAGGTGTTGGGACAGGCACAGGTCACTCTTTTTTCCCATCAGGAAGAAGAATGAACCACAGGCTCAACCTGCCCCGCGGAACCAGAATAGGGCCTGAAGCAATCCTGCGCTTTTGCGGCCAGCTCCCAAAAAAGCGAGTTGACAAATGGAGCTCAGGGGCACTGCAATTCACAAACCTGCAGAGTTATAAATGATAACTCTCGTCCACAAATATATTGAGGGAAGGCAACGAAGAGGATTTGAAAGCAAGGCAGAATTGCAGGAAACAGATTTCAGGAGGTAGATTCGACTCGCCTTGAAAGCACATGAAAAGCGGCAAAGCGTTGACAATGATGCCCTTGGCCAAAAAGGGCGTATGCGTTTTTACCTGAATATATTCAGGAAAAAACGCATACGCCCTTTTTGGCCAACCAAGCAAGCCGGAAAGGCAAATCGGCGCTACAAAGAAGTCTCGCTTGCCAGCGGTCAAAAGGGCCATTCTGAAAAAAGTGTAAAAACCAGAAATGCAGGACAGGCCATGGAGACATGGGAGCCTTGCCACGCTGATGGGCGGGATGGAAATTGCCAACAGCCACTCTGGAGTAGTGTACGCTGCGTCCTGAAATATGTAATAGACACAGCTTAGAGAGCATAGGGCACTTCCACTCATGGGCGTAGAAATCGGGAAACCTAAAAATCAACAAGACACAGGCACCCCAAACTGTAGGGCTGCTCTGTTTCCAAGAACCTCCACTTCGGTACACCTTAAATATCCCAGGAAAGAGAAAAATGGATAAATAAGTTGTGCTACTTATGCACAATGGAATATCACTCAGTCATGAAATCAGTGTCATAAGGCTAGTAGCAGCATGATGAGTGGATTTAGGGACGATGACTCTAAGTGAAGTAAGTCACACAGAAAAGGACACTTATCCTAAGATATCACTTATAGAGGGAATGTCAAAATCGCTACACCTGAACTGAATTCCAAAACAGAACAGAGTCACACATTTAGAAAACACACTATGGCTGCTTAACGGGAAAGGTGAGGTGGGGCGATGCATAAAACAAGGGTTTGAAATTAGCTCAGATACCGTTCCACAAGCCAAATATGTAATAGACAAGACCTACTCCCTGCTCAGTCAACTGGACTCAACGTCCCCTATTCACCCCCCAAGAATATATCTGACTAGTAAGAGTCTTAAAACCTATGTATTGATATCTCTCTGGCAGTGAATCAAGAGGGTGTAAAGCGGCATAAACACAGCAGGGAAAAGCAGCTAAACCCCATTATAAAAATAGATTACTTAAAAAAAAACCCCATAAAACAAAGACAGTGAAAGAGAGAGAAATTCTTACAAAATCCGTTCAGGGGCTCTGATGCAACCTGGATTGACCATATCTAGACCCACAGCTGGATGAGACATAAGGCTGGACACTCTTGGGGCTGAGAGGATTGGTGAGGTTGGGTGAGCAAACGCAGACCCTTTAAAGTAATACTGCGTGGTACCCATGCCATGGGTCCCAAATCTCCAGGTTCAAGGGCATCTTCCTACATGGAAAACATGCCTGGGAAACCCAGAAGATGGTACACCGTGTGATCGGGAAAGGTTTCTAAAACGCACCTCATTTCTCCTCTCCTTGTGCTCGGGTTCGCCATTCCAGCCGCTTCACTAACAATGTCCCTACGTGGACAATCAGCACCGTTGACCTCCTGTTTCATACAGCTCGCAATTTGTCCTGAGGATGAACAGGAAGAGGGGGAACCAATGAGAGACTAGCTCTAGGTGTTGGGACAGGCACAGGTCACTCTATTTTCTCATCAGGAAGAAGAATGAACCACAGGCTCAGCCTGACCCCCGGAACCAGAATAGGGCCTGAAGCAATCCTGCGCTTTTGCGGCCAGCTCCCTAAAAAGCGAGTTGACAAATGGAGCTCAGGGGCACTGCAATTCTCAAACCTGCAGAGTTATAAATGATAACTCTCGTCCACAAATATATTGAGGGAAGGCAACGAAGAGGATTTGAAAGCAAGGCAGAATTGCAGGAAACAGAATTCAGGAGGTAGATTCGACTCACCTTGAAAGCACATGAAAAGCGGCAAAGCGTTGACAATGATGCCCTTGGCCAAAAAGGGCGTATGCGTTTTTTCCTGAATATATTCAGGAAAAAACGCATACGCCCTTTTTGGCCAACCAAGCAAGCCAGAAAGGCAAATCGGCGCTACAAAGAAGTCTCGCTTGCCAGCGGTCAGAAGGGCCATGCTGAAAAAAGTGTAAAAACCAGAAATGCAGGACAGGCCATGGAGACATGGGAGCCTTGCTACGCTGATGGGCGGGATGGAAATTTCCAACAGCCACTCTGGAGAAGTGTACGCTGTGTCCTGTAATATGTAATAGACACAGCTTAGAGAGCATAGGGCACTTCCACTCATGGGCGTAGAAATCGGGAAACCTAAAAATCAACAAGACACAGGCACCCCAAAGTTTAGGGCTGCTCTGTTTCCAAAAACCTCCACTTCGGTACACCTTAAATATCCCAGGAAAGAGAAAAATGGATAAAGAAGTAGTGGTACTTATGCACAATGGAATGTCACTCAGCCATGAAATCAGTGTCATAAGGCTAGTAGCAGCATGATGAGTGGATTTAGGGACGATGACTCTAAGTGAAGTAAGTCACACAGAAAAGGACACTTATCCTAAGATATCACTTATAGAGGGAATGTCAAAATCGCTACACCTGAACTGAATTCCAAAACAGAACAGAGTCACACATTTAGAAAACACACTATGGCTGCTTAACGGGAAAGGTGAGATGGGGCGATGCAAAAAACAAGGGTTTGAAATTAGCTCAGATACCGTTCCACAAGACAAATATGTAATAGACAAGACCTACTCCCTGCTCAGTGAACTGGACTCAACGCCCCCTATTCACCGCCCAAGAATATATCTGACTAGTAAGAGTTTTAAAACCTATGTATTGATATCTCTCTGGCAGTGAATCAAGAGGGTGTAAAGCGGCATAAACACAGCAGGGAAAAGCAGCTAAACCCCATTATAAAAATAGATTACTTAAAAAAAAAAACCATTAAACAAAGACAGTGAAAGAGAGAGAAATTCTTACAAAATCCGTTCAGGGGCTCTGATGCAACCTGGATTGACCATATCTAGACCCACAGCTGGATGAGACATAAGGCTGGACACTCTTGGGGCTGAGAGGATTGGTGAGGTTGGGTGAGCAAACGCAGACCCTTTAAAGTAATACTGCGTGGTACCCATGTCATGGGTCCCAAATCTCCAGGTTCAAGGGCATCTTCCTACATGGAAAACATGCCTGGGAAACCCAGAAGATGGTACACCGTGTGATCGGGAAAGGTTTCTAAAACGCCCCTCATTTCTCCTCTCCTTGTGCTCGGGTTCGCCATTCCAGCCGCTTCACTAACAATCTCCCTACTTGGAGAATCAGCACCGTTGACCTCCTGTTTCGTACAGCTCGCAATTTGTCCTGAGGATGAACGGGAAGAGGGGGAACCAATGAGAGACTAGCTCTAGGTGTTGGGACAGGCACAGGTCACTCTTTTTTCCCATCAGGAAGAAGAATGAACCACAGGCTCAACCTGCCCCGCGGAACCAGAATAGGGCCTGAAGCAATCCTGCGCTTTTGCGGCCAGCTCCCAAAAAAGCGAGTTGACAAATGGAGCTCAGGGGCACTGCAATTCACAAACCTGCAGAGTTATAAATGATAACTCTCGTCCACAAATATATTGAGGGAAGGCAACGAAGAGGATTTGAAAGCAAGGCAGAATTGCAGGAAACAGATTTCAGGAGGTAGATTCGACTCGCCTTGAAAGCACATGAAAAGCGGCAAAGCGTTGACAATGATGCCCTTGGCCAAAAAGGGCGTATGCGTTTTTACCTGAATATATTCAGGAAAAAACGCATACGCCCTTTTTGGCCAACCAAGCAAGCCGGAAAGGCAAATCGGCGCTACAAAGAAGTCTCGCTTGCCAGCGGTCAAAAGGGCCATTCTGAAAAAAGTGTAAAAACCAGAAATGCAGGACAGGCCATGGAGACATGGGAGCCTTGCCACGCTGATGGGCGGGATGGAAATTGCCAACAGCCACTCTGGAGTAGTGTACGCTGCGTCCTGAAATATGTAATAGACACAGCTTAGAGAGCATAGGGCACTTCCACTCATGGGCGTAGAAATCGGGAAACCTAAAAATCAACAAGACACAGGCACCCCAAACTGTAGGGCTGCTCTGTTTCCAAGAACCTCCACTTCGGTACACCTTAAATATCCCAGGAAAGAGAAAAATGGATAAATAAGTTGTGCTACTTATGCACAATGGAATATCACTCAGTCATGAAATCAGTGTCATAAGGCTAGTAGCAGCATGATGAGTGGATTTAGGGACGATGACTCTAAGTGAAGTAAGTCACACAGAAAAGGACACTTATCCTAAGATATCACTTATAGAGGGAATGTCAAAATCGCTACACCTGAACTGAATTCCAAAACAGAACAGAGTCACACATTTAGAAAACACACTATGGCTGCTTAACGGGAAAGGTGAGGTGGGGCGATGCATAAAACAAGGGTTTGAAATTAGCTCAGATACCGTTCCACAAGCCAAATATGTAATAGACAAGACCTACTCCCTGCTCAGTCAACTGGACTCAACGTCCCCTATTCACCCCCCAAATATATATCTGACTAGTAAGAGTCTTAAAACCTATGTATTGATATCTCTCTGGCAGTGAATCAAGAGGGTGTAAAGCGGCATAAACACAGCAGGGAAAAGCAGCTAAACCCCATTATAAAAATAGATTACTTAAAAAAAAAACCCCATAAAACAAAGACAGTGAAAGAGAGAGAAATTCTTACAAAATCCGTTCAGGGGCTCTGATGCAACCTGGATTGACCATATCTAGACCCACAGCTGGATGAGACATAAGGCTGGACACTCTTGGGGCTGAGAGGATTGGTGAGGTTGGGTGAGCAAACGCAGACCCTTTAAAGTAATACTGCGTGGTACCCATGCCATGGGTCCCAAATCTCCAGGTTCAAGGGCATCTTCCTACATGGAAAACATGCCTGGGAAACCCAGAAGATGGTACACCGTGTGATCGGGAAAGGTTTCTAAAACGCACCTCATTTCTCCTCTCCTTGTGCTCGGGTTCGCCATTCCAGCCGCTTCACTAACAATGTCCCTACGTGGACAATCAGCACCGTTGACCTCCTGTTTCATACAGCTCGCAATTTGTCCTGAGGATGAACAGGAAGAGGGGGAACCAATGAGAGACTAGCTCTAGGTGTTGGGACAGGCACAGGTCACTCTATTTTCTCATCAGGAAGAAGAATGAACCACAGGCTCAGCCTGACCCCCGGAACCAGAATAGGGCCTGAAGCAATCCTGCGCTTTTGCGGCCAGCTCCCAAAAAAGCGAGTTGACAAATGGAGCTCAGGGGCACTGCAATTCTCAAACCTGCAGAGTTATAAATGATAACTCTCGTCCACAAATATATTGAGGGAAGGCAACGAAGAGGATTTGAAAGCAAGGCAGAATTGCAGGAAACAGAATTCAGGAGGTAGATTCGACTCACCTTGAAAGCACATGAAAAGCGGCAAAGCGTTGACAATGATGCCCTTGGCCAAAAAGGGCGTATGCGTTTTTTCCTGAATATATTCAGGAAAAAACGCATACGCCCTTTTTGGCCAACCAAGCAAGCCAGAAAGGCAAATCGGCGCTACAAAGAAGTCTCGCTTGCCAGCGGTCAGAAGGGCCATGCTGAAAAAAGTGTAAAAACCAGAAATGCAGGACAGGCCATGGAGACATGGGAGCCTTGCTACGCTGATGGGCGGGATGGAAATTTCCAACAGCCACTCTGGAGAAGTGTACGCTGTGTCCTGTAATATGTAATAGACACAGCTTAGAGAGCATAGGGCACTTCCACTCATGGGCGTAGAAATCGGGAAACCTAAAAATCAACAAGACACAGGCACCCCAAAGTTTAGGGCTGCTCTGTTTCCAAAAACCTCCACTTCGGTACACCTTAAATATCCCAGGAAAGAGAAAAATGGATAAAGAAGTAGTGGTACTTATGCACAATGGAATGTCACTCAGCCATGAAATCAGTGTCATAAGGCTAGTAGCAGCATGATGAGTGGATTTAGGGACGATGACTCTAAGTGAAGTAAGTCACACAGAAAAGGACACTTATCCTAAGATATCACTTATAGAGGGAATGTCAAAATCGCTACACCTGAACTGAATTCCAAAACAGAACAGAGTCACACATTTAGAAAACACACTATGGCTGCTTAACGGGAAAGGTGAGATGGGGCGATGCAAAAAACAAGGGTTTGAAATTAGCTCAGATACCGTTCCACAAGCCAAATATGTAATAGACAAGACCTACTCCCTGCTCAGTGAACTGGACTCAACGCCCCCTATTCACCGCCCAAGAATATATCTGACTAGTAAGAGTTTTAAAACCTATGTATTGATATCTCTCTGGCAGTGAATCAAGAGGGTGTAAAGCGGCATAAACACAGCAGGGAAAAGCAGCTAAACCCCATTATAAAAATAGATTACTTAAAAAAAAAAACCATTAAACAAAGACAGTGAAAGAGAGAGAAATTCTTACAAAATCCGTTCAGGGGCTCTGATGCAACCTGGATTGACCATATCTAGACCCACAGCTGGATGAGACATAAGGCTGGACACTCTTGGGGCTGAGAGGATTGGTGAGGTTGGGTGAGCAAACGCAGACCCTTTAAAGTAATACTGCGTGGTACCCATGTCATGGGTCCCAAATCTCCAGGTTCAAGGGCATCTTCCTACATGGAAAACATGCCTGGGAAACCCAGAAGATGGTACACCGTGTGATCGGGAAAGGTTTCTAAAACGCCCCTCATTTCTCCTCTCCTTGTGCTCGGGTTCGCCATTCCAGCCGCTTCACTAACAATCTCCCTACTTGGAGAATCAGCACCGTTGACCTCCTGTTTCGTACAGCTCGCAATTTGTCCTGAGGATGAACGGGAAGAGGGGGAACCAATGAGAGACTAGCTCTAGGTGTTGGGACAGGCACAGGTCACTCTTTTTTCCCATCAGGAAGAAGAATGAACCACAGGCTCAACCTGCCCCGCGGAACCAGAATAGGGCCTGAAGCAATCCTGCGCTTTTGCGGCCAGCTCCCAAAAAAGCGAGTTGACAAATGGAGCTCAGGGGCACTGCAATTCACAAACCTGCAGAGTTATAAATGATAACTCTCGTCCACAAATATATTGAGGGAAGGCAACGAAGAGGATTTGAAAGCAAGGCAGAATTGCAGGAAACAGATTTCAGGAGGTAGATTCGACTCGCCTTGAAAGCACATGAAAAGCGGCAAAGCGTTGACAATGATGCCCTTGGCCAAAAAGGGCGTATGCGTTTTTACCTGAATATATTCAGGAAAAAACGCATACGCCCTTTTTGGCCAACCAAGCAAGCCGGAAAGGCAAATCGGCGCTACAAAGAAGTCTCGCTTGCCAGCGGTCAAAAGGGCCATTCTGAAAAAAGTGTAAAAACCAGAAATGCAGGACAGGCCATGGAGACATGGGAGCCTTGCCACGCTGATGGGCGGGATGGAAATTGCCAACAGCCACTCTGGAGTAGTGTACGCTGCGTCCTGAAATATGTAATAGACACAGCTTAGAGAGCATAGGGCACTTCCACTCATGGGCGTAGAAATCGGGAAACCTAAAAATCAACAAGACACAGGCACCCCAAACTGTAGGGCTGCTCTGTTTCCAAGAACCTCCACTTCGGTACACCTTAAATATCCCAGGAAAGAGAAAAATGGATAAATAAGTTGTGCTACTTATGCACAATGGAATATCACTCAGCCATGAAATCAGTGTCATATGGCTAGTAGCAGCATGATGAGTGGATTTAGGGACGATGACTCTAAGTGAAGTAAGTCACACAGAAAAGGACACTTATCCTAAGATATCACGTATAGAGGGAATGTCAAAATCGCTACACCTGAACTGAATTCCAAAACAGAACAGAGTCACACATTTAGAAAACACACTATGGCTGCTTAACGGGAAAGGTGAGATGGGGCGATGCAAAAAACAAGGGTTTGAAATTAGCTCAGATACCGTTCCACAAGCCAAATATGTAATAGACAAGACCTACTCCCTGCTCAGTGAACTGGACTCAACGCCCCCTATTCACCGCCCAAGAATATATCTGACTAGTAAGAGTTTTAAAACCTATGTATTGATATCTCTCTGGCAGTGAATCAAGAGGGTGTAAAGCGGCATAAACACAGCAGGGAAAAGCAGCTAAACCCCATTATAAAAATAGATTACTTAAAAAAAAACCCCATAAAACAAAGACAGTGAAAGAGAGAGAAATTCTTACAAAATCCGTTCAGGGGCTCTGATGCAACCTGGATTGACCATATCTAGACCCACAGCTGGATGAGACATAAGGCTGGACACTCTTGGGGCTGAGAGGATTGGTGAGGTTGGGTGAGCAAACGCAGACCCTTTAAAATAATACTGCGTGGTACCCATGCCATGGGTCCCAAATCTCCAGGTTCAAGGGCATCTTCCTACATGGAAAACATGCCTGGGAAACCCAGAAGATGGTACACCGTGTGATCGGGAAAGGTTTCTAAAACGCACCTCATTTCTCCTCTCCTTGTGCTCGGGTTCGCCATTCCAGCCGCTTCACTAACAATGTCCCTACGTGGACAATCAGCACCGTTGACCTCCTGTTTCATACAGCTCGCAATTTGTCCTGAGGATGAACAGGAAGAGGGGGAACCAATGAGAGACTAGCTCTAGGTGTTGGGACAGGCACAGGTCACTCTATTTTCTCATCAGGAAGAAGAATGAACCACAGGCTCAGCCTGACCCCCGGAACCAGAATAGGGCCTGAAGCAATCCTGCGCTTTTGCGGCCAGCTCCCAAAAAAGCGAGTTGACAAATGGAGCTCAGGGGCACTGCAATTCTCAAACCTGCAGAGTTATAAATGATAACTCTCGTCCACAAATATATTGAGGGAAGGCAACGAAGAGGATTTGAAAGCAAGGCAGAATTGCAGGAAACAGAATTCAGGAGGTAGATTCGACTCACCTTGAAAGCACATGAAAAGCGGCAAAGCGTTGACAATGATGCCCTTGGCCAAAAAGGGCGTATGCGTTTTTTCCTGAATATATTCAGGAAAAAACGCATACGCCCTTTTTGGCCAACCAAGCAAGCCAGAAAGGCAAATCGGCGCTACAAAGAAGTCTCGCTTGCCAGCGGTCAGAAGGGCCATGCTGAAAAAAGTGTAAAAACCAGAAATGCAGGACAGGCCATGGAGACATGGGAGCCTTGCTACGCTGATGGGCGGGATGGAAATTTCCAACAGCCACTCTGGAGAAGTGTACGCTGTGTCCTGTAATATGTAATAGACACAGCTTAGAGAGCATAGGGCACTTCCACTCATGGGCGTAGAAATCGGGAAACCTAAAAATCAACAAGACACAGGCACCCCAAAGTTTAGGGCTGCTCTGTTTCCAAAAACCTCCACTTCGGTACACCTTAAATATCCCAGGAAAGAGAAAAATGGATAAAGAAGTAGTGGTACTTATGCACAATGGAATGTCACTCAGCCATGAAATCAGTGTCATAAGGCTAGTAGCAGCATGATGAGTGGATTTAGGGACGATGACTCTAAGTGAAGTAAGTCACACAGAAAAGGACACTTATCCTAAGATATCACTTATAGAGGGAATGTCAAAATCGCTACACCTGAACTGAATTCCAAAACAGAACAGAGTCACACATTTAGAAAACACACTATGGCTGCTTAACGGGAAAGGTGAGATGGGGCGATGCAAAAAACAAGGGTTTGAAATTAGATCAGATACCGTTCCACAAGCCAAATATGTAATAGACAAGACCTACTCCCTGCTCAGTGAACTGGACTCAACGCCCCCTATTCACCGCCCAAGAATATATCTGACTAGTAAGAGTTTTAAAACCTATGTATTGATATCTCTCTGGCAGTGAATCAAGAGGGTGTAAAGCGGCATAAACACAGCAGGGAAAAGCAGCTAAACCCCATTATAAAAATAGATTACTTAAAAAAAAAAACCATTAAACAAAGACAGTGAAAGAGAGAGAAATTCTTACAAAATCCGTTCAGGGGCTCTGATGCAACCTGGATTGACCATATCTAGACCCACAGCTGGATGAGACATAAGGCTGGACACTCTTGGGGCTGAGAGGATTGGTGAGGTTGGGTGAGCAAACGCAGACCCTTTAAAGTAATACTGCGTGGTACCCATGTCATGGGTCCCAAATCTCCAGGTTCAAGGGCATCTTCCTACATGGAAAACATGCCTGGGAAACCCAGAAGATGGTACACCGTGTGATCGGGAAAGGTTTCTAAAACGCCCCTCATTTCTCCTCTCCTTGTGCTCGGGTTCGCCATTCCAGCCGCTTCACTAACAATCTCCCTACTTGGAGAATCAGCACCGTTGACCTCCTGTTTCGTACAGCTCGCAATTTGTCCTGAGGATGAACGGGAAGAGGGGGAACCAATGAGAGACTAGCTCTAGGTGTTGGGACAGGCACAGGTCACTCTTTTTTCCCATCAGGAAGAAGAATGAACCACAGGCTCAACCTGCCCCGCGGAACCAGAATAGGGCCTGAAGCAATCCTGCGCTTTTGCGGCCAGCTCCCAAAAAAGCGAGTTGACAAATGGAGCTCAGGGGCACTGCAATTCACAAACCTGCAGAGTTATAAATGATAACTCTCGTCCACAAATATATTGAGGGAAGGCAACGAAGAGGATTTGAAAGCAAGGCAGAATTGCAGGAAACAGATTTCAGGAGGTAGATTCGACTCGCCTTGAAAGCACATGAAAAGCGGCAAAGCGTTGACAATGATGCCCTTGGCCAAAAAGGGCGTATGCGTTTTTACCTGAATATATTCAGGAAAAAACGCATACGCCCTTTTTGGCCAACCAAGCAAGCCGGAAAGGCAAATCGGCGCTACAAAGAAGTCTCGCTTGCCAGCGGTCAAAAGGGCCATTCTGAAAAAAGTGTAAAAACCAGAAATGCAGGACAGGCCATGGAGACATGGGAGCCTTGCCACGCTGATGGGCGGGATGGAAATTGCCAACAGCCACTCTGGAGTAGTGTACGCTGCGTCCTGAAATATGTAATAGACACAGCTTAGAGAGCATAGGGCACTTCCACTCATGGGCGTAGAAATCGGGAAACCTAAAAATCAACAAGACACAGGCACCCCAAACTGTAGGGCTGCTCTGTTTCCAAGAACCTCCACTTCGGTACACCTTAAATATCCCAGGAAAGAGAAAAATGGATAAATAAGTTGTGCTACTTATGCACAATGGAATATCACTCAGTCATGAAATCAGTGTCATAAGGCTAGTAGCAGCATGATGAGTGGATTTAGGGACGATGACTCTAAGTGAAGTAAGTCACACAGAAAAGGACACTTATCCTAAGATATCACTTATAGAGGGAATGTCAAAATCGCTACACCTGAACTGAATTCCAAAACAGAACAGAGTCACACATTTAGAAAACACACTATGGCTGCTTAACGGGAAAGGTGAGGTGGGGCGATGCATAAAACAAGGGTTTGAAATTAGCTCAGATACCGTTCCACAAGCCAAATATGTAATAGACAAGACCTACTCCCTGCTCAGTCAACTGGACTCAACGTCCCCTATTCACCCCCCAAGAATATATCTGACTAGTAAGAGTCTTAAAACCTATGTATTGATATCTCTCTGGCAGTGAATCAAGAGGGTGTAAAGCGGCATAAACACAGCAGGGAAAAGCAGCTAAACCCCATTATAAAAATAGATTACTTAAAAAAAAACCCCATAAAACAAAGACAGTGAAAGAGAGAGAAATTCTTACAAAATCCGTTCAGGGGCTCTGATGCAACCTGGATTGACCATATCTAGACCCACAGCTGGATGAGACATAAGGCTGGACACTCTTGGGGCTGAGAGGATTGGTGAGGTTGGGTGAGCAAACGCAGACCCTTTAAAGTAATACTGCGTGGTACCCATGCCATGGGTCCCAAATCTCCAGGTTCAAGGGCATCTTCCTACATGGAAAACATGCCTGGGAAACCCAGAAGATGGTACACCGTGTGATCGGGAAAGGTTTCTAAAACGCACCTCATTTCTCCTCTCCTTGGGCTCGGGTTCGCCATTCCAGCCGCTTCACTATCAATCTCCCTACGTGGACAATCAGCACCGTTGACCTCCTGGTTCGTACAGCTCGCAATTTGTCCTGAGGATGAATGGGAAGAGGGGGAACCAATTAGAGACTAGCTCTAGGTGTTGGGACAGGCACAGGTCACTCTATTTTCCCATCAGGAAGAAGAATGAACCACAGGCTAAACCTGCCCCGCGGAACCAGAATAGGGCCTGAAGCAATCCAGCGCTTTTGCGGCCAGCTCCCAAAAAAGCGAGTTGACAAATGGAGCTCAGGGGCACTGCAATTCTCAAACCTGCAGAGTTATAAATGATAACTCTCGTCCACAAATATATTGAGGGAAGGCAACGAAGAGGATTTGAAAGCAAGGCAGAATTGCAGGAAACAGATTTCAGGAGGTAGATTCGACTCGCCTTGAAAGCACATGAAAAGCGGCAAAGCGTTGACAATGATGCCCTTGGCCAAAAAGGGCGTATGCGTTTTTTCCTGAATATATTCAGGAGAAAACGCATACGCCCTTTTTGGCCAACCAAGCAAGCCGGAAAGGCAAATCGGCGCTACAAAGAAGTCTCGCTTGCCAGCGGTCAAAAGGGCCATGCTGAAAAAAGTGTAAAAACCAGAAATGCAGGACAGGCCATGGAGACATGGGAGCCTTGCTACGCTGATGGGCGGGGTGGAAATTGCCAACAGCCACTCTGGAGAAGTGTACGCTGCGTCCTGAAACATGTAATAAACACAGCTTAGAGAGCATAGGGCACTTCCACTCATGGGCGTAGAAATCGGGAAACCTAAAAATCAACAAGACACAGGCACCCCAAAGTTTAGGGCTGCTCTGTTTCCAAGAACCTCCACTTCGGTACACCTTAAATATCCCAGGAAAGAGAAAAATGGATAAAGAAGTAGTGGTACTTATGCACAATGGAATGTCACTCAGCCATGAAATCAGTGTCATAAGGCTAGTAGCAGCATGATGAGTGGATTTAGGGACGATGACTCTAAGTGAAGTAAGTCACACAGAAAAGGACACTTATCCTAAGATATCACTTACAGAGGGAATGTCAAAATCGCTACACCTGAACTGAATTCCAAAACAGAACAGCGTCACACATTTAGAAAACACACTATGGCTGCTTAACGGGAAAGGTGAGGTGGGGCGATGCATAAAACAAGGGTTTGAAATTAGCTCAGATACCGTTCCACAAGCCAAATATGTAATAGACAAGACCTACTCCCTGCTCAGTCAACTGGACTCAACGCCCCCTATTCACCGCCCAAGAATATATCTGACTAGTAAGAGTCTTAAAACCTATGTATTGATATCTCTCTGGAAGTGAATCAAGAGGGTGTAAAGCGGCATAAACACAGCAGGGAAAAGCAGCTAAACCCCATTATAAAAATAGATTACTTAAAAAAAAACCCCATAAAACAAAGACAGTGAAAGTGAGAGAAATTCTTACAAAATCCGTTCAGGGGCTCTGATGCAACCTGGATTGACCATATCTAGACCCACAGCTGGATGAGACATAAGGCTGGACACTCTTGGGGCTGAGAGGATTGGTGAGGTTGGGTGAGCAAACGCAGACCCTTTAAAGTAATACTGCGTGGTACCCATGCCATGGGTCCCAAATCTCCAGGTTCAAGGGCATCTTCCTACATCGAAAACATGCCTGGGAAACCCAGAAGATGGTACACCGAGTGATCGGGAAAGGTTTCTAAAACGCCCCTCATTTCTCCTCTCCTTGTGCTCGGGTTCGCCATTCCAGCCGCTTCACTAACAATCTCCCTACTTGGAGAATCAGCACCGTTTACCTCCTGTTTCGTACAGCTCGCAATTTGTCCTGAGGATGAACGGGAAGAGGGGGAACCAATGAGAGACTAGCTCTAGGTGTTGGGACAGGCACAGGTCACTCTATTTTCCCATCAGGAAGAAGAATGAACCACAGGCTCAACCTGCCCCGCGGAACCAGAATAGGGCCTGAAGCAATCCTGCGCTTTTGCGGCCAGCTCCCAAAAAAGCGAGTTGACAAATGGAGCTCAGGGGCACTGCAATTCACAAACCTGCAGAGTTATAAATGATAACTCTCGTCCACAAATATATTGAGGGAAGGCAACGAAGAGGATTTGAAAGCAAGGCAGAATTGCAGGAAACAGATTTCAGGAGGTAGATACGACTCGCCTTGAAAGCACATGAAAAGCGGCAAAGCGTTGACAATGATGCCCTTGGCCAAAAAGGGCGTATGCGTTTTTACCTAAATATATTCAGGAAAAAACGCATACGCCCTTTTTGGCCAACCAAGCAAGCCGGAAAGGCAAATCGGCGCTACAAAGAAGTCTCGCTTGCCAGCGGTCAAAAGGGCCATTCTGAAAAAAGTGTAAAAACCAGAAATGCAGGACAGGCCATGGAGACATGGGAGCCTTGCCACGCTGATGGGCGGGATGGAAATTGCCAACAGCCACTCTGGAGTAGTGTACGCTGCGTCCTGAAATATGTAATAGACACAGCTTAGAGAGCATAGGGCACTTCCACTCATGGGCGTAGAAATCGGGAAACCTAAAAATCAACAAGACACAGGCACCCCAAACTGTAGGGCTGCTCTGTTTCCAAGAACCTCCACTTCGGTACACCTTAAATATCCCAGGAAAGAGAAAAATGGATAAAGAAGTTGTGGTACTTATGCACAATGGAATGTCACTCAGCCATGAAATCAGTGTCATAAGGCTAGTAGCAGCATGTTGAGTGGATTTAGGGACGATGACTCTAAGTGAAGTAAGTCACACAGAAAAGGACACTTATCCTAAGATATCACTTATAGAGGGAATGTCAAAATCGCTACACCTGAACTGAATTCCAAAACAGAACAGAGTCACACATTTAGAAAACACACTATGGCTGCTTAACGGGAAAGGTGAGGTGGGGCGATGCATAAAACAAGGGTTTGAAATTAGCTCAGATAAAGTTCCAGAAGCCAAATATGTAACAGACAAGACCTACTCCCTGCTCAGTGAACTGGACTCAACGCCCCCTATTCACCGCCCAAGAATATATCTGACTAGTAAGAGTCTTATAACCTATGTATTGATATCTCTCTGGAAGTGAATCAAGAGGGTGTAAAGCGGCATAAACACAGCAGGGAAAAGCAGCTAAACCCCATTGTAAAAATAGATTACTTGAAAAAAACCCATAAAACAAAGACAGTGAAAGAGAGAGAAATTCTTACAAAATCCGTTCAGGGGCTCTGATGCAACCTGGATTGACCATATCTAGACCCACAACTGGATGAGACATAAGGCTGGACACTCTTGGGGCTGAGAGGATTGGTGAGGTTGGGTGAGCAAACGGAGACCCTTTAAAGTAATACTGCGTGGTACCCATGCCATGGGTCCCAAATCTCCAGGTTCAAGGGCATCTTCCTACATCGAAAACATGCCTGGGAAACCCAGAAGATGGTACACCGTGTGATCGGGAAAGGTTTCTAAAACGCACCTCATTTCTCCTCTCCTTGTGCTCGGGTTCGCCATTCCAGCCGCTTCACTAACAATGTCCCTACGTGGACAATCAGCACCGTTGACCTCCTGTTTCATACAGCTCGCAATTTGTCCTGAGGATGAACAGGAAGAGGGGGAACCAATGAGAGACTAGCTCTAGGTGTTGGGACAGGCACAGGTCACTCTATTTTCTCATCAGGAAGAAGAATGAACCACAGGCTCAGCCTGACCCCCGGAACCAGAATAGGGCCTGAAGCAATCCTGCGCTTTTGCGGCCAGCTCCCAAAAAAGCGAGTTGACAAATGGAGCTCAGGGGCACTGCAATTCTCAAACCTGCAGAGTTATAAATGATAACTCTCGTCCACAAATATATTGAGGGAAGGCAACGAAGAGGATTTGAAAGCAAGGCAGAATTGCAGGAAACAGAATTCAGGAGGTAGATTCGACTCACCTTGAAAGCACATGAAAAGCGGCAAAGCGTTGACAATGATGCCCTTGGCCAAAAAGGGCGTATGCGTTTTTTCCTGAATATATTCAGGAAAAAACGCATACGCCCTTTTTGGCCAACCAAGCAAGCCAGAAAGGCAAATCGGCGCTACAAAGAAGTCTCGCTTGCCAGCGGTCAGAAGGGCCATGCTGAAAAAAGTGTAAAAACCAGAAATGCAGGACAGGCCATGGAGACATGGGAGCCTTGCTACGCTGATGGGCGGGATGGAAATTTCCAACAGCCACTCTGGAGAAGTGTACGCTGTGTCCTGTAATATGTAATAGACACAGCTTAGAGAGCATAGGGCACTTCCACTCATGGGCGTAGAAATCGGGAAACCTAAAAATCAACAAGACACAGGCACCCCAAAGTTTAGGGCTGCTCTGTTTCCAAAAACCTCCACTTCGGTACACCTTAAATATCCCAGGAAAGAGAAAAATGGATAAAGAAGTAGTGGTACTTATGCACAATGGAATGTCACTCAGCCATGAAATCAGTGTCATAAGGCTAGTAGCAGCATGATGAGTGGATTTAGGGACGATGACTCTAAGTGAAGTAAGTCACACAGAAAAGGACACTTATCCTAAGATATCACTTATAGAGGGAATGTCAAAATCACTACACCTGAACTGAATTCCAAAACAGAACAGCGTCACACATTTAGAAAACACACTATGGCTGCTTAACGGGAAAGGTGAGGTGGGGCGATGCATAAAACAAGGGTTTGAAATTAGCTCAGATACCGTTCCACAAGCCAAATATGTAATAGACAAGACCTACTCCCTGCTCAGTCAACTGGACTCAACGCCCCCTATTCACCGCCCAAGAATATATCTGACTAGTAAGAGTCTTAAAACCTATGTATTGATATCTCTCTGGAAGTGAATCAAGAGGGTGTAAAGCAGCATAAACACAGCAGGGAAAAGCAGCTAAACCCCATTATAAAAATAGATTACTTAAAAAAAACTCATTAAACAAAGACAGTGAAAGAGAGAGAAATTCTTACAAAATCCGTTCAGGGGCTCTGATGCAACCTGGATTGACCATATCTAGACCCACAGCTGGTTGAGACATAAGGCTGGACACTCTTGGGGCTGAGAGGATTGGTGAGGTTGGGTGAGCAAACGCAGACCCTTTAAAGCAATACTGCGTGGTACCCATGCCATGGGTCCCAAATCTCCAGGTTCAAGGGCATCTTCCTACATGGAAAACATGCCTGGGAAACCCAGAAGATGGTACACCGTGTGATCGGGAAAGGTTTCTAAAACGCACCTCATTTCTCCTCTCCTTGGGCTCGGGTTCGCCATTCCAGCCGCTTCACTATCAATCTCCCTACGTGGACAATCAGCACCGTTGACCTCCTGGTTCGTACAGCTCGCAATTTGTCCTGAGGATGAATGGGAAGAGGGGGAACCAATTAGAGACTAGCTCTAGGTGTTGGGACAGGCACAGGTCACTCTATTTTCCCATCAGGAAGAAGAATGAACCACAGGCTAAACCTGCCCCGCGGAACCAGAATAGGGCCTGAAGCAATCCAGCGCTTTTGCGGCCAGCTCCCAAAAAAGCGAGTTGACAAATGGAGCTCAGGGGCACTGCAATTCTCAAACCTGCAGAGTTATAAATGAGAACTCTCGTCCACAAATATATTGAGGGAAGGCAACGAAGAGGATTTGAAAGCAAGGCAGAATTGCAGGAAACAGATTTCAGGAGGTAGATTCGACTCGCCTTGAAAGCACATGAAAAGCGGCAAAGCGTTGACAATGATGCCCTTGGCCAAAAAGGGCGTATGCGTTTTTTCCTGAATATATTCAGGAGAAAACGCATACGCCCTTTTTGGCCAACCAAGCAAGCCGGAAAGGCAAATCGGCGCTACAAAGAAGTCTCGCTTGCCAGCGGTCAAAAGGGCCATGCTGAAAAAAGTGTAAAAACCAGAAATGCAGGACAGGCCATGGAGACATGGGAGCCTTGCTACGCTGATGGGCGGGGTGGAAATTGCCAACAGCCACTCTGGAGAAGTGTACGCTGCGTCCTGAAACATGTAATAAACACAGCTTAGAGAGCATAGGGCACTTCCACTCATGGGCGTAGAAATCGGGAAACCTAAAAATCAACAAGACACAGGCACCCCAAAGTTTAGGGCTGCTCTGTTTCCAAGAACCTCCACTTCGGTACACCTTAAATATCCCAGGAAAGAGAAAAATGGATAAAGAAGTAGTGGTACTTATGCACAATGGAATGTCACTCAGCCATGAAATCAGTGTCATAAGGCTAGTAGCAGCATGATGAGTGGATTTAGGGACGATGACTCTAAGTGAAGTAAGTCACACAGAAAAGGACACTTATCCTAAGATATCACTTACAGAGGGAATGTCAAAATCGCTACACCTGAACTGAATTCCAAAACAGAACAGCGTCACACATTTAGAAAACACACTATGGCTGCTTAACGGGAAAGGTGAGGTGGGGCGATGCATAAAACAAGGGTTTGAAATTAGCTCAGATACCGTTCCACAAGCCAAATATGTAATAGACAAGACCTACTCCCTGCTCAGTCAACTGGACTCAACGCCCCCTATTCACCGCCCAAGAATATATCTGACTAGTAAGAGTCTTAAAACCTATGTATTGATATCTCTCTGGAAGTGAATCAAGAGGGTGTAAAGCGGCATAAACACAGCAGGGAAAAGCAGCTAAACCCCATTATAAAAATAGATTACTTAAAAAAAAACCCCATAAAACAAAGACAGTGAAAGTGAGAGAAATTCTTACAAAATCCGTTCAGGGGCTCTGATGCAACCTGGATTGACCATATCTAGACCCACAGCTGGATGAGACATAAGGCTGGACACTCTTGGGGCTGAGAGGATTGGTGAGGTTGGGTGAGCAAACGCAGACCCTTTAAAGTAATACTGCGTGGTACCCATGCCATGGGTCCCAAATCTCCAGGTTCAAGGGCATCTTCCTACATCGAAAACATGCCTGGGAAACCCAGAAGATGGTACACCGAGTGATCGGGAAAGGTTTCTAAAACGCCCCTCATTTCTCCTCTCCTTGTGCTCGGGTTCGCCATTCCAGCCGCTTCACTAACAATCTCCCTACTTGGAGAATCAGCACCGTTTACCTCCTGTTTCGTACAGCTCGCAATTTGTCCTGAGGATGAACGGGAAGAGGGGGAACCAATGAGAGACTAGCTCTAGGTGTTGGGACAGGCACAGGTCACTCTATTTTCCCATCAGGAAGAAGAATGAACCACAGGCTCAACCTGCCCCGCGGAACCAGAATAGGGCCTGAAGCAATCCTGCGCTTTTGCGGCCAGCTCCCAAAAAAGCGAGTTGACAAATGGAGCTCAGGGGCACTGCAATTCACAAACCTGCAGAGTTATAAATGATAACTCTCGTCCACAAATATATTGAGGGAAGGCAACGAAGAGGATTTGAAAGCAAGGCAGAATTGCAGGAAACAGATTTCAGGAGGTAGATTCGACTCGCCTTGAAAGCACATGAAAAGCGGCAAAGCGTTGACAATGATGCCCTTGGCCAAAAAGGGCGTATGCGTTTTTACCTGAATATATTCAGGAAAAAACGCATACGCCCTTTTTGGCCAACCAAGCAAGCCGGAAAGGCAAATCGGCGCTACAAAGAAGTCTCGCTTGCCAGCGGTCAAAAGGGCCATTCTGAAAAAAGTGTAAAAACCAGAAATGCAGGACAGGCCATGGAGACATGGGAGCCTTGCCACGCTGATGGGCGGGATGGAAATTGCCAACAGCCACTCTGGAGTAGTGTACGCTGCGTCCTGAAATATGTAATAGACACAGCTTAGAGAGCATAGGGCACTTCCACTCATGGGCGTAGAAATCGGGAAACCTAAAAATCAACAAGACACAGGCACCCCAAACTGTAGGGCTGCTCTGTTTCCAAGAACCTCCACTTCGGTACACCTTAAATATCCCAGGAAAGAGAAAAATGGATAAAGAAGTTGTGGTACTTATGCACAATGGAATGTCACTCAGCCATGAAATCAGTGTCATAAGGCTAGTAGCAGCATGTTGAGTGGATTTAGGGACGATGACTCTAAGTGAAGTAAGTCACACAGAAAAGGACACTTATCCTAAGATATCACTTATAGAGGGAATGTCAAAATCGCTACACCTGAACTGAATTCCAAAACAGAACAGAGTCACACATTTAGAAAACACACTATGGCTGCTTAACGGGAAAGGTGAGGTGGGGCGATGCATAAAACAAGGGTTTGAAATTAGCTCAGATAAAGTTCCAGAAGCCAAATATGTAACAGACAAGACCTACTCCCTGCTCAGTGAACTGGACTCAACGCCCCCTATTCACCGCCCAAGAATATATCTGACTAGTAAGAGTCTTATAACCTATGTATTGATATCTCTCTGGAAGTGAATCAAGAGGGTGTAAAGCGGCATAAACACAGCAGGGAAAAGCAGCTAAACCCCATTGTAAAAATAGATTACTTGAAAAAAACCCATAAAACAAAGACAGTGAAAGAGAGAGAAATTCTTACAAAATCCGTTCAGGGGCTCTGATGCAACCTGGATTGACCATATCTAGACCCACAACTGGATGAGACATAAGGCTGGACACTCTTGGGGCTGAGAGGATTGGTGAGGTTGGGTGAGCAAACGGAGACCCTTTAAAGTAATACTGCGTGGTACCCATGCCATGGGTCCCAAATCTCCAGGTTCAAGGGCATCTTCCTACATCGAAAACATGCCTGGGAAACCCAGAAGATGGTACACCGTGTGATCGGGAAAGGTTTCTAAAACGCACCTCATTTCTCCTCTCCTTGTGCTCGGGTTCGCCATTCCAGCCGCTTCACTAACAATGTCCCTACGTGGACAATCAGCACCGTTGACCTCCTGTTTCATACAGCTCGCAATTTGTCCTGAGGATGAACAGGAAGAGGGGGAACCAATGAGAGACTAGCTCTAGGTGTTGGGACAGGCACAGGTCACTCTATTTTCTCATCAGGAAGAAGAATGAACCACAGGCTCAGCCTGACCCCCGGAACCAGAATAGGGCCTGAAGCAATCCTGCGCTTTTGCGGCCAGCTCCCAAAAAAGCGAGTTGACAAATGGAGCTCAGGGGCACTGCAATTCTCAAACCTGCAGAGTTATAAATGATAACTCTCGTCCACAAATATATTGAGGGAAGGCAACGAAGAGGATTTGAAAGCAAGGCAGAATTGCAGGAAACAGAATTCAGGAGGTAGATTCGACTCACCTTGAAAGCACATGAAAAGCGGCAAAGCGTTGACAATGATGCCCTTGGCCAAAAAGGGCGTATGCGTTTTTTCCTGAATATATTCAGGAAAAAACGCATACGCCCTTTTTGGCCAACCAAGCAAGCCAGAAAGGCAAATCGGCGCTACAAAGAAGTCTCGCTTGCCAGCGGTCAGAAGGGCCATGCTGAAAAAAGTGTAAAAACCAGAAATGCAGGACAGGCCATGGAGACATGGGAGCCTTGCTACGCTGATGGGCGGGATGGAAATTTCCAACAGCCACTCTGGAGAAGTGTACGCTGTGTCCTGTAATATGTAATAGACACAGCTTAGAGAGCATAGGGCACTTCCACTCATGGGCGTAGAAATCGGGAAACCTAAAAATCAACAAGACACAGGCACCCCAAAGTTTAGGGCTGCTCTGTTTCCAAAAACCTCCACTTCGGTACACCTTAAATATCCCAGGAAAGAGAAAAATGGATAAAGAAGTAGTGGTACTTATGCACAATGGAATGTCACTCAGCCATGAAATCAGTGTCATAAGGCTAGTAGCAGCATGATGAGTGGATTTAGGGACGATGACTCTAAGTGAAGTAAGTCACACAGAAAAGGACACTTATCCTAAGATATCACTTATAGAGGGAATGTCAAAATCACTACACCTGAACTGAATTCCAAAACAGAACAGCGTCACACATTTAGAAAACACACTATGGCTGCTTAACGGGAAAGGTGAGGTGGGGCGATGCATAAAACAAGGGTTTGAAATTAGCTCAGATACCGTTCCACAAGCCAAATATGTAATAGACAAGACCTACTCCCTGCTCAGTCAACTGGACTCAACGCCCCCTATTCACCGCCCAAGAATATATCTGACTAGTAAGAGTCTTAAAACCTATGTATTGATATCTCTCTGGAAGTGAATCAAGAGGGTGTAAAGCGGCATAAACACAGCAGGGAAAAGCAGCTAAACCCCATTATAAAAATAGATTACTTAAAAAAAACCCCATAAAACAAAGACAGTGAAAGAGAGAGAAATTCTTACAAAATCCGTTCAGGGGCTCTGATGCAACCTGGATTGACCATATCTAGACCCACAGCTGGATGAGACATAAGGCTTGACACTCTTGGGGCTGAGAGGATTGGTGAGGTTGGGTGAGCAAACGCAGACCCTTTAAAGTAATACTGCGTGGTACCCATGCCATGGGTCCCAAATCTCGAGGTTCAAGGGCATCTTCCTACATCGAAAATATGCCTGGGAAACCCAGAAGATGGTACACCGAGTGATCGGGAAAGGTTTCTAAAACGCCCCTCATTTCTCCTCTACTTGTGCTCGGGTTCGCCATTCCAGCCGCTTCACTAACAATCTCCCTACTTGGAGAATCAGCACCGTTGACCTCCTGTTTCGTACAGCTCGCAATTTGTCCTGAGGATGAACGGGAAAAGGGGGAACCAATGAGAGACTAGCTCTAGGTGTTGGGACAGGCACAGGTCACTCTATTTTCCCATCAGGAAGAAGGATGAACCAGAGGCTTAGCCTGCCCCCCGTAACCAGAATAGGGCCTGAAGCAATCCTGCGCTTTTGCGGCCAGCTCCCAAAAAAGCGAGTTGACAAATGGAGCTCAGGGGCACTGCAATTCACAAACCTGCAGAGTTATAAATAATAACTCTCGTCCACAAATATATTGAGGGAAGGCAACGAAGAGGATTTGAAAGCAAGGCAGAATTGCAGGAAACAGATTTCAGGACGTAGATTCGACTCGCCTTGAAAGCACATGAAAAGCGGCAAAGCGTTGACAATGATGCCCTTGGCCAAAAAGGGCGTATGCGTTTTTTCATGAATATATTCAGGAAAAAACGCATACGCCCTTTTTGGCCGACCAAGCAAGCCGGAAAGGCAAATCGGCGCTACAAAGAAGTCTCGCTTGCCAGCGGTCAAAAGGGCCATTCTGAAAAAAGTGTAAAAACCAGAAATGCAGGACAGGCCATGGAGACATGGGAGCCTTGCTACACTGATGGGCGGGGTGGAAATTGCCAACAGCCACTCTGGAGAAGTGTACGCTGCGTCCTGAAATATGTAATAAACACAGCTTAGAGAGCATAGGGCACTTCCACTCATGGGCGGAGAAATCGGGAAACCTAAAAATCAACAAGACACAGGCACCCCAAAGTTTAGGGCTGCTCTGTTTCCAAGAACCTCCACTTCAGTACACCTTAAATATCCCAGGAAAGAGAAAAATGGATAAAGAAGTTGTGGTACTTATGCACAATGGAATATCACTCAGCCATGAAATCAGTGTCATATGGCTAGTAGCAGCATGATGACTGGATTTAGGGACGAAGACTCTAAGTGAAGTAAGTCACACAGAAAAGGACACTTATCCTAAGATATCACTTAAAGAGGGAATGTCAAAATCGCTACACCTGAACTGAATTCCAAAACAGAACAGAGTCACACATTTAGAAATCACACTATGGCTGCTTAACGGGAAAGGTGAGGTGAGGCGATGCATAAATCAAGGGTCTGAAATTAGCTCAGATACCGTTCCACAAGCCAAATATGTAATAGACAAGACCTACTCCCTGCTCAGTCAACTGGACTCAACGCCCCCTCTTCACCGCCCAAGAATATATCTGACTAGTAAGAGTCTTAAAACCTATGTATTGATATCTCTCTGGCAGTGAATCAAGAGGGTGTAAAGCGGCATAAACACAGCAGGGAAAAGCAGCTAAACCCCATTATAAAAATATATTACTTAAACAAAAATCCCATTAAACAAAGACAGTGAAAGAGAGAGAAATTCTTCCAAAATCCGTTCAGGGGCTCTGATGCAACCTGGATTGACCATATCTAGACCCACAGCTGGATGAGACATAAGGCTTGACACTCTTGGGGCTGAGAGGATTGGTGAGGTTGGGTGAGCAAACGCAGACCCTTTAAAGTAATACTGCGTGGTACCCATGCCATGGGTCCCAAATCTCCAGGTTCAAGGGCATCTTCCTACATGGAAAACATTCCTGGGAAACCCAGAAGATGGTACACCGTGTGATCGGGAAAGGTTTCTAAAACGCCCCTCATTTCTCCTCTCCTTGTGCTCGGGTTCGCCATTCCAGCCGCTTCACTAACAATCTCCCTACTTGGAGAATCAGCACCGTTGACCTCCTGTTTCGTACAGCTCGCAATTTGTCCTGAGGATGAACGGGAAGAGGGGGAACCAATGAGAGACTAGCTCTAGGTGTTGGGACAGGCACAGGTCACTCTATTTTCCCATCAGGAAGAAGAATGAACCACAGGCTCAACCTGCCCCGCGGAACCAGAATACGGCCTGAAGCTATCCTGCACTTTTGCGGCCAGCTCCCAAAAAAGCGAGTTGACAAATGGAGCTCAGGGGCACTGCAATTCACAAACCTGCAGAGTTATAAGTGATAACTCTCGTCCACAAATATATTGAGGGAAGGCAACGAAGAGGATTTGAAAGCAAGGCAGAATTGCAGGAAACAGATTTCAGGAGGTAGATTCGACTCGCCTTGAAAGCACATGAAAAGCGGCAAAGCGTTGACAATGATGCCCTTGGCCAAAAAGGGCGTATGCGTTTTTTCCTGGATATATTCAGGAAAAAACGCATACGCCCTTTTTGGCCAACCAAGCAAGCCGGAAAGGCAAATCGGCGCTACAAAGAAGTCTCCCTTGCCAGCGGTCAAAAGGGCCATTCTGAAAAAAGTGTAAAAACCAGAAATGCAGGACAGGCCTTGGAGACATGGGAGCCTTGCCACGCTGATGGGCGGGATGGAAATTGCCAACAGCCACTCTGGAGAAGTGTACGCTGCGTCCTGAAATATGTAATAGACACAGCTTAGAGAGCATAGGGCACTTCCACTCATGGGCGTAGAAATCGGGAAACCTAAAAATCAACAAGACACAGGCACCCCAAACTGTAGGGCTGCTCTGTTTCCAAGAACCTCCACTTCGGTACACCTTAAATATCCCAGGAAAGAGAAAAATGGATAAATAAGTTGTGGTACTTATGCACAATGGAATATCACTCAGCCATGAAATCAGTGTCATATGGCTAGTAGCAGCATGATGAGTGGATTTAGGGACGATGACTCTAAGTGAAGTAAGTCACACAGAAAAGGACACTTATCCTAAGATATCACTTATAGAGGGAATGTCAAAATCGCTACACCTGAACTGAATTCCAAAACAGAACAGAGTCACACATTTAGAAAACACACTATGGCTGCTTAACGGGAAAGGTGAGGTGGGGCGATGCATAAAACAAGGGTTTGATATTAGCTCAGATACCATTCCACAAGCCAAATATGTAATAGACAAGACCTACTCCCTGCTCAGTCAACTGGACTCAACGTCGCCTATTCACCCCCCAAGAATATATCTGACTAGTAAGAGTCTTAAAACCTATGTATTGATATCTCTCTGGCAGTGAATCAAGAGGGTGTAAAGCGGCATAAACACAGCAGGGATAAGCAGCTAAACCCCATTATAAAAATAGATTACTTAAAAAAAAAAACCATTAAACAAAGACAGTGAAAGAGAGAGAAATTCTTACAAAATCCGTTCAGGGGCTCTGATGCAACCTGGATTGACCATATCTAGACCCACAGCTGGATGAGACATAAGGCTGGACACTCTTGGGGCTGAGAGGATTGGTGAGGTTGGGTGAGCAAACGCAGACCCTTTAAAGTAATACTGCGTGGTACCCATGTCATGGGTCCCAAATCTCCAGGTTCAAGGGCATCTTCCTACATGGAAAACATTCCTGGGAAACCCAGAAGATGGTACACCGTGTGATCGGGAAAGGTTTCTAAAACGCCCCTCATTTCTCCTCTCCTTGTGCTCGGGTTCGCCATTCCAGCCGCTTCACTAACAATCTCCCTACTTGGAGAATCAGCACCGTTTACCTCCTGTTTCGTACAGCTCGCAATTTGTCCTGAGGATGAACGGGAAGAGGGGGAACCAATGAGAGACTAGCTCTAGGTGTTGGGACAGGCACAGGTCACTCTATTTTCCCATCAGGAAGAAGAATGAACCACAGGCTCAACCTGCCCCGCGGAACCAGAATAGGGCCTGAAGCAATCCTGCGCTTTTGCGGCCAGCTCCCAAAAAAGCGAGTTGACAAATGGAGCTCAGGGGCACTGCAATTCACAAACCTGCAGAGTTATAAATGATAACTCTCGTCCACAAATATATTGAGGGAAGGCAACGAAGAGGATTTGAAAGCAAGGCAGAATTGCAGGAAACAGATTTCAGGAGGTAGATTCGACTCGCCTTGAAAGCACATGAAAAGCGGCAAAGCGTTGACAATGATGCCCTTGGCCAAAAAGGGCGTATGCGTTTTTACCTGAATATATTCAGGAAAAAACGCATACGCCCTTTTTGGCCAACCAAGCAAGCCGGAAAGGCAAATCGGCGCTACAAAGAAGTCTCGCTTGCCAGCGGTCAAAAGGGCCATTCTGAAAAAAGTGTAAAAACCAGAAATGCAGGACAGGCCATGGAGACATGGGAGCCTTGCCACGCTGATGGGCGGGATGGAAATTGCCAACAGCCACTCTGGAGTAGTGTACGCTGCGTCCTGAAATATATAATAGACACAGCTTAGAGAGCATAGGGCACTTCCACTCATGGGCGTAGAAATCGGGAAACCTAAAAATCAACAAGACACAGGCACCCCAAACTGTAGGGCTGCTCTGTTTCCAAGAACCTCCACTTCGGTACACCTTAAATATCCCAGGAAAGAGAAAAATGGATAAAGAAGTTGTGCTACTTATGCACAATGGAATATCACTCAGTCATGAAATCAGTGTCATGAGGCTAGTAGCAGCATGATGAGTGGATTTAGGGACGATGACTCTAAGTGAAGTAAGTCACACAGAAAAGGACACTTATCCTAAGATATCACTTATAGAGGGAATGTCAAAATCGCTACACCTGAACTGAATTCCAAAACAGAACAGAGTCACACATTTAGAAAACACACTATGGCTGCTTAACGGGAAAGGTGAGGTGGGGCGATGCAAAAAACAAGGGTTTGAAATTAGCTCAGATACCGTTCCACAAGCCAAATATGTAATAGACAAGACCTACTCCCTGCTCAGTGAACTGGACTCAACGCCCCCTATTCACCGCCCAAGAATATATCTGACTAGTAAGAGTTTTAAAACCTATGTATTGATATCTCTCTGGCAGTGAATCAAGAGGGTGTAAAGCGGCATAAACACAGCAGGGAAAAGCAGCTAAACCCCATTATAAAAATAGATTACTTAAAAAAAAAACCATTAAACAAAGACAGTGAAAGAGAGAGAAATTCTTACAAAATCCGTTCAGGGGCTCTGATGCAACCTGGATTGACCATATCTAGACCCACAGCTGGATGAGACATAAGGCTGGACACTCTTGTGGCTGAGAGGATTGGTGAGGTTGGGTGAGCAAACGCAGACCCTTTAAAGTAATACTGCGTGGTACCCATGCCATGGGTCCCAAATCTCCAGGTTCAAGGGCATCTTCCTACATGGAAAACATGCCTGGGAAACCCAGAAGATGGTACACCGTGTGATCGGGAAAGGTTTCTAAAACGCCCCTCATTTCTCCTCTCCTTGTGCTCGGGTTCGCCATTCCAGCCGCTTCACTAACAATCTCCCTACTTGGAGAATCAGCACCGTTGACCTCCTGTTTCGTACAGCTCGCAATTTGTCCTGAGGATGAACGGGAAGAGGGGGAACCAATGAGACACTAGCTCTAGGTGTTGGGACAGGCACAGGTCACTCTATTTTCCCATCAGGAAGAAGAATGAACCACAGGCTCAACCTGCCCCGCGGAACCAGAATACGGCCTGAAGCAATCCTGCACTTTTGCGGCCAGCTCCCAAAAAAGCGAGTTGACAAATGGAGCTCAGGGGCACTGCAATTCACAAACCTGCAGAGTTATAAATGATAACTCTCGTCCACAAATATATTGAGGGAAGGCAACGAAGAGGATTTGAAAGCAAGGCAGAATTGCAGGAAACAGATTTCAGGAGGTAGATTCGACTCGCCTTGAAAGCACATGAAAAGCGGCAAAGCGTTGACAATGATGCCCTTGGCCAAAAAGGGCGTATGCGTTTTTTCCTGGATATATTCAGGAAAAAACGCATACGCCCTTTTTGGCCAACCAAGCAAGCCGGAAAGGCAAATCGGCGCTACAAAGAAGTCTCCCTTGCCAGCGGTCAAAAGGGCCATTCTGAAAAAAGTGTAAAAACCAGAAATGCAGGACAGGCCATGGAGACATGGGAGCCTTGCCACGCTGATGGGCGGGATGGAAATTGCCAACAGCCACTCTGGAGAAGTGTACGCTGCGTCCTGAAATATGTAATAGACACAGCTTAGAGAGCATAGGGCACTTCCACTCATGGGCGTAGAAATCGGGAAACCTAAAAATCAACAAGACACAGGCACCCCAAAGTTTAGGGCTGCTCTGTTTCCAAGAACCTCCACTTCAGTACACCTTAAATATCCCAGGAAAGAGAAAAATGGATAAAGAAGCTGTGGTACTTATGCACAATGGAATATCACTCAGCCATGAAATCAGTGTCATATGGCTAGTAGCAGCATGATGAGTGGATTTAGGGACGATGACTCTAAGTGAAGTAAGTCACACAGAAAAGGACACTTATCCTAAGATATCACTTATAGAGGGAATGTCAAAATCGCTACACCTGAGCTGAATTCCAAAACAGAACAGAGCCACACATTTAGAAAACACACAATGGCTGCTTAACGGGAAAGGTGAGGTGGGGTGATGCATAAAACAAGGGTTTGACATTAGCTCAGATACCGTTCCACAAGCCAAATATGTAATAGACAAGACCTACTCCCTGCTCAGTCAACTGGACTCAACGACCCCTATTCACCACCCAAGAATATATCTGACTACTAAGAGTCTTAAAACCTATGTATTGATATCTCTCTGGCAGTGAATCAAGAGGGTGTAAAGCGGCATAAACACAGCAGGGAAAAGCAGCTAAACCCCATTATAAAAATAGATTACATTAAAAAAAAACCCATTAAACAAAGACAGTGAAAGAGAGAGAAATTCTTACAAAATCCGTTCAGGGGCTCTGATGCAACCTGGATTGACCATATCTAGACCCACAGCTGGATGAGACATAAGGCTGGACACTCTTGGGGCTGAGAGGATTGGTGAGGTTGGGTGAGCAAACGCAGACCCTTTAAAGTAATACTGCGTGGTACCCATGCCATGGGTCCCAAATCTCCAGGTTCAAGGGCATCTTCCTACATCGAAAACATGCCTCGGAAACCAAGAAAATAAAACACCGTGTGACTGGGAAAGATTTCTAAAACGCAACTCATTTCTCCTCTCCTTGTGCTCGGGTTCGCCATTTCAGCCGCTTCACTAACAATCTCCCTACTTGGAGAATCAGCACCGTTGACCTCCTGTTTCGTACAGCTCGCAATTTGTCCTGAGGATGAACGGGAAGAGGGGGAACCAATGAGAGACTAGCTCTAGGTGTTGGGACAGGCACAGGTCACTCTATTTTCCCATCAGGAAGAAGAATGAACCACAGGCTCAGCCTGCCCCCCGGAACCAGAATAGGGCCTGAAGCAATCCTGCGCTTTTGCGGCCAGCTCCCAAAAAAGCGAGTTGACAAATGGAGCTCAGGGGCACTGCAATTCACAAACCTGCAGACTTAAAAATGATAACTCTCGTCCACAAATATATTGAGGGAAGGCAACGAAGAGGATTTGAAAGCAAGGCAGAATTGCAGGGAACAGATTTCAGGAGGTAGATTCGACTCGCCTGAAAAGCACATGAAAAGCGGCAAAGCGTTGACAATGATGCCCTTGGCCAAAAAGGGCGTATGCGTTTTTTCCTGAATATATTCAGCAAAAAACGCATACGCCCTTTTTGGCCAACCAAGCAAGCCGGAAAGGCCAATCGGCGCTACAAAGAAGTCTCGCTTGCCAGCGGTCAAAAGGGCCATGCTGAAAAAAGTGTAAAAACCAGAAATGCAGGACAGGCCATGGAGACATGGGAGCCTTGCTACGCTGATGGGCGGGATGGAAATTTCCAACAGCCACTCTGGAGAAGTGTACGCTGTGTCCTGTAATATGTAATAGACACAGCTTAGAGAGCATAGGGCACTTCCACTCATGGGCGTAGAAATCGGGAAACCTAAAAATCAACAAGACACAGGCACCCCAAAGTTTAGGGCTGCTCTGTTTACAAGAACCTCCACTTCGGTACACCTTAAATATCCCAGGAAAGAGAAAAATGGATAAAGAAGTTGTGGTACTTATGCACAATGGAATATCACTCAGCCATGAAATCAGTGTCATATGGCTAGTAGCAGCATGATGAGTGGATTTAGGGACGATGACTCTAAGTGAAGTAAGTCACACAGAAAAGGACACTTATCCTAAGATATCACTTATAGAGGGAATGTCAAAATCGCTACACCTGAACTGAATTCCAAAACAGAACAGAGTCACACATTTAGAAAACACACTATGGCTGCTTAACGGGAAAGGTGAGATGGGGCGATGCAAAAAACAAGGGTTTGAAATTAGCTCAGATACCGTTCCACAAGCCAAATATGTAATAGACAAGACCTACTCCCTGCTCAGTGAACTGGACTCAACGCCCCCTATTCACCGCCCAAGAATATATCTGACTAATAAGAGTCTTAAAACCTATGTATTGATATCTCTCTGGCAGTGAATCAAGAGGGTGTAAAGCGGCATAAACACAGCAGGGAAAAGCAGCTAAACCCCATTATAAAAATAGATTACTTAAAAAAAAAAACCATTAAACAAAGACAGTGAAAGAGAGAGAAATTCTTACAAAATCCGTTCAGGGGCTCTGATGCAACCTGGATTGACCATATCTAGACCCACAGCTGGATGAGACATAAGGCTGGACACTCTTGGGGCTGAGAGGATTGGTGAGGTTGGGTGAGCAAACGCAGACCCTTTAAAGTAATACTGCGTGGTACCCATGTCATGGGTCCCAAATCTCCAGGATCAAGGGCATCTTCCTACATGGAAAACATGCCTGGGAAACCCAGAAGATGGTACACCGTGTGATCGGGAAAGGTTTCTAAAACGCCCCTCATTTCTCCTCTCCTTGTGCTCGGGTTCGCCATTCCAGCCGCTTCACTAACAATCTCCCTACTTGGAGAATCAGCACCGTTGACCTCCTGTTTCGTACAGCTCGCAATTTGTCCTGAGGATGAACGGGAAGAGGGGGAACCAATGAGAGACTAGCTCTAGGTGTTGGGACAGGCACAGGTCACTCTATTTTCCCATCAGGAAGAAGAATGAACCACAGGCTCAACCTGCCCCGCGGAACCAGAATAGGGCCTGAAGCAATCCTGCGCTTTTGCGGCCAGCTCCCAAAAAAGCGAGTTGACACATGGAGCTCAGGGGCACTGCAATTCACAAACCTGCAGAGTTATAAATGATAACTCTCGTCCACAAATATATTGAGGGAAGGCAACGAAGAGGATTTGAAAGCAAGGCAGAATTGCAGGAAACAGATTTCAGGAGGTAGATTCGACTCGCCTTGAAAGCACATGAAAAGCGGCAAAGCGTTGACAATGATGCCCTTGGCCAAAAAGGGCGTATGCGTTTTTACCTGAATATATTCAGGAAAAAACGCATACGCCCTTTTTGGCCAACCAAGCAAGCCGGAAAGGCAAATCGGCGCTACAAAGAAGTCTCGCTTGCCAGCGGTCAAAAGCGCCATTCTGAAAAAAGTGTAAAAACCAGAAATGCAGGACAGGCCATGGAGACATGGGAGCCTTGCCACGCTGATGGGCGGGATGGAAATTGCCAACAGCCACTCTGGAGTAGTGTACGCTGCGTCCTGAAATATGTAATAGACACAGCTTAGAGAGCATAGGGCACTTCCACTCATGGGCGTAGAAATCGGGAAACCTAAAAATCAACAAGACACAGGCACCCCAAACTGTAGGGCTGCTCTGTTTCCAAGAACCTCCACTTCGGTACACCTTAAATATCCCAGGAAAGAGAAAAATGGATAAAGAAGTTGTGCTACTTATGCACAATGGAATATCACTCAGCCATGAAATCAGTGTCATAAGGCTAGTAGCAGCATGATGAGTGGATTTAGGGACGATGACTCTAAGTGAAGTAAGTCACACAGAAAAGGACACTTATCCTAAGATATCACTTATAGAGGGAATGTCAAAATCGCTACACCTGAGCTGAATTCCAAAACAGAACAGAGTCACACATTTAGAAAACACACAATGGCTGCTTAACGGGAAAGGTGAGGTGGGGTGATGCATAAAACAAGGGTTTGACTTTAGCTCAGATACCGTTCCACAAACCAAATATGTAATAGACAAGACCTACTTCCTGCTCAGTGAACTGGACTCAACGCCCCCTATTCATCGCCCACGAGTATATCTGACTAGTAAGAGTCTTAAAACCTATGTATTGATATCTCTCTGGAAGTGAATCAAGAGGGTGTAAAGCGGCATAAACACAGCAGGGAAAAGCAGCTAAACCCCATTATAAAAATAGATAACTTAAAAAAAAACTCATTAAACAAAGACAGTGAAAGAGAGAGAAATTCTTACAAAATCCGTTCAGGGGCTCTGATGCAACCTGGATTGACCATATCTAGACCCACAGCTGGTTGAGACATAAGGCTGGACACTCTTGGGGCTGAGAGGATTGGTGAGGTTGGGTGAGCAAACGCAGACCCTTTAAAGCAATACTGCGTGGTACCCATGCCATGGGTCCCAAATCTCCAGGTTCAAGGGCATCTTTCTACATGGAAAACATGCCTGGGAAACCCAGAAGATGGTACACCGTGTGATCTGGAAAGGTTTCTAAAACGCACCTCATTTCTCCTCTCCTTGGGCTCGGGTTCGCCATTCCAGCCGCTTCACTATCAATCTCCCTACGTGGACAATCAGCACCGTTGACCTCCTGGTTCGTACAGCTCGCAATTTGTCCTGAGGATGAATGGGAAGAGGGGGAACCAATTAGAGACTAGCTCTAGGTGTTGGGACAGGCACAGGTCACTCTATTTTCCCATCAGGAAGAAGAATGAACCACAGGCTAAACCTGCCCCGCGGAACCAGAATAGGGCCTGAAGCAATCCTGCGCTTTTGCGGCCAGCTCCCAAAAAAGCGAGTTGACAAATGGAGCTCAGGGGCACTGCAATTCTCAAACCTGCAGAGTTATAAATGATAACTCTCGTCCACAAATATATTGAGGGAAGGCAACGAAGAGGATTTGAAAGCAAGGCAGAATTGCAGGAAACAGATTTCAGGAGGTAGATTCGACTCGCCTTGAAAGCACATGAAAAGCGGCAAAGCGTTGACAATGATGCCCTTGGCCAAAAAGGGCGTATGCGTTTTTTCCTGAATATATTCAGGAAAAAACGCATACGCCCTTTTTGGCCAACCAAGCAAGCCGGAAAGGCAAATTGGCGCTACAAAGAAGTCTCGCTTGCCAGCGGTCAAAAGGGCCATGCTGAAAAAAGTGTAAAAACCAGAAATGCAGGACAGGCCATGGAGACATGGGAGCCTTGCTACGCTGATGGGCGGGATGGAAATTGCCAACAGCCACTCTGGAGAAGTGTACGCTGTGTCCTGTAATATGTAATAGACACAGCTTAGAGAGCATAGGGCACTTCCACTCATGGGCGTAGAAATCGGGAAACCTAAAAATCAACAAGACACAGGCACCCCAAAGTTTAGGGCTGCTCTGTTTCCAAGAACCTCCACTTCGGTACACCTTAAATATCCCAGGAAAGAGAAAAATGGATAAAGAAGTTGTGGTACTTATGCACAATGGAATATCACTCAGCCATGAAATCAGTGTCATAAGGCTAGTAGCAGCATGATGAGTGGTTTTAGGGACGATGACTCTAAGTGAAGTAAGTCACACAGAAAAGGACACTTATCCTAAGATATCACTTATAGAGGGAATGTCAAAATCGCTACACCTGAACTGAATTCCAAAACAGAACAGAGTCACACATTTAGAAAACACACTATGGCTGCTTAACGGGAAAGGTGAGATGGGGCGATGCAAAAAACAAGGGTTTGAAATTAGCTCAGATACCGTTCCACAAGCCAAATATGTAATAGACAAGACCAACTCCCTGCTCAGTGAACTGGACTCAACGCCCCCTATTCACCGCCCAAGAATATATCTGACTAGTAAGAGTTTTAAAACCTATGTATTGATATCTCTCTGGCAGTGAATCAAGAGGGTGTAAAGCGGCATAAACACAGCAGGGAAAAGCAGCTAAACCCCATTATAAAAATAGATTACTTAAAAAAAAAAACCATTAAACAAAGACAGTGAAAGAGAGAGAAATTCTTACAAAATCCGTTCAGGGGCTCTGATGCAACCTGGATTGACCATATCTAGACCCACAGCTGGATGAGACATAAGGCTGGACACTCTTGGGGCTGAGAGGATTGGTGAGGTTGGGTGAGCAAACGCAGACCCTTTAAAGTAATACTGCGTGGTACCCATGTCATGGGTCCCAAATCTCCAGGTTCAAGGGCATCTTCCTACATGGAAAACATGCCTGGGAAACCCAGAAGATGGTACACCGTGTGATCGGGAAAGGTTTCTAAAACGCCCCTCATTTCTCCTCTCCTTGTGCTCGGGTTCGCCATTCCAGCCGCTTCACTAACAATCTCCCTACTTGGAGAATCAGCACCGTTGACCTCCTGTTTCGTACAGCTCGCAATTTGTCCTGAGGATGAACGGGAAGAGGGGGAACCAATGAGAGACTAGCTCTAGGTGTTGGGACAGGCACAGGTCACTCTATTTTCCCATCAGGAAGAAGAATGAACCACAGGCTCAACCTGCCCCGCGGAACCAGAATAGGGCCTGAAGCAATCCTGCGCTTTTGCGGCCAGCTCCCAAAAAAGCGAGTTGACAAATGGAGCTCAGGGGCACTGCAATTCACAAACCTGCAGAGTTATAAATGATAACTCTCGTCCACAAATATATTGAGGGAAGGCAACGAAGAGGATTTGAAAGCAAGGCAGAATTGCAGGAAACAGATTTCAGGAGGTAGATTCGACTCGCCTTGAAAGCACATGAAAAGCGGCAAAGCGTTGACAATGATGCCCTTGGCCAAAAAGGGCGTATGCGTTTTTACCTGAATATATTCAGGAAAAAACGCATACGCCCTTTTTGGCCAACCAAGCAAGCCGGAAAGGCAAATCGGCGCTACAAAGAAGTCTCGCTTGCCAGCGGTCAAAAGGGCCATTCTGAAAAAAGTGTAAAAACCAGAAATGCAGGACAGGCCATGGAGACATGGGAGCCTTGCCACGCTGATGGGCGGGATGGAAATTGCCAACAGCCACTCTGGAGTAGTGTACGCTGCGTCCTGAAATATGTAATAGACACAGCTTAGAGAGCATAGGGCACTTCCACTCATGGGCGTAGAAATCGGGAAACCTAAAAATCAACAAGACACAGGCACCCCAAACTGTAGGGCTGCTCTGTTTCCAAGAACCTCCACTTCGGTACACCTTAAATATCCCAGGAAAGAGAAAAATGGATAAAGAAGTTGTGCTACTTATGCACAATGGAATATCACTCAGCCATGAAATCAGTGTCATAAGGCTAGTAGCAGCATGATGAGTGGATTTAGGGACGATGACTCTAAGTGAAGTAAGTCACACAGAAAAGGACACTTATCCTAAGATATCACTTATAGAGGGAATGTCAAAATCGCTACACCTGAGCTGAATTCCAAAACAGAACAGAGTCACACATTTAGAAAACACACAATGGCTGCTTAACGGGAAAGGTGAGGTGGGGTGATGCATAAAACAAGGGTTTGACATTAGCTCAGATACCGTTCCACAAACCAAATATGTAATAGACAAGACCTACTTCCTGCTCAGTGAACTGGACTCAACGCCCCCTATTCATCGCCCACGAGTATATCTGACTAGTAAGAGTCTTAAAACCTATGTATTGATATCTCTCTGGAAGTGAATCAAGAGGGTGTAAAGCGGCATAAACACAGCAGGGAAAAGCAGCTAAACCCCATTATAAAAATAGATAACTTAAAAAAAAACTCATTAAACAAAGACAGTGAAAGAGAGAGAAATTCTTACAAAATCCGTTCAGGGGCTCTGATGCAACCTGGATTGACCATATCTAGACCCACAGCTGGTTGAGACATAAGGCTGGACACTCTTGGGGCTGAGAGGATTGGTGAGGTTGGGTGAGCAAACGCAGACCCTTTAAAGCAATACTGCGTGGTACCCATGCCATGGGTCCCAAATCTCCAGGTTCAAGGGCATCTTTCTACATGGAAAACATGCCTGGGAAACCCAGAAGATGGTACACCGTGTGATCTGGAAAGGTTTCTAAAACGCACCTCATTTCTCCTCTCCTTGGGCTCGGGTTCGCCATTCCAGCCGCTTCACTATCAATCTCCCTACGTGGACAATCAGCACCGTTGACCTCCTGGTTCGTACAGCTCGCAATTTGTCCTGAGGATGAATGGGAAGAGGGGGAACCAATTAGAGACTAGCTCTAGGTGTTGGGACAGGCACAGGTCACTCTATTTTCCCATCAGGAAGAAGAATGAACCACAGGCTAAACCTGCCCCGCGGAACCAGAATAGGGCCTGAAGCAATCCTGCGCTTTTGCGGCCAGCTCCCAAAAAAGCGAGTTGACAAATGGAGCTCAGGGGCACTGCAATTCTCAAACCTGCAGAGTTATAAATGATAACTCTCGTCCACAAATATATTGAGGGAAGGCAACGAAGAGGATTTGAAAGCAAGGCAGAATTGCAGGAAACAGATTTCAGGAGGTAGATTCGACTCGCCTTGAAAGCACATGAAAAGCGGCAAAGCGTTGACAATGATGCCCTTGGCCAAAAAGGGCGTATGCGTTTTTTCCTGAATATATTCAGGAAAAAACGCATACGCCCTTTTTGGCCAACCAAGCAAGCCGGAAAGGCAAATCGGCGCTACAAAGAAGTCTCGCTTGCCAGCGGTCAAAAGGGCCATGCTGAAAAAAGTGTAAAAACCAGAAATGCAGGACAGGCCATGGAGACATGGGAGCCTTGCTACGCTGATGGGCGGGGTGGAAATTGCCAACAGCCACTCTGGAGAAGTGTACGCTGCGTCCTAAAACATGTAATAAACACAGCTTAGAGAGCATAGGGCACTTCCACTCATGGGCGTAGAAATCGGGAAACCTAAAAATCAACAAGACACAGGCACCCCAAAGTTTAGGGCTGCTCTGTTTCCAAGAACCTCCACTTCGGTACACCTTAAATATCCCAGGAAAGAGAAAAATGGATAAAGAAGTTGTGGTACTTATGCACAATGGAATATCACTCAGCCATGAAATCAGTGTCATATGGCTAGTAGCAGCATGATGAGTGGTTTTAGGGACGATGACTCTAAGTGAAGTAAGTCACACAGAAAAGGACACTTATCCTAAGATATCACTTATAGAGGGAATGTCAAAATCGCTACACCTGAACTGAATTCCAAAACAGAACAGAGTCACACATTTAGAAAACACACTATGGCTGCTTAACGGGAAAGGTGAGATGGGGCGATGCAAAAAACAAGGGTTTGAAATTAGCTCAGATACCGTTCCACAAGCCAAATATGTAATAGACAAGACCTACTCCCTGCTCAGTGAACTGGACTCAACGCCCCCTATTCACCGCCCAAGAATATATCTGACTAGTAAGAGTTTTAAAACCTATGTATTGATATCTCTCTGGCAGTGAATCAAGAGGGTGTAAAGCGGCATAAACACAGCAGGGAAAAGCAGCTAAACCCCATTATAAAAATAGATTACTTAAAAAAAAAAACCATTAAACAAAGACAGTGAAAGAGAGAGAAATTCTTACAAAATCCGTTCAGGGGCTCTGATGCAACCTGGATTGACCATATCTAGACCCACAGCTGGATGAGACATAAGGCTGGACACTCTTGGGGCTGAGAGGATTGGTGAGGTTGGGTGAGCAAACGCAGACCCTTTAAAGTAATACTGCGTGGTACCCATGTCATGGGTCCCAAATCTCCAGGTTCAAGGGCATCTTCCTACATGGAAAACATGCCTGGGAAACCCAGAAGATGGTACACCGTGTGATCGGGAAAGGTTTCTAAAACGCCCCTCATTTCTCCTCTCCTTGTGCTCGGGTTCGCCATTCCAGCCGCTTCACTAACAATCTCCCTACTTGGAGAATCAGCACCGTTGACCTCCTGTTTCGTACAGCTCGCAATTTGTCCTGAGGATGAACGGGAAGAGGGGGAACCAATGAGAGACTAGCTCTAGGTGTTGGGACAGGCACAGGTCACTCTATTTTCCCATCAGGAAGAAGAATGAACCACAGGCTCAACCTGCCCCGCGGAACCAGAATAGGGCCTGAAGCAATCCTGCGCTTATGCGGCCAGCTCCCAAAAAAGCGAGTTGACAAATGGAGCTCAGGGGCACTGCAATTCACAAACCTGCAGAGTTATAAATGATAACTCTCGTCCACAAATATATTGAGGGAAGGCAACGAAGAGGATTTGAAAGCAAGGCAGAATTGCAGGAAACAGATTTCAGGAGGTAGATTCGACTCGCCTTGAAAGCACATGAAAAGCGGCAAAGCGTTGACAATGATGCCCTTGGCCAAAAAGGGCGTATGCGTTTTTTCCTGAATATATTCAGGAAAAAACGCATACGCCCTTTTTGGCCAACCAAGCAAGCCGGAAAGGCAAATCGGCGCTACAAAGAAGTCTCGCTTGCCAGCGGTCAAAAGGGCCATGCTGAAAAAAGTGTAAAAACCAGAAATGCAGGACAGGCCATGGAGACATGGGAGCCTTGCTACGCTGATGGGCGGGATGGAAATTGCCAACAGCCACTCTGGAGTAGTGTACGCTGCGTCCTGAAATATGTAATAGACACAGCTTAGAGAGCATAGGGCACTTCCACTCATGGGCGTAGAAATCGGGAAACCTAAAAATCAACAAGACACAGGCACCCCAAACTGTAGGGCTGCTCTGTTTCCAAGAACCTCCACTTCGGTACACCTTAAATATCCCAGGAAAGAGAAAAATGGATAAAGAAGTTGTGCTACTTATGCACAATGGAATATCACTCAGCCATGAAATCAGTGTCATAAGGCTAGTAGCAGCATGATGAGTGGATTTAGGGACGATGACTCTAAGTGAAGTAAGTCACACAGAAAAGGACACTTATCCTAAGATATCACTTATAGAGGGAATGTCAAAATCGCTACACCTGAGCTGAATTCCAAAACAGAACAGAGTCACACATTTAGAAAACACACAATGGCTGCTTAACGGGAAAGGTGAGGTGGGGTGATGCATAAAACAAGGGTTTGACATTAGCTCAGATACCGTTCCACAAACCAAATATGTAATAGACAAGACCTACTTCCTGCTCAGTGAACTGGACTCAACGCCCCCTATTCATCGCCCACGAGTATATCTGACTAGTAAGAGTCTTAAAACCTATGTATTGATATCTCTCTGGAAGTGAATCAAGAGGGTGTAAAGCGGCATAAACACAACAGGGAAAAGCAGCTAAACCCCATTATAAAAATAGATAACTTAAAAAAAAACTCATTAAACAAAGACAGTGAAAGAGAGAGAAATTCTTACAAAATCCGTTCAGGGGCTCTGATGCAACCTGGATTGACCATATCTAGACCCACAGCTGGTTGAGACATAAGGCTGGACACTCTTGGGGCTGAGAGGATTGGTGAGGTTGGGTGAGCAAACGCAGACCCTTTAAAGCAATACTGCGTGGTACCCATGCCATGGGTCCCAAATCTCCAGGTTCAAGGGCATCTTCCTACATGGAAAACATGCCTGGGAAACCCAGAAGATGGTACACCGTGTGATCTGGTAAGGTTTCTAAAACGCACCTCATTTCTCCTCTCCTTGGGCTTGGGTTCGCCATTCCAGCCGCTTCACTATCAATCTCCCTACGTGGACAATCAGCACCGTTGACCTCCTGGTTCGTACAGCTCGCAATTTGTCCTGAGGATGAATGGGAAGAGGGGGAACCAATTAGAGACTAGCTCTAGGTGTTGGGACAGGCACAGGTCACTCTATTTTCCCATCAGGAAGAAGAATGAACCACAGGCTAAACCTGCCCCGCGGAACCAGAATAGGGCCTGAAGCAATCCTGCGCTTTTGCGGCCAGCTCCCAAAAAAGCGAGTTGACAAATGGAGCTCAGGGGCACTGCAATTCTCAAACCTGCAGAGTTATAAATGATAACTCTCGTCCACAAATATATTGAGGGAAGGCAACGAAGAGGATTTGAAAGCAAGGCAGAATTGCAGGAAACAGATTTCAGGAGGTAGATTCGACTCGCCTTGAAAGCACATGAAAAGCGGCAAAGCGTTGACAATGATGCCCTTGGCCAAAAAGGGCGTATGCGTTTTTTCCTGAATATATTCAGGAAAAAACGCATACGCCCTTTTTGGCCAACCACGCAAGCCGGAAAGGCAAATTGGCGCTACAAAGAAGTCTCGCTTGCCAGCGGTCAAAAGGGCCATGCTGAAAAAAGTGTAAAAACCAGAAATGCAGGACAGGCCATGGAGACATGGGAGCCTTGCTACGCTGATGGGCGGGATGGAAATTTCCAACAGCCACTCTGGAGAAGTGTACGCTGTGTCCTGTAATATGTAATAGACACAGCTTAGAGAGCATAGGGCACTTCCACTCATGGGCGTAGAAATCGGGAAACCTAAAAATCAACAAGACACAGGCACCCCAAAGTTTAGGGCTGCTCTGTTTCCAAGAACCTCCACTTCGGTACACCTTAAATATCCCAGGAAAGAGAAAAATGGATAAAGAAGTTGTGGTACTTATGCACAATGGAATATCACTCAGCCATGAAATCAGTGTCATATGGCTAGTAGCAGAATGATGAGTGGTTTTAGGGACGATGACTCTAAGTGAAGTAAGTCACACAGAAAAGGACACTTATCCTAAGATATCACTTATAGAGGGAATGTCAAAATCGCTACACCTGAACTGAATTCCAAAACAGAACAGAGTCACACATTTAGAAAACACACTATGGCTGCTTAACGGGAAAGGTGAGATGGGGCGATGCAAAAAACAAGGGTTTGAAATTAGCTCAGATACCGTTCCACAAGCCAAATATGTAATAGACAAGACCAACTCCCTGCTCAGTGAACTGGACTCAACGCCCCCTATTCACCGCCCAAGAATATATCTGACTAGTAAGAGTTTTAAAACCTATGTATTGATATCTCTCTGGCAGTGAATCAAGAGGGTGTAAAGCGGCATAAACACAGCAGGGAAAAGCAGCTAAACCCCATTATAAAAATAGATTACTTAAAAAAAAAACCATTAAACAAAGACAGTGAAAGAGAGAGAAATTCTTACAAAATCCGTTCAGGGGCTCTGATGCAACCTGGATTGACCATATCTAGACCCACAGCTGGATGAGACATAAGGCTGGACACTCTTGGGGCTGAGAGGATTGGTGAGGTTGGGTGAGCAAACGCAGACCCTTTAAAGTAATACTGCGTGGTACCCATGTCATGGGTCCCAAATCTCCAGGTTCAAGGGCATCTTCCTACATGGAAAACATGCCTGGGAAACCCAGAAGATGGTACACCGTGTGATCGGGAAAGGTTTCTAAAACGCCCCTCATTTCTCCTCTCCTTGTGCTCGGGTTCGCCATTCCAGCCGCTTCACTAACAATCTCCCTACTTGGAGAATCAGCACCGTTGACCTCCTGTTTCGTACAGCTCGCAATTTGTCCTGAGGATGAACGGGAAGAGGGGGAACCAATGAGAGACTAGCTCTAGGTGTTGGGACAGGCACAGGTCACTCTATTTTCCCATCAGGAAGAAGAATGAACCACAGGCTCAACCTGCCCCGCGGAACCAGAATAGGGCCTGAAGCAATCCTGCGCTTTTGCGGCCAGCTCCCAAAAAAGCGAGTTGACAAATGGAGCTCAGGGGCACTGCAATTCACAAACCTGCAGAGTTATAAATGATAACTCTCGTCCACAAATATATTGAGGGAAGGCAACGAAGAGGATTTGAAAGCAAGGCAGAATTGCAGGAAACAGATTTCAGGAGGTAGATTCGACTCGCCTTGAAAGCACATGAAAAGCGGCAAAGCGTTGACAATGATGCCCTTGGCCAAAAAGGGCGTATGCGTTTTTACCTGAATATATTCAGGAAAAAACGCATACGCCCTTTTTGGCCAACCAAGCAAGCCGGAAAGGCAAATCGGCGCTACAAAGAAGTCTCGCTTGCCAGCGGTCAAAAGGGCCATTCTGAAAAAAGTGTAAAAACCAGAAATGCAGGACAGGCCATGGAGACATGGGAGCCTTGCCACGCTGATGGGCGGGATGGAACTTGCCAACAGCCACTCTGGAGTAGTGTACGCTGCGTCCTGAAATATGTAATAGACACAGCTTAGAGAGCATAGGGCACTTCCACTCATGGGCGTAGAAATCGGGAAACCTAAAAATCAACAAGACACAGGCACCCCAAACTGTAGGGCTGCTCTGTTTCCAAGAACCTCCACTTCGGTACACCTTAAATATCCCAGGAAAGAGAAAAATGGATAAAGAAGTTGTGCTACTTATGCACAATGGAATATCACTCAGCCATGAAATCAGTGTCATAAGGCTAGTAGCAGCATGATGAGTGGATTTAGGGACGATGACTCTAAGTGAAGTAAGTCACACAGAAAAGGACACTTATCCTAAGATATCACTTATAGAGGGAATGTCAAAATCGCTACACCTGAGCTGAATTCCAAAACAGAACAGAGTCACACATTTAGAAAACACACAATGGCTGCTTAACGGGAAAGGTGAGGTGGGGTGATGCATAAAACAAGGGTTTGACATTAGCTCAGATACCGTTCCACAAACCAAATATGTAATAGACAAGACCTACTTCCTGCTCAGTGAACTGGACTCAACGCCCCCTATTCATCGCCCACGAGTATATCTGACTAGTAAGAGTCTTAAAACCTATGTATTGATATCTCTCTGGAAGTGAATCAAGAGGGTGTAAAGCGGCATAAACACAGCAGGGAAAAGCAGCTAAACCCCATTATAAAAATAGATAACTTAAAAAAAAACTCATTAAACAAAGACAGTGAAAGAGAGAGAAATTCTTACAAAATCCGTTCAGGGGCTCTGATGCAACCTGGATTGACCATATCTAGACCCACAGCTGGTTGAGACATAAGGCTGGACACTCTTGGGGCTGAGAGGATTGGTGAGGTTGGGTGAGCAAACGCAGACCCTTTAAAGCAATACTGCGTGGTACCCATGCCATGGGTCCCAAATCTCCAGGTTCAAGGGCATCTTTCTACATGGAAAACATGCCTGGGAAACCCAGAAGATGGTACACCGTGTGATCTGGAAAGGTTTCTAAAACGCACCTCATTTCTCCTCTCCTTGGGCTCGGGTTCGCCATTCCAGCCGCTTCACTATCAATCTCCCTACGTGGACAATCAGCACCGTTGACCTCCTGGTTCGTACAGCTCGCAATTTGTCCTGAGGATGAATGGGAAGAGGGGGAACCAATTAGAGACTAGCTCTAGGTGTTGGGACAGGCACAGGTCACTCTATTTTCCCATCAGGAAGAAGAATGAACCACAGGCTAAACCTGCCCCGCGGAACCAGAATAGGGCCTGAAGCAATCCTGCGCTTTTGTGGCCAGCTCCCAAAAAAGCGAGTTGACAAATGGAGCTCAGGGGCACTGCAATTCTCAAACCTGCAGAGTTATAAATGATAACTCTCGTCCACAAATATATTGAGGGAAGGCAACGAAGAGGATTTGAAAGCAAGGCAGAATTGCAGGAAACAGATTTCAGGAGGTAGATTCGACTCGCCTTGAAAGCACATGAAAAGCGGCAAAGCGTTGACAATGATGCCCTTGGCCAAAAAGGGCGTATGCGTTTTTTCCTGAATATATTCAGGAAAAAACGCATACGCCCTTTTTGGCCAACCAAGCAAGCCGGAAAGGCAAATCGGCGCTACAAAGAAGTCTCGCTTGCCAGCGGTCAAAAGGGCCATGCTGAAAAAAGTGTAAAAACCAGAAATGCAGGACAGGCCATGGAGACATGGGAGCCTTGCTACGCTGATGGGCGGGGTGGAAATTGCCAACAGCCACTCTGGAGAAGTGTACGCTGCGTCCTAAAACATGTAATAAACACAGCTTAGAGAGCATAGGGCACTTCCACTCATGGGCGTAGAAATCGGGAAACCTAAAAATCAACAAGACACAGGCACCCCAAAGTTTAGGGCTGCTCTGTTTCCAAGAACCTCCACTTCGGTACACCTTAAATATCCCAGGAAAGAGAAAAATGGATAAAGAAGTTGTGGTACTTATGCACAATGGAATATCACTCAGCCATGAAATCAGTGTCATATGGCTAGTAGCAGCATGATGAGTGGTTTTAGGGACGATGACTCTAAGTGAAGTAAGTCACACAGAAAAGGACACTTATCCTAAGATATCACTTATAGAGGGAATGTCAAAATCGCTACACCTGAACTGAATTCCAAAACAGAACAGAGTCACACATTTAGAAAACACACTATGGCTGCTTAACGGGAAAGGTGAGATGGGGCGATGCAAAAAACAAGGGTTTGAAATTAGCTCAGATACCGTTCCACAAGCCAAATATGTAATAGACAAGACCTACTCCCTGCTCAGTGAACTGGACTCAACGCCCCCTATTCACCGCCCAAGAATATATCTGACTAGTAAGAGTTTTAAAACCTATGTATTGATATCTCTCTGGCAGTGAATCAAGAGGGTGTAAAGAGGCATAAACACAGCAGGGAAAAGCAGCTAAACCCCATTATAAAAATAGATTACTTAAAAAAAAAACCATTAAACAAAGACAGTGAAAGAGAGAGAAATTCTTACAAAATCCGTTCAGGGGCTCTGATGCAACCTGGATTGACCATATCTAGACCCACAGCTGGATGAGACATAAGGCTGGACACTCTTGGGGCTGAGAGGATTGGTGAGGTTGGGTGAGCAAACGCAGACCCTTTAAAGTAATACTGCGTGGTACCCATGTCATGGGTCCCAAATCTCCAGGTTCAAGGGCATCTTCCTACATGGAAAACATGCCTGGGAAACCCAGAAGATGGTACACCGTGTGATCGGGAAAGGTTTCTAAAACGCCCCTCATTTCTCCTCTCCTTGTGCTCGGGTTCGCCATTCCAGCCGCTTCACTAACAATCTCCCTACTTGGAGAATCAGCACCGTTGACCTCCTGTTTCGTACAGCTCGCAATTTGTCCTGAGGATGAACGGGAAGAGGGGGAACCAATGAGAGACTAGCTCTAGGTGTTGGGACAGGCACAGGTCACTCTATTTTCCCATCAGGAAGAAGAATGAACCACAGGCTCAACCTGCCCCGCGGAACCAGAATAGGGCCTGAAGCAATCCTGCGCTTATGCGGCCAGCACCCAAAAAAGCGAGTTGACAAATGGAGCTCAGGGGCACTGCAATTCACAAACCTGCAGAGTTATAAATGATAACTCTCGTCCACAAATATATTGAGGGAAGGCAACGAAGAGGATTTGAAAGCAAGGCAGAATTGCAGGAAACAGATTTCAGGAGGTAGATTCGACTCGCCTTGAAAGCACATGAAAAGCGGCAAAGCGTTGACAATGATGCCCTTGGCCAAAAAGTGCGTATGCGTTTTTACCTGAATATATTCAGGAAAAGACGCATACGCCCTTTTTGGCCAACCAAGCAAGCCGGAAAGGCAAATCGGCGCTACAAAGAAGTCTCGCTTGCCAGCGGTCAAAAGGGCCATTCTGAAAAAAGTGTAAAAACCAGAAATGCAGGACAGGCCATGGAGACATGGGAGCCTTGCCACGCTGATGGGCGGGATGGAAATTGCCAACAGCCACTCTGGAGTAGTGTACGCTGCGTCCTGAAATATGTAATAGACACAGCTTAGAGAGCATAGGGCACTTCCACTCATGGGCGTAGAAATCGGGAAACCTAAAAATCAACAAGACACAGGCACCCCAAACTGTAGGGCTGCTCTGTTTCCAAGAACCTCCACTTCGGTACACCTTAAATATCCCAGGAAAGAGAAAAATGGATAAATAAGTTGTGGTACTTATGCACAATGGAATATCACTCAGCCATGAAATCAGTGTCATAAGGCTAGTAGCAGCATGATGAGTGGATTTAGGGACGATGACTCTAAGTGAAGTAAGTCACACAGAAAAGGACACTTATCCTAAGATATCACTTATAGAGGGAATGTCAAAATCGCTACACCTGAACTGAATTCCAAAACAGAACAGAGTCACACATTTAGAAAACACACTATGGCTGCTTAACGGGAAAGGTGAGGTGGGGCGATGCATAAAACAAGGGTTTGAAATTAGCTCAGATACCGTTCCACAAGCCAAATATGTAATAGACAAGACCTACTCCCTGCTCAGTCAACTGGACTCAACGTCCCCTATTCACCCCCCAAGAATATATCTGACTAGTAAGAGTCTTAAAACCTATGTATTGATATCTCTCTGGCAGTGAATCAAGAGGGTGTAAAGCGGCATAAACACAGCAGGGAAAAGCAGCTAAACCCCATTATAAAAATAGATTACTTAAAAAAAACTCATTAAACAAAGACAGTGAAAGAGAGAGAAATTCTTACAAAATCCGTTCAGGGGCTCTGATGCAACCTGGATTGACCATATCTAGACCCACAGCTGGTTGAGACATAAGGCTGGACACTCTTGGGGCTGAGAGGATTGGTGAGGTTGGGTGAGCAAACGCAGACCCTTTAAAGCAATACTGCGTGGTACCCATGCCATGGGTCCCAAATCTCCAGGTTCAAGGGCATCTTCCTACATGGAAAAAATGCCTGGGAAACCCAGAAGATGGTACACCGTGTGATCGGGAAAGGTTTCTAAAACGCACCTCATTTCTCCTCTCCTTGGGCTCGCGTTCGCCATTCCAGCCGCTTCACTATCAATCTCCCTACGTGGACAATCAGCACCGTTGACCTCCTGGTTCGTACAGCTCGCAATTTGTCCTGAGGATGAATGGGAAGAGGGGGAACCAATTAGAGACTAGCTCTAGGTGTTGGGACAGTCACAGGTCACTCTATTTTCCCATCAGGAAGAAGAATGAACCACAGGCTCAACCTGCCCCACGGAACCAGAAAGGGCCTGAAGCAATCCTGCGCTTTTGCGGCCAGCTCCCAAAAAAGCGAGTTGACAAATGGAGCTCAGGGGCACTGCAATTCTCAAACCTGCAGAGTTATAAATGATAACTCTCGTCCACAAATATATTGAGGGAAGGCAACGAAGAGGATTTGAAAGCAAGGCAGAATTGCAGGAAACAGATTTCAGGAGGTAGATTCGACTCGCCTTGAAAGCACATGAAAAGCGGCAAAGCGTTGACAATGATGCCCTTGGCCAAAAAGCGCGTATGCGTTTTTTCCTGAATATATCCAGGAAAAAACGCATACGCCCTTTTTGGCCAACCAAGCAAGCCGGAAAGGCAAATCGGCGCTACAAAGAAGTCTCACTTTCCAGCGCTCAAAAGGGCCATGCTGAAAAAAATGTAAAAACCAGAAATGCAGGACAGGCCATGGAGACATGGGAGCCTTGCTACGCTGATGGGCGGGGTGGAAATTGCCAACAGCCACTCTGGAGAAGTGTACGCTGCGTCCTGAAACATGTAATAAACACAGCTTAGAGAGCATAGGGCACTTCCACTCATGGGCGTAGAAATCGGGAAACCTAAAAATCAACAAGACACAGGCACCCCAAAGTTTAGGGCTGCTCTGTTTCCATGAACCTCCACTTTGGTACACCTTAAATATCCCAGGAAAGAGAAAAATGAATAAAGAAGTTGTGGTACTTATTCACAATGGAATATCACTCAGCCATGAAATCAGTGTCATAAGGCTAGTAGCAGCATGATGAGTGGATTTAGGGACGATGACTCTAAGTGAAGTAAGTCACACAGAAAAGGACACTTATCCTAAGATATCACTTACAGAGGGAATGTCAAAATCGCTACACCTGAACTGAATTCCAAAACAGAACAGAGTCACACATTTAGAAAACACACTATGGCTGCTTAACGGGAAAGGTGAGATGGGGCGATGCAAAAAACAAGGGTTTGAAATTAGCTCAGATACCGTTCCACAAGCCAAATATGTAATAGACAAGACCTACTCCCTGCTCAGTCAACTGGACTCAACGATCCCTATTCACCACCCAAGAATATATCTGACTACTAAGAGTCTTAAAACCTATGTATTGATATCTCTCTGGCAGTGAATCAAGAGGGTGTAAAGCGGCATAAACAAGGCAGGGAAAAGCAGCTAAACCCCATTATAAAAATAGATTACTTAAAAAAAAAACCATTAAACAAAGACAGTGAAAGAGAGAGAAATTCTTACAAAATCCGTTCAGGGGCTCTGATGCAACCTGGATTGACCATATCTAGACCCACAGCTGGATGAGACATAAGGCTGGACACTCTTGGGGCTGAGAGGATTGGTGAGGTTGGGTGAGCAAACGCAGACCCTTTAAAGTTATACTGCGTGGTACCCATGCCATGGGTCCCAAATCTCCAGGTTCAAGGGCATCTTCCTACATGGAAAACATGCCTGGGAAACCCAGAAGATGGTACACCGTGTGATCGGGAAAGGTTTCTAAAACGCAACTCATTTCTCCTCTCCTTGTGCTCGGGTTCGCCATTCCAGCCGCTTCACTAACAATGTCCCTACGTGGACAATCAGCACCGTTGACCTCCTGTTTCATACAGCTCGCAATTTGTCCTGAGGATGAACAGGAAGAGGGGGAACCAATGAGAGACTAGCTCTAGGTGTTGGGACAGGCACAGGTCACTCTATTTTCTCATCAGGAAGAAGAATGAACCACAGGCTCAGCCTGACCCCCGGAACCAGAATAGGGCCTGAAGCAATCCTGCGCTTTTGCGGCCAGCTCCCAAAAAAGCGAGTTGACAAATGGAGCTCAGGGGCACTGCAATTCTCAAACCTGCAGAGTTATAAATGATAACTCTCGTCCACAAATATATTGAGGGAAGGCAACGAAGAGGATTTGAAAGCAAGGCAGAATTGCAGGAAACAGAATTCAGGAGGTAGATTCGACTCACCTTGAAAGCACATGAAAAGCGGCAAAGCGTTGACAATGATGCCCTTGGCCAAAAAGGGCGTATGCGTTTTTTCCTGAATATATTCAGGAAAAAACGCATACGCCCTTTTTGGCCAACCAAGCAAGCCAGAAAGGCAAATCGGCGCTACAAAGAAGTCTCGCTTGCCAGCGGTCAGAAGGGCCATGCTGAAAAAAGTGTAAAAACCAGAAATGCAGGACAGGCCATGGAGACATGGGAGCCTTGCTACGCTGATGGGCGGGATGGAAATTTCCAACAGCCACTCTGGAGAAGTGTACGCTGTGTCCTGTAATATGTAATAGACACAGCTTAGAGAGCATAGGGCACTTCCACTCATGGGCGTAGAAATCGGGAAACCTAAAAATCAACAAGACACAGGCACCCCAAACTGTAGGGCTGCTCTGTTTCCAAAAACCTCCACTTCGGTACACCTTAAATATCCCAGGAAAGAGAAAAATGGATAAAGAAGTAGTGGTACTTATGCACAATGGAATGTCACTCAGCCATGAAATCAGTGTCATAAGGCTAGTAGCAGCATGATGAGTGGATTTAGGGACGATGACTCTAAGTGAAGTAAGTCACACAGAAAAGGACACTTATCCTAAGATATCACTTATAGAGGGAATGTCAAAATCGCTACACCTGAACTGAATTCCAAAACAGAACAGCGTCACACATTTAGAAAACACACTATGGCTGCTTAACGGGAAAGGTGAGGTGGGGCGATGCATAAAACAAGGGTTTGAAATTAGCTCAGATACCGTTCCACAAGCCAAATATGTAATAGACAAGACCTACTCCCTGCTCAGTCAACTGGACTCAACGCCCCCTATTCACCGCCCAAGAATATATCTGACTAGTAAGAGTTTTAAAACCTATGTATTGATATCTCTCTGGCAGTGAATCAAGAGGGTGTAAAGCGGCATAAACACAGCAGGGAAAAGCAGCTAAACCCCATTATAAAAATAGATTACTTAAAAAAAAAACCATTAAACAAAGACAGTGAAAGAGAGAGAAATTCTTACAAAATCCGTTCAGGGGCTCTGATGCAACCTGGATTGACCATATCTAGACCCACAGCTGGATGAGACATAAGGCTGGACACTCTTGGGGCTGAGAGGATTGGTGAGGTTGGGTGAGCAAACGCAGATCCTTTAAAGCAATACTGCGTGGTACCCATGCCATGGGTCCCAAATCTCCAGGTTCAAGGGCATCTTCCTACATGGAAAACATGCCTGGGAAACCCAGAAGATGGTACACCGTGTGATCCGGAAAGGTTTCTAAAACGCCCCTCATTTCTCCTCTCCTTGTGCTCGGGTTCGCCATTCCAGCCGCTTCACTAACAATCTCCCTACTTGGAGAATCAGCACCGTTGACCTCCTGTTTCGTACAGCTCGCAATTTGTCCTGAGGATGAACGGGAAGAGGGGGAACCAATGAGAGACTAGCTCTAGGTGTTGGGACAGGCACAGGTCACTCTATTTTCCCATCAGGAAGAAGAATGAACCACAGGCTCAACCTGCCCCGCGGAACCAGAATAGGGCCTGAAGCAATCCTGCGCTTTTGCGGCCAGCTCCCAAAAAAGCGAGTTGACAAATGGAGCTCAGGGGCACTGCAATTCACAAACATGCAGAGTTATAAATGATAACTCTCGTCCACAAATATATTGAGGGACGGCAACGAAGAGGATTTGAAAGCAAGGCAGAATTGCAGGAAACAGATTTCAGGAGGTAGATTCGACTCGCCTTGAAAGCACATGAAAAGCGGCAAAGCGTTGACAATGATGCCCTTGGCCAAAAAGGGCGTATGCGTTTTTACCTGAATATATTCAGGAAAAAACGCATACGCCCTTTTTGGCCAACCAAGCAAGCCGGAAAGGCAAATCGGCGCTACAAAGAAGTCTCGCTTGCCAGCGGTCAAAAGGGCCATTCTGAAAAAAGTGTAAAAACCAGAAATGCAGGACAGGCCATGGAGACATGGGAGCCTTGCCACGCTGATGGGCGGGATGGAAATTGCCAACAGCCACTCTGGAGTAGTGTACGCTGCGTCCTGAAATATGTAATAGACACAGCTTAGAGAGCATAGGGCACTTCCACTCATGGGCGTAGAAATCGGGAAACCTAAAAATCAACAAGACACAGGCACCCCAAACTGTAGGGCTGCTCTGTTTCCAAGAACCTCCACTTCGGTACACCTTAAATATCCCAGGAAAGAGAAAACTGGATAAATAAGTTGTGCTACTTATGCACAATGTAATATCACTCAGTCATGAAATCAGTGTCATAAGGCTAGTAGCAGCATGTTGAGTGGATTTAGGGACGATGACTCTAAGTGAAGTAAGTCACACAGAAAAGGACCCTTATCCTAAGATATCACTTATAGAGGGAATGTCAAAATCGCTACACCTGAAATGAATTCCAAAACAGAACAGAGTCACACATTTAGAAAACACACTATGGCTGCTTAACGGGAAAGGTGAGGTGGGGCGATGCATAAAACAAGGGTTTGAAATTAGCTCAGATACCGTTCCACAAGCCAAATATGTAATAGACAACACCTACTCCCTGCTCAGTCAACTGGACTCAACGTCCCCTATTCACCCCCCAAGAATATATCTGACTAGTAAGAGTCTTAAAACCTATGTATTGATATCTCTCTGGCAGTGAATCAAGAGGGTGTAAAGCGGCATAAACACAGCAGGGAAAAGCAGCTAAACCCCATTATAAAAATAGATTACTTAAAAAAAAACTCATTAAACAAAGACAGTGAAAGAGAGAGAAATTCTTACAAAATCCGTTCAGGGGCTCTGATGCAACCTGGATTGACCATATCTAGACCCACAGCTGGTTGAGACATAAGGCTGGACACTCTTGGGGCTGAGAGGATTGGTGAGGTTGGGTGAGTAAACGCAGACCCTTTAAAGCAATACTGCGTGGTACCCATGCCATGGGTCCCAAATCTCCAGGTTCAAGGGCATCTTCCTACATGGAAAACATGCCTGGGAAACCCAGAAGATGGTACACCGTGTGATCTGGAAAGGTTTCTAAAACGCACCTCATTTCTCCTCTCCTTGGGCTCGGGTTCGCCATTCCAGCCGCTTCACTATCAATCTCCCTACGTGGACAATCAGCACCGTTGACCTCCTGGTTCGTACAGCTCGCAATTTGTCCTGAGGATGAATGGGAAGAGGGGGAACCAATTAGAGACTAGCTCTAGGTGTTGGGACAGGCACAGGTCACTCTATTTTCCCATCAGGAAGAAGAATGAACCACAGGCTAAACCTGCCCCGCGGAACCAGAATAGGGCCTGAAGCAATCCTGCGCTTTTGCGGCCAGCTCCCAAAAAAGCGAGTTGACAAATGGAGCTCAGGGGCACTGCAATTCTCAAACCTGCAGAGTTATAAATGATAACTCTCGTCCACAAATATATTGAGGGAAGGCAACGAAGAGGATTTGAAAGCAAGGCAGAATTGCAGGAAACAGATTTCAGGAGGTAGATTCGACTCGCCTTGAAAGCACATGAAAAGCGGCAAAGCGTTGACAATGATGCCCTTGGCCAAAAAGGGCGTATACGTTTTTTCCTGAATATATTCAGGAAAAAACGCATACGCCCTTTTTGGCCAACCAAGCAAGCCGGAAAGGCAAATCGGCGCTACAAAGAAGTCTCGCTTGCCAGCGGTCAAAAGGGCCATGCTGAAAAAAGTGTAAAAACCAGAAATGCAGGACAGGCCATGGAGACATGGGAGCCTTGCTACGCTTATGGGCGGGGTGGAAATTGCCAACAGCCACTCTGGAGAAGTGTACGCTGCGTCCTGAAACATGTAATAAACACAGCTTAGAGAGCATAGGGCACTTCCACTCATGGGCGGAGAAATCGGGAAACCTAAAACTCAACAAGACACAGGCACCCCAAAGTTTAGGGCTGCTCTGTTTCCAAGAACCTCCACTTCGGTACACCTTAAATATCCCAGGAAAGAGAAAAATGGATAAAGAAGTTGTGGTACTTATGCACAATGGAATATCACTCAGGCATAAAATCAGTGTCATATGGTTAGTAGCAGCATGATGAGTGGATTTAGGGACGATGACTCTAAGTGAAGTAAGTCACACAGAAAAGGACACTTATCCTAAGATATCACTTATAGAGGGAATGTCAAAATCGCTACACCTGAACTGAATTCCAAAACAGAACAGAGTCACACATTTAGAAAACACACTATGGCTGCTTAACGGGAAAGGTGAGGTGGGGCGATGCATAAAACAAGGGTTTGAAATTAGCTCAGATACCGTTCCAGAAGCCAAATATGTAACAGACAAGACCTACTCCCTGCTCAGTGAACTGGACTCAACGCCCCCTATTCACCGCCCAAGAATATATCTGACTAGTAAGAGTCTTAAAACCTATGTATTGATATCTCTCTGGAAGTGAATCAAGAGGGTGTAAAGCGGCATAAACACAGCAGGGAAAAGCAGCTAAACCCCATTGTAAAAATAGATTACTTGAAAAAAACCCATAAAACAAAGACAGTGAAAGAGAGAGAAATTCTTACAAAATCCGTTCAGGGGCTCTGATGCAACCTGGATTGACCATATCTAGACCCACAACTGGATGAGACATAAGGCTGGACACTCTTGGGGCTGAGAGGATTGGTGAGGTTGGGTGAGCAAACGCAGACCCTTTAAAGTAATACTGCGTGGTACCCATGCCATGGGTCCCAAATCTCCAGGTTCAAGGGCATCTTCCTACATGGAAAACATGCCTGGGAAACCCAGAAGATGGTACACCGTGTGATCGGGAAAGGTTTCTAAAACGCACCTCATTTCTCCTCTCCTTGTGCTCGGGTTCGCCATTCCAGCCGCTTCACTAACAATGTCCCTACGTGGACAATCAGCACCGTTGACCTCCTGTTTCATACAGCTCGCAATTTGTCCTGAGGATGAACAGGAAGAGGGGGAACCAATGAGAGACTAGCTCTAGGTGTTGGGACAGGCACAGGTCACTCTATTTTCTCATCAGGAAGAAGAATGAACCACAGGCTCAGCCTGACCCCCGGAACCAGAATAGGGCCTGAAGCAATCCTGCGCTTTTGCGGCCAGCTCCCAAAAAAGCGAGTTGACAAATGGAGCTCAGGGGCACTGCAATTCTCAAACCTGCAGAGTTATAAATGATAACTCTCGTCCACAAATATATTGAGGGAAGGCAACGAAGAGGATTTGAAAGCAAGGCAGAATTGCAGGAAACAGAATTCAGGAGGTAGATTCGACTCACCTTGAAAGCACATGAAAAGCGGCAAAGCGTTGACAATGATGCCCTTGGCCAAAAAGGGCGTATGCGTTTTTTCCTGAATATATTCAGGAAAAAACGCATACGCCCTTTTTGGCCAACCAAGCAAGCCAGAAAGGCAAATCGGCGCTACAAAGAAGTCTCGCTTGCCAGCGGTCAGAAGGGCCATGCTGAAAAAAGTGTAAAAACCAGAAATGCAGGACAGGCCATGGAGACATGGGAGCCTTGCTACGCTGATGGGCGGGATGGAAATTTCCAACAGCCATTCTGGAGAAGTGTACGCTGTGTCCTGTAATATGTAATAGACACAGCTTAGAGAGCATAGGGCACTTCCACTCATGGGCGTAGAAATCGGGAAACCTAAAAATCAACAAGACACAGGCACCCCAAAGTTTAGGGCTGCTCTGTTTGCAAGAACCTCCACTTCGGTACACCTTAAATATCCCAGGAAAGAGAAAAATGGATAAAGAAGTAGTGGTACTTATGCACAATGGAATGTCACTCAGCCATGAAATCAGTGTCATAAGGCTAGTAGCAGCATGATGAGTGGATTTAGGGACGATGACTCTAAGTGAAGTAAGTCACACAGAAAAGGACACTTATCCTAAGATATCACTTATAGAGGGAATGTCAAAATCACTACACCTGAACTGAATTCCAAAACAGAACAGCGTCACACATTTAGAAAACACACTATGGCTGCTTAACGGGAAAGGTGAGGTGGGGCGATGCATAAAACAAGGGTTTGAAATTAGCTCAGATACCGTTCCACAAGCCAAATATGTAATAGACAAGACCTACTCCCTGCTCAGTCAACTGGACTCAACGCCCCCTATTCACCGCCCAAGAATATATCTGACTAGTAAGAGTCTTAAAACCTATGTATTGATATCTCTCTGGAAGTGAATCAAGAGGGTGTAAAGCGGCATAAACACAGCAGGGAAAAGCAGCTAAACCCCATTATAAAAATAGATTACTTAAAAAAAAACCCCATAAAACAAAGACAGTGAAAGAGAGAGAAATTCTTACAAAATCCGTTCAGGGGCTCTGATGCAACCTGGATTGACCATATCTAGACCCACAGCTGGATGAGACATAAGGCTTGACACTCTTGGGGCTGAGAGGATTGGTGAGGTTGGGTGAGCAAACGCAGACCCTTTAAAGTAATACTGCGTGGTACCCATGCCATGGGTCCCAAATCTCCAGGTTCAAGGGCATCCTCCTACATCGAAAATATGCCTGGGAAACCCAGAAGATGGTACACCGAGTGATCGGGAAAGGTTTCTAAAACGCCCCTCATTTCTCCTCTACTTGTGCTCGGGTTCGCCATTCCAGCCGCTTCACTAACAATCTCCCTACTTGGAGAATCAGCACCGTTGACCTCCTGTTTCGTACAGCTCGCAATTTGTCCTGAGGATGAACGGGAAAAGGGGGAACCAATGAGAGACTAGCTCTAGGTGTTGGGACAGGCACAGGTCACTCTATTTTCCCAGCAGGAAGAAGGATGAACCAGAGGCTTAGCCTGCCCCCCGTAACCAGAATAGGGCCTGAAGCAATCCTGCGCTTTTGCGGCCAGCTCCCAAAAAAGCGAGTTGACAAATGGAGCTCAGGGGCACTGCAATTCACAAACCTGCAGAGTTATAAATAATAACTCTCGTCCACAAATATATTGAGGGAAGGCAACGAAGAGGATTTGAAAGCAAGGCAGAATTGCAGGAAACAGATTTCAGGAGGTAGATTCGACTCGCCTTGAAAGCACATGAAAAGCGGCAAAGCGTTGACAATGATGCCCTTGGCCAAAAAGGGCGTATGCGTTTTTTCATGAATATATTCAGGAAAAAACGCATACGCCCTTTTTGGCCAACCAAGCAAGCCAGAAAGGCAAATCGGCGCTACAAAGAAGTCTCACTTGCCAGCGGTCAAAAGGGCCATGCTGAAAAAAGTGTAAAAACCAGAAATGCAGGACAGGCCATGGAGACATGGGAGCCTTGCTACACTGATGGGCGGGGTGGAAATTGCCAACAGCCACTCTGGAGAAGTGTACGCTGCGTCCTGAAATATGTAATAAACACAGCTTAGAGAGCATAGGGCACTTCCACTCATGGGCGGAGAAATCGGGAAACCTAAAAATCAACAAGACACACTCATCCCAAAGTTTAGGGCTACTCTGTTTCCAAGAACCTCCACTTCAGTACACCTTAAATATCCCAGGAAAGAGAAAAATGGATAAATAAGTTGTGGTACTTATGCACAATGGAATATCACTCAGCCATGAAATCAGTGTCATATGGCTAGTAGCAGCATGATGACTGGATTTAGGGACGATGACTCTAAGTGAAGTAAGTCACACAGAAAAGGACACTTATCCTAAGATATCACTTATAGAGGGAATGTCAAAATCGCTACACCTGAACTGAATTCCAAAACAGAACAGAGTCACACATTTAGAAATCACACTATGGCTGCTTAACGGGAAAGGTGAGGTGGGGCGATGCATAAATCAAGGGTCTGAAATTAGCTCAGATACCGTTCCACAAGCCAAATATGTAATAGACAAGACCTACTCCCTGCTCAGTCAACTGGACTCAACGCCCCCTCTTCACCGCCCAAGAATATATCTGACTAGTAAGAGTTTTAAAACCTATGTATTGATATCTCTTTGGCAGTGAATCAAGAGGGTGTAAAGCGGCATAAACACAACAGGGAAAAGCAGCTAAACCCCATTATAAAAATAGATTACTTAAACAAAAATCCCATTAAACAAAGACAGTGAAAGAGAGAGAAATTCTTACAAAATCCGTTCAGGGGCTCTGATGCAACCTGGATTGACCATATCTAGACCCACAGCTGGATGAGACATAAGGCTGGACACTCTTGGGGCTGAGAGCATTGGTGAGGTTGGGTGAGCAAACGCAGACCCTTTAAAGTAATACTGCGTGGTACCCATGCCATGGGTCCCAAATCTCCAGGTTCAAGGGCATCTTCCTACATCGAAAACATGCCTGGGAAACCAAGAAAATGGAACACCGTGTGATTGGGAAAGATTTCTAAAACGCAACTCATTTCTCCTCTCCTTGTGCTCGGGTTCGCCATTCCAGCCGCTTCACTATCAATCTCCCTACGTGGACAATCAGCACCGTTGACCTCCTGGTTCGTACAGCTCGCAATTTGTCCTGAGGATGAATGGGAAGAGGGGGAACCAATTAGAGACTAGCTCTAGGTGTTGGGACAGGCACAGGTCACTCTATTTTCCCATCAGGAAGAAGAATGAACCACAGGCTAAACCTGCCCCGCGGAACCAGAATAGGGCCTGAAGCAATCCTGCGCTTTTGCGGCCAGCTCCCAAAAAAGCGAGTTGACAAATGGAGCTCAGGGGCACTGCAATTCTCAAACCTGCAGAGTTATAAATGATAACTCTCGTCCACAAATATATTGAGGGAAGGCAACGAAGAGGATTTGAAAGCAAGGCAGAATTGCAGGAAACAGATTTCAGGAGGTAGATTCGACTCGCCTTGAAAGCACATGAAAAGCGGCAAAGCGTTGACAATGATGCCCTTGGCCAAAAAGGGCGTATGCGTTTTTTCCTGAATATATTCAGGAAAAAACGCATACGCCCTTTTTGGCCAACCAAGCAAGCCGGAAAGGCAAATCGGCGCTACAAAGAAGTCTCGCTTGCCAGCGGTCAAAAGGGCCATGCTGAAAAAAGTGTAAAAACCAGAAATGCAGGACAGGCCATGGAGACATGGGAGCCTTGCTACGCTGATGGGCGGGATGGAAATTGCCAACAGCCACTCTGGAGAAGTGTACGCTGCGTCCTGAAACATGTAATAAACACAGCTTAGAGAGCATAGGGCACTTCCACTCATGGGCGGAGAAATCGGGAAACCTAAAAATCAACAAGACACAGGCACCCCAAAGTTTAGGGCTGCTCTCTTTCCAAAAACCTCCAGTTCGGTACACCTTAAATATCCCAGGAAAGAGAAAAATGGATAAAGAAGTAGTGGTACTTATGCACAATGGAATGTCACTCAGCCATGAAATCAGTGTCATAAGGCTAGTAGCAGCATGATGAGTGGATTTAGGGACGATGACTCTAAGTGAAGTAAGTCACACAGAAAAGGACACTTATCCTAAGATATCACTTATAGAGGGAATGTCAAAATCGCTACACCTGAACTGAATTCCAAAACAGAACAGCGTCACACATTTAGAAAACACACTATGGCTGCTTAACGGGAAAGGTGAGGTGGGGCGATGCATAAAACAAGGGTTTGAAATTAGCTCAGATACCGTTCCACAAGCCAAATATGTAATAGACAAGACCTACTCCCTGCTCAGTCAACTGGACTCAACGCCCCCTATTCACCGCCCAAGAATATATCTGACTAGTAAGAGTCTTAAAACCTATGTATTGATATCTCTCTGGAAGTGAATCAAGAGGGTGTAAAGCGGCATAAACACAGCAGGGAAAAGCAGCTAAACCCCATTATAAAAATAGATTACTTAAAAAAAAACCCCATAAAACAAAGACAGTGAAAGAGAGAGAAATTCTTGCAAAATCCGTTCAGGGGCTCTGATGCAACCTGGATTGACCATATCTAGACCCACAGCTGGATGAGACATAAGGCTTGACACTCTTGGGGCTGAGAGGATTGGTGAGGTTGGGTGAGCAAACGCAGACCCTTTAAAGTAATACTGCGTGGTACCCATGCCATGGGTCCCAAATCTCCAGGTTCAAGGGCATCTTCCTACATCGAAAATATGCCTGGGAAACCCAGAAGATGGTACACCGAGTGATCGGGAAAGGTTTCTAAAACGCCCCTCATTTCTCCTCTACTTGTGCTCGGGTTCGCCATTCCAGCCGCTTCACTAACAATCTCCCTACTTGGAGAATCAGCACCGTTGACCTCCTGTTTCGTACAGCTCGCAATTTGTCCTGAGGATGAACGGGAAGAGGGGGAACCAATGAGAGACTAGTTCTAGGCGTTGGGACAGGCACAGGTCACTCTATTTTCTCATCAGGAAGAAGAATGAACCACAGGCTCAGCCTGACCCCCGGAACCAGAATAGGGCCTGAAGCAATCCTGCGCTTTTGCGGCCAGCTCCCAAAAAAGCGAGTTGACAAATGGAGCTCAGGGGCACTGCAATTCACAAACCTGCAGACTTATAAATGATAACTCTCGTCCACAAATATATTGAGGGAAGGCAACGAAGAGGATTTGAAAGCAAGGCAGAATTGCACGAAACAGATTTCAGGAGGTGGATTCCACTCGCCTGAAAAGCACATGAAAAGCGGCAAAGCGTTGACAATGATGCCCTTGGCCAAAAAGGGCGTATGCGTTTTTTTCCTGAATATATTCAGGAAAAAACGCATACGCCCTTTTTGGCCAACCAAGCAAGCCGGAAAGGCAAATCGGCGCTACAAAGAAGTCTCGCTTGCCAGCGGTCAAAAGGGCCATGCTGAAAAAAGTGTAAAAACCAGAAATGCAGGACAGGCCATGGAGACATGGGAGCCTTGCTACACTGATGGGCGGGGTGGAAATTGCCAACAGCCACTCTGGAGAAGTGTACGCTGCGTCCTGAAATATGTAATAAACACAGCTTAGAGAGCATAGGGCACTTCCACTCATGGGCGGAGAAATCGGGAAACCTAAAAATCAACAAGACACACTCATCCCAAAGTTTAGGGCTACTCTGTTTCCAAGAACCTCCACTTCAGTACACCTTAAATATCCCAGGAAAGAGAAAAATGGATAAATAAGTTGTGGTACTTATGCACAATGGAATATCACTCAGCCATGAAATCAGTGTCATATGGCTAGTAGCAGCATGATGACTGGATTTAGGGACGATGACTCTAAGTGAAGTAAGTCACACAGAAAAGGACACTTATCCTAAGATATCACTTATAGAGGGAATGTCAAAATCGCTACACCTGAACTGAATTCCAAAACAGAACAGAGTCACACATTTAGAAATCACACTATGGCTGCTTAACGGGAAAGGTGAGGTGGGGCGATGCATAAATCAAGGGTCTGAAATTAGCTCAGATACCGTTCCACAAGCCAAATATGTAATAGACAAGACCTACTCCCTGCTCAGTCAACTGGACTCAACGCCCCCTCTTCACCGCCCAAGAATATATCTGACTAGTAAGAGTCTTAAAACCTATGTATTGATATCTCTTTGGCAGTGAATCAAGAGGGTGTAAAGCGGCATAAACACAGCAGGGAAAAGCAGCTAAACCCCATTATAAAAAATAGATTACTTAAACAAAAATCCCATTAAACAAAGACAGTGAAAGAGAGAGAAATTCTTACAAAATCCGTTCAGGGGCTCTGATGCAACCTGGATTGACCATATCTAGACCCACAGCTGGATGAGACATAAGGCTGGACACTCTTGGGGCTGAGAGCATTGGTGAGGTTGGGTGAGCAAACGCAGACCCTTTAAAGTAATACTGCGTGGTACCCATGCCATGGGTCCCAAATCTCCAGGTTCAAGGGCATCTTCCTACGTCGAAAACATGCCTGGGAAACCAAGAAAATGAAACACCGTGTGATTGGGAAAGATTTCTAAAACGCAACTCATTTCTCCTCTCCTTGTGCTCGGGTTCGCCATTCCAGCCGCTTCACTATCAATCTCCCTACGTGGACAATCAGCACCGTTGACCTCCTGGTTCGTACAGCTCGCAATTTGTCCTGAGGATGAATGGGAAGAGGGGGAACCAATGAGAGACTAGCTCTAGGTGTTGGGACAGGCACAGGTCACTCTATTTTCCCATCAGGAAGAAGAATGAACCACAGGCTAAACCTGCCCCGCGGAACCAGAATAGGGCCTGAAGCAATCCTGCGCTTTTGCGGCCAGCTCCCAAAAAAGCGAGTTGACAAATGGAGCTCAGGGGCACTGCAATTCTCAAACCTGCAGAGTTATAAATGATAACTCTCGTCCACAAATATATTGAGGGAAGGCAACGAAGAGGATTTGAAAGCAAGGCAGAATTGCAGGAAACAGATTTCAGGAGGTAGATTCGACTCGCCTTGAAAGCACATGAAAAGCGGCAAAGCGTTGACAATGATGCCCTTGGCCAAAAAGGGCGTATGCGTTTTTTCCTGAATATATTCAGGAAAAAACGCATACGCCCTTTTTGGCCAACCAAGCAAGCCGGAAAGGCAAATCGGCGCTACAAAGAAGTCTCGCTTGCCAGCGGTCAAAAGGGCCATGCTGAAAAAAGTGTAAAAACCAGAAATGCAGGACAGGCCATGGAGACATGGGAGCCTTGCTACGCTGATGGGCGGGATGGAAATTGCCAACAGCCACTCTGGAGAAGTGTACGCTGCGTCCTGAAACATGTAATAAACACAGCTTAGAGAGCATAGGGCACTTCCACTCATGGGCGTAGAAATCGGGAAACCTAAAAATCAACAAGACACAGGCACCCCAAAGTTTAGGGCTGCTCTCTTTCCAAAAACCTCCAGTTCGGTACACCTTAAATATCCCAGGAAAGAGAAAAATGGATAAAGAAGTAGTGGTACTTATGCACAATGGAATGTCACTCAGCCATGAAATCAGTGTCATAAGGCTAGTAGCAGCATGATGAGTGGATTTAGGGACGATGACTCTAAGTGAAGTAAGTCACACAGAAAAGGACACTTATCCTAAGATATCACTTATAGAGGGAATGTCAAAATCGCTACACCTGAACTGAATTCCAAAACAGAACAGCGTCACACATTTAGAAAACACACTATGGCTGCTTAACGGGAAAGGTGAGGTGGGGCGATGCATAAAACAAGGGTTTGAAATTAGCTCAGATACCGTTCCACAAGCCAAATATGTAATAGACAAGACCTACTCCCTGCTCAGTCAACTGGACTCAACGCCCCCTATTCACCGCCCAAGAATATATCTGACTAGTAAGAGTCTTAAAACCTATGTATTGATATCTCTCTGGAAGTGAATCAAGAGGGTGTAAAGCGGCATAAACACAGCAGGGAAAAGCAGCTAAACCCCATTATAAAAATAGATTACTTAAAAAAAAACCCCATAAAACAAAGACAGTGAAAGAGAGAGAAATTCTTGCAAAATCCGTTCAGGGGCTCTGATGCAACCTGGATTGACCATATCTAGACCCACAGCTGGATGAGACATAAGGCTTGACACTCTTGGGGCTGAGAGGATTGGTGAGGTTGGGTGAGCAAACGCAGACCCTTTAAAGTAATACTGCGTGGTACCCATGCCATGGGTCCCAAATCTCCAGGTTCAAGGGCATCTTCCTACATCGAAAATATGCCTGGGAAACCCAGAAGATGGTACACCGAGTGATCGGGAAAGGTTTCTAAAACGCCCCTCATTTCTCCTCTACTTGTGCTCGGGTTCGCCATTCCAGCCGCTTCACTAACAATCTCCCTACTTGGAGAATCAGCACCGTTGACCTCCTGTTTCGTACAGCTCGCAATTTGTCCTGCGGATGAACGGGAAGAGGGGGAACCAATGAGAGACTAGCTCTAGGTGTTGGGACAGGCACAGGTCACTCTATTTTCCCATCAGGAAGAAGAATGAACCACAGGCTCAACCTGCCCCCCGGAACCAGAAAGGGCCTGAAGCAATCCTGCGCTTTTGCGGCCAGCTCCCAAAAAAGCGAGTTGACAAATGGAGCTCAGGGGCACTGCAATTCTCAAACCTGCAGAGTTATAAATGATAACTCTCGTCCACAAATATATTGAGGGAAGGCAACGAAGAGGATTTGAAAGCAAGGCAGAATTGCAGGAATCAGCATTCAGGAGGTAGATTCGACTCACCTTGAAAGCACATGAAAAGCGGCAAAGCGTTGACAATGATGCCCTTGGCCAAAAAGGGCGTATGCGTTTTTTCCTGAATATATTCAGGAAAAAACGCATACGCCCTTTTTGGCCAACCAAGCAAGCCAGAAAGGCAAATCGGCGCTACAAAGAAGTCTCGCTTGCCAGCGGTCAGAAGGGCCATGCTGAAAAAAGTGTAAAAACCAGAAATGCAGGACAGGCCATGGAGACATGGGAGCCTTGCTACGCTGATGGGCGGGATGGAAATTTCCAACAGCCACTCTGGAGAAGTGTACGCTGTGTCCTGTAATATGTAATAGACACAGCTTAGAGAGCATAGGGCACTTCCACTCATGGGCGTAGAAATCGGGAAACCTAAAAATCAACAAGACACAGGCACCCCAAAGTTTAGGGCTGCTCTGTTTCCAAAAACCTCCACTTCGGTACACCTTAAATATCCCAGGAAAGAGAAAAATGGATAAAGAAGTAGTGGTACTTATGCACAATGGAATGTCACTCAGCCATGAAATCAGTGTCATAAGGCTAGTAGCAGCATGATGAGTGGATTTAGGGACGATGACTCTAAGTGCAGTAAGTCACACAGAAAAGGACACTTATCCTAAGATATCACTTATAGAGGGAATGTCAAAATCGCTACACCTGAACTGAATTCCAAAACAGAACAGCGTCACACATTTAGAAAACACACTATGGCTGCTTAACGGGAAAGGTGAGGTGGGGCGATGCATAAAACAAGGGTTTGAAATTAGCTCAGATACCGTTCCACAAGCCAAATATGTAATAGACAAGACCTACTCCCTGCTCAGTCAACTGGACTCAACGCCCCCTATTCACCGCCCAAGAATATATCTGACTAGTAAGAGTCTTAAAACCTATGTATTGATATCTCTCTGGAAGTGAATCAAGAGGGTGTAAAGCGGCATAAACACAGCAGGGAAAAGCAGCTAAACCCCATTATAAAAATAGATTACTTAAAAAAAAACCCCATAAAACAAAGACAGTGAAAGAGAGAGAAATTCTTACAAAATCCGTTCAGGGGCTCTGATGCAACCTGGATTGACCATATCTAGACCCACAGCTGGATGAGACATAAGGCTGGACACTCTTGGGGCTGAGAGGATTGGTGAGGTTGGGTGAGCAAACGCAGACCCTTTAAAGTAATACTGCGTGGTACCCATGCCATGGGTCCCAAATCTCCAGGTTCAAGGGCATCTTCCTACATGGAAAACATGCCTGGGAAACCCAGAAGATGGTACACCGTGTGATCGGGAAAGGTTTCTAAAACGCCCCTCATTTCTCCTCTCCTTGTGCTCGGGTTCGCCATTCCAGCCGCTTCACTAACAATCTCCCTACTTGGAGAATCAGCACCGTTGACCTCCTGTTTCGTACAGCTCGCAATTTGTCCTGAGGATGAACGGGAAGAGGGGGAACCAATGAGAGACTAGCTCTAGGTGTTGGGACAGGCACATGTCACTCTATTTTCCCATCAGGAAGAAGAATGAACCACAGGCTCAACCTGCCCCGCGGAACCAGAATACGGCCTGAAGCAATCCTGCGCTTTTGCGGCCAGCTCCCAAAGAAGCGAGTTGACAAATGGAGCTCAGGGGCACTGCAATTCACAAACCTGCAGAGTTATAAGTGATAACTCTCGTCCACAAATATATTGAGGGAAGGCATCGAAGAGGATTTGAAAGCAAGGCAGAATTGCAGGAAACACATTTCAGGAGGTAGATTCGACTCGCCTTGAAAGCACATGAAAAGCGGCAAAGCGTTGACAATGATGCCCTTGGCCAAAAAGGGCGTATGCGTTTTTTCCTGAATATATCCAGGAAAAAACGCATAGGCCCTTTTTGGCCAACCAAGCAAGCCGGAAAGGCAAATCGGCGCTACAAAGAAGTCTCGCTTGCCGGCGGTCAAAAGGGCCATGCTGAAAAAAGTGTAAAAACCAGAAATGCAAGACAGGCCATGGAGACTTGGGAGCCTTGCCACGCTGATGGGCGGGATGGAAATTGCCAACAGCCGCTCTGGAGAAGTGTACGCTGCGTCCTGAAATATGTAATAGACACAGCTTAGAGAGCATAGGGCACTTCCACTCATGGGCGTAGAAATCGGGAAACCTAAAAATCAACAAGACACAGGCACCCCAAACTGTAGGGCTGCTCTGTTTCCAAGAACCTCCACTTCGGTACACCTTAAATATCCCAGGAAAGAGAAAAATGGATAAATAAGTTGTGGTACTTATGCACAATGGAATATCACTCAGCCATGAAATCAGTGTCATATGGCTAGTAGCAGCATGATGAGTGGATTTAGGGACGATGACTCTAAGTGAAGTAAGTCAAACAGAAAAGGACACTTATCCTAAGATATCACTTATAGAGGGAATGTCAAAATCGCTACACCTGAACTGAATTCCAAAACAGAACAGAGTCACACATTTAGAAAACACACTATGGCTGCTTAACGGGAAAGGTGAGGTGGGGCGATGCATAAAACAAGGGTTTGAAATTAGCTCAGATACCGGTCCACAAGCCAAATATGTAATAGACAAGACCTACTCCCTGCTCAGTCAACTGGACTCAACGTCCCCTATTCACCCCCCAAGAATATATCTGACTAGTAAGAGTCTTAAAACCTATGTATTGATATCTCTCTGGCAGTGAATCAAGAGGGTGTAAAGCGGCATAAACACAGCAGGGAAAAGCAGCTAAACCCCATTATAAAAATAGATTACTTAAAAGAAAACTCATTAAACAAAGACAGTGAAAGAGAGAGAAATTCTTACAAAATCCGTTCAGGGGCTCTGATGCAACCTGGATTGACCATATCTAGACCCACAGCTGGTTGAGACATAAGGCTTGACACTCTTGGGGCTGAGAGGATTGGTGAGGTTGGGTGAGCAAACGCAGACCCTTTAAAGCAATACTGCGTGCTACCCATGCCATGGGTCCCAAATCTCCAGGTTCAAGGGCATCTTCCTACATGGAAAACATGCCTGGGAAACCCAGAAGATGGTACACCGTGTGATCTGGAAAGGTTTCTAAAACGCACCTCATTTCTCCTCTCCTTGGGCTCGGGTTCGCCATTCCAGCCGCTTCACTATCAATCTCCCTACGTGGACAATCAGCACCGTTGACCTCCTGGTTCGTACAGCTCGCAATTTGTCCTGAGGATGAATGGGAAGAGGGGGAACCAATTAGAGACTAGCTCTAGGTGTTGGGACAGGCACAGGTCACTCTATTTTCCCATCAGGAAGAAGAATGAACCACAGGCTAAACCTGCCCCGCGGAACCAGAATAGGGCCTGAAGCAATCCTGCGCTTTTGCGGCCAGCTCCCAAAAAAGCGAGTTGACAAATGGAGCTCAGGGGCACTGCAATTCACAAACCTGCAGAGTTATAAATGATAACTCTCGTCCACAAATATATTGAGGGAAGGCAACGAAGAGGATTTGAAAGCAAGGCAGAATTGCAGGAAACAGATTTCAGGAGGTAGATTCGACTCGCCTTGAAAGCACATGAAAAGCGGCAAAGCGTTGACAATGATGCCCTTGGCCAAAAAGGGCGTATGCGTTTTTTCCTGAATATATTCAGCAAAAAACGCATACGCCCTTTTTGGCCAACCAAGCAAGCCGGAAAGGCAAATCGGCGCTACAAAGAAGTCTCGCTTGCCAGCGGTCAAAAGGGCCATGCTGAAAAAAGTGTAAAAACCAGAAATGCAGGACAGGCCATGGAGACATGGGAGCCTTGCCACTCTGATGGGCGGAATGGAAATTGCCAACAGCCACTCTGGAGAAGTGTACGCTGCGTTCTGAAATATGTAATAGACACAGCTTAGAGAGCATAGGGCACTTCCACTCATGGGCGTAGAAATCGGGAAACCTAAAAATCAACAAGACACAGGCACCCCAAAGTTTAGGGCTGCTCTGTTTCCAAGAACCTCCACTTCGGTACACCTTAAATATCCCAGGAAAGAGAAAAATGGATAAAGAAGTTGTGGTACTTATGCACAATGGAATGTCACTCAGCCATGAAATCAGTGTCATAAGGCTAGTAGCAGCATGATGAGTGGATTTAGGGACGATGACTCTAAGTGAAGTAAGTCACACAGAAAAGGACACTTATCCTAAGATATCACTTATAGAGGGAATGTCAAAATCGCTACACCTGAACTGAATTCCAAAACAGAACAGAGTCACACATTTAGAAAACACACTATGGCTGCTTAACGGGAAAGGTGAGGTGGGGCGATGCATAAAAAAAGGGTTTGACATTAGCTCAGATACCGTTCCACAAGCCAAATATGTAATAGACAAGACCTACTCCCTGCTCAGTCAACTGGACTCAACGCCCCCTATTCACCGCCCAAGAATATATCTGACTAGTAAGAGTCTTAAAACCTATGTATTGATATCTCTCTGGAAGTGAATCAAGAGGGTGTAAAGCGGCATAAACACAGCAGGGAAAAGCAGCTAAACCCCATTATAAAAATAGATTTCTTAAGAAAAAAACCCATAAAACAAAGACAGTGAAAGAGAGAGAAATTCTTACAAAATCCGTTCAGGGGCTCTGATGCATCCTGGATTGACCATATCTAGACCCACAGCTGGATGACACATAAGGCTGGACACTCTTGGTGCTGAGAGGATTGGTGAGGTTGGGTGAGCAAACGCAGACCCTTTAAAGTAATACTGCGTGGTACCCATGCCATGGGTCCCAAATCTCCAGGTTCAAGGGCATCTTCCTACATCGAAAACATGCCTGGGAAACCCAGAAGATGGTACACCGTGTGATCGGGAAAGGTTTCTAAAACGCACCTCATTTCTCCTCTCCTTGTGCTCGGGTTCGCCATTCCAGCCGCTTCACTAACAATCTCCCTACTTGGAGAATCAGCACCGCTGACCTCCTGTTTCGTAAAGCTCACAATTTGTCCTGAGGATGAACGGGAAGAGGGGGAACCAATGAGAGACTAGCTCTAGGTGTTGGGACAGGCACAGGTCACTCTATTTTCCCAGCAGGAAGAAGAATGAACCACAGGCTCAGCCTGCCCCCCGGAACCAGAATAGGGCCTGAAGCAATGCTGCGCTTTTGCGGCCAGCTCCCAAAAAAGCGAGTTGACAAATGGAGCTCAGGGGCACTGCAATTCACAAACCTGCAGAGTTATAAATGATAACTCTCGTCCACAAATATATTGAGGGAAGGCAACGAAGAGGATTTGAAAGCAAGGCAGAATTGCAGGAAACAGATTTCAGGAGGTAGATTCGACTCGCCTTGAAAGCACATGAAAAGCGGCAAAGCGTTGACAATGATGCCCTTGGCCAAAAACGCATACGCCCTTTTTGGCCAACCGAGCAAGCCGGAAAGGCAAATCGGCGCTACAAAGAAGTCTCGCTTGCCAGCGGTCAAAAGGGCCATGCTGAAAAAAGTGTAAAAACCAGAAATGCAGGACAGGCCTTGGAGACATGGGAGCCTTGCTACGCTGATGGGCGGGGTGGAAATTGCCAACAGCCACTCTGGAGAAGTGTACGCTGCGTCCTGAAACATGTAATAGACACAGCTTAGAGAGCATAGGGCACTTCCACTCATGGGCGTAGAAATCGGGAAACCTAAAAATCAACAAGACACAGGCACCCCAAAGTTTAGGGCTGCTCTGTTTCCAAGAACCTCCACTTCGGTACACCTTAAATATCCCAGGAAAGAGACAAATGGATAAAGAAGTTGTGGTACTTATGCACAATGGAATGTCACTCAGCCATGAAATCAGTGTCATAAGGCTAGTAGCAGCATGATGAGTGGATTTAGGGACGATGACTCTAAGTGAAGTAAGTCACACAGAAAAGGACACTTATCCTAAGATATCACTTATAGAGGGAATGTCAAAATCGCTACACCTGAACTGAATTCCAAAACAGAACAGCGTCACACATTTAGAAAACACACTATGGCTGCTTAACGGGAAAGGTGAGGTGGGGCGATGCATAAAACAAGGGTTTGAAATTAGCTCAGATACCGTTCCACAAGCCAAATATGTAATAGACAAGACCTACTCCCTGCTCAGTCAACTGGACTCAACGCCCCCTATTCACCGCCCAAGAATATATCTGACTAGTAAGAGTCTTAAAACCTATGTATTGATATCTCTCTGAAAGTGAATCAAGAGGGTGTAAAGCGGCATAAACACAGCAGGGAAAAGCAGCTAAACCCCATTGTAAAAATAGATTACTTGAAAAAAACCCATAAAACAAAGACAGTGAAAGAGAGAGAAATTCTTACAAAATCCGTTCAGGGGCTCTGATGCAACCTGGATTGACCATATCTAGACCCACAGCTGGATGAGACATAAGGCTGGACACTCTTGGGGCTGAGAGGATTGGTGAGGTTGGGTGAGCAAACGCAGACCCTTTAAAGTAATAGTGCGTGGTACCCATGCCATGGGTCCCAAATCTCCAGGTTCAAGGGCATCTTCCTACATCGAAAACATGCCTGGGAAACCCAGAAGATGGTACACCGTGTGATCGGGAAAGGTTTCTAAAACGCACCTCATTTCTCATCTCCTTGTGCTCGGATTCGCCATTCCAGCCGCTTCACTAACAATGTCCCTACGTGGACAATCAGCACCGTTGACCTCCTGTTTCATACAGCTCGCAATTTGTCCTGAGGATGAACAGGAAGAGGGGGAACCAATGAGAGACTAGCTCTAGGTGTTGGGACAGGCACAGGTCACTCTATTTTCTCATCAGGAAGAAGAATGAACCACAGGCTCAGCCTGACCCCCGGAACCAGAATAGGGCCTGAAGCAATCCTGCGCTTTTGCGGCCAGCTCCCAAAAAAGCGAGTTGACAAATGGAGCTCAGGGGCACTGCAATTCTCAAACCTGCAGAGTTATAAATGATAACTCTCGTCCACAAATATATTGAGGGAAGGCAACGAAGAGGATTTGAAAGCAAGGCAGAATTGCAGGAAACAGAATTCAGGAGGTAGATTCGACTCGCCTTGAAAGCACATGAAAAGCGGCAAAGCGTTGACAATGATGCCCTTGGCCAAAAAGGGCGTATGCGTTTTTTCCTGAATATATCCAGGAAAAAACGCATACGCCCTTTTTGGCCAACCAAGCAAGCCAGAAAGGCAAATCGGCGCTACAAAGAAGTCTCGCTTGCCAGCGGTCAGAAGGGCCATGCTGAAAAAAGTGTAAAAACCAGAAATGCAGGACAGGCCATGGAGACATGGGAGCCTTGCTACGCTGATGGGCGGGATGGAAATTTCCAACAGCCACTCTGGAGAAGTGTACGCTGTGTCCTGTAATATGTAATAGACACAGCTTAGAGAGCATAGGGCACTTCCACTCATGGGCGTAGAAATCGGGAAACCTAAAAATCAACTAGACACAGGCACCCCAAAGTTTAGGGCTGCTCTGTTTCCAAAAACCTCCACTTCGGTACACCTTAAATATCCCAGGAAAGAGAAAAATGGATAAAGAAGTAGTGGTACTTATGCACAATGGAATGTCACTCAGCCATGAAATCAGTGTCATAAGGCTACTAGCAGCATGATGAGTGGATTTAGGGACGATGACTCTAAGTGAAGTAAGTCACACAGAAAAGGACACTTATCCTAAGATATGACTTAGAGAGGGAATGTCAACATCGCTACACCTGAACTGAATTCCAAAACAGAACAGAGTCACACATTTAGAAAACACACTATGGCTGCTTAACGGGAAAGGTGAGGCGGGGTGATGCATAAAACAAGGGTTTGACTTTAGCTCAGATACCTTTCCAGAAGCCAAATATGTAATAGACAAGACCTACTCCCTGCTCAGTGAACTGGACTCAACGCCCCCTATTCACCGCCCAAGAATATATCTGACTAGTAAGAGTCTTAAAACCTATGTATTGATATCTCTCTGGAAGTGAATCAAGAGGGTGTAAAGCGGCATAAACACAGCAGGGAAAAGCAGCTAAACCCCATTATAAAAATAGATTCCTTACAAAAAAAACCGCATAAAACAAAGACAGTGAAAGAGAGAGAAATTCTTACAAAATCCTTTCAGGGGCTCTGATGCAACCTGGATTGACCATATCTAGACCCACAGCTGGATGAGACATAAGGCTGGACACTCTTGGGGCTGAGAGGATTGGTGAGGTTGGGTGAGCAAACGCAGACCCTTTAAAGTAATACTGCGTGGTACCCATGCCATGGGTCCCAAATCTCCACGTTCAAGGGCATCTTCCTACATCGAAAACATGCGTGGGAAACCCAGAAGATGGTACACCGTGTGATCGGGAAAGGTTTCTAAAACGCACCTCATTTCTCCTCTCCTTGTGCTCGGGTTCGCCATTCCAGCCGCTTCACTAACAATCTCCCTACGTGGACAATCAGCACCGTTGACCTCCTGTTTCGTACAGCTCGCAGTTTGTCCTGAGAATGAACGGGAAGAGGGGGAACCAATGAGAGACTAGCTCTAGGTGTTGGGACAGGCACAGGTCACTCTATTTTCCCATCAGGAAGAAGAATGAACCACAGGCTTAGCCTGCCCCCCGGAACCAGAATAGGGCCTGAAGCAATCCTGCGCTTTTGCGGCCAGCTCCCAAAAAAGCGAGTTGACAAATGGAGCTCAGGGGCACTGCAATTCACAAACCTGCAGACTTATAAATGATAACTCTCGTCCACAAATACATTGACGGAAGGCAACGAAGAGGATTTGAAAGCAAGGCAGAATTGCAGGAAACAGATTTCAGGAGGTAGATTCGACTCGCCTTGAAAGCACATGAAAAGCGGCAAAGCGTTGACAATGATGCCCTTGGCCAAAAAGGGCGTATGCGATTTTTCCTGAATATATTCAGGAAAAAACGCATACGCCCTTTTTGGCCAACCAAGCAAGCCGGAAAGGCAAATCGGCGCTACAAAGAAGTCTCACTTGCCAGCGGTCAAAAGGGCCATGCTGAAAAAAGTGTAAAAACCAGAAATGCAGGACAGGCCATGGAGACATGGGAGCCTTGCTACGCTGATGGGCGGGGTGGAAATTGACAACAGCCACTCTGGAGAAGTGTACGCTGCGTCCTGAAACATGTAATAAACACAGCTTAGAGAGCATAGGGCACTTCCACTCATGGGCGTAGAAATCGGGAAACCTAAAACTCAACAAGACACAGGCACCCCAAAGTTTAGGGCTGCTCTGTTTCCAAGAACCTCTACTTCGGTACACCCTAAATATCCCAGGAAAGAGAAAAATGGATAAAGAAGTTGTGGTACTTATGCACAATGGAATATCACTCAGCCATGAAATCAGTGTCATAAGGCTAGTAGCAGCATGATGAGTGGATTTAGAGACGATGACTCTAAGTGAAGTAAGTCACACAGAAAAGGACACTTATCCTAAGATATCACTTATAGAGGGAATGTCAAAATCGCTACACCTGAGCTGAATTCCAAAACAGAACAGAGTCACACATTTAGAAAACACACTATGGCTGCTTAACGGGAAAGGTGAGGTGGGGCGATGCATAAAACAAGGGTTTGAAATTAGCTCAGATACCGTTCCAGAAGCCAAATATGTAACAGACAAGACATACTCCCTGCTCAGTCAACTGGATTCAACGCCCCCTATTCACCGCCCAAGAATATATCTGACTAGTAAGAGTCTTAAAACCTATGTATTGATATCTCTCTGAAAGTGAATCAAGAGGGTGTAAAGCGGCATAAACACAGCAGGGAAAAGCAGCTAAACCCCATTGTAAAAATAGATTACTTGAAAAAAACCCATAAAACAAAGACAGTGAAAGAGAGAGAAATTCTTACAAAATCCGTTCAGGGGCTCTGATGCAACCTGGATTGACCATATCTAGACCCACAACTGGATGAGACATAAGGCTGGACACTCTTGGGGCTGAGAGGATTGGTGAGGTTGGGTGAGCAAACGCAGACCCGTTAAAGTAATAGTGCGTGGTACCCATGCCATGGGTCCCAAATCTCCAGGTTCAAGGGCATCTTCCTACATCGAAAACATGCCTGGGAAACCCAGAAGATGGTACACCGTGTGATCGGGAAAGGTTTCTAAAACGCACCTCATTTCTCCTCTCCTTGTGCTCGGGTTCGCCATTCCAGCCGCTTCACTAACAATGTCCCTACGTGGACAATCAGCACCGTTGACCTCCTGTTTCATACAGCTCGCAATTTGTCCTGAGGATGAACAGGAAGAGGGGGAACCAATGAGAGACTAGCTCTAGGTGTTGGGACAGGCACAGGTCACTCTATTTTCCCGTCAGGAAGAAGAATGAACCACAGGCTCAGCCTGACCCCCGGAATCAGAATAGGGCCTGAAGCAATCCTGCGCTTTTGTGGCCAGCTCCCAAAAAAGCGAGTTGACAAATGGAGCTCAGGGGCACTGCAATTCTCAAACCTGCAGAGTTATAAATGATAACTCTCGTCCACAAATATATTGAGGGAAGGCAACGAAGAGGATTTGAAAGCAAGGCAGAATTGCAGGAAACAGAATTCAGGAGGTAGATTCGACTCGCCTTGAAAGCACATGAAAAGCGGCAAAGCGTTGACAATGATGCCCTTGGCCAAAAAGGGCGTATGCGTTTTTTCCTGAATATATTCAGGAAAAAACGCATACGCCCTTTTTGGCCAACCAAGCAAGCCGGAAAGGCAAATCGGCGCTACAAAGAAGTCTCGCTTGCCAGCGGTCAAAAGGGCCATGCTGAAAAAAGTGTAAAAACCAGAAATGCAGGACAGGCCATGGAGACATGGGAGCCTTTCTACGCTGATGGGCGGGGTGGAAATTGCCAACAGCCACTCTGGAGAAGTGTACGCTGTGTCCTGTAATATGTAATAGACACAGCTTAGAGAGCATAGGGCACTTCCACTCATGGGGGTAGAAATCGGGAAACCTAAAAATCAACAAGACACAGGCACCCCAAAGTTTAGGGCTGCTCTGTTTCCAAAAACCTCCACTTCGGTACACCTTAAATATCCCAGGAAAGAGAAAAATGGATAAAGAAGTTGTGCTACTTATGCACAATGGAATGTCACTCAGCCATGAAATCAGTGTCATAAGGCTAGTAGCAGCATGATGAGTGGATTTAGGGACGATGACTCTAAGTGAAGTAAGTCACACAGAAAAGGACACTTATCCTAAGATATCACTTAGAGAGGGAATGTCAACATCGCTACACCTGAACTGAATTCCAAAACAGAACAGAGTCACACATTTAGAAAACACACTATGGCTGCTTAACGGGAAAGGTGAGGCGGGGTGATGCATAAAACAAGGGTTTGACTTTAGCTCAGATACCTTTCCAGAAGCCAAATATGTAATAGACAAGACCTACTCCCTGCTCAGTGAACTGGACTAAACGCCCCCTATTCACCGCCCAAGAATATATCTGACTAGGAAGAGTCTTAAAACCTATGTATTGATATCTCTCTGGAAGTGAATCAAGAGGGTGTAAAGCGGCATAAACACAGCAGGGAAAAGCAGCTAAACCCCATTATAAAAATAGATTCCTTACAAAAAAAACCCCATAAAACAAAGACAGTGAAAGAGAGAGAAATTCTTACAAAATCCTTTCAGGGGCTCTGATGCAACCTGGATTGACCATATCTAGACCCACAGCTGGATGAGACATAAGGCTGGACACTCTTGGGGCTGAGAGGATTGGTGAGGTTGGGTGAGCAAACGCAGACCCTTTAAAGTAATACTGCGTGGTACCCATGCCATGGGTCCCAAATCTCCACGTTCAAGGGCATCTTCCTACATCGAAAACATGCCTGGGAAACCCAGAAGATGGTACACCGTGTGATCGGGAAAGGTTTCTAAAACGCACCTCATTTCTCCTCTCCTTGTGCTCGGGTTCGCCATTCCAGCCGCTTCAATAACAATCTCCCTACGTGGACAATCAGCACCGTTGACCTCCTGTTTCGTACAGCTCGCAGTTTGTCCTGAGAATGAACGGGAAGAGGGGGAACCAATGAGAGACTAGCTCTAGGTGTTGGGACAGGCACAGGTCACTCTATTTTCCCATCAGGAAGAAGATTGAACCACAGGCTTAGCCTGCCCCCCGGAACCAGAATAGGGCCTGAAGCAATCCTGCGCTTTTGCGGCCAGCTCCCAAAAAAGCGAGTTGACAAATGGAGCTCAGGGGCACTGCAATTCACAAACCTGCAGACTTATAAATGATAACTCTCGTCCACAAATACATTGACGGAAGGCAACGAAGAGGATTTGAAAGCAAGGCAGAATTGCAGGAAACAGATTTCAGGAGGTAGATTCGACTCGCCTTGAAAGCACATGAAAAGCGGCAAAGCGTTGACAATGATGCCCTTGGCCAAAAAGGGCGTATGCGATTTTTCCTGAATATATTCAGGAAAAAACGCATACGCCCTTTTTGGCCAACCAAGCAAGCCGGAAAGGCAAATCGGCGCTACAAAGAAGTCTCACTTGCCAGCGGTCAAAAGGGCCATGCTGAAAAAAGTGTAAAAACCAGAAATGCAGGACAGGCCATGGAAACATGGGAGCCTTGCTACGCTGATGGGCGGGGTGGAAATTGACAACAGCCACTCTGGAGAAGTGTACGCTGCGTCCTGAAACATGTAATAAACACAGCTTAGAGAGCATAGGGCACTTCCACTCATGGGCGTAGAAATCGGGAAACCTAAAATTCAACAAGACACAGGCACCCCAAAGTTTAGGGCTGCTCTGTTTCCAAGAACCTCCACTTCGGTACACCTTAAATATCCCAGGAAAGAGAAAAATGGATAAAGAAATTGTGGTACTTATTCACAATGGAATATCACTCAGCCATGAAATCAGTGTCATAAGGCTAGTAGCAGCATGATGAGTCGATTTAGAGACGATGACTCTAAGTGAAGTAATTCACACAGAAAAGGACACTTATCCTAAGATATCACTTATAGAGGGAATGTCAAAATCGCTACACCTGAGCTGAATTCCAAAACAGAACAGAGCCACACATTTAGAAAACACACAATGGCTGCTTAACGGGAAAGGTGAGGTGGGGTGATGCATAAAACAAGGGTTTGACATTAGCTCAGATACCGTTCCACAAGCCAAATATGTAATAGACAAGACCTACTCCCTGCTCAGTCAACTGGACTCAACGCCCCCTATTCACCGCCCAAGAATATATCTGACTAGTAAGAGTCTTAAAACCTATGTATTGATATCTCTCTGGCAGTGAATCAAGAGGGTGTAAAGCGGCATAAACACAGCAGGGAAAAGCAGCTCAACCCCATTATAAAAATAGATTACTTAAAAAAAACCCCATTAAACAAACACAGTGAAATAGAGAGAAATTCTTACAAAATCCGTTCAGGGGCTCTGATGCAACCTGGATTGACCATATCTAGACCCACAGCTGGATGAGACATAAGGCTGGACACTCTTGGGGCTGAGAGGATTGGTGAGGTTGGGTGAGCAAACACAGACCCTTTAAAGTAATACTGCGTGGTACCCATGCCATGGGTCCCAAATCTCCAGGTTCAAGGGCATCTTCCTACATCGAAAACATGCCTGGGAAACCCAGAAAATGAAACACCGTGTGATTGGGAAAGATTTCTAAAACGCAACTCATTTCTCCTCTCCTTGTGCTCGGGTTCGCCATTTCAGCCGCTTCACTAACAATCTCCCTACTTGGAGAATCACCACCGTTGACCTCCTGTTTCGTACAGCTCGGAATTTGTCCTGAGGATGAACGGGAAGAGGGGGAACCAATGAGACACTAGCTCTAGGTGTTGGGACAGGCACAGGTCACTGTATTTTCCCATCAGGAAGAAGAATGAACCACAGGCTCAGCCTGACCCCCGGAACCAGAATAGGGCCTGAAGCAATCCTGCGCTTTTGCGGCCAGCTCCCAAAAAAGCGAGTTGACAAATGGAGCTCAGGGGCACTGCAATTCTCAAACCTGCAGAGTTATAAATGATAACTCTCGTCCACAAATATATTGAGGGAAGGCAACGAAGAGGATTTGAAAGCAAGGCAGAATTGCAGGAAACAGCATTCAGGAGGTAGATTCGACTCACCTTGAAAGCACATGAAAAGCGGCAAAGCGTTGACAATGATGCCCTTGGCCAAAAAGGGCGTATGCGTTTTTTCCTGAATATATTCAGGAAAAAACGCATACGCCCTTTTTGGCCAACCAAGCAAGCCAGAAAGGCAAATCGGCGCTACAAAGAAGTCTCGCTTGCCAGCGGTCAGAAGGGCCATGCTGAAAAAAGTGTAAAAACCAGAAATGCAGGACAGGCCATGGAGACATGGGAGCCTTGCTACGCTGATGGGCGGGGTGGAAATTGCCAACAGCCACTCTGGAGAAGTGTACGCTGCGTCCTGAAACATGTAATAAACACAGCTTAGAGAGCATAGGGCACTTCCACTCATGGGCGTAGAAATCGGGAAACCTAAAAATCAACAAGACACAGGCACCCCAAAGTTTAGGGCTGCTCTGTTTGCAAGAACCTCCACTTCGGTACACTTTAAATATCCCAGGAAAGAGAAAAATGGATAAAGAAGTTGTGGTACTTATGCACAATTGAATATCACTCAGGCATAAAATCAGTGTCATATGGTTAGTAGCAGCATGATGAGTGGATTTAGGGACGATGACTCTAAGTGAAGTAAGTCACACAGAAAAGGACACTTATCCTAAGATATCACTTATAGAGGGAATGTCAAAATCGCTACACCTGAACTGAATTCCAAAACAGAACAGAGTCACACATTTAGAAAACACACTATGGCTGCTTAACGGGAAAGGTGAGGTGGGGCGATGCATAAAACAAGGGTTTGAAATTAGCTCAGATACCGTTCCAGAAGCCAAATATGTAACAGACAAGACATACTCCCTGCTCAGTCAACTGGACTCAACGCCCCCTATTCACCGCCCAAGAATATATCTGACTAGTAAGAGTCTTAAAACCTATGTATTGATATCTCTCTGAAAGTGAATCAAGAGGGTGTAAAGCGGCATAAACACAGCAGGGAAAAGCAGCTAAACCCCATTGTAAAAATAGATTACTTGAAAAAAACCCATAAAACAAAGACAGTGAAAGAGAGAGAAATTCTTACAAAATCCGTTCAGGGGCTCTGATGCAACCTGGATTGACCATATCTAGACCCACAACTGGATGAGACATAAGGCTGGACACTCTTGGGGCTGAGAGGATTGGTGAGGTTGGGTGAGCAAACGCAGACCCTTTAAAGTAATACTGCGTGGTACCCATGCCATGGGTCCCAAATCTCCAGGTTCAAGGGCATCTTCCTACATCGAAAACATGCCTGGGAAACCCAGAAGATGGTACACCGTGTGATAGGGAAAGGTTTCTAAAACGCACCTCATTTCTCCTCTCCTTGTGCTCGGGTTCGCCATTCCAGCCGCTTCACTAACAATGTCCCTACGTGGACAATCAGCACCGTTGACCTCCTGTTTCATACAGCTCGCAATTTGTCCTGAGGATGAACAGGAAGAGGGGGAACCAATGAGAGACTAGCTCTAGGTGTTGGGACAGGCACAGGTCACTCTATTTTCTCATCAGGAAGAAGAATGAACCACAGGCTCAGCCTGACCCCCGGAACCAGAATAGGGCCTGAAGCAATCCTGCGCTTTTGCGGCCAGCTCCCAAAAAAGCGAGTTGACAAATGGAGCTCAGGGGCACTGCAATTCTCAAACCTGCAGAGTTATAAATGATAACTCTCGTCCACAAATATATTGAGGGAAGGCAACGAAGAGGATTTGAAAGCAAGGCAGAATTGCAGGAAACAGAATTCAGGAGGTAGATTCGACTCACCTTGAAAGCACATGAAAAGCGGCAAAGCGTTGACAATGATGCCCTTGGCCAAAAAGGGCGTATGCGTTTTTTCCTGAATATATTCAGCAAAAAACGCATACGCCCTTTTTGGCCAACCAAGCAAGCCAGAAAGGCAAATCGGCGCTACAAAGAAGTCTCGCTTGCCAGCGGTCAGAAGGGCCATGCTGAAAAAAGTGTAAAAACCAGAAATGCAGGACAGGCCATGGAGACATGGGAGCCTTGCTACGCTGATGGGCGGGATGGAAATTGCCAACAGCCACTCTGGAGAAGTGTACCTTGTGTCCTGTAATATGTAATAGACACAGCTTAGAGAGCATAGGGCACTTCCACTCATGGGCGTAGAAATCGGGAAACCTAAAAATCAACAAGACACAGGCACCCCAAAGTTTAGGGCTGCTCTGTTTCCAAGAACCTCCACTTCGGTACACCTTAAATATCCCAGGAAAGAGAAAAATGGATAAAGAAGTTGTGGTACTTATGCACAATGGAATATCACTCAGCCATGAAATCAGTGTCATATGGCTAGTAGCAGCATGATGAGTGGATTTAGGGACGATGACTCTAAGTGAAGTAAGTCACACAGAAAAGGACACTTATCCTAAGATATCACTTATAGAGGGAATGTCAAAATCGCTACACCTGAAATGAATTCCAAAACAGAACAGAGTCACACATTTAGAAAACACACTATGGCTGCTTAACGGGAAAGGTGAGATGGGGCGACGCAAAAAACAAGGGTTTGAAATTAGCTCAGATACCGTTCCACAAGCCAAATATGTAATAGACAAGACCTACTCCCTGCTCAGTCAACTGGACTCAACGCCCCCTATTCACCGCCCAAGAATATATCTGACTAGTAAGAGTTTTAAAACCTATGTATTGATATCTCTCTGGCAGTGAATCAAGAGGGTGTAAAGCGGCATAAACACAGCAGGGAAAAGCAGCTAAACCCCATTATAAAAATAGATTACTTAAAAAAAAACCATTAAACAAAGACAGTGAAAGAGAGAGAAATTCTTACAAAATCCGTTCAGGGGCTCTGATGCAACCTGGATTGACCATATCTAGACCCACAGCTGGATGAGACATAAGGCTGGACACTCTTGGGGCTGAGAGGATTGGTGAGGTTGGGTGAGCAAACGCAGACCCTTGAAAGCAATACTGCGTGGTACCCATGCCATGGGTCCCAAATCTCCAGGTTCAAGGGCATCTTCCTACATGGAAAACATGCCTGGGAAACCCAGAAGATGGTACACCGTGTGATCTGGAAAGGTTTCTAAAACGCACCTCATTTCTCCTCTCCTTGTGCTCGGGTTCGCCATTCCAGCCGCTTCACTATCAATCTCCCTACGTGGACAATCAGCACCGTTGACCTCCTGGTTTGTACAGCTCGCAATTTGTCCTGAGGATGAATGGGAAGAGGGGGAACCAATTAGAGACTAGCTCTAGGTGTTGGGACAGGCACAGGTCACTCTATTTTCCCATCAGGAAGAAGAATGAACCACAGGCTCAGCCTGCCCCGCGGAACCAGAATAGGGCCTGAAGCCATCCTGCGCTTTTGCGGCCAGCTCCCAAAAAAGCGAGTTGACAAATGGAGCTCAGGGGCACTGCAATTCTCAAACCTGCAGAGTTATAAATGATAACTCTCGTCCACAAATATATTGAGGGAAGGCAACGAAGAGGATTTGAAAGCAAGGCAGAATTGCAGGAAACAGAATTCAGGAGGTAGATTCGACTCACCTTGAAAGCACATGAAAAGCGGCAAAGCGTTGACAATGATGCCCTTGGCCAAAAAGGGCGTATGCGTTTTTTTCCTGAATATATTCAGGAAAAAACACATACGCCCTTTTTGGCCAACCAAGCAAGCCAGAAAGGCAAATCGGCGCTACAAAGAAGTCTCGCTTGCCAGCGGTCAGAAGGGCCATGCTGAAAAAAGTGTAAAAACCAGAAATGCAGGACAGGCCATGGAGACATGGGAGCCTTGCTACGCTGATGGGCGGGATGGAAATTTCCAACAGCCACTCTGGAGAAGTGTACGCTGTGTCCTGTAATATGTAATAGACACAGCTTAGAGAGCATAGGGCACTTCCACTCATGGGCGTAGAAATCGGGAAACCTAAAAATCAACAAGACACAGGCACCCCAAAGTTTAGGGCTGCTCTGTTTCCAAAAACCTCCACTTCGGTACACCTTAAATATCCCAGGAAAGAGAAAAATGGATAAAGAAGTAGTGGTACTTATGCACAATGGAATGTCACTCAGCCATGAAATCAGTGTCATATGGCTAGTAGCAGCATGATGAGTGGATTTAGGGACGATGACTCTAAGTGAAGTAAGTCACACAGAAAAGGACACTTATCCTAAGATATCACTTATAGAGGGAATGTCAAAATCGCTACACCTGAACTGAATTCCAAAACAGAACAGCGTCACACATTTAGAAAACACACTATGGCTGCTTAACGGGAAAGGTGAGGTGGGGCGATGCATAAAACAAGGGTTTGAAATTAGCTCAGATACGGTTCCACAAGCCAAGTATGTAATAGACAAGACCTACTCCCTGCTCAGTCAACTGGACTCAACGCCCCCTATTCACCGCCCAAGAATATATCTGACTAGTAAGAGTCTTAAAACCTATGTATTGATATCTCTCTGGAAGTGAATCAAGAGGGTGTAAAGCGGCATAAACACAGCAGGGAAAAGCAGCTAAACCCCATTATAAAAATAGATTACTTAAAAAAAAACCCCATAAAACAAAGACAGTGAAAGAGAGAGAAATTCTTACAAAATCCGTTCAGGGGCTCTGATGCAACCTGGATTGACCATATCTAGACCCACAGCTGGATGAGACATAAGGCTGGACACTCTTGGGGCTGAGAGGATTGGTGAGGTTGGGTGAGCAAACGCAGACCCTTTAAAGTAATACTGCGTGGTACCCATGCCATGGGTCCCAAATCTCCAGGTTCAAGGGCATCTTCCTACATCGAAAACATGCCTATGAAACCCAGAAGATGGTACACCGTGTGATCGGGAAAGGTTTCTAAAACGCACCTCATTTCTCCTCTCCTTGTGCTCGGGTTCGCCATTCCAGCCGCTTCACTAACAATCTCCCTACGTGGACAATCAGCACCGTTGACCTCCTGTTTCATACAGCTCGCAATTTGTCCTGAGGATGAACAGGAAGAGGGGGAACCAATGAGAGACTAGCTCTAGGTGTTGGGACAGGCACAGGTCACTCTATTTTCTCATCAGGAAGAAGAATGAACCACAGGCTCAGCCTGACCCCCGGAACCAGAATAGGGCCTGAAGCAATCCTGCGCTTTTGCGGCCAGCTCCCAAAAAAGCGAGTTGACAAATGGAGCTCAGGGGCACTGCAATTCACAAACCTGCAGAGTTATAAATGATAACTCTCGTCCACAAATATATTGAGGGAAGGCAACGAAGAGGATTTGAAAGCAAGGCAGAATTGCAGGAAACAGATTTCAGGAGGTAGATTCGACTCGCCTTGAAAGCACATGAAAAGCGGCAAAGCGTTGACAATGATGCCCTTGGCCAAAAAGGGCGTATGCGTTTTTACCTGAATATATTCAGGAAAAAACGCATACGCCCTTTTTGGCCAACCAAGCAAGCCGGAAAGGCAAATCGGCGCTACAAAGAAGTCTCGCTTGCCAGCGGTCAAAAGGGCCATTCTGAAAAAAGTGTAAAAACCAGAAATGCAGGACACGCCATGGAGACATGGGAGCCTTGCCACGCTGATGGGCGGGATGGAAATTGCCAACAGCCACTCTGGAGTAGTGTACGCTGCGTCCTGAAATATGTAATAGACACAGCTTAGAGAGCATAGGGAACTTCCACTCATGGGCGTAGAAATCGGGAAACCTAAAAATCAACAAGACACAGGCACCCCAAACTGTAGGGCTGCTCTGTTTCCAAGAACCTCCACTTCGGTACACCTTAAATATCCCAGGAAAGAGAAAAATGGATAAAGAAGTTGTGCTACTTATGCACAATGGAATATCACTCAGTCATGAAATCAGTGTCATATGGTTAGTAGCAGCATGATGAGTGGATTTAGGGACGATGACTCTAAGTGAAGTAAGTCACACAGAAAAGGACACTTATCCTAAGATATCACTTATAGAGGGAATGTCAAAATCGCTACACCTGAACTGAATTCCAAAACAGAACAGAGTCACACATTTAGAAAACACACTATGGCTGCTTAACGGGAAAGGTGAGGTGGGGCGATGCATAAAACAAGGGTTTGAAATTAGTTCAGATACCGTTCCAGAAGCTAAATATGTAACAGACAAGACCTACTCCCTGCTCAGTGAACTGGACTCAACGCCCCCTATTCACCGCCCAAGAATATATCTGACTAGTAAGAGTCTTAAAACCTATGTATTGATATCTCTCTGAAAGTGAATCAAGAGGGTGCAAAGCGGCATAAACACAGCAGGGAAAAGCAGCTAAACCCCATTGTAAAAATAGATTACTTGAAAAAAACCCATAAAACAAAGACAGTGAAAGAGAGAGAAATTCTTACAAAATCCGTTCAGGGGCTCTGATGCAACCTGGATTGACCATATCTAGACCCACAACTGGATGAGACATAAGGCTGGACACTCTTGGGGCTGAGAGGATTGGTGAGGTTGGGTGAGCAAACGCAGACCCTTTAAAGTAATACTGCGTGGTACCCATGCCATGGGTCCCAAATCTCCAGGTTCAAGGGCATCTTCCTACATGGAAAACATGCCTGGGAAACCCAGAAGATGGTACACCGTGTGATCGGGAAAGGTTTCTAAAACGCACCTCATTTCTCCTCTCCTTGTGCTCGGGTTCGCCATTCCAGCCGCTTCACTAACAATGTCCCTACGTGGACAATCAGCACCGTTGACCTCCTGTTTCATACAGCTCGCAATTTGTCCTGAGGATGAACAGGAAGAGGGGGAACGAATGAGAGACTAGCTCTAGGTGTTGGGACAGGCACAGGTCACTCTATTTTCTCATCAGGAAGAAGAATGAACCACAGGCTCAGCCTGACCCCCGGAACCAGAATAGGGCCTGAAGCAATCCTGCGCTTTTGCGGCCAGCTCCCAAAAAAGCGAGTTGACAAATGGAGCTCAGGGGCACTGCAATTCTCAAACCTGCAGAGTTATAAATGATAACTCTCGTCCACAAATATATTGAGGGAAGGCAACGAAGAGGATTTGAAAGCAAGGCAGAATTGCAGGAAACAGAATTCAGGAGGTAGATTCGACTCACCTTGAAAGCACATGAAAAGCGGCAAAGCGTTGACAATGATGCCCTTGGCCAAAAAGGGCGTATGCGTTTTTTTCCTGAATATATTCAGGAAAAAACGCATACGCCCTTTTTGGCCAACCAAGCAAACCAGAAAGGCAAATCGGCGCTACAAAGAAGTCTCGCTTGCCAGCGGTCAGAAGGGCCATGCTGAAAAAAGTGTAAAAACCAGAAATGCAGGACAGGCCATGGAGACATGGGAGCCTTGCTACGCTGATGGGCGGGATGGAAATTTCCAACAGCCACTCTGGAGAAGTGTACGCTGTGTCCTGTAATATGTAATAGACACAGCTTAGAGAGCATAGGGCACTTCCACTCATGGGCGTAGAAATCGGGAAACCTAAAAATCAACAAGACACAGGCACCCCAATGTTTAGGGCTGCTCTGTTTCCAAAAACCTCCACTTCGGTACACCTTAAATATCCCAGGAAAGAGAAAAATGGATAAAGAAGTAGTGGTACTTATGCACAATGGAATGTCACTCAGCCATGAAATCAGTGTCATAAGGCTAGTAGCAGCATGATGAGTGGATTTAGGGACGATGACTCTAAGTGAAGTAAGTCACACAGAAAAGGACACTTATCCTAAGATATCACTTATAGAGGGAATGTCAAAATCGCTACACCTGAACTGAATTCCAAAACAGAACAGCGTCACACATTTAGAAAACACACTATGGCTGCTTAACGGGAAAGGTGAGGTGGGGCGATGCATAAAACAAGGGTTTGAAATTAGCTCAGATACCGTTCCAAAAGCCAAATATGTAATAGACAAGACCTACTCCCTGCTCAGTCAACTGGACTCAACGCCCCCTCTTCACCGCCCAAGAATATATCTGACTAGTAAGAGTCTTAAAACCTATGTATTGATATCTCTCTGGAAGTGAATCAAGAGGGTGTAAAGCGGCATAAACACAGCAGGGAAAAGCAGCTAAACCCCATTATAAAAATAGATTACTTAAAAAAAAACCCCATAAAACAAAGACAGTGAAAGAGAGAGAAATTCTTACAAAATCCGTTCAGGGGCTCTGATGCAACCTGGATTGACCATATCTAGACCCACAGCTGGATGAGACATAAGGCTTGACACTCTTGGGGCTGAGAGGATTGGTGAGGTTGGGTGAGCAAACGCAGACCCTTTAAAGTAATACTGCGTGGTACCCATGCCATGGGTCCCAAATCTGCAAGTTCAAGGGCATCTTCCTACATCGAAAATATGCCTGGGAAACCCAGAAGATGGTACACCGAGTGATCGGGAAAGGTTTCTAAAACGCCCCTCATTTCTCCTCTCCTTGTGCTCGGGTTCGCCATTCCAGCCGCTTCACTAACAATCTCCCTACTTGGAGAATCAGCAGCGTTGACCTCCTGTTTCGTACAGCTCGGAATTTGTCCTGAGGATGAACAAGAAGAGGGGGAACCAATGAGAGACTAGCTCTAGGTGTTGGGACAGGCACAGGTCACTCTATTTTCCCATCAGGAAGAAGAATGAACCACAGGCTCAGCCTGCCCCCCGGAACCAGAATAGGGCCTGAAGCAATCCTGCGCTTTTGCGGCCAGCTCCCAAAAAAGCGAGTTGACAAATGGAGCTCAGGGGCACTGCAATTCACAAACCTGCAGAGTTATAAATGATAACTCTCGTCCACAAATATATTGAGGGAAGGCAACGAAGAGGATTTGAAAGCAAGGCAGAATTGCAGGAAACAGAATTCAGGAGGTAGATTCGACTCACCTTGAAAGCACATGAAAAGCGGCAAAGCGTTGACAATGATGCCCTTGGCCAAAAAGGGCGTATGCGTTTTTTCCTGAATATATTCAGGAAAAAACGCATACGCCCTTTTTGGCCAACCAAGCAAGCCGGAAAGGCAAATCGGCGCTACAAAGAAGTCTCGCTTGCCAGCGGTCAAAAGGGCCATTCTGAAAAAAGTGTAAAAACCAGAAATGCAGGACAGGCCATGGAGACATGGGAGCCTTGCTACGCTGATGGGCGGGGTGGAAATTGCCAACAGCCACTCTGGAGAAGTGTACGCTGTGTCCTGAAACATGTAATAGACACAGCTTAGAGAGCATAGGGCACTTCCACTCATGGGCGTAGAAATCGGGAAACCTAAAAATCAACAAGACACAGGCACCCCAAAGTTTAGGGCTGCTCTGTTTGCAAGAACCTCCACTTCGGTACACTTTAAATATCCCAGGAAAGAGAAAAATGGATAAAGAAGTTGTGGTACTTATGCACAATTGAATATCACTCAGGCATAAAATCAGTGTCATATGGTTAGTAGCAGCATGATGAGTGGATTTAGGGACGATGACTCTAAGTGAAGTAAGTCACACAGAAAAGGACACTTATCCTAAGATATCACTTATAGAGGGAATGTCAAAATCGCTACACCTGAACTGAATTCCAAAACAGAACAGAGTCACACATTTAGAAAACACACTATGGCTGCTTAACGGGAAAGGTGAGGTGGGGCGATGCATAAAACAAGGGTTTGAAATTAGCTCAGATACCGTTCCAGAAGCCAAATATGTAACAGACAAGACATACTCCCTGCTCAGTCAACTGGACTCAACGCCCCCTATTCACCGCCCAAGAATATATCTGACTAGTAAGAGTCTTAAAACCTATGTATTGATATCTCTCTGAAAGTGAATCAAGAGGGTGTAAAGCGGCATAAACACAGCAGGGAAAAGCAGCTAAACCCCATTGTAAAAATAGATTACTTGAAAAAAACCCATAAAACAAAGACAGTGAAAGAGAGAGAAATTCTTACAAAATCCGTTCAGGGGCTCTGATGCAACCTGGATTGACCATATCTAGACCCACAACTGGATGAGACATAAGGCTGGACACTCTTGGGGCTGAGAGGATTGGTGAGGTTGGGTGAGCAAACGCAGACCCTTTAAAGTAATACTGCGTGGTACCCATGCCATGGGTCCCAAATCTCCAGGTTCAAGGGCATCTTCCTACATCGAAAACATGCCTGGGAAACCCAGAAGATGGTACACCGTGTGATAGGGAAAGGTTTCTAAAACGCACCTCATTTCTCCTCTCCTTGTGCTCGGGTTCGCCATTCCAGCCGCTTCACTAACAATGTCCCTACGTGGACAATCAGCACCGTTGACCTCCTGTTTCATACAGCTCGCAATTTGTCCTGAGGATGAACAGGAAGAGGGGGAACCAATGAGAGACTAGCTCTAGGTGTTGGGACAGGCACAGGTCACTCTATTTTCTCATCAGGAAGAAGAATGAACCACAGGCTCAGCCTGACCCCCGGAACCAGAATAGGGCCTGAAGCAATCCTGCGCTTTTGCGGCCAGCTCCCAAAAAAGCGAGTTGACAAATGGAGCTCAGGGGCACTGCAATTCTCAAACCTGCAGAGTTATAAATGATAACTCTCGTCCACAAATATATTGAGGGAAGGCAACGAAGAGGATTTGAAAGCAAGGCAGAATTGCAGGAAACAGAATTCAGGAGGTAGATTCGACTCACCTTGAAAGCACATGAAAAGCGGCAAAGCGTTGACAATGATGCCCTTGGCCAAAAAGGGCGTATGCGTTTTTTCCTGAATATATTCAGCAAAAAACGCATACGCCCTTTTTGGCCAACCAAGCAAGCCAGAAAGGCAAATCGGCGCTACAAAGAAGTCTCGCTTGCCAGCGGTCAGAAGGGCCATGCTGAAAAAAGTGTAAAAACCAGAAATGCAGGACAGGCCATGGAGACATGGGAGCCTTGCTACGCTGATGGGCGGGATGGAAATTGCCAACAGCCACTCTGGAGAAGTGTACCTTGTGTCCTGTAATATGTAATAGACACAGCTTAGAGAGCATAGGGAACTTCCACTCATGGGCGTAGAAATCGGGAAACCTAAAAATCAACAAGACACAGGCACCCCAAAGTTTAGGGCTGCTCTGTTTCCAAGAACCTCCACTTCGGTACACCTTAAATATCCCAGGAAAGAGAAAAATGGATAAAGAAGTTGTGGTACTTATGCACAATGGAATATCACTCAGCCATGAAATCAGTGTCATATGGCTAGTAGCAGCATGATGAGTGGATTTAGGGACGATGACTCTAAGTGAAGTAAGTCACACAGAAAAGGACACTTATCCTAAGATATCACTTATAGAGGGAATGTCAAAATCGCTACACCTGAAATGAATTCCAAAACAGAACAGAGTCACACATTTAGAAAACACACTATGGCTGCTTAACGGGAAAGGTGAGATGGGGCGACGCAAAAAACAAGGGTTTGAAATTAGCTCAGATACCGTTCCACAAGCCAAATATGTAATAGACAAGACCTACTCCCTGCTCAGTCAACTGGACTCAACGCCCCCTATTCACCGCCCAAGAATATATCTGACTAGTAAGAGTTTTAAAACCTATGTATTGATATCTCTCTGGCAGTGAATCAAGAGGGTGTAAAGCGGCATAAACACAGCAGGGAAAAGCAGCTAAACCCCATTATAAAAATAGATTACTTAAAAAAAAACCATTAAACAAAGACAGTGAAAGAGAGAGAAATTCTTACAAAATCCGTTCAGGGGCTCTGATGCAACCTGGATTGACCATATCTAGACCCACAGCTGGATGAGACATAAGGCTGGACACTCTTGGGGCTGAGAGGATTGGTGAGGTTGGGTGAGCAAACGCAGACCCTTGAAAGCAATACTGCGTGGTACCCATGCCATGGGTCCCAAATCTCCAGGTTCAAGGGCATCTTCCTACATGGAAAACATGCCTGGGAAACCCAGAAGATGGTACACCGTGTGATCTGGAAAGGTTTCTAAAACGCACCTCATTTCTCCTCTCCTTGTGCTCGGGTTCGCCATTCCAGCCGCTTCACTATCAATCTCCCTACGTGGACAATCAGCACCGTTGACCTCCTGGTTTGTACAGCTCGCAATTTGTCCTGAGGATGAATGGGAAGAGGGGGAACCAATTAGAGACTAGCTCTAGGTGTTGGGACAGGCACAGGTCACTCTATTTTCCCATCAGGAAGAAGAATGAACCACAGGCTCAGCCTGCCCCGCGGAACCAGAATAGGGCCTGAAGCCATCCTGCGCTTTTGCGGCCAGCTCCCAAAAAAGCGAGTTGACAAATGGAGCTCAGGGGCACTGCAATTCTCAAACCTGCAGAGTTATAAATGATAACTCTCGTCCACAAATATATTGAGGGAAGGCAACGAAGAGGATTTGAAAGCAAGGCAGAATTGCAGGAAACAGAATTCAGGAGGTAGATTCGACTCACCTTGAAAGCACATGAAAAGCGGCAAAGCGTTGACAATGATGCCCTTGGCCAAAAAGGGCGTATGCGTTTTTTTCCTGAATATATTCAGGAAAAAACACATACGCCCTTTTTGGCCAACCAAGCAAGCCAGAAAGGCAAATCGGCGCTACAAAGAAGTCTCGCTTGCCAGCGGTCAGAAGGGCCATGCTGAAAAAAGTGTAAAAACCAGAAATGCAGGACAGGCCATGGAGACATGGGAGCCTTGCTACGCTGATGGGCGGGATGGAAATTTCCAACAGCCACTCTGGAGAAGTGTACGCTGTGTCCTGTAATATGTAATAGACACAGCTTAGAGAGCATAGGGCACTTCCACTCATGGGCGTAGAAATCGGGAAACCTAAAAATCAACAAGACACAGGCACCCCAAAGTTTAGGGCTGCTCTGTTTCCAAAAACCTCCACTTCGGTACACCTTAAATATCCCAGGAAAGAGAAAAATGGATAAAGAAGTAGTGGTACTTATGCACAATGGAATGTCACTCAGCCATGAAATCAGTGTCATATGGCTAGTAGCAGCATGATGAGTGGATTTAGGGACGATGACTCTAAGTGAAGTAAGTCACACAGAAAAGGACACTTATCCTAAGATATCACTTATAGAGGGAATGTCAAAATCGCTACACCTGAACTGAATTCCAAAACAGAACAGCGTCACACATTTAGAAAACACACTATGGCTGCTTAACGGGAAAGGTGAGGTGGGGCGATGCATAAAACAAGGGTTTGAAATTAGCTCAGATACGGTTCCACAAGCCAAGTATGTAATAGACAAGACCTACTCCCTGCTCAGTCAACTGGACTCAACGCCCCCTATTCACCGCCCAAGAATATATCTGACTAGTAAGAGTCTTAAAACCTATGTATTGATATCTCTCTGGAAGTGAATCAAGAGGGTGTAAAGCGGCATAAACACAGCAGGGAAAAGCAGCTAAACCCCATTATAAAAATAGATTACTTAAAAAAAAACCCCATAAAACAAAGACAGTGAAAGAGAGAGAAATTCTTACAAAATCCGTTCAGGGGCTCTGATGCAACCTGGATTGACCATATCTAGACCCACAGCTGGATGAGACATAAGGCTGGACACTCTTGGGGCTGAGAGGATTGGTGAGGTTGGGTGAGCAAACGCAGACCCTTTAAAGTAATACTGCGTGGTACCCATGCCATGGGTCCCAAATCTCCAGGTTCAAGGGCATCTTCCTACATCGAAAACATGCCTATGAAACCCAGAAGATGGTACACCGTGTGATCGGGAAAGGTTTCTAAAACGCACCTCATTTCTCCTCTCCTTGTGCTCGGGTTCGCCATTCCAGCCGCTTCACTAACAATCTCCCTACGTGGACAATCAGCACCGTTGACCTCCTGTTTCATACAGCTCGCAATTTGTCCTGAGGATGAACAGGAAGAGGGGGAACCAATGAGAGACTAGCTCTAGGTGTTGGGACAGGCACAGGTCACTCTATTTTCTCATCAGGAAGAAGAATGAACCACAGGCTCAGCCTGACCCCCGGAACCAGAATAGGGCCTGAAGCAATCCTGCGCTTTTGCGGCCAGCTCCCAAAAAAGCGAGTTGACAAATGGAGCTCAGGGGCACTGCAATTCACAAACCTGCAGAGTTATAAATGATAACTCTCGTCCACAAATATATTGAGGGAAGGCAACGAAGAGGATTTGAAAGCAAGGCAGAATTGCAGGAAACAGATTTCAGGAGGTAGATTCGACTCGCCTTGAAAGCACATGAAAAGCGGCAAAGCGTTGACAATGATGCCCTTGGCCAAAAAGGGCGTATGCGTTTTTACCTGAATATATTCAGGAAAAAACGCATACGCCCTTTTTGGCCAACCAAGCAAGCCGGAAAGGCAAATCGGCGCTACAAAGAAGTCTCGCTTGCCAGCGGTCAAAAGGGCCATTCTGAAAAAAGTGTAAAAACCAGAAATGCAGGACACGCCATGGAGACATGGGAGCCTTGCCACGCTGATGGGCGGGATGGAAATTGCCAACAGCCACTCTGGAGTAGTGTACGCTGCGTCCTGAAATATGTAATAGACACAGCTTAGAGAGCATAGGGCACTTCCACTCATGGGCGTAGAAATCGGGAAACCTAAAAATCAACAAGACACAGGCACCCCAAACTGTAGGGCTGCTCTGTTTCCAAGAACCTCCACTTCGGTACACCTTAAATATCCCAGGAAAGAGAAAAATGGATAAAGAAGTTGTGCTACTTATGCACAATGGAATATCACTCAGTCATGAAATCAGTGTCATATGGTTAGTAGCAGCATGATGAGTGGATTTAGGGACGATGACTCTAAGTGAAGTAAGTCACACAGAAAAGGACACTTATCCTAAGATATCACTTATAGAGGGAATGTCAAAATCGCTACACCTGAACTGAATTCCAAAACAGAACAGAGTCACACATTTAGAAAACACACTATGGCTGCTTAACGGGAAAGGTGAGGTGGGGCGATGCATAAAACAAGGGTTTGAAATTAGTTCAGATACCGTTCCAGAAGCTAAATATGTAACAGACAAGACCTACTCCCTGCTCAGTGAACTGGACTCAACGCCCCCTATTCACCGCCCAAGAATATATCTGACTAGTAAGAGTCTTAAAACCTATGTATTGATATCTCTCTGAAAGTGAATCAAGAGGGTGCAAAGCGGCATAAACACAGCAGGGAAAAGCAGCTAAACCCCATTGTAAAAATAGATTACTTGAAAAAAACCCATAAAACAAAGACAGTGAAAGAGAGAGAAATTCTTACAAAATCCGTTCAGGGGCTCTGATGCAACCTGGATTGACCATATCTAGACCCACAACTGGATGAGACATAAGGCTGGACACTCTTGGGGCTGAGAGGATTGGTGAGGTTGGGTGAGCAAACGCAGACCCTTTAAAGTAATACTGCGTGGTACCCATGCCATGGGTCCCAAATCTCCAGGTTCAAGGGCATCTTCCTACATGGAAAACATGCCTGGGAAACCCAGAAGATGGTACACCGTGTGATCGGGAAAGGTTTCTAAAACGCACCTCATTTCTCCTCTCCTTGTGCTCGGGTTCGCCATTCCAGCCGCTTCACTAACAATCTCCCTACGTGGACAATCAGCACCGTTGACCTCCTGTTTCATACAGCTCGCAATTTGTCCTGAGGATGAACAGGAAGAGGGGGAACCAATGAGAGACTAGCTCTAGGTGTTGGGACAGGCACAGGTCACTCTATTTTCTCATCAGGAAGAAGAATGAACCACAGGCTCAGCCTGACCCCCGGAACCAGAATAGGGCCTGAAGCAATCCTGCGCTTTTGCGGCCAGCTCCCAAAAAAGCGAGTTGACAAATGGAGCTCAGGGGCACTGCAATTCTCAAACCTGCAGAGTTATAAATGATAACTCTCGTCCACAAATATATTGAGGGAAGGCAACGAAGAGGATTTGAAAGCAAGGCAGAATTGCAGGAAACAGAATTCAGGAGGTAGATTCGACTCACCTTGAAAGCACATGAAAAGCGGCAAAGCGTTGACAATGATGCCCTTGGCCAAAAAGGGCGTATGCGTTTTTTTCCTGAATATATTCAGGAAAAAACGCATACGCCCTTTTTGGCCAACCAAGCAAACCAGAAAGGCAAATCGGCGCTACAAAGAAGTCTCGCTTGCCAGCGGTCAGAAGGGCCATGCTGAAAAAAGTGTAAAAACCAGAAATGCAGGACAGGCCATGGAGACATGGGAGCCTTGCTACGCTGATGGGCGGGATGGAAATTTCCAACAGCCACTCTGGAGAAGTGTACGCTGTGTCCTGTAATATGTAATAGACACAGCTTAGAGAGCATAGGGCACTTCCACTCATGGGCGTAGAAATCGGGAAACCTAAAAATCAACAAGACACAGGCACCCCAATGTTTAGGGCTGCTCTGTTTCCAAAAACCTCCACTTCGGTACACCTTAAATATCCCAGGAAAGAGAAAAATGGATAAAGAAGTAGTGGTACTTATGCACAATGGAATGTCACTCAGCCATGAAATCAGTGTCATAAGGCTAGTAGCAGCATGATGAGTGGATTTAGGGACGATGACTCTAAGTGAAGTAAGTCACACAGAAAAGGACACTTATCCTAAGATATCACTTATAGAGGGAATGTCAAAATCGCTACACCTGAACTGAATTCCAAAACAGAACAGCGTCACACATTTAGAAAACACACTATGGCTGCTTAACGGGAAAGGTGAGGTGGGGCGATGCATAAAACAAGGGTTTGAAATTAGCTCAGATACCGTTCCAAAAGCCAAATATGTAATAGACAAGACCTACTCCCTGCTCAGTCAACTGGACTCAACGCCCCCTCTTCACCGCCCAAGAATATATCTGACTAGTAAGAGTCTTAAAACCTATGTATTGATATCTCTCTGGAAGTGAATCAAGAGGGTGTAAAGCGGCATAAACACAGCAGGGAAAAGCAGCTAAACCCCATTATAAAAATAGATTACTTAAAAAAAAACCCCATAAAACAAAGACAGTGAAAGAGAGAGAAATTCTTACAAAATCCGTTCAGGGGCTCTGATGCAACCTGGATTGACCATATCTAGACCCACAGCTGGATGAGACATAAGGCTTGACACTCTTGGGGCTGAGAGGATTGGTGAGGTTGGGTGAGCAAACGCAGACCCTTTAAAGTAATACTGCGTGGTACCCATGCCATGGGTCCCAAATCTGCAAGTTCAAGGGCATCTTCCTACATCGAAAATATGCCTGGGAAACCCAGAAGATGGTACACCGAGTGATCGGGAAAGGTTTCTAAAACGCCCCTCATTTCTCCTCTCCTTGTGCTCGGGTTCGCCATTCCAGCCGCTTCACTAACAATCTCCCTACTTGGAGAATCAGCACCGTTGACCTCCTGTTTCGTACAGCTCGCAATTTGTCCTGAGGATGAACGGGAAGAGGGGGAACCAATGAGACACTAGCTCTAGGTGTTGGGACAGGCACAGGTCACTCTATTTTCCCATCAGGAAGAAGAATGAACCACAGGCTCAACCTGCCCCCCGGAACCAGAAAGGGCCTGAAGCAATCCTGCGCTTTTGCGGCCAGCTCCCAAAAAAGCGAGTTGACAAATGGAGCTCAGGGGCACTGCAATTCTCAAACCTGCAGAGTTATAAATGATAACTCTCGTCCACAAATATATTGAGGGAAGGCAACGAAGAGGATTTGAAAGCAAGGCAGAATTGCAGGAAACAGATTTCAGGAGGTAGATTCGACTCGCCTTGAAAGCACATGAAAAGCGGCAAAGCGTTGACAATGATGCCCTTGGCCAAAAAGGGCGTATGCGTTTTTTCCTGAATATATCCAGGAAAAAACGCATACGCCCATTTTGGCCAACCAAGCAAGCCGGAAAGGCAAATCGGCGCTACAAAGAAGTCTCGCTTGCCAGCGGTCAAAAGGGCCATTCTGAAAAAAGTGTAAAAACCAGAAATGCAGGACAGGCCATGGAGACATGGTAGCCTTGCCACGCTGATGGGCGGGATGGAAATTGCCAACAGCCACTCTGGAGTAGTGTACGCTGCGTCCTGAAATATGTAATAGACACAGCTTAGAGAGCATAGGGAACTTCCACTCATGGGCGTAGAAATCGGGAAACCTAAAAATCAACAAGACACAGGCACCCCAAACTGTAGGGCTGCTCTGTTTCCAAGAACCTCCACTTCGGTACACCTTAAATATCCCAGGAAAGAGAAAAATGGATAAAGAAGTTGTGCTACTTATGCACAATGGAATATCACTCAGTCATGAAATCAGTGTCATAAGGCTAGTAGCAGCATGATGAGTGGATTTAGGGACGATGACTCTAAGTGAAGTAAGTCACACAGAAAAGGACACTTATCCTAAGATATCACTTATAGAGGGAATGTCAAAATCGCTACACCTGAACTGAATTCCAAAACAGAACAGAGTCACACATTTAGAAAACACACTATGGCTGCTTAACGGGAAAGGTGAGGTGGGGCGATGCATAAAACAAGGGTTTGAAATTAGCTCAGATACCGTTCCACAAGCCAAATATGTAATAGACAAGACCTACTCCCTGCTCAGTCAACTGGACTCAACGTCCCCTATTCACCGCCCAAGAATATATCTGACTAGTAAGAGTCTTAAAACCTATGTATTGATATCTCTCTGGCAGTGAATCAAGAGGGTGTAAAGCGGCATAAACACAGCAGGGAAAAGCAGCTAAACCCCATTATAAAAATAGATTACTTAAAAAAAAAACTCATTAAACAAAGACAGCGAAAGAGAGAGAAATTCTTACAAAATCCGTTCAGGGGCTCTGATGCAACCTGGATTGACCATATCTAGACCCACAGCTGGTTGAGACATAAGGCTGGACACTCTTGGGGCTGAGAGGATTGGTGAGGTTCGGTGAGCAAACGCAGACCCTTTAAAGCAATACTGCGTGGTACCCATGCCATGGGTCCCAAATCTCCAGGTTCAAGGGCATCCTCCTACATGGAAAACATGCCTGGGAAACCCAGAAGATGGTACACCGTGTGATCGGGAAAGGTTTCTAAAACGCACCTCATTTCTCCTCTCCTTGGGCTCGGGTTCGCCATTCCAGCCGCTTCACTATCAATCTCCCTACGTGGACAATCAGCACCGTTGACCTCCTGGTTCGTACAGCTCGCAATTGGTCCTGAGGATGAATGGGAAGAGGGGGAACCAATTAGAGACTAGCTCTAGGTGTTGGGACAGGCACAGGTCACTCTATATTCCCATCAGGAAGAAGAATGAACCACAGGCTAAACCTGCCCCGCGGAACCAGAATAGGGCCTGAAGCAATCCTGCGCTTTTGCGGCCAGCTCCCAAAAAAGCGAGTTGACAAATGGAGCTCAGGGGCACTGCAATTCTCAAACCTGCAGAGTTATAAATGATAACTCTCGTCCACAAATATATTGAGGGAAGGCAACGAAGAGGATTTGAAAGCAAGGCAGAATTGCAGGAAACAGATTTCAGGAGGTAGATTCGACTCGCCTTGAAAGCACATGAAAAGCGGCAAAGCGTTGACAATGATGCCCTTGGCCAAAAAGGGCGTATGCGTTTTTTCCTGAATATATTCAGGAAAAAACGCATACGCCCTTTTTGGCCAACCAAGCAAGCCGGAAAGGCAAATCGGCGCTACAAAGAAGTCTCGCTTGCCAGCGGTCAAAAGGGCCATGCTGAAAAAAGTGTAAAAACCAGAAATGCAGGACAGGCCATGGAGACATGGGAGCCTTGCTACGCTGATGGGCGGGGTGGAAATTGCCAACAGCCACTCTGGAGAAGTGTACGCTGCGTCCTGAAACATGTAATAAACACAGCTTAGAGAGCATAGGGCACTTCCACTCATGGGCGTAGAAATCGGGAAACCTAAAAATCAACAAGACACAGGCACCCCAAAGTTTAGGGCTGCTCTGTTTCCAAGAACCTCCACTTCGGTACACCTTAAATATCCCAGGAAAGAGAAAAATGGATAAAGAAGTTGTGGTACTTATGCACAATGGAATATCACTCAGGCATAAAATCAGTGTCATATGGTTAGTAGCAGCATGATGAGTGGATTTAGGGACGATGACTCTAAGTGAAGTAAGTCACACAGAAAAGGACACTTATCCTAAGATATCACTTATAGAGGGAATGTAAAAATCGCTACACCTGAACTGAATTACAAAACAGAACAGAGTCACACATTTAGAAAACACACTATGGCTGCTTAACGGGAAAGGTGAGGTGGGGCGATGCATAAAACAAGGGTGTGAAATTAGCTCAGATACCGTTCCAGAAGCCAAATATGTAACAGACAAGACCTACTCCCTGCTCAGTGAACTGGACTCAACGCCCCCTATTCACCGCCCAAGAATATATCTGACTAGTAAGAGTCTTAAAACCTATGTATTGATATCTCTCTGGAAGTGAATCAAGAGGGTGTAAAGCGGCATAAACACAGCAGGGAAAAGCAGCTAAACCCCATTGTAAAAATAGATTACTTGAAAAAAACCCATAAAACAAAGACAGTGAAAGAGAGAGAAATTCTTACAAAATCCGTTCAGGGGCTCTGATGCAACCTGGATTGACCATATCTAGACCCACAGCTGGATGAGACATAAGGCTGGACACTCTTGGGGCTGAGAGGATTGGTGAGGTTGGGTGAGCAAACGCAGACCCTTTAAAGTAATACTGCGTGGTACCCATGCCATGGGTCCCAAATCTCCAGGTTCAAGGGCATCTTCCTACATGGAAAACATGCCTGGGAAACCCAGAAGATGGTACACCGTGTGATCGGGAAAGGTTTCTAAAACGCACCTCATTTCTCCTCTCCTTGTGCTCGGGTTCGCCATTCCAGCCGCTTCACTAACAATGTCCCTACGTGGACAATCAGCACCGTTGACCTCCTGTTTCATACAGCTCGCAATTTGTCCTGAGGATGAACAGGAAGAGGGGGAACGAATGAGAGACTAGCTCTAGGTGTTGGGACAGGCACAGGTCACTCTATTTTCTCATCAGGAAGAAGAATGAACCACAGGCTCAGCCTGACCCCCGGAACCAGAATAGGGCCTGAAGCAATCCTGCGCTTTTGCGGCCAGCTCCCAAAAAAGCGAGTTGACAAATGGAGCTCAGGGGCACTGCAATTCTCAAACCTGCAGAGTTATAAATGATAACTCTCGTCCACAAATATATTGAGGGAAGGCAACGAAGAGGATTTGAAAGCAAGGCAGAATTGCAGGAAACAGAATTCAGGAGGTAGATTCGACTCACCTTGAAAGCACATGAAAAGCGGCAAAGCGTTGACAATGATGCCCTTGGCCAAAAAGGGCGTATGCGTTTTTTCCTGAATATATTCAGGAAAAAACGCATACGCCCTTTTTGGCCAACCAAGCAAGCCAGAAAGGCAAATCGGCGCTACAAAGAAGTCTCGCTTGCCAGCGGTCAGAAGGGCCATGCTGAAAAAAGTGTAAAAACCAGAAATGCAGGACAGGCCATGGAGACATGGGAGCCTTGCTACGCTGATGGGCGGGATGGAAATTTCCAACAGCCACTCTGGAGAAGTGTACGCTGTGTCCTGTAATATGTAATAGACACAGCTTAGAGAGCATAGGGCACTTCCACTCATGGGCGTAGAAATCGGGAAACCTAAAAATCAACAAGACACAGGCACCCCAAAGTTTAGGGCTGCTCTGTTTCCAAGAACCTCCACTTCGGTACACCTTAAATATCCCAGGAAAGAGAAAAATGGATAAAGAAGTTGTGGTACTTATGCACAATGGAATATCACTCAGCCATGAAATCAGTGTCATATGGCTAGTAGCAGCATGATGAGTGGATTTAGGGACGATGACTCTAAGTGAAGTAAGTCACACAGAAAAGGACACTTATCCTAAGATATCACTTATAGAGGGAATGTCAAAATCGCTACACCTGAACTGAATTCCAAAACAGAACAGAGTCACACATTTAGAAAACACACTATGGCTGCTTAACGGGAAAGGTGAGGTGGGGCGATGCATAAAACAAGGGTTTGAAATTAGCTCAGATACCGTTCCAGAAGCCAAATATGTAACAGACAAGACTTACTCCCTGCTCAGTGAACTGGACTCAACGCCCCCTATTCACCGCCCAAGAATATATCTGACTAGTAAGAGTATTAAAACCTATGTATTGATATCTCTCTGGCAGTGAATCAAGAGGGTGTAAAGCGGCATAAACACAGCAGGGAAAAGCAGCTAAACCCCATTATAAAAATAGATTACTTAAACAAAAATCCCATTAAACAAAGACAGTGAAAGAGAGAGAAATTCTTGCAAAATCCGTTCAGGGGCTCTGATGCAACCTGGATTGACCATATCTAGACCCACAGCTGGATGAGACATAAGGCTGGACACTCTTGGGGCTGAGAGGATTGGTGAGGTTGGGTGAGCAAACGCAGACCCTTTAAAGTAATACTGCGTGGTACCCATGCCATGGGTCCCAAATCTCCAGGTTCATGGGCATCTTCCTACATGGAAAACATGCCTGGGAAACCCAGAAGATGGTACACCGTGTGATCTGGAAAGGTTTCTAAAACGCACCTCATTTCTCCTCTCCTTGGGCTCGGGTTCGCCATTCCAGCCGCTTCACTATCAATCTCCCTACGTGGACAATCAGCACCGTTGACCTCCTGGTTCGTACAGCTCGCAATTTGTCCTGAGGATGAATGGGAAGAGGGGGAACCAATTAGAGACTAGCTCTAGGTGTTGGGACAGGAACAGGTCACTCTATTTTCCCATCAGGAAGAAGAATGAACCACAGGCTAAACCTGCCCCGCGGAACCAGAATAGGGCCTGAAGCAATCCTGCGCTTTTGCGGCCAGCTCCCAAAAAAGCGAGTTGACAAATGGAGCTCAGGGGCACTGCAATTCTCAAACCTGCAGAGTTATAAATGATAACTCTCGTCCACAAATATATTGAGGGAAGGCAACGAAGAGGATTTGAAAGCAAGGCAGAATTGCAGGAAACAGATTTCAGGAGGTAGATTCGACTCGCCTTGAAAGCACATGAAAAGCGGCAAAGCGTTGACAATGATGCCCTTGGCCAAAAAGGGCGTATGCGTTTTTTCCTGAATATATTCAGGAAAAAACGCATACGCCCTTTTTGGCCAACCAAGCAAGCCGGAAAGGCAAATCGGCGCTACAAAGAAGTCTCGCTTGCCAGCGGTCAAAAGGGCCATGCTGAAAAAAGTGTAAAAACCAGAAATGCAGGACAGGCCATGGAGACATGGGAGCCTTGCTACGCTGATGGGCGGGGTGGAAATTGCCAACAGCCACTCTGGAGAAGTGTACGCTGTGTCCTGAAACATGTAATAAACACAGCTTAGAGAGCATAGGGCACTTCCACTCATGGGCGTAGAAATCGGGAAACCTAAAAATCAACAAGACACAGACACCCCAAAGTTTAGGGCTGCTCTGTTTCCATGAACCTCCACTTCGGTACACCTTAAATATCCCAGGAAAGAGAAAAATGGATAAAGAAGTTGTGGTACTTATGCACAATGGAATATCACTCAGGCATAAAATCAGTGTCATATGGTTAGTAGCAGCATGATGAGTGGATTTAGGGACGATGACTCTAAGTGAAGTAAGTCACACAGAAAAGGACACTTATCCTAAGATATCACTTATAGAGGGAATGTCAAAATCGCACACCTGAACTAAATTCCAAAACAGAACAGAGTCACACATTTAGAAATCACACTATGGCTGCTTAACGGGAAAGGTGAGATGGGGCGATGCAAAAAACAAGGGTTTGAAATTAGCTCAGATACCGTTCCACAAGCCAAATATGTAATAGACAAGACCTACTCCCTGCTCAGTCAACTGGACTCAACGCCCCCTATTCACCGCCCAAGAATATATCTGACTAGTAAGAGTTTTAAAACCTATGTATTGATATCTCTCTGGAAGTGAATCAAGAGGGTGTAAAGCGGCATAAACACAGCAGGGAAAAGCAGCTAAACCCCATTATAAAAATAGATTACTTAAAAAAAAACCCCATAAAACAAAGACAGTGAAAGAGAGAGAAATTCTTACAAAATCCGTTCAGGGGCTCTGATGCAACCTGGATTGACCATATCTAGACCCACAGCTGGATGAGACATAAGGCTGGACACTCTTGGGGCTGAGAGGATTGGTGAGGTTGGGTGAGCAAACGCAGACCCTTTAAAGTAATACTGCGTGGTACCCATGCCATGGGTCCCAAATCTCCAGGTTCAAGGGCATCTTCCTACATCGAAAACATGCCTGGGAAACCCAGAAGATGGTACACTGTGTGATCGGGAAAGGTTTCTAAAACGCACCTCATTTCTCCTCTCCTTGTGCTCGGGTTCGCCATTCCAGCCGCTTCACTAACAATGTCCCTACGTGGACAATCAGCACCGTTGACCTCCTGTTTCATACAGCTCGCAATTTGTCCTGAGGATGAACAGGAAGAGGGGGAACCAATGAGAGACTAGCTCTAGCTGTTGGGACAGGCACAGGTCACTCTATTTTCTCATCAGGAAGAAGAATGAACCACAGGCTCAGCCTGACCCCCGGAACCAGAATAGGGCCTGAAGCAATCCTGCGCTTTTGCGGCCAGCTCCCAAAAAAGCGAGTTGACAAATGGAGCTCAGGGGCACTGCAATTCTCAAACCTGCAGAGTTATAAATGATAACTCTCGTCCACAAATATATTGAGGGAAGGCAACGAAGAGGATTTGAAAGCAAGGCAGAATTGCAGGAAACAGATTTCAGGAGGTAGATTCGACTCGCCTTGAAAGCACATGAAAAGCGGCAAAGCGTTGACAATGATGCCCTTGGCCAAAAAGGGCGTATGCGTTTTTTCCTGAATATATTCAGGAAAAAACGCATACGCCCTTTTTGGCCAACCAAGCAAGCCGGAAAGGCAAATCGGCGCTACAAAGAAGTCTCGCTTGCCAGCGGTCAAAAGGGCCATGCTGAAAAAAGTGTAAAAACCAGAAATGCAGGACAGGCCATGGAGACATGGGAGCCTTGCTACGCTGATGGGCGGGGTGGAAATTGCCAACAGCCACTCTGGAGAAGTGTACGCTGCGTCCTGAAACATGTAATAAACACAGCTTAGAGAGCATAGGGCACTTCCACTCATGGGCGTAGAAATCGGGAAACCTAAAAATCAACAAGACACAGACACCCCAAAGTTTAGGGCTGCTCTGTTTCCATGAACCTCCACTTCGGTACACCTTAAATATCCCAGGAAAGAGAAAAATGGATAAAGAAGTTGTGGTACTTATGCACAATGGAATATCACTCAGGCATAAAATCAGTGTCATATGGTTAGTAGCAGCATGATGAGTGGATTTAGGGACGATGACTCTAAGTGAAGTAAGTCACACAGAAAAGGACACTTATCCTAAGATATCACTTATAGAGGGAATGTCAAAATCGCACACCTGAACTGAATTCCAAAACAGAACAGAGTCACACATTTAGAAATCACACTATGGCTGCTTAACGGGAAAGGTGAGATGGGGCGATGCAAAAAACAAGGGTTTGAAATTAGCTCAGATACCGATCCACAAGCCAAATATGTAATAGACAAGACCTACTCCCTGCTCAGTCAACTGGACTCAACGCCCCCTATTCACCGCCCAAGAATATATCTGACTAGTAAGAGTTTTAAAACCTATGTATTGATATCTCTCTGGAAGTGAATCAAGAGGGTGTAAAGCGGCATAAACACAGCAGGGAAAAGCAGCTAAACCCCATTATAAAAATAGATTACTTAAAAAAAAACCCCATAAAACAAAGACAGTGAAAGAGAGAGAAATTCTTACAAAATCCGTTCAGGGGCTCTGATGCAACCTGGATTGACCATATCTAGACCCACAGCTGGATGAGACATAAGGCTTGACACTCTTGGGGCTGAGAGGATTGGTGAGGTTGGGTGAGCAAACGCAGACCCTTTAAAGTAATACTGCGTGGTACCCATGCCATGGGTCCCAAATCTCCAGGTTCAAGGGCATCTTCCTACATCGAAAACATGCCTGGGAAACCCAGAAGATGGTACACTGTGTGATCGGGAAAGGTTTCTAAAACGCACCTCATTTCTCCTCTCCTTGTGCTCGTGTTCGCCATTCCAGCCGCTTCACTAACAATGTCCCTACGTGGACAATCAGCACCGTTGACCTCCTGTTTCATACAGCTCGCAATTTGTCCTGAGGATGAACAGGAAGAGGGGGAACCAATGAGAGACTAGCTCTAGGTGTTGGGACAGGCACAGGTCACTCTATTTTCTCATCAGGAAGAAGAATGAACCACAGGCTCAGCCTGACCCCCGGAACCAGAATAGGGCCTGAAGCAATCCTGCGCTTTTGCGGCCAGCTCCCAAAAAAGCGAGTTGACAAATGGAGCTCAGGGGCACTGCAATTCTCAAACCTGCAGAGTTATAAATGATAACTCTCGTCCACAAATATATTGAGGGAAGGCAATGAAGAGGATTTGAAAGCAAGGCAGAATTGCAGGAAACAGAATTCAGGAGGTAGATTCGACTCACCTTGAAAGCACATGAAAAGCGGCAAAGCGTTGACAATGATGCCCTTGGCCAAAAAGGGCGTATGCGTTTTTTCCTGAATATATTCAGGAAAAAACGCATACGCCCTTTTTGGCCAACCAAGCAAGCCAGAAAGGCAAATCGGCGCTCCAAAGAAGTCTCGCTTGCCAGCGGTCAGAAGGGCCATGCTGAAAAAAGTGTAAAAACCAGAAATGCAGGACAGGCCATGGAGACATGGGAGCCTTGCTACGCTGATGGGCGGGATGGAAATTTCCAACAGCCACTCTGGAGAAGTGTACGCTGTGTCCTGTAATATGTAATAGACACAGCTTAGAGAGCATAGGGCACTTCCACTCATGGGCGTAGAAATCGGGAAACCTAAAAATCAACAAGACACAGGCACCCCAAAGTTTAGGGCTGCTCTGTTTGCAAGAACCTCCACTTCGGTACACCTTAAATATCCCAGGAAAGAGAAAAATGGATAAAGAAGTAGTGGTACTTATGCACAATGGAATGTCACTCAGCCATGAAATCAGTGTCATAAGGCTAGTAGCAGCATGATGAGTGGATTTAGGGACGATGACTCTAAGTGAAGTAAGTCACACAGAAAAGGACACTTATCCTAAGATATCACTTATAGAGGGAATGTCAAAATCGCTACACCTGAACTGAATTCCAAAACAGAACAGAGTCACACATTTAGAAAACACACTATGGCTGCTTAACGGGAAAGGTGAGGTGGGGCGATGCATAAAACAAGGGTTTGAAATTAGCTCAGATACCGTTCCACAAGCCAAATATGTAATAGACAAGACCTACTCCCTGCTCAGTCAACTGGACTCAACGCCCCCTCTTCACCGCCCAAGAATATATCTGACTAGTAAGAGTCTTAAAACCTATGTATTGATATCTCTCTGGAAGTGAATCAAGAGGGTGTAAAGCGGCATAAACACAGCAGGGAAAAGCAGCTAAACCCCATTATAAAAATAGATTACTTAAAAAAAAAACCCCATAAAACAAAGACAGTGAAAGAGAGAGAAATTCTTACAAAATCCGTTCAGGGGCTCTGATGCAACCTGGATTGACCATATCTAGACCCACAGCTGGATGAGACATAAGGCTTGACACTCTTGGGGCTGAGAGGATTGGTGAGGTTGGGTGAGCAAACGCAGACCCTTTAAAGTAATACTGCGTGGTACCCATGCCATGGGTCCCAAATCTCCAGGTTCAAGGGCATCTTCCTACATCGAAAATATGCCTGGGAAACCCAGAAGATGGTACACCGAGTGATCGGGAAAGGTTTCTAAAACGCCCCTCATTTCTCCTCTCCTTGTGCTCGGGTTCGCCATTCCAGCCGCTTCACTAACAATCTCCCTACTTGGAGAATCAGCAGCGTTGACCTCCTGTTTCGTACAGCTCGCAATTTGTCCTGAGGATGAACGGGAAGAGGGGGAACCAATGAGAGACTAGCTCTAGGTGTTGGCACAGGCACAGGTCACTCTATTTTCCCATCAGGAAGAAGGATGAATCAGAGGCTTAGCCTGCCCCCCGTAACCAGAATAGGGCCTGAAGCAATCCTGCGCTTTTGCGGCCAGCTCCCAAAAAAGCGAGTTGACAAATGGAGCTCAGGGGCACTGCAATTCACAAACCTGCAGAGTTATAAATAATAACTCTCGTCCACAAATATATTGAGGGAAGGCAACGAAGAGGATTTGAAAGCAAGGCAGAATTGCAGGAAACAGATTTCAGGAGGTAGATTCGACTCGCCTTGAAAGCACATGAAAAGCGGCAAAGCGTTGACAATGATGCCCTTGGCCAAAAAGGGCGTATGCGTTTTTTCATGAATATATTCAGGAAAAAACGCATACGCCCTTTTTGGCCAACCAAGCAAGCCGGAAAGGCAAATCGGCGCTACAAAGAAGTCTCCCTTGCCAGCGGTCAAAAGGGCCATGCTGAAAACAGTGTAAAAACCAGAAATGCAGGACAGGCCATGGAGACATGGGAGCCTTGCTACACTGATGGGCGGGGTGGAAATTGCCAACAGCCACTCTGGAGAAGTGTACGCTGCGTCCTGAAATATGTAATAAACACAGCTTAGAGAGCATAGGGCACTTCCACTCATGGGCGGAGAAATCGGGAAACCTAAAAATCAACAAGACACAGGCACCCCAAAGTTTAGGGCTGCTCTGTTTCCAAGAACCTCCACTTCAGTACACCTTAAATATCCCAGGAAAGAGAAAAATGGATAAAGATGTTGTGGTACTTATGCTCAATGGAATATCACTCAGCCATGAAATCAGTGTCATATGGCTACTAGCAGCATGATGACTGGATTTAGGGACGATGACTCTAAGTGAAGTAAGTCACACAGAAAAGGACACTTATCCTAAGATATCACTTATAGAGGGAATGTCAAAATCGCTACACCTGAACTGAATTCCAAAACAGAACAGAGTCACACATTTAGAAAACACACTATGGCTGCTTAACGGGAAAGGTGAGGTGGGGCGATGCATAAAACAAGGGTTTGAAATTAGCTCAGATACCGTTCCAGAAGCCAAATATGTAACAAACAAGACCTACTCCCTGCTCAGTGAACTGGACTCAACGCCCCCTATTCACCGCCCAAGAATATATCTGACTAGTAAGAGTCTTAAGACCTATGTATTGATATCTCTCTGGAAGTGAATCAAGAGGGTGTAAAGCGGCATAAACACAGCAGGGAAAAGCAGCTAAACCCCATTGTAAAAATAGATTACTTGAAAAAAACCCATAAAACAAAGACAGTGAAAGAGAGAGAAATTCTTACAAAATCCGTTCAGGGGCTCTGATGCAACCTGGATTGACCATATCTAGACCCACAACTGGATGAGACATAAGGCTGGACACTCTTGGGGCTGAGAGGATTGGTGAGGTTGGGTGAGCAAACGCAGACCCTTTAAAGTAATACTGCGTGGTACCCATGCCATGGGTCCCAAATCTCCAGGTTCAAGGGCATCTTCCTACATCGAAAACATGCCTGGGAAACCCAGAAGATGGTACACTGTGTGATCGGGAAAGGTTTCTAAAATGCACCTCATTTCTCCTCTCCTTGTGCTCGGGTTCGCCATTCCAGCCGCTTCACTAACAATGTCCCTACGTGGACAATCAGCACCGTTGACCTCCTGTTTCATACAGCTCGCAATTTGTCCTGAGGATGAACAGGAAGAGGGGGAACCAATGAGAGACTAGCTCTAGCTGTTGGGACAGGCACAGGTCACTCTATTTTCTCATCAGGAAGAAGAATGAACCACAGGCTCAGCCTGACCCCCGGAACCAGAATAGGGCCTGAAGCAATCCTGCGCTTTTGCGGCCAGCTCCCAAAAAAGCGAGTTGACAAATGGAGCTCAGGGGCACTGCAATTCTCAAACCTGCAGAGTTATAAATGATAACTCTCGTCCACAAATATATTGAGGGAAGGCAACGAAGAGGATTTGAAAGCAAGGCAGAATTGCAGGAAACAGAATTCAGGAGGTAGATTCGACTCACCTTGAAAGCACATGAAAAGCGGCAAAGCGTTGACAATGATGCCCTTGGCCAAAAAGGGCGTATGCGTTTTTTCCTGAATATATTCAGGAAAAAACGCATACGCCCTTTTTGGCCAACCAAGCAAGCCAGAAAGGCAAATCGGCGCTACAAAGAAGTCTCGCTTGCCAGCGGTCAGAAGGGCCATGCTGAAAAAAGTGTAAAAACCAGAAATGCAGGACAGGCCATGGAGACATGGGAGCCTTGCTACGCTGATGGGCGGGATGGAAATTTCCAACAGCCACTCTGGAGAAGTGTACGCTGTGTCCTGTAATATGTAATAGACACAGCTTAGAGAGCATAGGGCACTTCCACTCATGGGCGTAGAAATCGGGAAACCTAAAAATCAACAAGACACAGGCACCCCAAAGTTTAGGGCTGCTCTGTTTCCAAGAACCTCCACTTCGGTACACCTTAAATATCCCAGGAAAGAGAAAAATGGATAAAGAAGTAGTGGTACTTATGCACAATGGAATGTCACTCAGCCATGAAATCAGTGTCATAAGGCTAGTAGCAGCATGATGAGTGGATTTAGGGACGATGACTCTAAGTGAAGTAAGTCACACAGAAAAGGACACTTATCCTAAGATATCACTTATAGAGGGAATGTCAAAATCGCTACACCTGAACTGAATTCCAAAACAGAACAGCGTCACACATTTAGAAAACACACTATGGCTGCTTAACGGGAAAGGTGAGGTGGGGCGATGCATAAAACAAGGGTTTGAAATTAGCTCAGATACCGTTCCACAAGCCAAATATGTAATAGACAAGACCTACTCCCTGCTCAGTCAACTGGACTCAACGCCCCCTATTCACCGCCCAAGAATATATCTGACTAGTAAGAGTCTTAAAACCTATGTATTGATATCTCTCTGGAAGTGAATCAAGAGGGTGTAAAGCGGCATAAACACAGCAGGGAAAAGCAGCTAAACCCCATTATAAAAATAGATTACTTAAAAAAAAACCCCATAAAACAAAGACAGTGAAAGAGAGAGAAATTCTTACAAAATCCGTTCAGGGGCTCTGATGCAACCTGGATTGACCATATCTAGACCCACAGCTGGATGAGACATAAGGCTTGACACTCTTGGGGCTGAGAGGATTGGTGAGGTTGGGTGAGCAAACGCAGACCCTTTAAAGTAATACTGCGTGGTACCCATGCCATGGGTCCCAAATCTCCAGGTTCAAGGGCATCTTCCTACATCGAAAATATGCCTGGGAAACCCAGAAGATGGTACACCGAGTGATCGGGAAAGGGTTCTAAAACGCCCCTCATTTCTCCTCTACTTGTGCTCGGGTTCGCCATTCCAGCCGCTTCACTAACAATCTCCCTACTTGGAGAATCAGCACCGTTGACCTCCTGTTTCGTACAGCTCGCAATTTGTCCTGAGGATGAACGGGAAGAGGGGGAACCAATGAGAGACTAGCTCTAGGTGTTGGCACAGGCACAGGTCACTCTATTTTCCCATCAGGAGGAAGGATGAACCAGAGGCTTAGCCTGCCCCCCGTAACCAGAATAGGGCCTGAAGCAATCCTGCGCTTTTGCGGCCAGCTCCCAAAAAAGCGAGTTGACAAATGGAGCTCAGGGGCACTGCAATTCACAAACCTGCAGAGTTATAAATAATAACTCTCGTCCACAAATATATTGAGGGAAGGCAACGAAGAGGATTTGAAAGCAAGGCAGAATTGCAGGAAACAGATTTCAGGAGGTAGATTCGACTCGCCTTGAAAGCACATGAAAAGCGGCAAAGCGTTGACAATGATGCCCTTGGCCAAAAAGGGCGTATGCGTTTTTTCATGAATATATTCAGGAAAAAACGCATACGCCCTTTTTGGCCAACCAAGCAAGCCGGAAAGGCAAATCGGCGCTACAAAGAATTCTCCCTTGCCAGCGGTCAAAAGGGCCATGCTGAAAAAAGTGTAAAAACCAGAAATGCAGGACAGGCCATGGAGACATGGGAGCCTTGCTACACTGATGGGCGGGGTGGAAATTGCCAACAGCCACTCTGGAGAAGTGTACGCTGCGTCCTGAAATATGTAATAAACACAGCTTAGAGAGCATAGGGCACTTCCACTCATGGGCGGAGAAATCGGGAAACCTAAAAATCAACAAGACACAGGCACCCCAAAGTTTAGGGCTGCTCTGTTTCCAAGAACCTCCACTTCAGTACACCTTAAATATCCCAGGAAAGAGAAAAATGGATAAAGAAGTTGTGGTACTTATGCACAATGGAATATCACTCAGCCATGAAATCAGTGTCATATGGCTAGTAGCAGCATGATGAGTGGATTTAGGGACGATGACTCTAAGTGAAGTAAGTCACACAGAAAAGGACACTTATCCTAAGATATCACTTAGAGAGGGAATGTCAAAATCGCTACACCTGAACTGAATTCCAAAACAGAACAGAGTCACACATTTAGAAATCACACTATGGCTGCTTAACGGGAAAGGTGAGGTGGGGCGATGCATAAATCAAGGGTCTGAAATTAGCTCAGATACCGTTCCACAAGCCAAATATGTAATAGACAAGACCTACTCCCTGCTCAGTCAACTGGACTCAACGCCCCCTCTTCACCGCCCAAGAATATATCTGACTAGTAAGAGTCTTAAAACCTATGTATTGATATCTCTCTGGCAGTGAATCAAGAGGGTGTAAAGCGGCATAAACACAGCAGGGAAAAGCAGCTAAACCCCATTATAAAAATAGATTACTTAAACAAAAATCCCATTAAACAAAGACAGTGAAAGAGAGAGAAATTCTTACAAAATCCGTTCAGGGGCTCTGATGCAACCTGGATTGACCATATCTAGACCCACAGCTGGATGAGACATAAGGCTGGACACTCTTGGGGCTGAGAGGATTGGTGAGGTTGGGTGAGCAAACGCAGACCCTTTAAAGTAATACTGCGTGGTACCCATGCCATGGGTCCCAAATCTCCAGGTTCAAGGGCATCTTCCTACATCGAAAATATGCCTGGGAAACCCAGAAGATGGTACACCGAGTGATCGGGAAAGGTTTCTAAAACGCACCTCATTTCTCCTCTACTTGTGCTCGGGTTCGCCATTCCAGCCGCTTCACTAACAATCTCCCTACTTGGAGAATCAGCACCGTTGACCTCCTGTTTCGTACAGCTCGCAATTTGTCCTGAGGATGAACGGGAAAAGGGGGAACCAATGAGAGACTAGCTCTAGGTGTTGGGACAGGCACAGGTCACTCTATTTTCCCATCAGGAAGAAGAATGAACCACAGGCTTAGCCTGCCCCCCGGAACCAGAATAGGGCCTGAAGCAATCCTGCGCTTTTGCGGCCAGCTCCCAAAAAAGCGAGTTGACAAATGGAGCTCAGGGGCACTGCAATTCACAAACCTGCAGAGTTATAAATAATAACTCTCGTCCACAAATATATTGAGGGAAGGCAACGAAGAGGATTTGAAAGCAAGGCAGAATTGCAGGAAACAGATTTCAGGAGGTAGATTCGACTCGCCTTGAAAGCACATGAAAAGCGGCAAAGCGTTGACAATGATGCCCTTGGCCAAAAAGGGCGTATGCGTTTTTTCATGAATATATTCAGGAAAAAACGCATACGCCCTTTTTGGCCAAACAAGCAAGCCGGAAAGGCAAATCGGCGCTACAAAGAAGTCTCACTTGCCAGAGGTCAAAAGGGCCATGCTGAAAAAAGTGTAAAAACCAGAAATGCAGGACAGGCCATGGAGACATGGGAGCCTTGCTACACTGATGGGCGGGGTGGAAATTGCCAACAGTCACTCTGGAGAAGTGTACGCTGCGTCCTGAAATATGTAATAAACACAGCTTAGAGAGCATAGGGCACTTCCACTCATGGTCGGAGAAATCGGGAAACCTAAAAATCAACAAGACACAGGCACCCCAAAGTTTAGGGCTGCTCTGTTTCCAAGAACCTCCACTTCAGTACACCTTAAATATCCCAGGAAAGAGAAAAATGGATAAAGAAGTTGTGGTACTTATGCACAATGGAATATCACTCAGCCATGAAATCAGTGTCATATGGCTAGTAGCAGCATGATGACTGGATTTAGGGACGATGACTCTAAGTGAAGTAAGTCACACAGAAAAGGACACTTATCCTAAGATATCACTTATAGAGGGAATGTCAAAATCGCTACACCTGAACTGAATTCCAAAACAGAACAGAGTCACACATTTAGAAATCACACTATGGCTGCTTAACGGGAAAGGTGAGGTGGGGCGATGCAGAAATCAAGGGTCTGAAATTAGCTCAGATACCGTTCCACAAGCCAAATATGTAATAGACAAGACCTACTCCCTGCTCAGTCAACTGGACTCAACGCCCCCTCTTCACCGCCCAAGAATATATCTGACTAGTAAGAGTCTTAAAACCTATGTATTGATATCTCTCTGGCAGTGAATCAAGAGGGTGTAAAGCGGCATAAACACAGCAGGGAAAAGCAGCTAAACCCCATTATAAAAATAGATTACTTAAACAAAAATCCCATTAAACAAAGACAGTGAAAGAGAGAGAAATTCTTGCAAAATCCGTTCAGGGGCTCTGATGCAACCTGGATTGACCATATCTAGACCCACAGCTGGATGAGACATAAGGCTGGACACTCTTGGGGCTGAGAGGATTGGTGAGGTTGGGTGAACAAACGCAGACCCTTTAAAGTAATACTGCGTGGTACCCATGCCATGGGTCCCAAATCTCCAGGTTCAAGGGCATCTTCCTACATCGAAAACATGCCTGGGAAACCCAGAAGATGGTACACCGAGTGATCGGGAAAGGTTTCTAAAACGCACCTCATTTCTCCTCTCCTTGGGCTCGGGTTCGCCATTCCAGCCGCTGCACTAACAATCTCCCTACGTGGACAATCAGCACCGTTGACCTCCTGTTTCGTACAGCTCGCAATTTGTCCTGAGAATGAACGGGAAGAGGGGGAACCAATGAGAGACTAGCTCTAGGTGTTGGGACAGGCACAGGTCACTCTATTTTCCCATCAGGAAGAAGAATGAACCACAGGCTTAGCCTGCCCCCCGGAACCAGAATAGGGCCTGAAGCAATCCTGCGCTTTTGCGGCCAGCTCCCAAAAAAGCGAGTTGACAAATGGAGCTCAGGGGCACTGCAATTCACAAACCTGCAGAGTTATAAATGAGAACTCTCGTCCACAAATATATTGAGGGAAGGCAACGAAGAGGATTTGAAAGCAAGGCAGAATTGCAGGAAACAGATTTCAGGAGGTAGATTCGACTCGCCTTGAAAGCACATGAAAAGCGGCAAAGCGTTGACAATGATGCCCTTGGCCAAAAAGGGCGTATGCGTTTTTTCCTGAATATATTCAGGAAAAAACGCATACGCCCTTTTTGGCCAACCAAGCAAGCCGGAAAGGCAAATCAGCACTACAAAGAAGTCTCGCTTGCCAGCGGTCAAAAGGGCCATGCTGAAAAAAGTTTAAAAACCAGAAATGCAGGACAGGCCATGGAGACATGGGAGCCTTGCCACGCTGATGGGCGGGGTGGAAATTGCCAACAGCCACTCTGGAGAAGTGTACGCTGCATCCTGAAACATGTAATAAACACAGCTTAGAGAGCATAGGGCACTTCCACTCATGGGCGTAGCAATCGGGAAACCTAAAAATCAACAAGACACAGGCACCCCAAAGTTTAGGGCTGCTCTGTTTCCAAGAACCTCCACTTCGGTACACCTTAAATATCCCAGGAAAGAGAAAAATGGATAAAGAAGTTGTGGTACTTATGCACAATGGAATATCACTCAGCCATGAAATCTGTGTCATAAGGCTAGTAGCAGCATGATGAGTGGATTTAGGGACGATGACTCTAAGTGAAGTAAGTCACACAGAAAAGGACACTTATCCTAAGATATCACTTATAGAGGGAATGTCAAAATCGCTACACCTGAGCTGAATTCCAAAACAGAACAGAGTCACACATTTAGAAAACACACAATGGCTGCTTAACGGGAAAGGTGAGGTGGGGTGATGCATAAAACAAGGGTTTGACATTAGCTCAGATACCGTTCCACAAACCAAATATGTAATAGACAAGACCTACTTCCTGCTCAGTGAACTGGACTCAACGGCCCCTATTCATCGCCCACGAGTATATCTGACTAGTAAGAGTCTTAAAACCTATGTATTGATATCTCTCTGGAAGTGAATCAAGAGGGTGTAAAGCGGCATAAACACAGCAGGGAAAAGCAGCTAAACCCCATTATAAAAATAGATTACTTAAGGAAAAAACCCATAAAACAAAGACAGTGAAAGAGAGAGAAATTCTTACAAAATCCGTTCAGGGGCTCTGATGCAACCTGGATTGACCATATCTAGACCCACAGCTGGATGACACATAAGGCTGGACACTCTTGGGGCTGAGAGGATTGGTGAGGTTGGGTGAGCAAACGCAGACCCTTTAAAGTAATACTGCGTGGTACCCATGCCATGGGTCCCAAATCTCCAGGTTCAAGGGCATCTTCCTACATCGAAAACATGCCTGGGAAACCCAGAAGATGGTACACCGTGTGATCGGGAAAGGTTTCTAAAACGCAACTCATTTCTCCTCTCCTTGTGCTCGGGTTCGCCATTCCAGCCGCTTCACTAACAATCTCCCTACTTGGAGAATCAGCACCGCTGACCACCTGTTTCGTAAAGCTCACAATTTGTCCTGAGGATGAACTGGAAGAGGGGGAACCAATTAGAGACTAGCTCTAGGTGTTGGGACAGGCACAGGTCACTCTATTTTCCCATCAGGAAGAAGAATGAACCACAGGCTCAGCCTGCCCCCCGGAACCATAATAGGGCCTGAAGCAATCCTGCGCTTTTGCGGCCAGCTCCCAAAAAAGCGAGTGGACAAATGGAGCTCAGGGGCACTGCAATTCTCAAACCTGCAGAGTTATAAATGATAACTCTCGTCCACAAATATATTGAGGGAAGGCAACGAAGAGGATTTGAAAGCAAGGCAGAATTGCAGGAAACAGAATTCAGGAGGTAGATTCGACTCACCTTGAAAGCACATGAAAAGCGGCAAAGCGTTGACAATGATGCTCTTGGCCAAAAAGGGCGTATGCGTTTTTTCCTGAATATATCCAGGAAAAAACGCATACGCCCTTTTTGGCCAACCAAGCAAGCCGGAAAGGCAAATCGGCGCTACAAAGAAGTCTCACTTGCCAGCGGTCAAAAGGGTCATGCTGAAAAAAGTGTAAAAACCAGAAATGCAGGACAGGCCATGGAGACATGGGAGCCTTGCTACGCTGATGGGCGGGGTGGAAATTGCCAACAGCCACTCTGGAGAAGTGTACGCTGCGTCCTGAAACATGTAATAAACACAGCTTAGAGAGCATAGGGCACTTCCACTCATGGGCGTAGAAATCGGGAAACCTAAAAATCAACAAGACACAGGCACCCCAAAGTTTAGGGCTGCTCTGTTTCCAAGAACCTCCACTTCGGTACACCTTAAATATCCCAGGAAAGAGAAAAATGGATAAAGAAGTTGTGGTACTTATGCACAATGGAATATCACTCAGGCATAAAATCAGTGTCATATGGTTAGTAGCAGCATGATGAGTGGATTTAGGGACGATGACTCTAAGTGAAGTAAGTCACACAGAAAAGGACACTTATCCTAAGATATCACTTATAGAGGGAATGTCAAAATCGCTACACCTGAACTGAATTCCAAAACAGAACAGAGTCACACATTTAGAAAACACACTATGGCTGCTTAATGGGAAACGTGAGGTGGGGCGATGCATAAAACAAGGGTTTGAAATTAGCTCAGATACCGTTCCAGAAGCCAAATATGTAACAGACAAGACCTACTCCCTGCTCAGTGAACTGGACTCAACGCCCCCTATTCACCGCCCAAGAATATATCTGACTAGTAAGAGTCTTAAAACCTATGTATTGATATCTCTCTGAAAGTGAATCAAGAGGGTGTAAAGCGGCATAAACACAGCAGGGAAAAGCAGCTAAACCCCATTGTAAAAATAGATTACTTGAAAAAAACCCATAAAACAAAGACAGTGAAAGAGAGAGAAATTCTTACAAAATCCGTTCAGGGGCTCTGATGCAACCTGGATTGACCATATCTAGACCCACAGCTGGATGAGACATAAGGCTGGACACTCTTGGGGCTGAGAGGATTGGTGAGGTTGGGTGAGCAAACGCAGACCCTTTAAAGTAATACTGCGTGGTACCCATGCCATGGGTCCCAAATCTCCAGGTTCAAGGGCATCTTCCTACATGGAAAACATGCCTGGGAAACCCAGAAGATGGTACACCGTGTGATCGGGAAAGGTTTCTAAAACGCACCTCATTTCTCCTCTCCTTGTGCTCGGGTTCGCCATTCCAGCCGCTTCACTAACAATGTCCCTACGTGGACAATCAGCACCGTTGACCTCCTGTTTCATACAGCTCGCAATTTGTCCTGAGGATGAACGGGAAGAGGGGGAACCAATGAGAGACTAGCTCTAGGTGGTGGGACAGGCACAGGTCACTCTATTTTCTCATCAGGAAGAAGAATGAACCACAGGCTCAGCCTGACCCCCGGAACCAGAATAGGGCCTGAAGCAATCCTGCGCTTTTGCGGCCAGCTCCCAAAAAAGCGAGTTGACAAATGGAGCTCAGGGGCACTGCAATTCTCAAACCTGCAGAGTTATAAATGATAACTCTCGTCCACAAATATATTGAGGGAAGGCAACGAAGAGGATTTGAAAGCAAGGCAGAATTGCAGGAAACAGAATTCAGGAGGTAGATTCGACTCACCTTGAAAGCACATGAAAAGCGGCAAAGCGTTGACAATGATGCCCTTGGCCAAAAAGGGCGTATGCGTTTTTTCCTGAATATATTCAGGAAAAAACGCATACGCCCTTTTTGGCCAACCAAGCAAGCCAAAAAGGCAAATCGGCGCTACAAAGAAGTCTCGCTTGCCAGCGGTCAGAAGGGCCATGCTGAAAAAAGTGTAAAAACCAGAAATGCAGGACAGGCCATGGAGACATGGGAGCCTTGCTACGCTGATGGGCGGGATGGAAATTTCCAACAGCCACTCTGGAGAAGTGTACGCTGTGTCCTGTAATATGTAATAGACACAGCTTAGAGAGCATAGGGCACTTCCACTCATGGGCGTAGAAATCGGGAAACCTAAAAATCAACAAGACACAGGCACCCCAAAGTTTAGGGCTGCTCTGTTTCCAAGAACCTCCACTTCGGTACACCTTAAATATCCCAGGAAAGAGAAAAATGGATAAAGAAGTTGTGGTACTTATGCACAATGGAATATCACTCAGGCATAAAATCAGTGTCATATGGTTAGTAGCAGCATGATGAGTGGATTTAGGGACGATGACTCTAAGTGAAGTAAGTCACACAGAAAAGGACACTTATCCTAAGATATCAGTTATAGAGGGAATGTCAAAATCGCTACACCTGAGCTGAATTCCAAAACAGAACAGAGTCACACATTTAGAAAACACACTATGGCTGCTTAACGGGAAAGGGGAGGTGGGGCGATGCATAAAACAAGGGTTTGACATTAGCTCAGATACCGTTCCACAAGCCAAATATGTAATAGACAAGACCTACTCCCTGCTCAGTGAACTGGACTCAACACCCCCTATTCACCGCCCAAGAATATATCTGCCTAGGAAGAGTCTTAAAACCTATGTATTGATATCTCTCTGGCAGTGAATCAAGAGGGTGTAAAGCGGCATAAACACAGCAGGGAAAAGCAGCTAAACCCCATTATAAAAATAGATTACTTAAAAAAAAACTCATTAAACAAAGACAGTGAAAGAGAGAGAAATTCTTACAAAATCCGTTCAGGGGCTCTGATGCAACCTGGATTGACCATATCTAGACCCACAGCTGGTTGAGAAATAAGGCTGGACACTCTTGGGGCTGAGAGGATTGGTGAGGTTGGGTGAGCAAACGCAGACCCTTTAAAGTAATACTGCGTGGTACCCATGCCATGGGTCCCAAATCTCCAGGTTCAAGGGCATCTTCCTACATGGAAAACATGCCTGGGAAACCCAGAAGATGGTACACCGTGTGATCTGGAAAGGTTTCTAAAACGCACCTCATTTCTCCTCTCCTTGGGCTCGGGTTCGCCATTCCAGCCGCTTCACTATCAATCTCCCTACGTGGACAATCAGCACCGTTGACCTCCTGTTTCGTACAGCTCGCAATTTGTCCTGAGGATGAATGGGAAGAGGGGGAACCAATTAGAAACTAGCTCTAGGTGTTGGGACAGGCACAGGTCACTCTATTTTCCCATCAGGAAGAAGAATGAACCACAGGCTAAACCTGCCCCGCGGAACCAGAATACGGTCTGAAGCAATCCTGCGCTTTTGCGGCCAGCTCCCAAAAAAGCGAGTTGACAAATGGAGCTCAGGGGCACTGCAATTCTCAAACCTGCAGAGTTATAAATGATAACTCTCGTCCACAAATATATTGAGGGAAGGCAACGAAGAGGATTTGAAAGCAAGGCAGAATTGCAGGAAACAGATTTCAGGAGGTAGATTCGACTCGCCTTGAAAGCACATGAAAAGCGGCAAAGCGTTGACAATGATGCCCTTGGCCAAAAAGGGCGTATGCGTTTTTTCCTGAATATATCCAGGAAAAAACGCATACGCCCTTTTTGGCCAACCAAGCAAGCCGGAAAGGCAAATCGGCGCTACAAAGAAGTCTCGCTTGCCGGCGGTCAAAAGGGCCATGCTGAAAAAAGTGTAAAAACCAGAAATGCAGGACAGGCCATGGAGACATGGGAGCCTTGCCACGCTGATGGGCGGGATGGAAATTACCAACAGCCACTCTGGAGAAGTGTACGCTGCGTCCTGAAATATGTAATAGACACAGCTTAGAGAGCATAGGGCACTTCCACTCATGGGCGTAGAAATCGGGAAACCTAAAAATCAACAAGACACAGGCACCCCAAACTGTAGGGCTGCTCTGTTTCCAAGAACCTCCACTTCGGTACACCTTAAATATCCCAGGAAAGAGAAAAATGGATAAAGAAGTTGTGGTACTTATGCACAATGGAATATCACTCAGCCATGAAATCAGTGTCATATGGCTAGTAGCAGCATGATGAGTGGATTTAGGGACGATGACTCTAAGTGAAGTAAGTCACACAGAAAAGGACACTTATCCTAAGATATCACTTATAGAGGGAATGTCAAAATCGCTACACCTGAACTGAATTCCAAAACAGAACAGAGTCACACATTTAGAAAACACACTATGGCTGCTTAACGGGAAAGGTGAGGTGGGGCGATGCATAAAACAAGGGTTTGAAATTAGCTCAGATACCGTTCCACAAGCCAAATATGTAATAGACAAGACCTACTCCCTGCTCAGTCAACTGGACTCAACGTCCCCTATTCACCCCCCAAGAATATATCTGACTAGTAAGAGTCTTAAAACCTATGTATTGATATCTCTCTGGCAGTGAATCAAGAGGGTGTAAAGCGGCATAAACACAGGAGGGAAAAGCAGCTAAACCCCATTATAAAAATAGATTACTTAAAAAAAACTCATTAAACAAAGACAGTGAAAGAGAGAGAAATTCTTACAAAATCCGTTCAGGGGCTCTGATGCAACCTGGATTGACCATATCTAGACCCACAGCTGGTTGAGACATAAGGCTGGACACTCTTGGGGCTGAGAGGATTGGTGAGGTTGGGTGAGCAAACGCAGACCCTTTGAAGCAATACTGCGTGGTACCCATGCCATGGGTCCCAAATCTCCAGGTTCAAGGGCATCTTCCTACATGGAAAACATGCCTGGGAAACCCAGAAGATGGTACACCGTGTGATCTGGAAAGGTTTCTAAAACGCACCTCATTTCTCCTCTCCTTGGGCTCGGGTTCGCCATTCCAGCCGCTTCACTAACAATGTCCCTACGTGGACAATCAGCACCGTTGACCTCCTGTTTCATACAGCTCGCAATTTGTCCTGAGGATGAACAGGAAGAGGGGGAACCAATGAGAGATTAGCTCTAGGTTTTGGGACAGGCACAGGTCACTCTATTTTCCCATCAGGAAGAAGAATGAACCACAGGCTCAGCCTGCCCCCCGGAACCAGAATAGGACCTGAAGCAATGATGCGCTTTTGCGGCCAGCTCCCAAAAAAGCGAGTTGACAAATGGAGCTCAGGGGCACTGCAATTCACAAACCTGCAGAGTTATAAATGATAACTCTCGTCCACAAATATATTGAGGGAAGGCAACGAAGAGGATTTGAAAGCAAGGCAGAATTGCAGGGAACAGATTTCAGGAGGTAGATTCGACTCGCCTTGAAAGCACATGAAAAGCGGCAAAGCGTTGACAATGATGCCCTTGGCCAAAAACGCATACGCCCTTTTTGGCCAACCAAGCAAGCCGGAAAGGCAAATCGGCGCTACAAAGAAGTCTCGCTTGCCAGCGGTCAAAAGGGCCATGCTGAAAAAAGTGTAAAAACCAGAAATGCAGGACAGGCCTTGGAGACATGGGAGCCTTGCTACGCTGATGGGCGGGGTGGAATATGCCAACAGCCACTCTGGAGAAGTGTACGCTGCGTCCTGAAACATGTAATAGACACAGCTTAGAGAGCATAGGGCACTTCCACTCATGGGCGTAGAAATCGGGAAACCTAAAAATCAACAAGACACAGGCACCCCAAAGTTTAGGGCTGCTCTGTTTCCAAGAACCTCCACTTCGGTACAGCTTAAATATCCCAGGAAAGAGACAAATGGATAAAGAAGTTGTGGTACTTATGCACAATGGAATATCACTCAGCCATGAAATCAGTGTCATAAGGCTAGTAGCAGCATGATGAGTGGATTTAGGGACGATGACTCTAAGTGAAGTAAGTCACACAGAAAAGGACACTTATCCTAAGATATCACTTATAGAGGGAATGTCAAAATCGCTACACCTGAGCTGAATTCCAAAACAGAACAGAGTCACACATTTAGAAAACACACTATGGCTGCTTAACGGGAAAGTTGAGGTGGGGCGATGCATAAAACAAGGGTTTGAAATTAGCTCAGATGCCGTTCCACAAGCCAAATATGTAATAAACAAGACCTACTCCCTGCTCACTCAACTGGACTCAACGCACCCTATTCACCGCCCAAGAATATATCTGACTAGTAAGAGTTTTAAAACCTATGTATTCATATCTCTCTGGCAGTGAATCAAGAGGGTGTAAAGCGGCATAAACACAGCAGGGAAAAGCAGCTAAACCCCATTATAAAAATAGATTACTTAAAAAAAAAACCATTAAACAAAGACAGTGAAAGAGAGAGAAATTCTTAAAAATCCATTCAGGGGCTCGGATGCAACCTGGATTGACCATATCTAGACCCACAGCTGGATGAGACATAAGGCTGGACACTCTTGGGGCTGAGAGGATTGGTGAGGTTGGGTGAGCAAACGCAGACCCTTTAAAGTAATACTGCGTGGTACCCATGCCATGGGTCCCAAATCTCCAGGTTCAAGGGCATCTTCCTACATGGAAAACATGCCTGGGAAACCCAGAAGATGGTACACCGTGTGATCGGGAAAGGTTTCTAAAACGCACCTCATTTCTCCTCTCCTTGGGCTCGGGTTCGCCATACCAGCCGCTTCACTAACAATCTCCCTACTTGGAGAATCAGCACCGTTGACCTCCTGTTTCGTACAGTCGCAATTTGTCCTGAGGATGAACGGGAAGAGGGGGAACCAATGAGAGACTAGCTCTAGGATTTGGGACAGGCACAGGTCACTCTATTTTCCCATCAGGAAGAAGAATGAACCACAGGCTCAGCCTGCCCCCCGGAACCAGAATAGGGCCTGAAGCAATCTTGCGCTTTTGCGGCCAGCTCCCACAAAAGCGAGTTGACAAATGGAGCTCAGGGGCACTGCAATTCACAAACCTGCAGACTTATAAATGATAACTCTCGTGCACAAATATATTGAGGGAAGGCAACGAAGAGGATTTGAAAGCAAGGCAGAATTGCAGGAAACAGATTTCAAGAGGTAGATTCGACTCGCCTTGAAAGCACATGAAAAGCGGCAAATCGTTGACAATGATGCCCTTGGCCAAAAAGGGCGTATGCGTTTTTTCCTGAATATATTCAGGAAAAAACGCATACGCCCTTTTTGGCCAACCAAGCAAGCCGGAAAGGCAAATCGTCGCGACGAATAAGTCTCACTTGCCAGCGGTCAAAAGGGCCATGCTGAAAAAAGTGTAAAAATCAGAAATGCAGGACAGGCCATGGAGACATGGTAGCCTTGCCACGCTGATGGGCGGGGTGGAAATTGCCAACAGCCACTCTGGAGAAGTGTACGCTGCGTCCTGAAACATGTAATATACACAGCTTAGAGAGCATAGGGCACTTCCACTCATGGGCGTAGAAATCGGGAAACCTAAAAATCAACAAGACACAGGCACCCCAAACTGTAGGGCTGCTCTGTTTCCAAGAACCTCCACTTCAGTACACCTTAAATATCCCAGGAAAGAGAAAAATGGATAAAGAAGCTGTGGTACTTATGCACAATGGAATATCACTCAGCCATGAAATCAGTGTCACATGGCTAGTAGCAGCATGATGAGTGGATTTAGGGACGATGACTCTAAGTGAAGTAAGTCACACAGAAAAGGACACTTATCCTAAGATATCACTTATAGAGGGAATGTCAAAATCGCTACACCTGAACTGAATTCCAAAACAGAACAGAGTCACACATTTAGAAATCACATTATGGCTGCTTAACGGGAAAGGTGAGGTGGGCCGATGCATAAAACAAGGGTTTGAAATTAGCTCAGATACCGTTCCACAAGCCAAATATGTAATAGACAAGACCTACTCCCTGCTCAGTCAACTGGACTCAACGCCCCCTCTTCACCGCCCAAGAATATATCTGACTAGTAAGAGTCTTAAAACCTATGTATTGATATCTCTCTGGCAGTGAATCAAGAGGTTGTAAAGCGGCATAAAGACAGCAGGGAAAAGCAGCTAAACCCCATTATAAAAATAGATTACTTAAAAAAAAACCCATTAAACAAAGACAGTGAAAGAGAGAGAAATTCTTACAAAATCCGTTCAGGGGCTCTGATGCAACCTGGATTGACCATATCTAGACCCACAGCTGGATGAGACATAAGGCTGGACACTCTTGGGGCTGAGAGGATTGGTGAGGTTGGGTGAGCAAACGCAGACCTTTTAAAGTAATACTGCGTGGTACCCATGCCATGGGTCCCAAATCTCCAGGTTCAAGGGCATCTTCCTACATCGAAAACATGCCTGGGAAACCCAGAAGATGGTACACCGTGTGATCGGGAAAGGTTTCTAAAACGCACCTCATTTCTCCTCTCCTTGTGCTCGGGTTCGCCATTGCAACCGCTTCACTAACAATCTCCCTACTTGGAGAATCATCACCGCTGACCTCCTGTTTCGTAAAGCTCACAATTTGTCCTGAGGATGAACGGGAAGAGGGGGAACCAATGAGAGACTAGCTCTAGGTGTTGGGACAGGCACAGGTCACTCTATTTTCCAATCAGGAAGAAGAATGAACCACAGGCTCAGCCTGCCCCCCGGAACCAGAAAGGGCCTGAAGCAATCCTGCGCTTTTGCGGCCAGCTCCCAAAAAAGCGAGTTGACAAATGGAGCTCAGGGGCACTGCAATTCACAAACATGCAGAGTTATAAATGATAACTCTCGTCCACAAATATATTGAGGGAAGGCAACGAAGAGGATTTGAAAGCAAGGCAGAATTGCAGGAAACAGATTTCAGGAGGTAGATTCGACTCGCTTTGAAAGCACATGAAAAGCGGCAAAGCGTTGACAATGATGCCCTTGGCCAAAAAGGGCGTATGCGTTTTTTCCTGAATATATCCAGGAAAAAACGCATACGCCCTTTTTGGCCAACCAAGCAAGCCGGAAAGGCAAATCGGCGCTACAAAGAAGTCTCACTTGCCAGCGGTCAAAAGGGCCATGCTGAAAAAAGTGTAAAAACCAGAAATGCAGGACAGGCCATAGAGACATGGGAGCCTTGCTACGCTGATGGGCGGGGTGGAAATTGCCAACAGCCACTCTGGAGAAGTGTACGCTGCGACCTGAAACATGTAATAAACACAGCTTAGAGAGCATAGGGCACTTCCACTGATGGGCGTAGAAATCGGGAAACCTAAAAATCAACAAGATACAGGCACCCCAAAGTTTAGGGCTGCTCTCTTTCCATGAACCTCCACTTCGGTACACCTTAAATATCCCAGGAAAGAGAAAAATGGATAAAGAAGTTGTGGTACTTATTCACAATGGAATATCACTCATCCATGAAATCAGTGTCATAAGGCTAGTAGCAGCATGATGAGTGGATTTAGAGACGATGACTCTAAGTGAAGTAAGTCACACAGAAAAGGACACTTATCCTAAGATATCACTTATAGAGGGAATGTCAAAATCGCTACACCTGAGCTGAATTCCAAAACAGAACAGAGTCACACATTTAGAAAACACACTATGGCTGCTTAACGGGAAAGGTGAGGTGGGGCGATGCATAAAACAAGGGTTTGAAATTAGCTCAGATACCGTTCCACAAGCCAAATATGTAATAGACAAGACCTACTCCCTGCTCAGTCAACTGGATTCAACGCCCCCTATTCACCGCCCAAGAATATATCTGACTAGTAAGAGTCTTAAAACCTATGTATTGATATCTCTCTGAAAGTGAATCAAGAGGGTGTAAAGCGGCATAAACACAGCAGGGAAAAGCAGCTAAACCCCATTGTAAAAATAGATTACTTGAAAAAAACCCATAAAACAAAGACAGTGAAAGAGAGAGAAATTCTTACAAAATCCGTTCAGGGGCTCTGATGCAACCTGGATTGACCATATCTAGACCCACAGCTGGATGAGACATAAGGCTGGACACTCTTGGTGCTGAGAGGATTGGTGAGGTTGGGTGAGCAAACGCAGACCCTTTAAAGTAATACTGCGTGGTACCCATGCCATGGGTCCCAAATCTCCAGGTTCAAGGGCATCTTCCTACATCGAAAACATGCCTGGGAAACCCAGAAGATGGTACACCGTGTGATCGGGAAAGGTTTCTAAAACGCACCTCATTTCTCCTCTCCTTGTGCTCGGGTTCGCCATTCCAGCCGCTTCACTAACAATCTCCCTACGTGGACAATCAGCACCGTTGACCTCCTGTTTCATACAGCTCGCAATTTGTCCTGAGGATGAACAGGAAGAGGGGGAACCAATGAGAGACTAGCTCTAGGTGTTGGGACAGGCACAGGTCACTCTATTTTCTCATCAGGAAGAAGAATGAACCACAGGCTCAGCCTGACCCCCGGAACCAGAATAGGGCCTGAAGCAATCCTGCGCTTTTGCGGCCAGCTCCCAAAAAAGCGAGTTGACAAATGGAGCTCAGGGGCACTGCAATTCTCAAACCTGCAGAGTTATAAATGATAACTCTCGTCCACAAATATATTGAGGGAAGGCAACGAAGAGGATTTAAAAGCAAGGCAGAATTGCAGGAAACAGAATTCAGGAGGTAGATTCGACTCACCTTGAAAGCACATGAAAAGCGGCAAAGCGTTGACAATGATGCCCTTGGCCAAAAAGAGCGTATGCGCTTTTTCCTGAATATATTCAGGAAAAAACGCATACGCCCTTTTTGGCCAACCAAGCAAGCCAGAAAGGCAAATCGGCGCTACAAAGAAGTCTCGCTTGCCAGCGGTCAGAAGGGCCATGCTGAAAAAAGTGTAAAAACCAGAAATGCAGGACAGGCCATGGAGACATGGGAGCCTTGCTACGCTGATGGGCGGGATGGAAATTTCCAACAGCCACTCTGGAGAAGTGTACGCTGTGTCCTGTAATATGTAATAGACACAGCTTAGAGAGCATAGGGCACTTCCACTCATGGGCGTAGAAATCGGGAAACCTAAAAATCAACAAGACACAGGCACCCCAAAGTTTAGGGCTGCTCTGTTTCCAAGAAACTCCACTTCGGTACACCTTAAATATCCCAGGAAAGAGAAAAATGGATAAAGAAGTTGTGGTACTTATGCACAATGGAATATCACTCAGCCATGAAATCAGTGTCATATGGCTAGTAGCAGCATGATGAGTGGATTTAGGGACGATGACTCTAAGTGAAGTAAGTCACACAGAAAAGGACACTTATCCTAAGATATCACTTATAGAGGGAATGTCAAAATCGCTACACCTGAACTGAATTCCAAAACAGAACAGAGTCACACATTTAGAAAACACACTATGGCTGCTTAACGGGAAAGGTGAGGTGGGGCGATGCATAAAACAAGGGTTTGAAATTAGCTCAGATACCGTTCCACAAGCCAAATATGTAATAGACAAGACCTACTCCCTGCTCAGTCAACTGGACTCAACGTCCCCTATTCACCCCCCAAGAATATATCTGACTAGTAAGAGTCTTAAAACCTATGTATTGATATCTCTCTGGCAGTGAATCAAGAGGGTGTAAAGCGGCATAAACACAGTAGGGAAAAGCAGCTAAACCCCATTATAAAAATAGATTACTTAAAAAAAACTCATTAAACAAAGACAGTGAAAGAGAGAGAAATTCTTACAAAATCCGTTCAGGGGCTCTGATGCAACCTGGATTGACCATATCTAGACCCACAGCTGGTTGAGACATAAGGCTGGACACTCTTGGGGCTGAGAGGATTGGTGAGGTTGGGTGAGCAAACGCAGACCCTTTGAAGCAATACTGCGTGGTACCCATGCCATGGGTCCCAAATCTCCAGGTTCAAGGGCATCTTCCTACATGGAAAACATGCCTGGGAAACCCAGAAGATGGTACACCGTGTGATCTGGAAAGGTTTCTAAAACGGACCTCATTTCTCCTCTCCTTGGGCTCGGGTTCGCCATTCCAGCCGCTTCACTAACAATGTCCCTACGTGGACAATCAGCACCGTTGACCTCCTGTTTCATACAGCTCGCAATTTGTCCTGAGGATGAACAGGAAGAGGGGGAACCAATGAGAGATTAGCTCTAGGTATTGGGACAGGCACAGGTCACTCTATTTTCCCATCAGGAAGAAGAATGAACCACAGGCTCAGCCTGCCCCCCGGAACCAGAATAGGACCTGAAGCAATGATGCGCTTTTGCGGCCAGCTCCCAAAAAAGCGAGTTGACAAATGGAGCTCAGGGGCACTGCAATTCACAAACCTGCAGAGTTATAAATGATAACTCTCGTCCACAAATATATTGAGGGAAGGCAACGAAGAGGATTTGAAAGCAAGGCAGAATTGCAGGGAACAGATTTCAGGAGGTAGATTCGACTCGCCTTGAAAGCACATGAAAAGCGGCAAAGCGTTGACAATGATGCCCTTGGCCAAAAAGGGCGTATGCGTTTTTTCCTGAATATATTCAGGAAAAAACGCATACGCCCTTTTTGGCCAACCAAGCAAGCCGGAAAGGCAAATCGGCGCTACAAAGAAGTCTCGCTTGCCAGCGGTCAAAAGGGCCATGCTGAAAAAAGTGTAAAAACCAGAAATGCAGGACAGGCCATGGAGACATGGGAGCCTTGCCACGCTGATGGGCGGGGTGGAAATTGCCAACAGCCACTCTGGAGAAGTGTACGCTGCGTCATGAAACATGTAATAGACACAGCTTAGAGAGCATAGGGCACTTCCACTCATGGGCGTAGAAATCGGGAAACCTAATAATCAACAAGACACAGGCACCCCAAAGTTTAGGGCTGCTCTGTTTCCAAGAACCTCCACTTCAGTACACCTTAAATATCCCAGGAAAGAGAAAAATGGATAAAGAAGCTGTGGTACTTATGCACAATGGAATATCACTCAGCCATGAAATCAGTGTCATATGGCTAGTAGCAGCATGATGAGTGGATTTAGGGACGATGACTCTAAGTGAAGTAAGTCACACAGAAAAGGACACTTATCCTAAGATATCACTTATAGAGGGAATGTCAAAATCGCTACACCTGAGCTGAATTCCAAAACAGAACAGAGCCACACATTTCGAAAACACACAATGGCTGCTTAACGGGAAAGGTGAGGTGGGGTGATGCATAAAACAAGGGTTTGACATTAGCTCAGATACCGTTCCACAAGCCAAATATGTAATAGACAAGACCTACTCCCTGCTCAGTCAACTGGACTCAACGACCCCTATTCACCGCCCAAGAATATATCTGACTACTAAGAGTCTTAAAACCTATGTATTGATATCTCTCTGGAAGTGAATCAAGAGGGTGTAAAGCGGCATAAACACAGCAGGGAAAAGCAGCTAAACCCCATTATAAAAATAGATTACTTAAGGAAAAAACCCATTAAACAAAGACAGTGAAAGAGAGAGAAATTCTTACAAAATCCGTTCAGGGGCTCTGATGCAACCTGGATTGACCATATCTAGACCCACAGCTGGATGACACATAAGGCTGGACACTCTTGGGGCTGAGAGGATTGGTGAGGTTGGGTGAGCAAACGCAGACCCTTTAAAGTAATACTGCGTGGTACCCATGCCATGGGTCCCAAATCTCCAGGTTCAAGGGCATCTTCCTACATCGAAAACATGCCTGGGAAACCCAGAAGATGGTACACCGTGTGATCGGGAAAGGTTTCTAAAACGCAACTCATTTCTCCTCTCCTTGTGCTCGGGTTCGCCATTCCAGCCGCTTCACTAACAATCTCCCTACTTGGAGAATCAGCACCGCTGACCTCCTGTTTCGTAAAGCTCACAATTTGTCCTGAGGATGAACTGGAAGAGGGGGAACCAATTAGAGACTAGCTCTAGGTGTTGGGACAGGCACAGGTCACTCTATTTTCCCATCAGGAAGAAGAATGAACCACAGGCTCAGCCTGCCCCCCGGAACCAGAATAGGGCCTGAAGCAATCCTGCGCTTTTGCGGCCAGCTCCCAAAAAAGCGAGTGGACAAATGGAGCTCAGGGGCACTGCAATTCACAAACCTGCAGACTTATAAATGATAACTCTCGTCCACAAATATATTGAGGGAAGGCAACAAAGAGGATTTGAAAGCAAGGCAGAATTGCAAGAAACAGATTTCAGGAGGTAGATTCGACTCGCCTTGAAAGCACATGAAAAGCGGCAAAGCGTTGACAATGATGCCCTTGGCCAAAAAGGGCGTATGCGTTTTTTCCTGAATATATTCAGGAAAAAACGCATACGCCCTTTTTGGCCAACCACGCAAGCCGGAAAGGCAAATCGGCGCTACAAAGAAGTCTCGTTTGCCAGAGGTCAAAAGGGCCATGCTGAAAAAAGTGTAAAAACCAGAAATGCAGGACAGGCCATGGAGACATGGGAGCCTTGCTACGCTGATGGGCGGGGTGGAAATTGCCAACAGCCACTCTGGAGAAGTGTACGCTGCGTCCTGAAATATGTAATAAACACAGCTTAGAGAGCATAGGGCACTTCCACTCATGGGCGTAGAAATCGGGAAACCTAAAACTCAACAAGACACAGGCACTCCAAAGTTTAGGGCTGCTCTGTTTCCAAGAACCTCCACTTCGGTACACCTTAAATATCCCAGGAAAGAGAAAAATGGATAAAGAAGTTGTGGTACTTATGCACAATGGAATATCACTCAGCCATGAAATCAGTGTCATATGGCTAGTAGCAGCATGATGAGTGGATTTAGGGACGATGACTCTAAGTGAAGTAAGTCACACAGAAAAGGACACTTATCCTAAGATATCACTTATAGAGGGAATGTCAAAATCGCTACACCTGAACTGAATTCCAAAACAGAACAGAGTCACACATTTAGAAAACACACTATGGCTGCTTAACGGGAAAGGTGAGGTGGGGCGATGCATAAAACAAGGGTTTGACATTAGATCAGATACCGTTCCACAAGCCAAATATGTAATAGACAAGACCTACTCCCTGCTCAGTCAACTGGACTCAACGCCCCCTATTCACCGCCCAAGAATATATCTGACTAGTAAGAGTTTTAAAACCTTTGTATTCATATCTCTCTGGCAGTGAATCAAGAGGGTGTAAAGCGGCATAAACACAGCAGGGAAAAGCAGCTAAACCCCATTATAAAAATAGATTACTTAAAAAAAAACCCCATAAAACAAAAACAGTGAAAGAGAGAGAAATTCTTACAAAATCCGTTCAGGGGCTCTGATGCAACCTGGATTGACCATATCTAGACCCACAGCTGGATGAGACATAAGGCTGGACACTCTTGGGGCTGAGAGGATTGGTGAGGTTGGGTGAGCAAACGCAGACCCTTTAAAGTAATACTGCGTGGTACCCATGCCATGGGTCCCAAATCTCCAGGTTCAAGGGCATCTTCCTACATCGAAAACATGCTTGGGAAACCCAGAAGATGGTACACCGTGTGATCGGGAAAGGTTTCTAAAACGCCCCTCATTTCTCCTCTCCTTGAGCTCGGGTTCGCCATTCCAGCCGCTTCACTAACAATCTCCCTACTTGGAGAATCAGCACCGTTGACCTCCTGTTTCGTACAGCTCGCAATTTGTCCTGAGGATGAACGGGAAGAGGGGGAACCAATGAGAGACTAGCTCTAGGTGTTGGGACAAGCACAGGTCACTCTATTTTCCCATCAGGAAGAAGAATGAACCACAGGCTCAACCTGCCCCGCGGAACCAGAATAGGGCCTGAAGCAATACTGCGCTTTTGCGGCCAGCTCCCAAAAAAGCGAGTTCACAAATGGAGCTCAGGGGCACTGCAATTCACAAACCTGCAGAGTTATAAATGAGAACTCTCGTCCACAAATATATTGTGGGAAGGCAGCGAAGAGGATTTGAAAGCAAGGCAGAATTGCAGGAAACAGATTTCAGGAGGTAGATTCGACTCGCCTTGAAAGCACATGAAAAGCGGCAAAGCGTTGACAATGATGCCCTTGGCCAAAAAGGGCGTATGCGTTTTTTCCTGAATATATTCAGGAAAAAACGCATACGCCCTTTTTGGCCAACCAAGCAAGCCGGAAAGGCAAATCGGCGCTACAAAGAAGTCTCGCTTGCCAGCGGTCAAAAGGGCCATGCTGAAAAAAGTGTAAAAACCAGAAATGCAGGACAGGCCATGGAGACATGGGAGCCTTGCTACGCTGATGGGCGGGGTGGAAATTGCCAACAGCCACTCTGGAGAAGTGTACGCTGCGACCTGAAACATGTAATAAACACAGCTTAGAGAGCATAGGGCACTTCCACTGATGGGCGTAGAAATCGGGAAACCTAAAAATCAACAAGACACAGGCACCCCAAAGTTTAGGGCTGCTCTGTTTCCATGAACCTCCACTTCGGTACACCTTAAATATCCCAGGAAAGAGAAAAATGGATAAAGAAGTTGTGGTACTTATTCACAATGGAATATCACTCATCCATGAAATCAGTGTCATAAGGCTAGTAGCAGCATGATGAGTGGATTTAGAGACGATGACTCTAAGTGAAGTAAGTCACACAGAAAAGGACACTTATCCTAAGATATCACTTATAGAGGGAATGTCAAAATCGCTACACCTGAGCTGAATTCCAAAACAGAACAGAGTCACACATTTAGAAAACACACTATGGCTGCTTAACGGGAAAGGTGAGGTGGGGCGATGCATAAAACAAGGGTTTGAAATTAGCTCAGATACCGTTCCAGAAGCCAAATATGTAACAGACAAGACATACTCCCTGCTCAGTCAACTGGATTCAACGCCCCCTATTCACCGCCCAAGAATATATCTGACTAGTAAGAGTCTTAAAACCTATGTATTGATATCTCTCTGAAAGTGAATCAAGAGGGTGTAAAGCGGCATAAACACAGCAGGGAAAAGCAGCTAAACCCCATTGTAAAAATAGATTACTTGAAAAAAACCCATAAAACAAAGACAGTGAAAGAGAGAGAAATTCTTACAAAATCCGTTCAGGGGCTCTGATGCAACCTGGATTGACCATATCTAGACCCACAGCTGGATGAGACATAAGGCTGGACACTCTTGGTGCTGAGAGGATTGGTGAGGTTGGGTGAGCAAACGCAGACCCTTTAAAGTAATACTGCGTGGTACCCATGCCATGGGTCCCAAATCTCCAGGTTCAAGGGCATCTTCCTACATCGAAAACATGCCTGGGAAACCCAGAAGATGGTACACCGTGTGATCGGGAAAGGTTTCTAAAACGCACCTCATTTCTCCTCTCCTTGTGCTCGGGTTCGCCATTCCAGCCGCTTCACTAACAATCTCCCTACGTGGACAATCAGCACCGTTGACCTCCTGTTTCATACAGCTCGCAATTTGTCCTGAGGATGAACAGGAAGAGGGGGAACCAATGAGAGACTAGCTCTAGGTGTTGGGACAGGCACAGGTCACTCTATTTTCTCATCAGGAAGAAGAATGAACCACAGGCTCAGCCTGACCCCCGGAACCAGAATAGGGCCTGAAGCAATCCTGCGCTTTTGCGGCCAGCTCCCAAAAAAGCGAGTTGACAAATGGAGCTCAGGGGCACTGCAATTCTCAAACCTGCAGAGTTATAAATGATAACTCTCGTCCAGAAATATATTGAGGGAAGGCAACGAAGAGGATTTGAAAGCAAGGCAGAATTGCAGGAAACAGAATTCAGGAGGTAGATTCGACTCACCTTGAAAGCACATGAAAAGCGGCAAAGCGTTGACAATGATGCCCTTGGCCAAAAAGGGCGTATGCGCTTTTTCCTGAATATATTCAGGAAAAAACGCATACGCCCTTTTTGGCCAACCAAGCAAGCCAGAAAGGCAAATCGGCGCTACAAAGAAGTCTCGCTTGCCAGCGGTCAGAAGGGCCATGCTGAAAAAAGTGTAAAAACCAGAAATGCAGGACAGGCCATGGAGACATGGGAGCCTTGCTACGCTGATGGGCGGGATGGAAATTTCCAACAGCCACTCTGGAGAAGTGTACGCTGTGTCCTGTAATATGTAATAGACACAGCTTAGAGAGCATAGGGCACTTCCACTCATGGGCGTAGAAATCGGGAAACCTAAAAATCAACAAGACACAGGCACCCCAAAGTTTAGGGCTGCTCTGTTTCCAAGAAACTCCACTTCGGTACACCTTAAATATCCCAGGAAAGAGAAAAATGGATAAAGAAGTTGTGGTACTTATGCACAATGGAATATCACTCAGCCATGAAATCAGTGTCATATGGCTAGTAGCAGCATGATGAGTGGATTTAGGGACGATGACTCTAAGTGAAGTAAGTCACACAGAAAAGGACACTTATCCTAAGATATCACTTATAGAGGGAATGTCAAAATCGCTACACCTGAACTGAATTCCAAAACAGAACAGAGTCACACATTTAGAAAACACACTATGGCTGCTTAACGGGAAAGGTGAGGTGGGGCGATGCATAAAACAAGGGTTTGAAATTAGCTCAGATACCGTTCCACAAGCCAAATATGTAATAGACAAGACCTACTCCCTGCTCAGTCAACTGGACTCAACGTCCCCTATTCACCCCCCAAGAATATATCTGACTAGTAAGAGTCTTAAAACCTATGTATTGATATCTCTCTGGCAGTGAATCAAGAGGGTGTAAAGCGGCATAAACACAGGAGGGAAAAGCAGCTAAACCCCATTATAAAAATAGATTACTTAAAAAAAACTCATTAAACAAAGACAGTGAAAGAGAGAGAAATTCTTACAAAATCCGTTCAGGGGCTCTGATGCAACCTGGATTGACCATATCTAGACCCACAGCTGGTTGAGACATAAGGCTGGACACTCTTGGGGCTGAGAGGATTGGTGAGGTTGGGTGAGCAAACGCAGACCCTTTGAAGCAATACTGCGTGGTACCCATGCCATGGGTCCCAAATCTCCAGGTTCAAGGGCATCTTCCTACATCGAAAACATGCCTGGGAAACCCAGAAGATGGTACACCGTGTGATCTGGAAAGGTTTCTAAAACGGACCTCATTTCTCCTCTCCTTGGGCTCGGGTTCGCCATTCCAGACGCTTCACTAACAATGTCCCTACGTGGACAATCAGCACCGTTGACCTCCTGTTTCATACAGCTCGCAATTTGTCCTGAGGATGAACAGGAAGAGGGGGAACCAATGAGAGATTAGCTCTAGGTTTTGGGACAGGCACAGGTCACTCTATTTTCCCATCAGGAAGAAGAATGAACCACAGGCTCAGCCTGCCCCCCGGAACCAGAATAGGACCTGAAGCAATGATGCGCTTTTGCGGCCAGCTCCCAAAAAAGCGAGTTGACAAATGGAGCTCAGGGGCACTGCAATTCACAAACCTGCAGAGTTATAAATGATAACTCTCGTCCACAAATATATTGAGGGAAGGCAACGAAGAGGATTTGAAAGCAAGGCAGAATTGCAGGGAACAGATTTCAGGAGGTAGATTCGACTCGCCTTGAAAGCACATGAAAAGCGGCAAAGCGTTGACAATGATGCCCTTGGCCAAAAAGGGCGTATGCGTTTTTTCCTGAATATATTCAGGAAAAAACGCATACGCCCTTTTTGGCCAACCAAGCAAGCCGGAAAGGCAAATCGGCGCTACAAAGAAGTCTCGCTTGCCAGCGGTCAAAAGGGCCATGCTGAAAAAAGTGTAAAAACCAGAAATGCAGGACAGGCCATGGAGACATGGGAGCCTTGCCACGCTGATGGGCGGGGTGGAAATTGCCAACAGCCACTCTGGAGAAGTGTACGCTGCGTCATGAAACATGTAATAGACACAGCTTAGAGAGCATAGGGCACTTCCACTCATGGGCGTAGAAATCGGGAAACCTAATAATCAACAAGACACAGGCACCCCAAAGTTTAGGGCTGCTCTGTTTCCAAGAACCTCCACTTCAGTACACCTTAAATATCCCAGGAAAGAGAAAAATGGATAAAGAAGCTGTGGTACTTATGCACAATGGAATATCACTCAGCCATGAAATCAGTGTCATATGGCTAGTAGCAGCATGATGAGTGGATTTAGGGACGATGACTCTAAGTGAAGTAAGTCACACAGAAAAGGACACTTATCCTAAGATATCACTTATAGAGGGAATGTCAAAATCGCTACACCTGAGCTGAATTCCAAAACAGAACAGAGCCACACATTTCGAAAACACACAATGGCTGCTTAACGGGAAAGGTGAGGTGGGGTGATGCATAAAACAAGGGTTTGACATTAGCTCAGATACCGTTCCACAAGCCAAATATGTAATAGACAAGACCTACTCCCTGCTCAGTCAACTGGACTCAACGACCCCTATTCACCGCCCAAGAATATATCTGACTACTAAGAGTCTTAAAACCTATGTATTGATATCTCTCTGGAAGTGAATCAAGAGGGTGTAAAGCGGCATAAACACAGCAGGGAAAAGCAGCTAAACCCCATTATAAAAATAGATTACTTAAGGAAAAAACCCATTAAACAAAGACAGTGAAAGAGAGAGAAATTCTTACAAAATCCGTTCAGGGGCTCTGATGCAACCTGGATTGACCATATCTAGACCCACAGCTGGATGACACATAAGGCTGGACACTCTTGGGGCTGAGAGGATTGGTGAGGTTGGGTGAGCAAACGCAGACCCTTTAAAGTAATACTGCGTGGTACCCATGCCATGGGTCCCAAATCTCCAGGTTCAAGGGCATCTTGCTACATCGAAAACATGCCTGGGAAACCCAGAAGATGGTACACCGTGTGATCGGGAAAGGTTTCTAAAACGCAACTCATTTCTCCTCTCCTTGTGCTCGGGTTCGCCATTCCAGCCGCTTCACTAACAATCTCCCTACTTGGAGAATCAGCACCGCTGACCTCCTGTTTCGTAAAGCTCACAATTTGTCCTGAGGATGAACTGGAAGAGGGGGAACCAATTAGAGACTAGCTCTAGGTGTTGGGACAGGCACAGGTCACTCTATTTTCCCATCAGGAAGAAGAATGAACCACAGGCTCAGCCTGCCCCCCGGAACCAGAATAGGGCCTGAAGCAATCCTGCGCTTTTGCGGCCAGCTCCCAAAAAAGCGAGTGGACAAATGGAGCTCAGGGGCACTGCAATTCACAAACCTGCAGACTTATAAATGATAACTCTCGTCCACAAATATATTGAGGGAAGGCAACAAAGAGGATTTGAAAGCAAGGCAGAATTGCAAGAAACAGATTTCAGGAGGTAGATTCGACTCGCCTTGAAAGCACATGAAAAGCGGCAAAGCGTTGACAATGATGCCCTTGGCCAAAAAGGGCGTATGCGTTTTTTCCTGAATATATTCAGGAAAAAACGCATACGCCCTTTTTGGCCAACCACGCAAGCCGGAAAGGCAAATCGGCGCTACAAAGAAGTCTCGTTTGCCAGAGGTCAAAAGGGCCATGCTGAAAAAAGTGTAAAAACCAGAAATGCAGGACAGGCCATGGAGACATGGGAGCCTTGCTACGCTGATGGGCGGGGTGGAAATTGCCAACAGCCACTCTGGAGAAGTGTACGCTGCGTCCTGAAATATGTAATAAACACAGCTTAGAGAGCATAGGGCACTTCCACTCATGGGCGTAGAAATCGGGAAACCTAAAACTCAACAAGACACAGGCACTCCAAAGTTTAGGGCTGCTCTGTTTCCAAGAACCTCCACTTCGGTACACCTTAAATATCCCAGGAAAGAGAAAAATGGATAAAGAAGTTGTGGTACTTATGCACAATGGAATATCACTCAGCCATGAAATCAGTGTCATATGGCTAGTAGCAGCATGATGAGTGGATTTAGGGACGATGACTCTAAGTGAAGTAAGTCACACAGAAAAGGACACTTATCCTAAGATATCACTTATAGAGGGAATGTCAAAATCGCTACACCTGAACTGAATTCCAAAACAGAACAGAGTCACACATTTAGAAAACACACTATGGCTGCTTAACGGGAAAGGTGAGGTGGGGCGATGCATAAAACAAGGGTTTGACATTAGATCAGATACCGTTCCACAAGCCAAATATGTAATAGACAAGACCTACTCCCTGCTCAGTCAACTGGACTCAACGCCCCCTATTCACCGCCCAAGAATATATCTGACTAGTAAGAGTTTTAAAACCTTTGTATTCATATCTCTCTGGCAGTGAATCAAGAGGGTGTAAAGCGGCATAAACACAGCAGGGAAAAGCAGCTAAACCCCATTATAAAAATAGATTACTTAAAAAAAAACCCCATAAAACAAAAACAGTGAAAGAGAGAGAAATTCTTACAAAATCCGTTCAGGGGCTCTGATGCAACCTGGATTGACCATATCTAGACCCACAGCTGGATGAGACATAAGGCTGGACACTCTTGGGGCTGAGAGGATTGGTGAGGTTGGGTGAGCAAACGCAGACCCTTTAAAGTAATACTGCGTGGTACCCATGCCATGGGTCCCAAATCTCCAGGTTCAAGGGCATCTTGCTACATCGAAAACATGCCTGGGAAACCCAGAAGATGGTACACCGTGTGATCGGGAAAGGTTTCTAAAACGCACCTCATTTCTCCTCTCCTTGAGCTCGGGTTCGCCATTCCAGCCGCTTCACTAACAATCTCCCTACTTGGAGAATCAGCACCGTTGACCTCCTGTTTCGTACAGCTCGCAATTTGTCCTGAGGATGAACGGGAAGAGGGGGAACCAATGAGAGACTAGCTCTAGGTGTTGGGACAGGCACAGGTCACTCTATTTTCCCATCAGGAAGAAGAATGAACCACAGGCTCAACCTGCCCCGCGGAACCAGAATAGGGCCTGAAGCAATACTGCGCTTTTGCGGCCAGCTCCCAAAAAAGCGAGTTCACAAATGGAGCTCAGGGGCACTGCAATTCACAAACCTGCAGAGTTATAAATGAGAACTCTCGTCCACAAATATATTGTGGGAAGGCAACGAAGAGGATTTGAAAGCAAGGCAGAATTGCAGGAAACAGATTTCAGGAGGTAGATTCGACTCGCCTTGAAAGCACATGAAAAGCGGCAAAGCGTTGACAATGATGCCCTTGGCCAAAAAGGGCGTATGCGTTTTTTCCTGAATATATTCAGGAAAAAACGCATACGCCCTTTTTGGCCAACCAAGCAAGCCGGAAAGGCAAATCGGCGCTACAAAGAAGTCTCGCTTGCCAGCGGTCAAAAGGGCCATGCTGAAAAAAGTGTAAAAACCAGAAATGCATGACAGGCCATGGAGACATGGGAGCCTTGCTACGCTGATGGGCGGGGTGGAAATTGCCAACAGCCACTCTGGAGTCGTGTACGCTGCGTCCTGAAACATGTAATAGACACAGCTTAGAGAGCATAGGGCACTTCCACTCATGGGCGTAGAAATCGGGAAACCTAAAAATCAACAAGACACAGGCACCCCAAAGTGTAGGGCTGCTCTGTTTCCAGGAACCTCCACTTCAGTACACCTTAAATATCCCAGGAAAGAGAAAAATGGATAAAGAAGCTGTGGTACTTATGCACAATGGAATATCACTCAGCCATGAAATCAGTGTCATATGGCTAGTAGCAGCATGATGAGTGGATTTAGGGACGATGACTCTAAGTGAAGTAAGTCACACAGAAAAGGACACTTATCCTAAGATATCACTTATAGAGGGAATGTCAAAATCGCTACACCTGAGCTGAATTCCAAAACAGAACAGAGCCACACATTTCGAAAACACACAATGGCTGCTTAACGGGAAAGGTGAGGTGGGGTGATGCATAAAACAAGGGTTTGACATTAGCTCAGATACCGTTCCACAAGCCAAATATGTAATAGACAAGACCTACTCCCTGCTCAGTCAACTGGACTCAACGACCCCTATTCACCGCCCAAGAATATATCTGACTACTAAGAGTCTTAAAACCTATGTATTGATATCTCTCTGGAAGTGAATCAAGAGGGTGTAAAGCGGCATAAACACAGCAGGGAAAAGCAGCTAAACCCCATTATAAAAATAGATTACTTAAGGAAAAAACCCATTAAACAAAGACAGTGAAAGAGAGAGAAATTCTTACAAAATCCGTTCAGGGGCTCTGATGCAACCTGGATTGACCATATCTAGACCCACAGCTGGATGACACATAAGGCTGGACACTCTTGGGGCTGAGAGGATTGGTGAGGTTGGGTGAGCAAACGCAGACCCTTTAAAGTAATACTGCGTGGTACCCATGCCATGGGTCCCAAATCTCCAGGTTCAAGGGCATCTTCCTACATCGAAAACATGCCTGGGAAACCCAGAAGATGGTACACCGTGTGATCGGGAAAGGTTTCTAAAACGCAACTCATTTCTCCTCTCCTTGTGCTCGGGTTCGCCATTCCAGCCGCTTCACTAACAATCTCCCTACTTGGAGAATCAGCACCGCTGACCTCCTGTTTCGTAAAGCTCACAATTTGTCCTGAGGATGAACTGGAAGAGGGGGAACCAATTAGAGACTAGCTCTAGGTGTTGGGACAGGCACAGGTCACTCTATTTTCCCATCAGGAAGAAGAATGAACCACAGGCTCAGCCTGCCCCCCGGAACCAGAATAGAGCCTGAAGCAATCCTGCGCTTTTGCGGCCAGCTCCCAAAAAAGCGAGTGGACAAATGGAGCTCAGGGGCACTGCAATTCACAAACCTGCAGACTTATAAATGATAACTCTCGTCCACAAATATATTGAGGGAAGGCAACAAAGAGGATTTGAAAGCAAGGCAGAATTGCAAGAAACAGATTTCAGGAGGTAGATTCGACTCGCCTTGAAAGCACATGAAAAGCGGCAAAGCGTTGACAATGATGCCCTTGGCCAAAAAGGGCGTATGCGTTTTTTCCTGAATATATTCAGGAAAAAACGCATACGCCCTTTTTGGCCAACCACGCAAGCCGGAAAGGCAAATCGGCGCTACAAAGAAGTCTCGTTTGCCAGAGGTCAAAAGGGCCATGCTGAAAAAAGTGTAAAAACCAGAAATGCAGGACAGGCCATGGAGACATGGGAGCCTTGCTACGCTGATGGGCGGGGTGGAAATTGCCAACAGCCACTCTGGAGAAGTGTACGCTGCGTCCTGAAATATGTAATAAACACAGCTTAGAGAGCATAGGGCACTTCCACTCATGGGCGTAGAAATCGGGAAACCTAAAACTCAACAAGACACAGGCACTCCAAAGTTTAGGGCTGCTCTGTTTCCAAGAACCTCCACTTCGGTACACCTTAAATATCCCAGGAAAGAGAAAAATGGATAAAGAAGTTGTGGTACTTATGCACAATGGAATATCACTCAGCCATGAAATCAGTGTCATATGGCTAGTAGCAGCATGATGAGTGGATTTAGGGACGATGACTCTAAGTGAAGTAAGTCACACAGAAAAGGACACTTATCCTAAGATATCACTTATAGAGGGAATGTCAAAATCGCTACACCTGAACTGAATTCCAAAACAGAACAGAGTCACACATTTAGAAAACACACTATGGCTGCTTAACGGGAAAGGTGAGGTGGGGCGATGCATAAAACAAGGGTTTGACATTAGATCAGATACCGTTCCACAAGCCAAATATGTAATAGACAAGACCTACTCCCTGCTCAGTCAACTGGACTCAACGCCCCCTATTCACCGCCCAAGAATATATCTGACTAGTAAGAGTTTTAAAACCTTTGTATTCATATCTCTCTGGCAGTGAATCAAGAGGGTGTAAAGCGGCATAAACACAGCAGGGAAAAGCAGCTAAACCCCATTATAAAAATAGATTACTTAAAAAAAAACCCCATAAAACAAAAACAGTGAAAGAGAGAGAAATTCTTACAAAATCCGTTCAGGGGCTCTGATGCAACCTGGATTGACCATATCTAGACCCACAGCTGGATGAGACATAAGGCTGGACACTCTTGGGGCTGAGAGGATTGGTGAGGTTGGGTGAGCAAACGCAGACCCTTTAAAGTAATACTGCGTGGTACCCATGCCATGGGTCCCAAATCTCCAGGTTCAAGGGCATCTTCCTACATCGAAAACATGCCTGGGAAACCCAGAGATGGTACACCGTGTGATCGGGAAAGGTTTCTAAAACGCACCTCATTTCTCCACTCCTTGAGCTCGGGTTCGCCATTCCAGCCGCTTCACTAACAATCTCCCTACTTGGAGAATCAGCACCGTTGACCTCCTGTTTCGTACAGCTCGCAATTTGTCCTGAGGATGAACGGGAAGAGGGGGAACCAATGAGAGACTAGCTCTAGGTGTTGGGACAGGCACAGGTCACTCTATTTTCCCATCAGGAAGAAGAATGAACCACAGGCTCAACCTGCCCCGCGGAACCAGAATAGGGCCTGAAGCAATACTGCGCTTTTGCGGCCAGCTCCCAAAAAAGCGAGTTCACAAATGGAGCTCAGGGGCACTGCAATTCACAAACCTGCAGAGTTATAAATGAGAACTCTCGTCCACAAATATATTGTGGGAAGGCAACGAAGAGGATTTGAAAGCAAGGCAGAATTGCAGGAAACAGATTTCAGGAGGTAGATTCGACTCGCCTTGAAAGCACATGAAAAGCGGCAAAGCGTTGACAATGATGCCCTTGGCCAAAAAGGGCGTATGCGTTTTTTCCTGAATATATTCAGGAAAAAACGCATACGCCCTTTTTGGCCAACCAAGCAAGCCGGAAAGGCAAATCGGCGCTACAAAGAAGTCTCGCTTGCCAGCGGTCAAAAGGGCCATGCTGAAAAAAGTGTAAAAACCAGAAATGCATGACAGGCCATGGAGACATGGGAGCCTTGCTACGCTGATGGGCGGGGTGGAAATTGCCAACAGCCACTCTGGAGTCGTGTACGCTGCGTCCTGAAACATGTAATAGACACAGCTTAGAGAGCATAGGGCACTTCCACTCATGGGCGTAGAAATCGGGAAACCTAAAAATCAACAAGACACAGGCACCCCAAAGTGTAGGGCTGCTCTGTTTACAGGAACCTCCACTTCAGTACACCTTAAATATCCCAGGAAAGAGAAAAATGGATAAAGAAGTTGTGGTACTTATGCACAATGGAATGTCACTCAGCCATGAAATCAGTGTCATAAGGCTAGTAGCAGCATGATGAGTGGATTTAGGGACGATGACTCTAAGTGAAGTAAGTCACACAGAAAAGGACACTTATCCTAAGATATCACTTATAGAGGGAATGTCAAAATCCTTACACCTGAACTGAATTCCAAAACAGAACAGAGTCACACATTTAGAAAACACACTATGGCTGCTTAACGGGAAAGGTGAGGTGGGGCGATGCATAAAACAAGGGTTTGAAATTAGCTCAGATACCGTTTCACAAGCCAAATATGTAATAGACAAGACCTACTCCCTGCTCAGTGAACTGGACTCAACGCCCCCTATTCACCGCCCAAGAATATATCTGACTAGTAAGAGTTTTAAAACCTATGTATTCATATCTCTCTGGCAGTGAATCAAGAGTGTGTAAAGCGGCATAAACACAGCAGGGAAAAGCAGCTAAACCCCATTATAAAAATAGATTACTTAAAAAAAAACCATTAAACAAAGACAGTGAAAGAGAGAGAAATTCTTACAAAATCCGTTCAGGGGCTCTGATGCAACCTGGATTGACCATATCTAGACCCACAGCTGGATGAGACATAAGGCTGGACACTCTTGGGGCTGAGAGGATTGGTGAGGTTGGGTGAGCAAACGCAGACCCTTTAAAGTAATACTGCGTGGTACCCATGCCATGGGTCCCAAATCTCCAGGTTCAAGGGCATCTTCCTACATGGAAAACATGCCTGGGAAACCCAGAAGATGGTACACCGTGTGATCGGGAAAGGTTTCTAAAACGCAACTCATTTCTCCTCTCCTTGTGCTCGGGTTCGCCATTCCAGCCGCTTCACTAACAATCTCCCTACTTGGAGAATCAGCACCGTTGACCTCCTGTTTCGTACTGCTCGCAATTTGTCCTGAGGATGAACGGGAAGAGGGGGAACCAATGAGAGACTAGCTCTAGGTGTTGGGACAGGCACAGGTCACTCTATTTTCCCATCAGGAAGAAGAATGAACCACAGGCTCAGCCTGCCCCCCGGAACCAGAATAGGGCCTGAAGCAATGCTGCGCTTTTGGGGCCAGCTCCCAAAAAAGCGAGTTGACAAATGGAGCTCAGGGGCACTGCAATTCACAAACCTGCAGAGTTATAAATGATAACTCTCGTCCACAAATATATTGAGGGAAGGCAACGAAGAGGATTTGAAAGCAAGGCAGAATTGCAGGGAACAGATTTCAGGAGGTAGATTCGACTCGCCTTGAAAGCACATGAAAAGCGGCAAAGCGTTGACAATGATGCCCTTGGCCAAAAAGGGCGTATGCGTTTTTTCCTGAATATATTCAGGAAAAAACGCATACGCCCTTTTTGGCCAACCAAGCAAGCCGGAAAGGCAAATCGGCGCTACAAAGAAGTCTCGCTTGCCAGCGGTCAAAAGGGCCATGCTGAAAAAAGTGTAAAAACCAGAAATGCAGGACAGGCCATGGAGACATGGGAGCCTTGCCACGCTGATGGGCGGGGTGGAAATTGCCAACAGCCACTCTGGAGAAGTGTACGCTGCGTCATGAAACATGTAATAGACACAGCTTAGAGAGCATAGGGCACTTCCACTCATGGGCGTAGAAATCGGGAAACCTAATAATCAACAAGACACAGGCACCCCAAAGTTTAGGGCTGCTCTGTTTCCAAGAACCTCCACTTCAGTACACCTTAAATATCCCAGGAAAGAGAAAAATGGATAAAGAAGCTGTGGTACTTATGCACAATGGAATATCACTCAGCCATGAAATCAGTGTCATATGGCTAGTAGCAGCATGATGAGTGGATTTAGGGACGATGACTCTAAGTGAAGTAAGTCACACAGAAAAGGACACTTATCCTAAGATATCACTTATAGAGGGAATGTCAAAATCGCTACACCTGAGCTGAATTCCAAAACAGAACAGAGCCACACATTTCGAAAACACACAATGGCTGCTTAACGGGAAAGGTGAGGTGGGGTGATGCATAAAACAAGGGTTTGACATTAGCTCAGATACCGTTCCACAAGCCAAATATGTAATAGACAAGACCTACTCCCTGCTCAGTCAACTGGACTCAACGACCCCTATTCACCGCCCAAGAATATATCTGACTACTAAGAGTCTTAAAACCTATGTATTGATATCTCTCTGGAAGTGAATCAAGAGGGTGTAAAGCGGCATAAACACAGCAGGGAAAAGCAGCTAAACCCCATTATAAAAATAGATTACTTAAGGAAAAAACCCATTAAACAAAGACAGTGAAAGAGAGAGAAATTCTTACAAAATCCGTTCAGGGGCTCTGATGCAACCTGGATTGACCATATCTAGACCCACAGCTGGATGACACATAAGGCTGGACACTCTTGGGGCTGAGAGGATTGGTGAGGTTGGGTGAGCAAACGCAGACCCTTTAAAGTAATACTGCGTGGTACCCATGCCATGGGTCCCAAATCTCCAGGTTCAAGGGCATCTTGCTACATCGAAAACATGCCTGGGAAACCCAGAAGATGGTACACCGTGTGATCGGGAAAGGTTTCTAAAACGCAACTCATTTCTCCTCTCCTTGTGCTCGGGTTCGCCATTCCAGCCGCTTCACTAACAATCTCCCTACTTGGAGAATCAGCACCGCTGACCTCCTGTTTCGTAAAGCTCACAATTTGTCCTGAGGATGAACTGGAAGAGGGGGAACCAATTAGAGACTAGCTCTAGGTGTTGGGACAGGCACAGGTCACTCTATTTTCCCATCAGGAAGAAGAATGAACCACAGGCTCAGCCTGCCCCCCGGAACCAGAATAGGGCCTGAAGCAATCCTGCGCTTTTGCGGCCAGCTCCCAAAAAAGCGAGTGGACAAATGGAGCTCAGGGGCACTGCAATTCACAAACCTGCAGACTTATAAATGATAACTCTCGTCCACAAATATATTGAGGGAAGGCAACAAAGAGGATTTGAAAGCAAGGCAGAATTGCAAGAAACAGATTTCAGGAGGTAGATTCGACTCGCCTTGAAAGCACATGAAAAGCGGCAAAGCGTTGACAATGATGCCCTTGGCCAAAAAGGGCGTATGCGTTTTTTCCTGAATATATTCAGGAAAAAACGCATACGCCCTTTTTGGCCAACCACGCAAGCCGGAAAGGCAAATCGGCGCTACAAAGAAGTCTCGTTTGCCAGAGGTCAAAAGGGCCATGCTGAAAAAAGTGTAAAAACCAGAAATGCAGGACAGGCCATGGAGACATGGGAGCCTTGCTACGCTGATGGGCGGGGTGGAAATTGCCAACAGCCACTCTGGAGAAGTGTACGCTGCGTCCTGAAATATGTAATAAACACAGCTTAGAGAGCATAGGGCACTTCCACTCATGGGCGTAGAAATCGGGAAACCTAAAACTCAACAAGACACAGGCACTCCAAAGTTTAGGGCTGCTCTGTTTCCAAGAACCTCCACTTCGGTACACCTTAAATATCCCAGGAAAGAGAAAAATGGATAAAGAAGTTGTGGTACTTATGCACAATGGAATATCACTCAGCCATGAAATCAGTGTCATATGGCTAGTAGCAGCATGATGAGTGGATTTAGGGACGATGACTCTAAGTGAAGTAAGTCACACAGAAAAGGACACTTATCCTAAGATATCACTTATAGAGGGAATGTCAAAATCGCTACACCTGAACTGAATTCCAAAACAGAACAGAGTCACACATTTAGAAAACACACTATGGCTGCTTAACGGGAAAGGTGAGGTGGGGCGATGCATAAAACAAGGGTTTGACATTAGATCAGATACCGTTCCACAAGCCAAATATGTAATAGACAAGACCTACTCCCTGCTCAGTCAACTGGACTCAACGCCCCCTATTCACCGCCCAAGAATATATCTGACTAGTAAGAGTTTTAAAACCTTTGTATTCATATCTCTCTGGCAGTGAATCAAGAGGGTGTAAAGCGGCATAAACACAGCAGGGAAAAGCAGCTAAACCCCATTATAAAAATAGATTACTTAAAAAAAAACCCCATAAAACAAAAACAGTGAAAGAGAGAGAAATTCTTACAAAATCCGTTCAGGGGCTCTGATGCAACCTGGATTGACCATATCTAGACCCACAGCTGGATGAGACATAAGGCTGGACACTCTTGGGGCTGAGAGGATTGGTGAGGTTGGGTGAGCAAACGCAGACCCTTTAAAGTAATACTGCGTGGTACCCATGCCATGGGTCCCAAATCTCCAGGTTCAAGGGCATCTTGCTACATCGAAAACATGCCTGGGAAACCCAGAAGATGGTACACCGTGTGATCGGGAAAGGTTTCTAAAACGCACCTCATTTCTCCTCTCCTTGAGCTCGGGTTCGCCATTCCAGCCGCTTCACTAACAATCTCCCTACTTGGAGAATCAGCACCGTTGACCTCCTGTTTCGTACAGCTCGCAATTTGTCCTGAGGATGAACGGGAAGAGGGGGAACCAATGAGAGACTAGCTCTAGGTGTTGGGACAGGCACAGGTCACTCTATTTTCCCATCAGGAAGAAGAATGAACCACAGGCTCAACCTGCCCCGCGGAACCAGAATAGGGCCTGAAGCAATACTGCGCTTTTGCGGCCAGCTCCCAAAAAAGCGAGTTCACAAATGGAGCTCAGGGGCACTGCAATTCACAAACCTGCAGAGTTATAAATGAGAACTCTCGTCCACAAATATATTGTGGGAAGGCAACGAAGAGGATTTGAAAGCAAGGCAGAATTGCAGGAAACAGATTTCAGGAGGTAGATTCGACTCGCCTTGAAAGCACATGAAAAGCGGCAAAGCGTTGACAATGATGCCCTTGGCCAAAAAGGGCGTATGCGTTTTTTCCTGAATATATTCAGGAAAAAACGCATACGCCCTTTTTGGCCAACCAAGCAAGCCGGAAAGGCAAATCGGCGCTACAAAGAAGTCTCGCTTGCCAGCGGTCAAAAGGGCCATGCTGAAAAAAGTGTAAAAACCAGAAATGCATGACAGGCCATGGAGACATGGGAGCCTTGCTACGCTGATGGGCGGGGTGGAAATTGCCAACAGCCACTCTGGAGTCGTGTACGCTGCGTCCTGAAACATGTAATAGACACAGCTTAGAGAGCATAGGGCACTTCCACTCATGGGCGTAGAAATCGGGAAACCTAAAAATCAACAAGACACAGGCACCCCAAAGTGTAGGGCTGCTCTGTTTCCAGGAACCTCCACTTCAGTACACCTTAAATATCCCAGGAAAGAGAAAAATGGATAAAGAAGCTGTGGTACTTATGCACAATGGAATATCACTCAGCCATGAAATCAGTGTCATATGGCTAGTAGCAGCATGATGAGTGGATTTAGGGACGATGACTCTAAGTGAAGTAAGTCACACAGAAAAGGACACTTATCCTAAGATATCACTTATAGAGGGAATGTCAAAATCGCTACACCTGAGCTGAATTCCAAAACAGAACAGAGCCACACATTTCGAAAACACACAATGGCTGCTTAACGGGAAAGGTGAGGTGGGGTGATGCATAAAACAAGGGTTTGACATTAGCTCAGATACCGTTCCACAAGCCAAATATGTAATAGACAAGACCTACTCCCTGCTCAGTCAACTGGACTCAACGACCCCTATTCACCGCCCAAGAATATATCTGACTACTAAGAGTCTTAAAACCTATGTATTGATATCTCTCTGGAAGTGAATCAAGAGGGTGTAAAGCGGCATAAACACAGCAGGGAAAAGCAGCTAAACCCCATTATAAAAATAGATTACTTAAGGAAAAAACCCATTAAACAAAGACAGTGAAAGAGAGAGAAATTCTTACAAAATCCGTTCAGGGGCTCTGATGCAACCTGGATTGACCATATCTAGACCCACAGCTGGATGACACATAAGGCTGGACACTCTTGGGGCTGAGAGGATTGGTGAGGTTGGGTGAGCAAACGCAGACCCTTTAAAGTAATACTGCGTGGTACCCATGCCATGGGTCCCAAATCTCCAGGTTCAAGGGCATCTTCCTACATCGAAAACATGCCTGGGAAACCCAGAAGATGGTACACCGTGTGATCGGGAAAGGTTTCTAAAACGCACCTCATTTCTCCACTCCTTGAGCTCGGGTTCGCCATTCCAGCCGCTTCACTAACAATCTCCCTACTTGGAGAATCAGCACCGTTGACCTCCTGTTTCGTACAGCTCGCAATTTGTCCTGAGGATGAACGGGAAGAGGGGGAACCAATGAGAGACTAGCTCTAGGTGTTGGGACAGGCACAGGTCACTCTATTTTCCCATCAGGAAGAAGAATGAACCACAGGCTCAACCTGCCCCGCGGAACCAGAATAGGGCCTGAAGCAATACTGCGCTTTTGCGGCCAGCTCCCAAAAAAGCGAGTTCACAAATGGAGCTCAGGGGCACTGCAATTCACAAACCTGCAGAGTTATAAATGAGAACTCTCGTCCACAAATATATTGTGGGAAGGCAACGAAGAGGATTTGAAAGCAAGGCAGAATTGCAGGAAACAGATTTCAGGAGGTAGATTCGACTCGCCTTGAAAGCACATGAAAAGCGGCAAAGCGTTGACAATGATGCCCTTGGCCAAAAAGGGCGTATGCGTTTTTTCCTGAATATATTCAGGAAAAAACGCATACGCCCTTTTTGGCCAACCAAGCAAGCCGGAAAGGCAAATCGGCGCTACAAAGAAGTCTCGCTTGCCAGCGGTCAAAAGGGCCATGCTGAAAAAAGTGTAAAAACCAGAAATGCATGACAGGCCATGGAGACATGGGAGCCTTGCTACGCTGATGGGCGGGGTGGAAATTGCCAACAGCCACTCTGGAGTCGTGTACGCTGCGTCCTGAAACATGTAATAGACACAGCTTAGAGAGCATAGGGCACTTCCACTCATGGGCGTAGAAATCGGGAAACCTAAAAATCAACAAGACACAGGCACCCCAAAGTGTAGGGCTGCTCTGTTTACAGGAACCTCCACTTCAGTACACCTTAAATATCCCAGGAAAGAGAAAAATGGATAAAGAAGTTGTGGTACTTATGCACAATGGAATGTCACTCAGCCATGAAATCAGTGTCATAAGGCTAGTAGCAGCATGATGAGTGGATTTAGGGACGATGACTCTAAGTGAAGTAAGTCACACAGAAAAGGACACTTATCCTAAGATATCACTTATAGAGGGAATGTCAAAATCCTTACACCTGAACTGAATTCCAAAACAGAACAGAGTCACACATTTAGAAAACACACTATGGCTGCTTAACGGGAAAGGTGAGGTGGGGCGATGCATAAAACAAGGGTTTGAAATTAGCTCAGATACCGTTTCACAAGCCAAATATGTAATAGACAAGACCTACTCCCTGCTCAGTGAACTGGACTCAACGCCCCCTATTCACCGCCCAAGAATATATCTGACTAGTAAGAGTTTTAAAACCTATGTATTCATATCTCTCTGGCAGTAAATCAAGAGTGTGTAAAGCGGCATAAACACAGCAGGGAAAAGCAGCTAAACCCCATTATAAAAATAGATTACTTAAAAAAAAACCATTAAACAAAGACAGTGAAAGAGAGAGAAATTCTTACAAAATCCGTTCAGGGGCTCTGATGCAACCTGGATTGACCATATCTAGACCCACAGCTGGATGAGACATAAGGCTGGACACTCTTGGGGCTGAGAGGATTGGTGAGGTTGGGTGAGCAAACGCAGACCCTTTAAAGTAATACTGCGTGGTACCCATGCCATGGGTCCCAAATCTCCAGGTTCAAGGGCATCTTCCTACATGGAAAACATGCCTGGGAAACCCAGAAGATGGTACACCGTGTGATCGGGAAAGGTTTCTAAAACGCAACTCATTTCTCCTCTCCTTGTGCTCGGGTTCGCCATTCCAGCCGCTTCACTAACAATCTCCCTACTTGGAGAATCAGCACCGTTGACCTCCTGTTTCGTACTGCTCGCAATTTGTCCTGAGGATGAACGGGAAGAGGGGGAACCAATGAGAGACTAGCTCTAGGTGTTGGGACAGGCACAGGTCACTCTATTTTCCCATCAGGAAGAAGAATGAACCACAGGCTCAGCCTGCCCCCCGGAACCAGAATAGGGCCTGAAGCAATGCTGCGCTTTTGGGGCCAGCTCCCAAAAAAGCGAGTTGACAAATGGAGCTCAGGGGCACTGCAATTCACAAACCTGCAGAGTTATAAATGATAACTCTCGTCCACAAATATATTGAGGGAAGGCAACGAAGAGGATTTGAAAGCAAGGCAGAATTGCAGGGAACAGATTTCAGGAGGTAGATTCGACTCGCCTTGAAAGCACATGAAAAGCAGCAAAGCGTTGACAATGATGCCCTTGGCCAAAAAGGGCGTATGCGTTTTTTCCTGAATATATTCAGGAAAAAACGCATACGCCCTTTTTGGCCAACCAAGCAAGCCGGAAAGGCAAATCGGCGTTACAAAGAAGTCTCGCTTGCCAGCGGTTAAAAGGGCCATGCTGAAAAAACTGTAAAAACCAGGAATGCAGGACAGGCCATGGAGACATGGTAGCCTTGCCACGCTGATGGGCGGGGTGGAAATTGCCAACAGCCACTCTGGAGAAGTGTACGCTGCGTCCTGAAAAAAGTAATATACACAGCTTAGAGAGCATAGGGCACTTCCACTCATGGGCGTAGAAATCGGGAAACCTAAAAATCAACAAGACACAGGCACCCCAAACTGTAGGGCTGCTCTGTTTCCAAGAACCTCCACTTCAGTACACCTTAAATATCCCAGGAAAGAGAAAAATGGATAAAGAAGCTGTGGTACTTATGCACAATGGAATATCACTCAGCCATGAAATCAGTGTCACATGGCTAGTAGCAGCATGATGAGTGGATTTAGGGACGATGACTCTAAGTGAAGTAAGTCACACAGAAAAGGACACTTATCCTAAGATATCACTTATAGAGGGAATGTCAAAATCGCTACACCTGAACTGAATTCCAAAACAGAACAGAGTCACACATTTAGAAATCACATTATGGCTGCTTAACGGGAAAGGTGAGGTGGGCCGATGCATAAAACAAGGGTTTGAAATTAGCTCAGATACCGTTCCACAAGCCAAATATGTAATAGACAAGACCTACTCCCTGCTCAGTCAACTGGACTCAACGCCCCCTCTTCACCGCCCAAGAATATATCTGACTAGTAAGAGTCTTAAAACCTATGTATTGATATCTCTCTGGCAGTGAATCAAGAGGGTGTAAAGCGGCATAAAGACAGCAGGGAAAAGCAGCTAAACCCCATTATAAAAATAGATTACTTAAAAAAAAACCCATTAAACAAAGACAGTGAAAGAGAGAGAAATTCTTACAAAATCCGTTCAGGGGCTCTGATGCAACCTGGATTGACCATATCTAGACCCACAGCTGGATGAGACATAAGGCTGGACACTCTTGGGGCTGAGAGGATTGGTGAGGTTGGGTGAGCAAACGCAGACCTTTTAAAGTAATACTGCGTGGTACCCATGCCATGGGTCCCAAATCTCCAGGTTCAAGGGCATCTTCCTACATCGAAAACATGCCTGGGAAACCCAGAAGATGGTACACCGTGTGATCGGGAAAGGTTTCTAAAACGCACCTCATTTCTCCTCTCCTTGTGCTCGGGTTCGCCATTCCAACCGCTTCACTAACAATCTCCCTACTTGGAGAATCATCACCGCTGACCTCCTGTTTCGTAAAGCTCACAATTTGTCCTGAGGATGAACGGGAAGAGGGGGAACCAATGAGAGACTACCTCTAGGTGTTGGGACAGGCACAGGTCACTCTATTTTCCCATCAGGAAGAAGAATGAACCACAGGCTCAGCCTGCCCCCCGGAACCAGAAAGGGCCTGAAGCAATCCTGCGCTTTTGCGGCCAGCTCCCAAAAAAGCGAGTTGACAAATGGAGCTCAGGGGCACTGCAATTCACAAACATGCAGAGTTATAAATGATAACTCTCGTCCACAAATATATTGAGGGAAGGCAACGAAGAGGATTTGAAAGCAAGGCAGAATTGCAGGAAACAGATTTCAGGAGGTAGATTCGACTCGCCTTGAAAGCACATGAAAAGCGGCAAAGCGTTGACAATGATGCCCTTGGCCAAAAAGGGCGTATGCGTTTTTTCCTGAATATATCCAGGAAAAAACGCATACGCCCTTTTTGGCCAACCAAGCAAGCCGGAAAGGCAAATCGGCGCTACAAAGAAGTCTCACTTGCCAGCGGTCAAAAGGGCCATGCTGAAAAAAGTGTAAAAACCAGAAATGCAGGACAGGCCATGGAGACATGGGAGCCTTGCTACGCTGATGGGCAGGGTGGAAATTGCCAACAGCCACTCTGGAGAAGTGTACGCTGCGTCCTGAAACATGTAATAAACACAGCTTAGAGAGCATAGGGCACTTCCACTGATGGGCGTAGAAATCGGGAAACCTAAAAATCAACAAGACACAGGCACCCCAAAGTTTAGGGCTGCTCTGTTTCCATGAACCTCCACTTCGGTACACCTTAAATATCCCAGGAAAGAGAAAAATGGATAAAGAAGTTGTGGTACTTATTCACAATGGAATATCACTCATCCATGAAATCAGTGTCATAAGGCTAGTAGCAGCATGATGAGTGGATTTAGAGACGATGACTCTAAGTGAAGTAAGTCACACAGAAAAGGACACTTATCCTAAGATATCACTTATAGAGGGAATGTCAAAATCGCTACACCTGAGCTGAATTCCAAAACAGAACAGAGTCACACATTTAGAAAACACACTATGGCTGCTTAACGGGAAAGGTGAGGTGGGGCGATGCATAAAACAAGGGTTTGAAATTAGCTCAGATACCGTTCCAGAAGCCAAATATGTAACAGACAAGACATACTCCCTGCTCAGTCAACTGGATTCAACGCCCCCTATTCACCGCCCAAGAATATATCTGACTAGTAAGAGTCTTAAAACCTAAGTATTGATATCTCTCTGAAAGTGAATCAAGAGGGTGTAAAGCGGCATAAACACAGCAGGGAAAAGCAGCTAAACCCCATTGTAAAAATAGATTACTTGAAAAAAACCCATAAAACAAAGACAGTGAAAGAGAGAGAAATTCTTACAAAATCCGTTCAGGGGCTCTGATGCAACCTGGATTGACCATATCTAGACCCACAGCTGGATGAGACATAAGGCTGGACACTCTTGGGGCTGAGAGGATTGGTGAGGTTGGGTGAGCAAACGCAGACCCTTTAAAGTAATACTGCGTGGTACCCATGCCATGGGTCCCAAATCTCCAGGTTCAAGGGCATCTTCCTACATCGAAAACATGCCTGGGAAACCCAGAAGATGGTACACCGTGTGATCGGGAAAGGTTTCTAAAACGCACCTCATTTCTCCTCTCCTTGTGCTCGGGTTCGCCATTCCAGCCGCTTCACTAACAATCTCCCTACGTGGACAATCAGCACCGTTGACCTCCTGTTTCATACAGCTCGCAATTTGTCCTGAGGATGAACAGGAAGAGGGGGAACCAATGAGACACTAGCTCTAGGTGTTGGGACAGGCACAGGTCACTCTATTTTCTCATCAGGAAGAAGAATGAACCACAGGCTCAGCCTGACCCCCGGAACCAGAATAGGGCCTGAAGCAATCCTGCGCTTTTGCGGCCAGCTCCCAAAAAAGCGAGTTGACAAATGGAGCTCAGGGGCACTGCAATTCTCAAACCTGCAGAGTTATAAATGATAACTCTCGTCCACAAATATATTGAGGGAAGGCAACGAAGAGGATTTGAAAGCAAGGCAGAATTGCAGGAAACAGAATTCAGGAGGTAGATTCGACTCACCTTGAAAGCACATGAAAAGCGGCAAAGCGTTGACAATGATGCCCTTGGCCAAAAAGGGCGTATGCGCTTTTTCCTGAATATATTCAGGAAAAAACGCATACGCCCTTTTTGGCCAACCAAGCAAGCCAGAAAGGCAAATCGGCGCTACAAAGAAGTCTCGCTTGCCAGCGGTCAGAAGGGCCATGCTGAAAAAAGTGTAAAAACCAGAAATGCAGGACAGGCCATGGAGACATGGGAGCCTTGCTACGCTGATGGGCGGGATGGAAATTTCCAACAGCCACTCTGGAGAAGTGTACGCTGTGTCCTGTAATATGTAATAGACACAGCTTAGAGAGCATAGGGCACTTCCACTCATGGGCGTAGAAATCGGGAAACCTAAAAATCAACAAGACACAGGCACCCCAAAGTTTAGGGCTGCTCTGTTTCCAAGAACCTCCACTTCGGTACACCTTAAATATCCCAGGAAAGAGAAAAATGGATAAAGAAGTTGTGCTACTTATGCACAATGGAATATCACTCAGCCATGAAATCAGTGTCATATGGCTAGTAGCAGCATGATGAGTGGATTTAGGGACGATGACTCTAAGTGAACTAAGTCACACAGAAAAGGACACTTATCCTAAGATATCACTTATAGAGGGAATGTCAAAATCGCTACACCTGAACTGAATTCCAAAACAGAACAGAGTCACACATTTAGAAAACACACTATGGCTGCTTAACGGGAAAGGTGAGATGGGGCGATGCAAAAAACAAGGGTTTGAAATTAGCTCAGATACCGTTCCACAAGCCAAATATGTAATAGACAAGACCTACTCCCTGCTCAGTCAACTGGACTCAACGCCCCCTATTCACCGCCCAAGAATATATCTGACTAGTAAGAGTTTTAAAACCTATGTATTGATATCTCTCTGGCAGTGAATCAAGAGGGTGTAAAGCGGCATAAACACAGCAGGGAAAAGCAGCTAAACCCCATTATAAAAATAGATTACTTAAAAAAAAAAACCATTAAACAAAGATAGTGAAAGAGAGAGAAATTCTTACAAAATCCGTTCAGGGGCTCTGATGCAACCTGGATTGACCATATCTAGACCCACAGCTGGATGAGACATAAGGCTGGACACTCTTGGGCCTGAGAGGATTGGTGAGGTTGGGTGAGCAAACGCAGACCCTTTAAAGTAATACTGCGTGGTACCCATGTCATGGGTCCCAAATCTCCAGGTTCAAGGGCATCTTCCTACATGGAAAACATGCCTGGGAAACCCAGAAGATGGTACACCGTGTGATCGGGAAAGGTTTCTAAAACGCCCCTCATTTCTCCTCTCCTTGTGCTCGGGTTCGCCATTCCAGCCGCTTCACTAACAATCTCCCTACTTGGAGAATCAGCACCGTTGACCTCCTGTTTCGTACAGCTCGCAATTTGTCCTGAGGATGAACGGGAAGAGGGGGAACCAATGAGACACTAGCTCTAGGTGTTGGGACAGGCACAGGTCACTCTATTTTCCCATCAGGAAGAAGAATGAACCACAGGCTCAATCTGCCCCGCGGAACCAGAATAGGGCCTGAAGCAATCCTGCGCTTTTGCGGCCAGCTCCCAAAAAAGCGAGTTGACAAATGGAGCTCAGGGGCACTGCAATTCACAAACCTGCAGAGTTATAAATGATAACTCTCGTCCACAAATATATTGAGGGAAGGCAACGAAGAGGATTTGAAAGCAAGGCAGAATTGCAGGAAACAGATTTCAGGAGGTAGATTCGACTCGCCTTGAAAGCACATGAAAAGCGGCAAAGCGTTGACAATGATGCCCTTGGCCAAAAAGGGCGTATGCGTTTTTTCCTGAATATATTCAGGAAAAAACGCATACGCCCTTTTTGGCCAACCAAGCAAGCCGGAAAGGCAAATCGGCGCTACAAAGAAGTCTCGCTTGCCAGCGGTCAAAAGGGCCATTCTGAAAAAAGTGTAAAAACCAGAAATGCAGGACAGGCCATGGAGACATGGGAGCCTTGCCACGCTGATGGGCGGGATGGAAATTGCCAACAGCCACTCTGGAGAAGTGTACGCTGTGTCCTGTAATATGTAATAGACACAGCTTAGAGAGCATAGGGCACTTCCACTCATGGGCGTAGAAATCGGGAAACCTAAAAATCAACAAGACACAGGCACCCCAAAGTTTAGGGCTGCTCTGTTTCCAAGAACCTCCACTTCGGTACACCTTAAATATCCCAGGAAAGAGAAAAATGGATAAAGAAGTAGTGGTACTTATGCACAATGGAATGTCACTCAGCCATGAAATCAGTGTCATAAGGCTAGTAGCAGCATGATGAGTGGATTTAGGGACGATGACTCTAAGTGAAGTAAGTCACACAGAAAAGGACACTTATCCTATGATATCACTTATAGAGGGAATGTCAAAATTGCTACACCTGAACTGAATTCTAAAACAGAACAGAGTCACACATTTAGAAAACACACTATGGCTGCTTAACGGGAAAGGTGAGATGGGGCGATGCAAAAAACAAGGGTTTGAAATTAGCTCAGATACCGTTCCACAAGCCAAATATGTAATAGACAAGACCTACTCCCTGCTCAGTCAACTGGACTCAACGCCCCCTATTCACCGCCCAAGAATATATCTGACTAGTAAGAGTTTTAAAACCTATGTATTGATATCTCTCTGGCAGTGAATCAAGAGGGTGTAAAGCGGCATAAACACAGCAGGGAAAAGCAGCTAAACCCCATTATAAAAATAGATTACTTAAAAAAAAAAACCATTAAACAAAGACAGTGAAAGAGAGAGAAATTCTTACAAAATCCGTTCAGGGGCTCTGATGCAACCTGGATTGACCATATCTAGACCCACAGCTGGATGAGACATAAGGCTGGACACTCTTGGGGCTGAGAGGATTGGTGAGGTTGGGTGAGCAAACGCAGACCCTTTAAAGTAATACTGCGTGGTACCCATGTCATGGGTCCCAAATCTCCAGGTTCAAGGGCATCTTCCTACATGGAAAACATGCCTGGGAAACCCAGAAGATGGTACACCGTGTGATCGGGAAAGGTTTCTAAAACGCACCTCATTTCTCCTCTCCTTGTGCTCGGGTTCGCCATTCCAGCCGCTTCACTAACAATCTCCCTACTTGGAGAATCAGCACCATTGACCTCCTGTTTCGTACAGCTCGCAATTTGTCCTGAGGATGAACGGGAAGAGGGGGAACCAATGAGAGACTAGCTCTAGGTGTTGGGACAGGCACAGGTCACTCTATTTTCCCATCAGGAAGAAGAATGAACCACAGGCTCAACCTGCCCCGTGGAACCAGAATAGGGCCTGAAGCAATCCTGCGCTTTTGCGGCCAGCTCCCAAAAAAGCGAGTTGACAAATGGAGCTCAGGGGCACTGCAATTCACAAACCTGCAGAGTTATAAATGATAACTCTCGTCCACAAATATATTGAGGGAAGGCAACGAAGAGGATTTGAAAGCAAGGCAGAATTGCAGGAAACAGATTTCAGGAGGTAGATTCGACTCGCCTTGAAAGCACATGAAAAGCGGCAAAGCGTTGACAATGATGCCCTTGGCCAAAAAGGGCGTATGCGTTTTTACCTGAATATATTCAGGAAAAAACGCATACGCCCTTTTTGGCCAACCAAGCAAGCCGGAAAGGCAAATCGGCGCTACAAAGAAGTCTCGCTTGCCATCGGTCAAAAGGGCCATTCTGAAAAAAGTGTAAAAACCAGAAATGCAGGACAGGCCATGGAGACATGGGAGCCTTGCCACGCTGATGGGCGGGATGGAAATTGCCAACAGCCACTCTGGAGTAGTGTACACTGCGTCCTGAAATATGTAATAGACACAGCTTAGAGAGCATAGGGCACTTCCACTCATGGGCGTAGAAATCGGGAAACCTAAAAATCAACAAGACACAGGCACCCCAAAATGTAGGGCTGCTCTGTTTCCAAGAACCTCCACTTCGTTACACCTTAAATATCCCAGGAAAGAGAAAAATGGATAAATAAGTTGTGCTACTTATGCACAATGGAATATCACTCAGTCATGAAATCAGTGTCATAAGGCTAGTAGCAGCATGATGAGTGGATTTAGGGACGATGACTCTAAGTGAAGTAAGTCACACAGAAAAGGACACTTATCCTAAGATATCACTTATAGAGGGAATGTCAAAATCGCTACACCTGAACTGAATTCCAAAACAGAACAGAGTCACACATTTAGAAAACACACTATGGCTGCTTAACGGGAAAGGTGAGGTGGGGCGATGCATAAAACAAGGGTTTGAAATTAGCTCAGATACCGTTCCACAAGCCAAATATGTAATAGACAAGACCTACTCCCTGCTCAGTCAACTGGACTCAACGTCCGCTATTCACCCCCCAAGAATATATCTGACTAGTAAGAGTCTTAAAACCTATGTATTGATATCTCTCTGGCAGTGAATCAAGAGGGTGTAAAGCGGCATAAAAACAGCAGGGAAAAGCAGCTAAACCCCATTATAAAAATAGATTACTTAAAAAAAAACTCATTAAACAAAGACAGTGAAAGATAGAGAAATTCTTACAAAATCCGTTCAGGGGCTCTGATGCAACCTGGATTGACCATATCTAGACCCACAGCTGGTTGAGACATAAGGCTGGACACTCTTGGGGCTGAGAGGATTGGTGAGGTTGGGTGAGCAAACGCAGACCCTTTAAAGCAATACTGCGTGGTACCCATGCCATGGGTCCCAAATCTCCAGGTTCAAGGGCATCTTCCTACATGGAAAACATGCCTGGGAAACCCAGAAGATGGTACACCGTGTGATCGGGAAAGGTTTCTAAAACGCACCTCATTTCTCCTCTCCTTGTGCTCGGGTTCGCCATTCCAGCCGCTTCACTAACAATGTCCCTACGTGGACAATCAGCACCGTTGACCTCCTGTTTCATACAGCTCGAAATTTGTCCTGAGGATGAACAGGAAGAGGGGGAACCAATGAGAGACTAGCTCTAGGTGTTGGGACAGGCACAGGTCACTCTATTTTCTCATCAGGAAGAAGAATGAACCACAGGCTCAGCCTGACCCCAGGAACCAGAATAGGGCCTGAAGCAATCCTGCGCTTTTGCGGCCAGCTCCCAAAAAAGCGAGTTGACAAATGGAGCTCAGGGGCACTGCAATTCTCAAACCTGCAGAGTTATAAATGATAACTCTCGTCCACAAATATATTGAGGGAAGGCAACGAAGAGGATTTGAAAGCAAGGCAGAATTGCAGGAAACAGAATTCAGGAGGTAGATTCGACTCACCTTGAAAGCACATGAAAAGTGGCAAAGCGTTGACAATGATGCCCTTGGCCAAAAAGGGCGTATGCGTTTTTTCCTGTTCAGGAAAAAACGCATACGCCCTTTTTGGCCAACCAAGCAAGCCAGAAAGGCAAATCGGCGCTACAAAGATGTCTCGCTTGCCAGCGGTCAGAAGGGCCATGCTGAAAAAAGTGTAAAAACCAGAAATGCAGGACAGGCCATGGAGACATGGGAGCCTTGCTACGCTGATGGGCGGGATGGAAATTTCCAACAGCCACTCTGGAGAAGTGTACGCTGTGTCCTGTAATATGTAATAGACACAGCTTAGAGAGCATAGGGCACTTCCACTCATGGGCGTAGAAATCGGGAAACCTAAAAATCAACAAGACACAGGCACCCCAAAGTTTAGGGCTGCTCTGTTTCCAAAAACCTCCACTTCGGTACACCTTAAATATCCCAGGAAAGAGAAAAATGGATAAAGAGGTAGTGGTACTTATGCACAATGGAATGTCACTCAGCCATGAAATCAGTGTCATAAGGCTAGTAGCAGCATGATGAGTGGATTTAGGGACGATGACTCTAAGTGAAGTAAGTCACACAGAAAAGGACACTTATCCTAAGATATCACTTATAGAGGGAATGTCAAAATCGCTACACCTGAACTGAATTCTAAATCAGAACAGAGTCACACATTTAGAAAACACACTATGGCTGCTTAACGGGAAAGGTGAGATGGGGCGATGCAAAAAACAAGGGTTTGAAATTAGCTCAGATACCGTTCCACAAGCCAAATATGTAATAGACAAGACCTACTCCCTGCTCAGTCAACTGGACTCAACGCCCCCTATTCACCGCCCAAGAATATATCTGACTAGTAAGAGTTTTAAAACCTATGTATTGATATCTCTCTGGCAGTGAATCAAGAGGGTGTAAAGCGGCATAAACACAGCAGGGAAAAGCAGCTAAACCCCATTATAAAAATAGATTACTTAAAAAAAAAAAACCATTAAACAAAGACAGTGAAAGAGAGAGAAATTCTTACAAAATCCGTTCAGGGGCTCTGATGCAACCTGGATTGACCATATCTAGACCCACAGCTGGATGAGACATAAGGCTGGACACTCTTGGGGCTGAGAGGATTGGTGAGGTTGGGTGAGCAAACGCAGACCCTTTAAAGTAATACTGCGTGGTACCCATGTCATGGGTCCCAAATCTCCAGGTTCAAGGGCATCTTCCTACATGGAAAACATGCCTGGGAAACCCAGAAGATGGTACACCGTGTGATCGGGAAAGGTTTCTAAAACGCCCCTCATTTCTCCTCTCCTTGTGCTCGGGTTCGCCATTCCAGCCGCTTCACTAACAATCTCCCTACTTGGAGAATCAGCACCGTTGACCTCCTGTTTCGTACAGCTCGCAATTTGTCCTGAGGATGAACGGGAAGAGGGGGAACCAATGAGAGACTAGCTCTAGGTGTTGGGACAGGCACAGGTCACTCTATTTTCCCATCAGGAAGAAGAATGAACCACAGGCTCAACCTGCCCCGCGGAAGCAGAATAGGGCCTGAAGCAATCCTGCGCTTTTGCGGCCAGCTCCCAAAAAAGCGAGTTGACAAATGGAGCTCAGGGGCACTGCAATTCACAAACCTGCAGAGTTATAAATGATAACTCTCGTCCACAAATATATTGAGGGAAGGCAACGAAGAGGATTTGAAAGCAAGGCAGAATTGCAGGAAACAGATTTCAGGAGGTAGATTCGACTCGCCTTGAAAGCACATGAAAAGCGGCAAAGCGTTGACAATGATGCCCTTGGCCAAAAAGGGCGTATGCGTTTTTACCTGAATATATTCAGGAAAAAACGCATACGCCCTTTTTGGCCAACCAAGCAAGCCGGAAAGGCAAATCGGCGCTACAAAGAAGTCTCGCTTGCCAGCGGTCAAAAGGGCCATTCTGAAAAAAGTGTAAAAACCAGAAATGCAGGACAGGCCATGGAGACATGGGAGCCTTGCCACGCTGATGGGCGGGATGGAAATTGCCAACAGCCACTCTGGAGTAGTGTACACTGCGTCCTGAAATATGTAATAGACACAGCTTAGAGAGCATAGGGCACTTCCACTCATGGGCGTAGAAATCGGGAAACCTAAAAATCAACAAGACACAGGCACCCCAAACTGTAGGGCTGCTCTGTTTCCAAGAACCTCCCCTTCGGTACACCTTAAATATCCCAGGAAAGAGAAAAATGGATAAATAAGTTGTGCTACTTATGCACAATGGAATATCACTCAGTCATGAAATCAGTGTCATAAGGCTAGTAGCAGCATGATGAGTGGATTTAGGGACGATGACTCTAAGTGAAGTAAGTCACACAGAAAAGGACACTTATCCTAAGATATCACTTATAGAGGGAATGTCAAAATCGCTACACCTGAACTGAATTCCAAAACAGAACAGCGTCACACATTTAGAAAACACACTATGGCTGCTTAACGGGAAAGGTGAGGTGGAGCGATGCATAAAACAAGGGTTTGAAATTAGCTCAGATACCGTTCCACAAGCCAAATATGTAATAGACAAGACCTACTCCCTGCTCAGTCAACTGGACTCAACGTCCCCTATTCACCCCCCAAGAATATATCTGACTAGTAAGAGTCTTAAAACCTATGTATTGATATCTCTCTGGCAGTGAATCAAGAGGGTGTAAAGCGGCATAAACACAGCAGGGAAAAGCAGCTAAACCCCATTATAAAAATAGATTACTTAAAAAAAAACTCATTAAACAAAGACAGTGAAAGAGAGAGAAATTCTTACAAAATCCGTTCAGGGGCTCTGATGCAACCTGGATTGACCATATCTAGACCCACAGCTGGTTGAGACATAAGGCTGGACACTCTTGGGGCTGAGAGGATTGGTGAGGTTGGGTGAGCAAACGCAGACCCTTTAAAGCAATACTGCGTGGTACCCATGCCATGGGTCCCAAATCTCCAGGTTCAAGGGCATCTTCCTACATCGAAAACATGCCTGGGAAACCCAGAAGATGGTACACCGTGTGATCGGGAAAGGTTTCTAAAACGCACCTCATTTCTCCTCTCCTTGTGCTCGGGTTCGCCATTCCAGCCGCTTCACTAACAATGTCCCTACGTGGACAATCAGCACCGTTGACCTCCTGTTTCATACAGCTCGCAATTTGTCCTGAGGATGAACAGGAAGAGGGGGAACCAATGAGAGACTAGCTCTAGGTGTTGGGACCGGCACAGGTCACTCTATTTTCTCATCAGGAAGAAGAATGAACCACAGGCTCAGCCTGACCCCCGGAACCAGAATAGGGCCTGAAGCAATCCTGCGCTTTTGCGGCCAGCTCCCAAAAAAGCGAGTTGACAAATGGAGCTCAGGGGCACTGCAATTCTCAAACCTGCAGAGTTATAAATGATAACTCTCGTCCACAAATATATTGAGGGAAGGCAACGAAGAGGATTTGAAAGCAAGGCAGAATTGCAGGAAACAGAATTCAGGAGGTAGATTCGACTCACCTTGAAAGCACATGAAAAGCGGCAAAGCGTTGACAATAATGCCCTTGGCCAAAAAGGGCGTATGCGTTTTTTCCTGTTCAGGAAAAAACGCATACGCCCTTTTTGGCCAACCAAGCAAGCCAGAAAGGCAAATCGGCGCTACAAAGAAGTCTCGCTTGCCAGCGGTCAGAAGGGCCATGCTGAAAAAAGTGTAAAAACCAGAAATGCAGGACAGGCCATGGAGACATGGGAGCCTTGCTACGCTGATGGGCGGGATGGAAATTTCCAACAGCCACTCTGGAGAAGTGTACGCTGTGTCCTGTAATATGTAATAGACACAGCTTAGAGAGCATAGGGCACTTCCACTCATGGGCGTAGAAATCGGGAAACCTAAAAATCAACAAGACACAGGCACCCCAAAGTTTAGGGCTGCTCTGTTTCCAAAAACCTCCACTTCGGTACACCTTAAATATCCCAGGAAAGAGGAAAATGGATAAAAAAGTAGTGGTACTTATGCACAATGGAATGTCACTCAGCCATGAAATCAGTGTCATAAGGCTAGTAGCAGCATGATGAGTGGATTTAGGGACGATGACTCTAAGTGAAGTAAGTCACACAGAAAAGGACACTTATCCTAAGATATCACTTATAGAGGGAATGTCAAAATCGCTACACCTGAACTGAATTCTAAATCAGAACAGAGTCACACATTTAGAAAACACACTATGGCTGCTTAACGGGAAAGGTGAGATGGGGCGATGCAAAAAACAAGGGTTTGAAATTAGCTCAGATACCGTTCCACAAGCCAAATATGTAATAGACAAGACCTACTCCCTGCTCAGTCAACTGGACTCAACGCCCCCTATTCACCGCCCAAGAATATATCTGACTAGTAAGAGTTTTAAAACCTATGTATTGATATCTCTCTGGCAGTGAATCAAGAGGGTGTAAAGCGGCATAAACACAGCAGGGAAAAGCAGCTAAACCCCATTATAAAAATAGAGTACTTAAAAAAAAAACCATTAAACAAAGACAGTGAAAGAGAGAGAAATTCTTACAAAATCCGTTCAGGGGCTCTGATGCAACCTGGATTGACCATATCTAGACCCACAGCTGGATGAGACATAAGGCTGGACACTCTTGGGGCTGAGAGGATTGGTGAGGTTGGGTGAGCAAACGCAGACCCTTTAAAGTAATACTGCGTGGTACCAATGTCATGGGTCCCAAATCTCCAGGTTCAAGGGCATCTTCCTACATGGAAAACATGCCTGGGAAACCCAGAAGATGGTACACCGTGTGATCGGGAAAGGTTTCTAAAACGCCCCTCATTTCTCCTCTCCTTGTGCTCGGGTTCGCCATTCCAGCCGCTTCACTAACAATCTCCCTACTTGGAGAATCAGCACCGTTGACCTCCTGTTTCGTACAGCTCGCAATTTGTCCTGAGGATGAACGGGAAGAGGGGGAACCAATGAGAGACTAGCTCTAGGTGTTGGGACAGGCACAGGTCACTCTATTTTCCCATCAGGAAGAAGAATGAACCACAGGCTCAACCTGCCCCGCGGAAGCAGAATAGGGCCTGAAGCAATCCTGCGCTTTTGCGGCCAGCTCCCAAAAAAGCGAGTTGACAAATGGAGCTCAGGGGCACTGCAATTCACAAACCTGCAGAGTTATAAATGATAACTCTCGTCCACAAATATATTGAGGGAAGGCAACGAAGAGGATTTGAAAGCAAGGCAGAATTGCAGGAAACAGATTTCAGGAGGTAGATTCGACTCGCCTTGAAAGCACATGAAAAGCGGCAAAGCGTTGACAATGATGCCCTTGGCCAAAAAGGGCGTATGCGTTTTTACCTGAATATATTCAGGAAAAAACGCATACGCCCTTTTTGGCCAACCAAGCAAGCCGGAAAGGCAAATCGGCGCTACAAAGAAGTCTCGCTTGCCAGCGGTCAAAAGGGCCATTCTGAAAAAAGTGTAAAAACCAGAAATGCAGGACAGGCCATGGAGACATGGGAGCCTTGCCACGCTGATGGGCGGGATGGAAATTGCCAACAGCCACTCTGGAGTAGTGTACACTGCGTCCTGAAATATGTAATAGACACAGCTTAGAGAGCATAGGGCACTTCCACTCATGGGCGTACAAATCGGGAAACCTAAAAATCAACAAGACACAGGCACCCCAAACTGTAGGGCTGCTCTGTTTCCAAGAACCTCCACTTCGGTACACCTTAAATATCCCAGGAAAGAGAAAAATGGATAAATAAGTTGTGCTACTTATGCACAATGGAATATCACTCAGTCATGAAATCAGTGTCATAAGGCTAGTAGCAGCATGATGAGTGGATTTAGGGACGATGACTCTAAGTGAAGTAAGTCACACAGAAAAGGACACTTATCCTAAGATATCACTTATAGAGGGAATGTCAAAATCGCTACACCTGAACTGAATTCCAAAACAGAACAGAGTCACACATTTAGAAAACACACTATGGCTGCTTAACGGGAAAGGTGAGGTGGGGCGATGCATAAAACAAGGGTTTGAAAATAGCTCAGATACCGTTCCACAAGCCAAATATGTAATAGACAAGACCTACTCCCTGCTCAGTCAACTGGACTCAACGTCCCCTATTCACCCCCCAAGAATATATCTGACTAGTAAGAGTCTTAAAACCTATGTATTGATATCTCTCTGGCAGTGAATCAAGAGGGTGTAAAGCGGCATAAACACAGCAGGGAAAAGCAGCTAAACCCCATTATAAAAATAGATTACTTAAAAAAAAACTCATTAAACAAAGACAGTGAAAGAGAGAGGAATTCTTACAAAATCCGTTCAGGGGCTCTGATGCAACCTGGATTGACCATATCTAGACCCACAGCTGGTTGAGACATAAGGCTGGACACTCTTGGGGCTGAGAGGATTGGTGAGGTTGGGTGAGCAAACGCAGACCCTTTAAAGCAATACTGCGTGGTACCCATGCCATGGGTCCCAAATCTCCAGGTTCAAGGGCATCTTCCTACATGGAAAACATGCCTGGGAAACCCAGAAGATGGTACACCGTGTGATCTGGAAAGGTTTCTAAAACGCACCTCATTTCTCCTCTCCTTGGGCTCGGGTTCGCCATTCCAGCCGCTTCACTATCAATCTCCCTACGTGGACAATCAGCACCGTTGACCTCCTGGTTCGTACAGCTCGCAATTTGTCCTGAGGATGAACGGGAAGAGGGGGAACCAATGAGAGACTAGCTCTAGGTGTTGGGACAGGCACAGGTCACTCTAGTTTCCCATCGGGAAGAAGAATGAACCACAGGCTCAGCCTGCCCCCCGGAACCAGAATAGGACCTGAAGCAATCCTGCGCTTTTGCGGCCAGCTCCCAAAAAAGCGAGTTGACAAATGGAGCTCAGGGGCACTGCAATTCACAAACCTGCAGAGTTATAAATGAGAACTCTCGTCCACAAATATATTGAGGGACGGCAACGAAGAGGATTTGAAAGCAAGGCAGAATTGCAGGAAACAGATTTCAGGAGGTAGATTCGACTCGCCTTGAAAGCACATGAAAAGCGGCAAAGCGTTGACAATGATGCCCTTGGCCAAAAAGGGCGTATGCGTTTTTTCCTGAATATATTCAGGAAAAAACGCATACGCCCTTTTTGGCCAACCAAGCAAGCCGGAAAGGCAAATCGGCGCTACAAAGAAGTCTCGCTTGCCAGCGGTCAAAAGGGCCATGCTGAAAAAAGTGTAAAAACCAGAAATGCAGGACAGGCCATGGAGACATGGGAGCCTTGCTACGCTGATGGGCGGGGTGGAAATTGCCAACAGCCACTCTGGAGAAGTGTACGCTGCGTCCTGAAACATGTAATAGACACAGCTTAGAGAGCATAGGGCACTTCCACTCATGGGCGTAGAAATCGGGAAACCTAAAAATCAACAAGACACAGGCACCCCAAAGTTTAGGGCTGCTCTGTTTGCAAGAACCTCCACTTCGGTACACCTTAAATATCCCAGGAAAGAGAAAAATGGATAAAGAAGTTGTGGTACTTATGCACAATGGAATATCACTCAGCCATGAAATCAGTGTCATAAGGCTAGTAGCAGCATGATGAGTGGATTTAGGGACGATGACTCTAAGTGAAGTAAGTCACACAGAAAAGGACACTTATCCTAAGATATCACGTATAGAGGGAATGTCAAAATCGCTACACCTGAGCTGAATTCCAAAACAGAACAGAGTCACACATTTAGAAAACACACTATGGCTGCTTAACGGGAAAGGGGAGGTGGGGCGATGCATAAAACAAGGGTTTGACATTAGCTCAGATACCGTTCCACAAGCCAAATATGTAATAGACAAGACCTACTCCCTGCTCAGTGAACTGGACTCAACACCCCCTATTCACCGCCCAAGAATATATCTGACTAGGAAGAGTCTTAAAACCTATGTATTGATATCTCTCTGGAAGTGAATCAAGAGGGTGTAAAGCGGCATAAACACAGCAGGGAAAAGCAGCTAAACCCCATTATAAAAAGAGATTACTTAAAAAAAAAAAACCCATAAAACAAAGACAGTGAAAGAGAGAGAAATTCTTACAAAATCCGTTCAGGGGCTCTGATGCAACCTGGATTGACCATATCTAGACCCACAGCTGGATGAGACATAAGGCTGGACACTCTTGGGGCTGAGAGGATTGGTGAGGTTGGGTGAGCAAACGCAGACCCTTTAAAGTAATACTGCGTGGTACCCATGCCATGGGTCCCAAATCTCCAGGTTCAAGGGCACCTTCCTACATCGAAAACATGCCTGGGAAACCCAGAAGATGGTACACCGTGTGATCGGGAAAGGTTTCTAAAACGCACCTCATTTCTCCTCTCCTTGTGCTCGGGTTCGCCATTCCAGCCGCTTCACTAACAATCTCCCTACTTGGAGAATCAGCACCGTTGACCTCCTGTTTCGTACAGCTCGGAATTTGTCCTGAGGATGAACGGGAAGAGGGGGAACCAATGAGACACTAACTCTAGGTGTTGGGACAGGCACAGGTCACTCTATTTTCTCATCAGGAAGAAGAATGAACCACAGGCTCAGCCTGACCCCCGGAACCAGAATAGGGCCTGAAGCAATCCTGCGCTTTTGCGGCCAGCTCCCAAAAAAGCGAGTTGACAATGGAGCTCAGGGGCACTGCAATTCTCAAACCTGCAGAGTTATAAATGATAACTCTCGTCCACAAATATATTGAGGGAAGGCAACGAAGAGGATTTGAAAGCAAGGCAGAATTGCAGGAAACAGAATTCAGGAGGTAGATTCGACTCACCTTGAAAGCACATGAAAAGCGGCAAAGCGTTGACAATGATGCCCTTGGCCAAAAAGGGCGTATGCGTTTTTTCCTGAATATATTCAGGAAAAAACGCATACGCCCTTTTTGGCCAACCAAGCAAGCCAGAAAGGCAAATCGGCGCTCCAAAGAAGTCTCGCTTGCCAGCGGTCAGAAGGGCCATGCTGAAAAAAGTGTAAAAACCAGAAATGCAGGACAGGCCATGGAGACATGGGAGCCTTGCTACGCTGATGGGCGGGATGGAAATTTCCAACAGCCGCTCTGGAGAAGTGTACGCTGCGTCCTGAAACATGTAATAGACACAGCTTAGAGAGCATAGGGCACTTCCACTCATGGGCGTAGAAATCGGGAAACCTAAAAATCAACAAGACACAGGCACCCCAAAGTTTAGGGCTGCTCTGTTTCCAAGAACCTCCACTTCAGTACACCTTAAATATCCCAGGAAAGAGAAAAATTGATAAAGAAGCTGTGGTACTTATGCACAATGGAATATCACTCAGCCATGAAATCAGTGTCATATGGCTAGTAGCAGCATGATGAGTGGATTTAGGGACGATGACTCTAAGTGAAGTAAGTCACACAGAAAAGGACACTTATCCTAAGATATCACTTATAGAGGGAATGTCAAAATCGCTACACCTGAACTGAATTCCAAAACAGAACAGAGTCACACATTTAGAAAACACACTATGGCTGCTTAACGGGAAAGGTGAGGTGGGGCGATGCAAAAAACAAGGGTTTGAAATTAGCTCAGATACCGTTCCACAAGCCAAATATGTAATAGACAAGACCTATTCCCTGCTCAGTCAACTGGACTCAACGTCCCCTATTCACGGCCCAAGAATATATCTGACTACTAAGAGTCTTAAAACCTATGTATTGATATCTCTCTGGCAGTGAATCAAGAGGGTGTAAAGCGGCATAAACACAGCAGGGAAAAGCAGCTAAACCCCATTATAAAAATAGATTACTTAAAAAAAACCCCATTAAACAAAGACAGTGAAAGAGAGAGAAATTCTTACAAAATCCGTTCAGGGGCTCTGATGCAACCTGGATTGACCATATCTAGACCCACAGCTGGATGAGACAGAAGGCTGGACACTCTTGGGGCTGAGAGGATTGGTGAGGTTGGGTGAGCAAACGCAGACCCTTTAAAGTAATACTGCGTGGTACCCATGCCATGGGTCCCAAATCTCCAGGTTCAAGGGCATCTTCCTACATCGAAAACATGCCTGGGAAACCCAGAAGATGGTACACCGTGTGATCGGGAAAGGTTTCTAAAACGCACCTCATTTCTCCTCTCCTTGTGCTCGGGTTTGCCATTCCAGCCGCTTCACTAACAATCTCCCTACTTGGAGAATCAGCACCGTTGACCTCCTGTTTCTTACAGCTCGCAATTTGTCCTGAGGATGAACGGGAAGAGGGGGAACCAATGAGAGACTAGCTCTAGGTGTTGGGACAGGCACAGGTCACTCTATTTTCCCATCAGGAAGAAGAATGAACCACAGGCTTAGCCTGCCCCCCGGAACCAGAATAGGGCCTGAAGCAATCCTGCGCTTTTGCGGCCAGCTCCCAAAAAAGCGAGTTGACAAATGGAGCTCAGGGGCACTGCAATTCACAAACCTGCAGACTTATAAATGAGAACTCTCGTCCACAAATATATTGAGGGAAGGCAACGAAGAGGATTTGAAAGCAAGGCAGAATTGCACGAAACAGATTTCAGGAGGTGGATTCCACTCGCCTGAAAAGCACATGAAAAGCGGCAAAGCGTTGACAATGATGCCCTTGGCCAAAAAGGGCGTATGCGTTTTTTCCTGAATATATTCAGGAAAAAACGCATACGCCCTTTTTGGCCAACCACGCAAGCCGGAAAGGCAAATCGGCGCCATAAAGAAGTCTCACTTGCCAGCGGTCAAAAGGGCCATGCTGAAAAAAGTGTAAAAATCAGAAATGCAGGACAGGCCATGGAGACATGGGAGCCTTGCTACGCTGATGGGTGGGATGGAAATTGCCAACAGCCACTCTGGAGAAGTGTACGCTGCGTCCTGAAATATGTAATAGACACAGCTTAGAGAGCATAGGGCACTTCCACTTATGGGCGTAGAAATCGGGAAACCTAAAAATCAACAAGACACAGGCACCCCAAAGTTTAGGGCTGCTCTGTTTCCAAGAACCTCAACTTCAGTACACCTTAAACATCCCAGGAAAGAGAAAAATTGATAAAGAAGCTGTGGTACTTATGCACAATGGAATATCACTCAGCCATGAAATCAGTGTCACATGGCTAGTAGCAGCATGATGAGTGGATTTAGGGACGATGACTCTAAGTGAAGTAAGTCACACAGAAAAGGACACTTATCCTAAGATATCACTTATAGAGGGAATGTCAAAATCGCTACACCTGAACTGAATTCCAAAACAGAACAGAGTCACACATTTAGAAAACACACTATGGCTGCTTAACGGGAAAGGTGAGGTGGGGAGATGCAAAAAACAAGGGTTTGAAATTAGCTCAGATACCTTTCCAGAAGCCAAATATGTAATAGACAAGACCTACTCCCTGCTCAGTGAACTGGACTCAACGTCCCCTATTCACCGCCCAAGAATATATCTGACTACTACGAGTCTTAAAACCTATGTATTGATATCTCTCTGGCAGTGAATCAAGAGGGTGTAAAGCGGCATAAACACAGCAGGGAAAAGCAGCTAAACCCCATTATAAAAATAGATTACTTAAAAAAAACCCCATTAAACAAAGACAGTGAAAGAGAGAGAAATTCTTACAAAATCCGTTCAGGGGCTCTGATGCAACCTGGATTGACCATATCTAGACCCACAGCTGGATGAGACATAAGGCTGGACACTCTTGGGGCTGAGAGGATTGGTGAGGTTGGGTGAGCAAACGCAGACCCTTTAAAGTAATACTGCGTGGTACCCATGCCATGGGTCCCAAATCTCCAGGTTCAAGGGCATCTTCCTACATGGAAAACATGCCTGGGAAACCCAGAAGATGGTACACCGTGTGATCGGGAAAGGTTTCTAAAACGCCCCTCATTTCTCCTCTCCTTGTGCTCGGGTTCGCCATTCCAGCCGCTTCCCTAACAATCTCCCTACTTGGAGAATCAGCACCGTTGACCTCCTGTTTCGTACAGCTCGGAATTTGTCCTGAGGATGAACGGGAAGAGGGGGAACCAATGAGAGACTAGCTCTAGGTGTTGGGACAGGCACAGGTCACTCTATTTTCCCATCAGGAAGAAGAATGAACCACAGGCTTAGCCTGCCCCCCGGAACCAGAATAGGGCCTGAAGCAATCCTGCGCTTTTGCGGCCAGCTCCCAAAAAAGCGAGTTGACAAATGGAGCTCAGGGGCACTGCAATTCACAAACCTGCAGACTTATAAATGATAACTCTCGTCCACAAATATATTGAGGGAAGGCAACGAAGAGGATTTGAAAGCAAGGCAGAATTGCAGGAAACAGATTTCAGGAGGTAGATTCGACTCACCTTGAAAGCACATGAAAAGCGGCAAAGCGTTGACAATGATGCCCTTGGCCAAAAAGGGCGTATGCGTTTTTTCCTGAATATATTCAGGAAAAAACGCATACGCCCTTTTTGGCCAACCAAGCAAGCCAGAAAGGCAAATCGGCGCTACAAAGAAGTCTCACTTGCCAGCGGTCAAAAGGGCCATGCTGAAAAAAGTGTAAAAACCAGAAATGCAGGACAGGCCATGGAGACATGGGAGCCTTGCTACGCTGATGGGCGGGGTGGAAATTGCCAACAGCCACTCTGGAGAAGTGTACGCTGTGTCCTGAAACATGTAATAAACACAGCTTAGAGAGCATAGGGCACTTCCACTCATGGGCGTAGAAATCGGGAAACCTAAAAATCAACAAGACACAGGCACCCCAAAGTTTAGGGCTGCTCTGTTTCCAAAAACCTCCACTTCGGTACACCTTAAATATCCCAGGAAAGAGAAAAATGGATAAAGAAGTTGTGGTACTTATGCACAATGGAATATCACTCAGGCATAAAATCAGTGTCATATGGTTAGTAGCAGCATGATGAGTGGATTTAGGGACGATGACTCTAAGTGAAGTAAGTCACACAGAAAAGGACACTTATCCTAAGATATCACTTATAGAGGGAATGTCAAAATCGCTACACCTGAACTGAATTCCAAAACAGAACAGAGTCACACATTTAGAAAACACACTATGGCTGCTTAACGGGAAAGGTGAGGTGGGGCGATGCATAAAACAAGGGTTTGAAATTAGCTCAGATACCGTTCCAGAAGCCAAATATGTAACAGACAAGACCTACTCCCTGCTCAGTGAACTGGACTCAACGCCCCCTATTCACCGCCCAAGAATATATCTGACTAGTAAGAGTCTTAAAACCTATGTATTGATATCTCTCTGGAAGTGAATCAAGAGGGTGTAAAGCGGCATAAACACAGCAGGGAAAAGCAGCTAAACCCCATTATAAAAATAGATTACTTAAAAAAAACCCCATTAAACAAACACAGTGAAAGAGAGAGATATTCTTACAAAATCCGTTCAGGGGCTCTGATGCAACCTGGATTGACCATATCTAGACCCACAGCTGGATGAGACATAAGGCTGGACACTCTTGGGGCTGAGAGGATTGGTCAGGTTGGGTGAGCAAACGCAGACCCTTTAAAGTAATACTGCGTGGTACCCATGCCATGGGTCCCAAATCTCCAGGTTCAGGGGCATCTTCCTACATCGAAAACATGCCTGGGAAACCCAGAAGATGGTACACCGTGTGATCGGGAAAGGTTTCTAAAACGCACCTCATTTCTCCTCTCCTTGTGCTCGGGTTCGCCATTCCAGTCGCTTCACTAACAATCTCCCTACTTGGAGAATCAGCACCGTTGACCTCCTGTTTCGTACAGCTCGGAATTTGTCCTGAGGATGAACGGGAAGAGGGGGAACCAATGAGAGACTAGCTCTAGGTGTTGGGACAGGCACAGGTCACTCTATTTTCTCATCAGGAAGAAGAATGAACCACAGGCTCAGCCTGACCCCCGGAACCAGAATAGGGCCTGAAGCAATCCTGCGCTTTTGCGGCCAGCTCCCAAAAAAGCGAGTTGACAAATGGAGCTCAGGGGCACTGCAATTCTCAAACCTGCAGAGTTATAAATGATAACTCTCGTCCACAAATATATTGAGGGAAGGCAACGAAGAGGATTTGAAAGCAAGGCAGAATTGCAGGAAACAGAATTCAGGAGGTAGATTCGACTCACCTTGAAAGCACATGAAAAGCGGCAAAGCGTTGACAATGATGCCCTTGGCCAAAAAGGGCGTATGCGTTTTTTCCTGAATATATTCAGGAAAAAACGCATACGCCCTTTTTGGCCAACCAAGCAAGCCAGAAAGGCAAATCGGCGCTCCAAAGAAGTCTCGCATGCCAGCGGTCAGAAGGGCCATGCTGAAAAAAGTGTAAAAACCAGAAATGCAGGACAGGCCATGGAGACATGGGAGCCTTGCTACGCTGATGGGCGGGATGGAAATTGCCAACAGCCACTCTGGAGAAGTGTACGCTGTGTCCTGTAATATGTAATAGACACAGCTTAGAGAGCATAGGGCACTTCCACTCATGGGCGTAGAAATCGGGAAACCTAAAAATCAACAAGACACAGGCACCCCAAAGTTTAGGGCTGCTCTGTTTCCAAGAACCTCCACTTCGGTACACCTTAAATATCCCAGGAAAGAGAAAAATGGATAAAGAAGTTGTGGTACTTATGCACAATGGAATATCACTCAGGCATAAAATCAGTGTCATATGGTTAGTAGCAGCATGATGAGTGGATTTAGGGACGATGACTCTAAGTGAAGTAAGTCACACAGAAAAGGACACTTATCCTAAGATATCACTTATAGAGGGAATGTCAAAATCGCTACACCTGAACTGAATTCCAAAACAGAACAGAGTCACACATTTAGAAAACACACTATGGCTGCTTAACGGGAAAGGTGAGGTGGGGCGATGCATAAAACAAGGGTTTGAAATTAGCTCAGATACCGTTCCAGAAGCCAAATATGTAACAGACAAGACCTACTCCCTGCTCAGTGAACTGGACTCAACGCCCCCTATTCACCGCCCAAGAATATATCTGACTAGTAAGAGTCTTAAAACCTATGTATTGATATCTCTCTGGAAGTGAATCAAGAGGGTGTAAAGCGGCATAAACACAGCAGGGAAAAGCAGCTAAACCCCATTATAAAAATAGATTACTTAAAAAAAACCCCATTAAACAAACACAGTGAAAGAGAGAGATATTCTTACAAAATCCGTTCAGGGGCTCTGATGCAACCTTGATTGACCATATCTAGACCCACAGCTGGATGAGACATAAGGCTGGACACTCTTGGGGCTGAGAGGATTGGTCAGGTTGGGTGAGCAAACGCAGACCCTTTAAAGTAATACTGCGTGGTACCCATGCCATGGGTCCCAAATCTCCAGGTTCAGGGGCATCTTCCTACATCGAAAACATGCCTGGGAAACCCAGAAGATGGTACACCGTGTGATCGGGAAAGGTTTCTAAAACGCACCTCATTTCTCCTCTCCTTGTGCTCGGGTTCGCCATTCCAGTCGCTTCACTAACAATCTCCCTACTTGGAGAATCAGCACCGTTGACCTCCTGTTTCGTACAGCTCGGAATTTGTCCTGAGGATGAACGGGAAGAGGGGGAACCAATGAGACACTAGCTCTAGGTGTTGGGACAGGCACAGGTCACTCTATTTTCTCATCAGGAAGAAGAATGAACCACAGGCTCAGCCTGACCCCCGGAACCAGAATAGGGCCTGAAGCAATCCTGCGCTTTTGCGGCCAGCTCCCAAAAAAGCAAGTTGACAAATGGAGCTCAGGGGCACTGCAATTCTCAAACCTGCAGAGTTATAAATGATAACTCTCGTCCACAAATATATTGAGGGAAGGCAACGAAGAGGATTTGAAAGCAAGGCAGAATTGCAGGAAACAGATTTCAGGAGGTAGATTCGACTCGCCTTGAAAGCACATGAAAAGCGGCAAAGCGTTGACAATGATGCCCTTGGCCAAAAAGGGCGTATGCGTTTTTTCCTGAATATATTCAGGAAAAAACGCATACGCCCTTTTTGGCCAACCAAGCAAGCCGGAAAGGCAAATCGGCGCTACAAAGAAGTCTCACTTGCCAGCGGTCAAAAGGGCCATGCTGAAAAAAGTGTAAAAACCAGAAATGCAGGACAGGCCATGGAGACATGGGAGCCTTGCTACGCTGATGGGCGGGGTGGAAATTGCCAACAGCCACTCTGGAGAAGTGTACGCTGTGTCCTGAAACATGTAATAAACACAGCTTAGAGAGCATAGGGCACTTCCACTCATGGGCGTAGAAATCGGGAAACCTAAAAATCAACAAGACACAGGCACCCCAAAGTTTAGGGCTGCTCTGTTTCCAAGAACCTCCACTTCGGTACACCTTAAATATCCCAGGAAAGAGAAAAATGGATAAAGAAGTTGTGGTACTTATGCACAATGGAATATCACTCAGGCATAAAATCAGTGTCATATGGTTAGTAGCAGCATGATGAGTGGATTTAGGGACGATGACTCTAAGTGAAGTAAGTCACACAGAAAAGGACACTTATCCTAAGATATCACTTATAGAGGGAATGTCAAAATCGCTACACCTGAACTGAATTCCAAAACAGAACAGAGTCACACATTTAGAAAACACACTATGGCTGCTTAACGGGAAAGGTGAGATGGGGCGATACAAAAAACAAGGGTTTGAAATTAGCTCAGATACCGTTCCACAAGCCAAATATGTAATAGACAAGACCAACTCCCTGCTCAGTGAACTGGACTCAACGCCCCCTATTCACCGCCCAAGTATATATCTGACTAGTAAGAGTCTTAAAACCTATGTATTGATATCTCTCTGGAAGTGAATCAAGAGGGTGTAAAGCGGCATAAACACAGCAGGGAAAAGCAGCTAAACCCCATTATAAAAATAGATTACTTAAAAAAAACCCCATTAAACAAACACAGTGAAAGAGAGAGATATTCTTACAAAATCCGTTCAGGGGCTCTGATGCAACCTTGATTGACCATATCTAGACCCACAGCTGGATGAGACATAAGGCTGGACACTCTTGGGGCTGAGAGGATTGGTCAGGTTGGGTGAGCAAACGCAGACCCTTTAAAGTAATACTGCGTGGTACCCATGCCATGGGTCCCAAATCTCCAGGTTCAGGGGCATCTTCCTACATCGAAAACATGCCTGGGAAACCCAGAAGATGGTACACCGTGTGATCGGGAAAGGTTTCTAAAACGCACCTCATTTCTCCTCTCCTTGTGCTCGGGTTCGCCATTCCAGTCGCTTCACTAACAATCTCCCTACTTGGAGAATCAGCACCGTTGACCTCCTGTTTCGTACAGCTCGGAATTTGTCCTGAGGATGAACGGGAAGAGGGGGAACCAATGAGACACTAACTCTAGGTGTTGGGACAGGCACAGGTCACTCTATTTTCTCATCAGGAAGAAGAATGAACCACAGGCTCAGCCTGACCCCCAGAACCAGAATAGGGCCTGAAGCAATCCTGCGCTTTTGCGGCCAGCTCCCAAAAAAGCGAGTTGACAATGGAGCTCAGGGGCACTGCAATTCTCAAACCTGCTGAGTTATAAATGATAACTCTCGTCCACAAATATATTGAGGGAAGGCAACGAAGAGGATTTGAAAGCAAGGCAGAATTGCAGGAAACAGAATTCAGGAGGTAGATTCGACTCACCTTGAAAGCACATGAAAAGCGGCAAAGCGTTGACAATGATGCCCTTGGCCAAAAAGGGCGTATGCGTTTTTTCCTGAATATATTCAGGAAAAAACGCATACGCCCTTTTTGGCCAACCACGCAAGCCGGAAAGGCAAATCGGCGCTACAAAGAAGTCTCGCTTGCCAGCGGTCAGAAGGGCCATGCTGAAAAAAGTGTAAAAACCAGAAATGCAGGACAGGCCATGGAGACATGGGAGCCTTGCTACGCTGATGGGCGGGATGGAAATTTCCAACAGCCGCTCTGGAGAAGTGTACGCTGCGTCCTGAAACATGTAATAGACACAGCTTAGAGAGCATAGGGCACTTCCACTCATGGGCGTAGAAATCGGGAAACCTAAAAATCAACAAGACACAGACACCCCAAAGTTTAGGGCTGCTCTGTTTCCAAGAACCTCCACTTCAGTACACCTTAAATATCCCAGGAAAGAGAAAAATTGATAAAGAAGCTGTGGTACTTATGCACAATGGAATATCACTCAGCCATGAAATCAGTGTCATATGGCTAGTAGCAGCATGATGAGTGGATTTAGGGACGATGACTCTAAGTGAAGTAAGTCACACAGAAAAGGACACTTATCCTAAGATATCACTTATAGAGGGAATGTCAAAATCGCTACACCTGAACTGAATTCCAAAACAGAACAGAGTCACACATTTAGAAAACACACTATGGCTGCTTAACGGGAAAGGTGAGGTGGGGCGATGCAAAAAACAAGGGTTTGAAATTAGCTCAGATACCGTTCCACAAGCCAAATATGTAATAGACAAGACCTATTCCCTGCTCAGTCAACTGGACTCAACGTCCCCTATTCACGGCCCAAGAATATATCTGACTACTAAGAGTCTTAAAACCTATGTATTGATATCTCTCTGGCAGTGAATCAAGAGGGTGTAAAGCGGCATAAACACAGCAGGGAAAAGCAGCTAAACCCCATTATAAAAATAGATTACTTAAAAAAAACCCCATTAAACAAAGACAGTGAAAGAGAGAGAAATTCTTACAAAATCCGTTCAGGGGCTCTGATGCAACCTGGATTGACCATATCTAGACCCACAGCTGGATGAGACAGAAGGCTGGACACTCTTGGGGCTGAGAGGATTGGTGAGGTTGGGTGAGCAAACGCAGACCCTTTAAAGTAATACTGCGTGGTACCCATGCCATGGGTCCCAAATCTCCAGGTTCAAGGGCATCTTCCTACATCGAAAACATGCCTGGGAAACCCAGAAGATGGTACACCGTGTGATCGGGAAAGGTTTCTAAAACGCACCTCATTTCTCCTCTCCTTGTGCTCGGGTTCGCCATTCCAGCCGCTTCACTAACAATCTCCCTACTTGGAGAATCAGCACCGTTGACCTCCTGTTTCTTACAGCTCGCAATTTGTCCTGAGGATGAACGGGAAGAGGGGGAACCAATGAGAGACTAGCTCTAGGTGTTGGGACAGGCACAGGTCACTCTATTTTCCCATCAGGAAGAAGAATGAACCACAGGCTTAGCCTGCCCCCCGGAACCAGAATAGGGCCTGAAGCAATCCTGCGCTTTTGCGGCCAGCTCCCAAAAAAGCGAGTTGACAAATGGAGCTCAGGGGCACTGCAATTCACAAACCTGCAGAGTTATAAATGATAACTCTCGTCCACAAATATATTGAGGGAAGGCAACGAAGAGGATTTGAAAGCAAGGCAGAATTGCACGAAACAGATTTCAGGAGGTGGATTCCACTCGCCTGAAAAGCACATGAAAAGCGGCAAAGCGTTGACAATGATGCCCTTGGCCAAAAAGGGCGTATGCGTTTTTTCCTGAATATATTCAGGAAAAAACGCATACGCCCTTTTTGGCCAACCACGCAAGCCGGAAAGGCAAATCGGCGCCACAAAGAAGTCTCACTTGCCAGCGGTCAAAAGGGCCATGCTGAAAAAAGTGTAAAAATCAGAAATGCAGGACAGGCCATGGAGACATGGGAGCCTTGCTACGCTGATGGGTGGGATGGAAATTGCCAACAGCCACTCTGGAGAAGTGTACGCTGCGTCCTGAAATATGTAATAGACACAGCTTAGAGAGCATAGGGCACTTCCACTTATGGGCGTAGAAATCGGGAAACCTAAAAATCAACAAGACACAGGCACCCCAAAGTTTAGGGCTGCTCTGTTTCCAAGAACCTCAACTTCAGTACACCTTAAACATCCCAGGAAAGAGAAAAATTGATAAAGAAGCTGTGGTACTTATGCACAATGGAATATCACTCAGCCATGAAATCAGTGTCACATGGCTAGTAGCAGCATGATGAGTGGATTTAGGGACGATGACTCTAAGTGAAGTAAGTCACACAGAAAAGGACACTTATCCTAAGATATCACTTATAGAGGGAATGTCAAAATCGCTACACCTGAACTGAATTCCAAAACAGAACAGAGTCACACATTTAGAAAACACACTATGGCTGCTTAACGGGAAAGGTGAGGTGGGGAGATGCAAAAAACAAGGATTTGAAATTAGCTCAGATACCTTTCCAGAAGCCAAATATGTAATAGACAAGACCTACTCCCTGCTCAGTGAACTGGACTCAACGTCCCCTATTCACCGCCCAAGAATATATATGACTACTACGAGTCTTAAAACCTATGTATTGATATCTCTCTGGCAGTGAATCAAGAGGGTGTAAAGCGGCATAAACACAGCAGGGAAAAGCAGCTAAACCCCATTATAAAAATAGATTACTTAAAAAAAACCCCATTAAACAAAGACAGTGAAAGAGAGAGAAATTCTTACAAAATCCGTTCAGGGGCTCTGATGCAACCTGGATTGACCATATCTAGACCCACAGCTGGATGAGACATAAGGCTGGACACTCTTGGGGCTGAGAGGATTGGTGAGGTTGGGTGAGCAAACGCAGACCCTTTAAAGTAATACTGCGTGGTACCCATGCCATGGGTCCCAAATCTCCAGGTTCAAGGGCATCTTCCTACATGGAAAACATGCCTGGAAAACCCAGAAGATGGTACACCGTGTGATCGGGAAAGGTTTCTAAAACGCCCCTCATTTCTCCTCTCCTTGTGCTCGGGTTCGCCATTCCAGCCGCTTCCCTAACAATCTCCCTACTTGGAGAATCAGCACCGTTGACCTCCTGTTTCGTACAGCTCGCAATTTGTCCTGAGGATGAACGGGAAGAGGGGGAACCAATGAGAGACTAGCTCTAGGTGTTGGGACAGGCACAGGTCACTCTATTTTCCCATCAGGAAGAAGAATGAACCACAGGCTTAGCCTGCCCCCCGGAACCAGAATAGGGCCTGAAGCAATCCTGGGCTTTTGCGGCCAGCTCCCAAAAAAGCGAGTTGACAAATGGAGCTCAGGGGCACTGCAATTCACAAACCTGCAGACTTATAAATGATAACTCTCGTCCACAAATATATTGAGGGAAGGCAACGAAGAGGATTTGAAAGCAAGGCAGAATTGCAGGAAACAGATTTCAGGAGGTAGATTCGACTCACCTTGAAAGCACATGAAAAGCGGCAAAGCGTTGACAATGATGCCCTTGGCCAAAAAGGGCGTATGCGTTTTTTCCTGAATATATTCAGGAAAAAACGCATACGCCCTTTTTGGCCAACCAAGCAAGCCAGAAAGGCAAATCGGCGCTCCAAAGAAGTCTCGCTTGCCAGCGGTCAGAAGGGCCATGCTGAAAAAAGTGTAAAAACCAGAAATGCAGGACAGGCCATGGAGACATGGGAGCCTTGCTACGCTGATGGGCGGGATGGAAATTGCCAACAGCCACTCTGGAGAAGTGTACGCTGTGTCCTGTAATATGTAATAGACACAGCTTAGAGAGCATAGGGCACTTCCACTCATGGGCGTAGAAATCGGGAAACCTAAAAATCAACAAGACACAGGCACCCCAAAGTTTAGGGCTGCTCTGCTTCCAAAAACCTCCACTTCGGTACACCTTAAATATCCCAGGAAAGAGAAAAATGGATAAAGAAGTAGTGGTACTTATGCACAATGGAATGTCACTCAGCCATGAAATCAGTGTCATAAGGCTAGTAGCAGCATGATGAGTGGATTTAGGGACGATGACTCTAAGTGAAGTAAGTCACACCGAAAAGGACACTTATCCTAAGATATCAGTTATAGAGGGAATGTCAAAATCGCTACACCTGAACTGAATTCCAAAACAGAACAGCGTCACACATTTAGAAAACACACTATGGCTGCTTAACGGGAAAGGTGAGGCGGGGTGATGCATAAAACAAGGGTTTGACTTTAGCTCAGATACCTTTCCAGAAGCCAAATATGTAATAGACAAGACCTACTCCCTGCTCAGTGAACTGGACTCAACACCCCCTATTCACCGCCCAAGAATGTATCTGACTAGTAAGAGTCTTAAAACCTATGTATTGATATCTCTCTGGAAGTGAATCAAGAGGGTGTAAAGCGGCATAAACACAGCAGGGAAAAGCAGCTAAACCCCATTATAAAAATAGATTCCTTACCAAAAAAACCCCATAAAACAAAGACAGTGAAAGAGAGTGAAATTCTTACAAACTCCTTTCAGGGGCACTGATGCAACCTGGATTGACCATATCTAGACCCACAGCTGGATGAGACATAAGGCTGGACACTCTTGGGGCTGAGAGGATTGGTGAGGTTGGGTGAGCAAACGCAGACCCTTTAAAGTAATACTGCGTGGTACCCATGCCATGGGTCCCAAATCTCCAGGTTCAAGGGCATCTTCCTACATCGAAAACATGCCTGGGAAACCCAGAAGATGGTACACCGTGTGATCGGGAAAGGTTTCTAAAACGCACCTCATTTCTCCTCTCCTTGTGCTCGGGTTCGCCATTCCAGCCGCTTCACTAACAATCTCCCTACTTGGAGAATCAGCACCGTTGACCTCCTGTTTCTTACAGCTCGCAATTTGTCCTGAGGATGAACGGGAAGAGGGGGAACCAATGAGAGACTAGCTCTAGGTGTTGGGACAGGCACAGGTCACTCTATTTTCCCATCAGGAAGAAGAATGAACCACAGGCTTAGCCTGCCCCCCGGAACCAGAATAGGGCCTGAAGCAATCCTGGGCTTTTGCGGCCAGCTCCCAAAAAAGCGAGTTGACAAATGGAGCTCAGGGGCACTGCAATTCACAAACCTGCAGACTTATAAATGATAACTCTCGTCCACAAATATATTGAGGGAAGGCAACGAAGAGGATTTGAAAGCAAGGCAGAATTGCAGGAAACAGATTTCAGGAGGTAGATTCGACTCGCCTTGAAAGCACATGAAAAGCGGCAAAGCGTTGACAATGATGCCCTTGGCCAAAAAGGGCGTATGCGTTTTTTCCTGAATATATTCAGGAAAAAACGCATACGCCCTTTTTGGCCAACCAAGCAAGCCGGAAAGGCAAATCGGCGCTACAAAGAAGTCTCATTTGCCAGCGGTCAAAAGGGCCATGCTGAAAAAAGTGTAAAAACCAGAAATGCAGGACAGGCCATGGAGACATGGGAGCCTTGCTACGCTGATGGGCGGGGTGGAAATTGCCAACAGCCACTCTGGAGAAGTGTACGCTGTGTCCTGAAACATGTAATAAACACAGCTTAGAGAGCATAGGGCACTTCCACTCATGGGCGTAGAAATCGGGAAACCTAAAAATCAACAAGACACAGGCACCCCAAAGTTTAGGGCTGCTCTGTTTCCAAAAACCTCCACTTCGGTACACCTTAAATATCCCAGGAAAGAGAAAAATGGATAAAGAAGTTGTGGTACTTATGCACAATGGAATATCACTCAGGCATAAAATCAGTGTCATATGGTTAGTAGCAGCATGATGAGTGGATTTAGGGACGATGACTCTAAGTGAAGTAAGTCACACAGAAAAGGACACTTATCCTAAGATATCACTTATAGAGGGAATGTCAAAATCGCTACACCTGAACTGAATTCCAAAACAGAACAGAGTCACACATTTAGAAAACACACTATGGCTGCTTAACGGGAAAGGTGAGGTGGGGCGATGCATAAAACAAGGGTTTGAAATTAGCTCAGATACCGTTCCAGAAGCCAAATATGTAACAGACAAGACCTACTCCCTGCTCAGTGAACTGGACTCAACGCCCCCTATTCACCGCCCAAGAATATATCTGACTAGTAAGAGTCTTAAAACCTATGTATTGATATCTCTCTGGAAGTGAATCAAGAGGGTGTAAAGCGGCATAAACACAGCAGGGAAAAGCAGCTAAACCCCATTATAAAAATAGATTACTTAAAAAAAACCCCATTAAACAAACACAGTGAAAGAGAGAGATATTCTTACAAAATCCGTTCAGGGGCTCTGATGCAACCTGGATTGACCATATCTAGACCCACAGCTGGATGAGACATAAGGCTGGACACTCTTGGGGCTGAGAGGATTGGTCAGGTTGGGTGAGCAAACGCAGACCCTTTAAAGTAATACTGCGTGGTACCCATGCCATGGGTCCCAAATCTCCAGGTTCAGGGGCATCTTCCTACATCGAAAACATGCCTGGGAAACCCAGAAGATGGTACACCGTGTGATCGGGAAAGGTTTCTAAAACGCACCTCATTTCTCCTCTCCTTGTGCTCGGGTTCGCCATTCCAGTCGCTTCACTAACAATCTCCCTACTTGGAGAATCAGCACCGTTGACCTCCTGTTTCGTACAGCTCGGAATTTGTCCTGAGGATGAACGGGAAGAGGGGGAACCAATGAGAGACTAGCTCTAGGTGTTGGGACAGGCACAGGTCACTCTATTTTCTCATCAGGAAGAAGAATGAACCACAGGCTCAGCCTGACCCCCGGAACCAGAATAGGGCCTGAAGCAATCCTGCGCTTTTGCGGCCAGCTCCCAAAAAAGCGAGTTGACAAATGGAGCTCAGGGGCACTGCAATTCTCAAACCTGCAGAGTTATAAATGATAACTCTCGTCCACAAATATATTGAGGGAAGGCAACGAAGAGGATTTGAAAGCAAGGCAGAATTGCAGGAAACAGAATTCAGGAGGTAGATTCGACTCACCTTGAAAGCACATGAAAAGCGGCAAAGCGTTGACAATGATGCCCTTGGCCAAAAAGGGCGTATGCGTTTTTTCCTGAATATATTCAGGAAAAAACGCATACGCCCTTTTTGGCCAACCAAGCAAGCCAGAAAGGCAAATCGGCGCTCCAAAGAAGTCTCGCTTGCCAGCGGTCAGAAGGGCCATGCTGAAAAAAGTGTAAAAACCAGAAATGCAGGACAGGCCATGGAGACATGGGAGCCTTGCTACGCTGATGGGCGGGATGGAAATTGCCAACAGCCACTCTGGAGAAGTGTACGCTGTGTCCTGTAATATGTAATAGACACAGCTTAGAGAGCATAGGGCACTTCCACTCATGGGCGTAGAAATCGGGAAACCTAAAAATCAACAAGACACAGGCACCCCAAAGTTTAGGGCTGCTCTGTTTCCAAAAACCTCCACTTCGGTACACCTTAAATATCCCAGGAAAGAGAAAAATGGATAAAGAAGTAGTGGTACTTATGCACAATGGAATGTCACTCAGCCATGAAATCAGTGTCATAAGGCTAGTAGCAGCATGATGAGTGGATTTAGGGACGATGACTCTAAGTGAAGTAAGTCACACAGAAAAGGACACTTATCCTAAGATATCACTTAGAGAGGGAATGTCAACTTCGCTACACCTGAACTGAATTCCAAAACAGAACAGAGTCACACATTTAGAAAACACACTATGGCTGCTTAACGGGAAAGGTGAGGCGGGGTGATGCATAAAACAAGGGTTTGACTTTAGCTCAGATACCTTTCCAGAAGCCAAATATGTAATAGACAAGACCTACTCCCTGCTCAGTGAACTGGACTCAACACCCCCTATTCACCGCCCAAGAATGTATCTGACTAGGAAGAGTCTTAAAACCTATGTATTGATATCTCTCTGGAAGTGAATCAAGAGGGTGTAAAGCGGCATAAACACAGCAGGGAAAAGCAGCTAAACCCCATTATAAAAATAGATTCCTTACCAAAAAAAAACCCATAAAACAAAGACAGTGAAAGAGAGAGAAATTCTTACAAACTCCTTTCAGGGGCACTGATGCAACCTGGATTGACCATATCTAGACCCACAGCTGGATGAGACATAAGGCTGGACACTCTTGGGGCTGAGAGGATTGGTGAGGTTGGGTGAGCAAACGCAGACCCTTTAAAGTAATACTGCGTGGTACCCATGCCATGGGTCCCAAATCTCCAGGTTCAAGGGCATCTTCCTACGTCGAAAACATGCCTGGGAAACCCAGAAGACGGTACACCGTGTGATCGGGAAAGGTTTCTAAAACGCACCTCATTTCTCCTCTCCTTGTGCTCGGGTTCGCCATTCCAGCCGCTTCACTAACAATCTCCCTACTTGGAGAATCAGCACCGTTGACCTCCTGTTTCTTACAGCTCGCAATTTGTCCTGAGGATGAACGGGAAGAGGGGGAACCAATGAGAGACTAGCTCTAGGTGTTGGGACAGGCACAGGTCACTCTATTTTCTCATCAGGAAGAAGAATGAACCACAGGCTTAGCCTGCCCCCCGGAACCAGAATAGGGCCTGAAGCAATCCTGGGCTTTTGCGGCCAGCTCCCAAAAAAGCGAGTTGACAAATGGAGCTCAGGGGCACTGCAATTCACAAACCTGCAGACTTATAAATGATAACTCTCGTCCACAAATATATTGAGGGAAGGCAACGAAGAGGATTTGAAAGCAAGGCAGAATTGCAGGAAACAAATTTCAGGAGGTAGATTCGACTCGCCTTGAAAGCACATGAAAAGCGGCAAAGCGTTGACAATGATGCCCTTGGCCAAAAAGGGCGTATGCGTTTTTTCCTGAATATATTCAGGAAAAAACGCATACGCCCTTTTTGGCCAACCAAGCAAGCCGGAAAGGCAAATCGGCGCTCCAAAGAAGTCTCTCTTGCCAGCGGTCAAAAGGGCCATGCTGAAAAAAGTGTAAAAACCAGAAATGCAGGACAGGCCATGGAGACATGGGAGCCTTGCTACGCTGATGGGCGGGGTGGAAATTGCCAACAGCCACTCTGGAGAAGTGTACGCTGTGTCCTGAAACATGTAATAAACACAGCTTAGAGAGCATAGGGCACTTCCACTCATGGGCGTAGAAATCGGGAAACCTAAAAATCAACAAGACACAGGCACCCCAAAGTTTAGGGCTGCTCTGTTTCCAAAAACCTCCACTTCGGTACACCTTAAATATCCCAGGAAAGAGAAAAATGGATAAAGAAGTTGTGGTACTTATGCACAATGGAATATCACTCAGGCATAAAATCAGTGTCATATGGTTAGTAGCAGCATGATGAGTGGATTTAGGGACGATGACTCTAAGTGAAGTAAGTCACACAGAAAAGGACACTTATCCTAAGATATCACTTATAGAGGGAATGTCAAAATCGCTACACCTGAACTGAATTCCAAAACAGAACAGAGTCACACATTTAGAAAACACACTATGGCTGCTTAACGGGAAAGGTGAGGTGGGGCGATGCATAAAACAAGGGTTTGAAATTAGCTCAGATACCGTTCCAGAAGCCAAATATGTAACAGACAAGACCTACTCCCTGCTCAGTGAACTGGACTCAACGCCCCCTATTCACCGCCCAAGAATATATCTGACTAGTAAGAGTCTTAAAACCTATGTATTGATATATCTCTGGAAGTGAATCAAGAGGGTGTAAAGCGGCATAAACACAGCAGGGAAAAGCAGCTAAACCCCATTATAAAAATAGATTACTTAAAAAAAACCCCATTAAACAAACACAGTGAAAGAGAGAGATATTCTTACAAAATCCGTTCAGGGGCTCTGATGCAACCTGGATTGACCATATCTAGACCCACAGCTGGATGAGACATAAGGCTGGACACTCTTGGGGCTGAGAGGATTGGTCAGGTTGGGTGAGCAAACGCAGACCCTTTAAAGTAATACTGCGTGGTACCCATGCCATGGGTCCCAAATCTCCAGGTTCAGGGGCATCTTCCTACATCGAAAACATGCCTGGGAAACCCAGAAGATGGTACACCGTGTGATCGGGAAAGGTTTCTAAAACGCACCTCATTTCTCCTCTCCTTGTGCTCGGGTTCGCCATTCCAGTCGCTTCACTAACAATCTCCCTACTTGGAGAATCAGCACCGTTGACCTCCTGTTTCGTACAGCTCGGAATTTGTCCTGAGGATGAACGGGAAGAGGGGGAACCAATGAGACACTAGCTCTAGGTGTTGGGACAGGCACAGGTCACTCTATTTTCTCATCAGGAAGAAGAATGAACCACAGGCTCAGCCTGACCCCCGGAACCAGAATAGGGCCTGAAGCAATCCTGCGCTTTTGCGGCCAGCTCCCAAAAAAGCAAGTTGACAAATGGAGCTCAGGGGCACTGCAATTCTCAAACCTGCAGAGTTATAAATGATAACTCTCGTCCACAAATATATTGAGGGAAGGCAACGAAGAGGATTTGAAAGCAAGGCAGAATTGCAGGAAACAGATTTCAGGAGGTAGATTCGACTCGCCTTGAAAGCACATGAAAAGCGGCAAAGCGTTGACAATGATGCCCTTGGCCAAAAAGGGCGTATGCGTTTTTTCCTGAATATATTCAGGAAAAAACGCATACGCCCTTTTTGGCCAACCAAGCAAGCCGGAAAGGCAAATCGGCGCTACAAAGAAGTCTCACTTGCCAGCGGTCAAAAGGGCCATGCTGAAAAAAGTGTAAAAACCAGAAATGCAGGACAGGCCATGGAGACATGGGAGCCTTGCTACGCTGATGGGCGGGGTGGAAATTGCCAACAGCCACTCTGGAGAAGTGTACGCTGTGTCCTGAAACATGTAATAAACACAGCTTAGAGAGCATAGGGCACTTCCACTCATGGGCGTAGAAATCGGGAAACCTAAAAATCAACAAGACACAGGCACCCCAAAGTTTAGGGCTGCTCTGTTTCCAAGAACCTCCACTTCGGTACACCTTAAATATCCCAGGAAAGAGAAAAATGGATAAAGAAGTTGTGGTACTTATGCACAATGGAATATCACTCAGGCATAAAATCAGTGTCATATGGTTAGTAGCAGCATGATGAGTGGATTTAGGGACGATGACTCTAAGTGAAGTAAGTCACACAGAAAAGGACACTTATCCTAAGATATCACTTATAGAGGGAATGTCAAAATCGCTACACCTGAACTGAATTCCAAAACAGAACAGAGTCACACATTTAGAAAACACACTATGGCTGCTTAACGGGAAAGGTGAGGTGGGGCGATGCATAAAACAAGGGTTTGAAATTAGCTCAGATACCGTTCCAGAAGCCAAATATGTAACAGACAAGACCTACTCCCTGCTCAGTGAACTGGACTCAACGCCCCCTATTCACCGCCCAAGAATATATCTGACTAGTAAGAGTCTTAAAACCTATGTATTGATATCTCTCTGGAAGTGAATCAAGAGGGTGTAAAGCGGCATAAACACAGCAGGGAAAAGCAGCTAAACCCCATTATAAAAATAGATTACTTAAAAAAAACCCCATTAAACAAACACAGTGAAAGAGAGAGATATTCTTACAAAATCCGTTCAGGGGCTCTGATGCAACCTGGATTGACCATATCTAGACCCACAGCTGGATGAGACATAAGGCTGGACACTCTTGGGGCTGAGAGGATTGGTCAGGTTGGGTGAGCAAACGCAGACCCTTTAAAGTAATACTGCGTGGTACCCATGCCATGGGTCCCAAATCTCCAGGTTCAGGGGCATCTTCCTACATCGAAAACATGCCTGGGAAACCCAGAAGATGGTACACCGTGTGATCGGGAAAGGTTTCTAAAACGCACCTCATTTCTCCTCTCCTTGTGCTCGGGTTCGCCATTCCAGTCGCTTCACTAACAATCTCCCTACTTGGAGAATCAGCACCGTTGACCTCCTGTTTCGTACAGCTCGGAATTTGTCCTGAGGATGAACGGGAAGAGGGGGAACCAATGAGACACTAGCTCTAGGTGTTGGGACAGGCACAGGTCACTCTATTTTCTCATCAGGAAGAAGAATGAACCACAGGCTCAGCCTGACCCCCGGAACCAGAATAGGGCCTGAAGCAATCCTGCGCTTTTGCGGCCAGCTCCCAAAAAAGCGAGTTGACAATGGAGCTCAGGGGCACTGCAATTCTCAAACCTGCAGAGTTATAAATGATAACTCTCGTCCACAAATATATTGAGGGAAGGCAACGAAGAGGATTTGAAAGCAAGGCAGAATTGCAGGAAACAGAATTCAGGAGGTAGATTCGACTCACCTTGAAAGCACATGAAAAGCGGCAAAGCGTTGACAATGATGCCCTTGGCCAAAAAGGGCGTATGCGTTTTTTCCTGAATATATTCAGGAAAAAACGCATACGCCCTTTTTGGCCAACCACGCAAGCCGGAAAGGCAAATCGGCGCTACAAAGAAGTCTCGCTTGCCAGCGGTCAGAAGGGCCATGCTGAAAAAAGTGTAAAAACCAGAAATGCAGGACAGGCCATGGAGACATGGGAGCCTTGCTACGCTGATGGGCGGGATGGAAATTTCCAACAGCCGCTCTGGAGAAGTGTACGCTGCGTCCTGAAACATGTAATAGACACAGCTTAGAGAGCATAGGGCACTTCCACTCATGGGCGTAGAAATCGGGAAACCTAAAAATCAACAAGACACAGGCACCCCAAAGTTTAGGGCTGCTCTGTTTCCAAGAACCTCAACTTCAGTACACCTTAAACATCCCAGGAAAGAGAAAAATTGATAAAGAAGCTGTGGTACTTATGCACAATGGAATATCACTCAGCCATGAAATCAGTGTCACATGGCTAGTAACAGCATGATGAGTGGATTTAGGGACGATGACTCTAAGTGAAGTAAGTCACACAGAAAAGGACACTTATCCTAAGATATCACTTATAGAGGGAATGTCAAAATCGCTACACCTGAACTGAATTCCAAAACAGAACAGAGTCACACATTTAGAAAACACACTATGGCTGCTTAACGGGAAAGGTGAGGTGGGGAGATGCAAAAAACAAGGGTTTGAAATTAGCTCAGATACCTTTCCAGAAGCCAAATATGTAATAGACAAGACCTACTCCCTGCTCAGTGAACTGGACTCAACGTCCCCTATTCACCGCCCAAGAATATATCTGACTACTACGAGTCTTAAAACCTATGTATTGATATCTCTCTGGCAGTGAATCAAGAGGGTGTAAAGCGGCATAAACACAGCAGGGAAAAGCAGCTAAACCCCATTATAAAAATAGATTACTTAAAAAAAACCCCATTAAACAAAGACAGTGAAAGAGAGAGAAATTCTTACAAAATCCGTTCAGGGGCTCTGATGCAACCTGGATTGACCATATCTAGACCCACAGCTGGATGAGACATAAGGCTGGACACTCTTGGGGCTGAGAGGATTGGTGAGGTTGGGTGAGCAAACGCAGACCCTTTAAAGTAATACTGCGTGGTACCCATGCCATGGGTCCCAAATCTCCAGGTTCAAGGGCATCTTCCTACATGGAAAACATGCCTGGGAAACCCAGAAGATGGTACACCGTGTGATCGGGAAAGGTTTCTAAAACGCCCCTCATTTCTCCTCTCCTTGTGCTCGGGTTCGCCATTCCAGCCGCTTCCCTAACAATCTCCCTACTTGGAGAATCAGCACCGTTGACCTCCTGTTTCGTACAGCTCGCAATTTGTCCTGAGGATGAACGGGAAGAGGGGGAACCAATGAGAGACTAGCTCTAGGTGTTGGGACAGGCACAGGTCACTCTATTTTCCCATCAGGAAGAAGAATGAACCACAGGCTTAGCCTGCCCCCCGGAACCAGAATAGGGCCTGAAGCAATCCTGGGCTTTTGCGGCCAGCTCCCAAAAAAGCGAGTTGACAAATGGAGCTCAGGGGCACTGCAATTCACAAACCTGCAGACTTATAAATGATAACTCTCGTCCACAAATATATTGAGGGAAGGCAACGAAGAGGATTTGAAAGCAAGGCAGAATTGCAGGAAACAGATTTCAGGAGGTAGATTCGACTCACCTTGAAAGCACATGAAAAGCGGCAAAGCGTTGACAATGATGCCCTTGGCCAAAAAGGGCGTATGCGTTTTTTCCTGAATATATTCAGGAAAAAACGCATACGCCCTTTTTGGCCAACCAAGCAAGCCAGAAAGGCAAATCGGCGCTCCAAAGAAGTCTCGCTTGCCAGCGGTCAGAAGGGCCATGCTGAAAAAAGTGTAAAAACCAGAAATGCAGGACAGGCCATGGAGACATGGGAGCCTTGCTACGCTGATGGGCGGGATGGAAATTGCCAACAGCCACTCTGGAGAAGTGTACGCTGTGTCCTGTAATATGTAATAGACACAGCTTAGAGAGCATAGGGCACTTCCACTCATGGGCGTAGAAATCGGGAAACCTAAAAATCAACAAGACACAGGCACCCCAAAGTTTAGGGCTGCTCTGCTTCCAAAAACCTCCACTTCGGTACACCTTAAATATCCCAGGAAAGAGAAAAATGGATAAAGAAGTAGTGGTACTTATGCACAATGGAATGTCACTCAGCCATGAAATCAGTGTCATAAGGCTAGTAGCAGCATGATGAGTGGATTTAGGGACGATGACTCTAAGTGAAGTAAGTCACACAGAAAAGGACACTTATCCTAAGATATCACTTATAGAGGGAATGTCAAAATCGCTACACCTGAACTGAATTCCAAAACAGAACAGCGTCACACATTTAGAAAACACACTATGGCTGCTTAACGGGAAAGGTGAGGCGGGGTGATGCATAAAACAAGGGTTTGACTTTAGCTCAGATACCTTTCCAGAAGCCAAATATGTAATAGACAAGACCTACTCCCTGCTCAGTGAACTGGACTCAACACCCCCTATTCACCGCCCAAGAATGTATCTGACTAGTAAGAGTCTTAAAACCTATGTATTGATATCTCTCTGGAAGTGAATCAAGAGGGTGTAAAGCGGCATAAACACAGCAGGGAAAAGCAGCTAAACCCCATTATAAAAATAGATTCCTTACCAAAAAAACCCCATAAAACAAAGACAGTGAAAGAGAGAGAAATTCTTACAAACTCCTTTCAGGGGCACTGATGCAACCTGGATTGACCATATCTAGACCCACAGCTGGATGAGACATAAGGCTGGACACTCTTGGGGCTGAGAGGATTGGTGAGGTTGGGTGAGCAAACGCAGACCCTTTAAAGTAATACTGCGTGGTACCCATGCCATGGGTCCCAAATCTCCAGGTTCAAGGGCATCTTCCTACATCGAAAACATGCCTGGGAAACCCAGAAGATGGTACACCGTGTGATCGGGAAAGGTTTCTAAAACGCACCTCATTTCTCCTCTCCTTGTGCTCGGGTTCGCCATTCCAGCCGCTTCACTAACAATCTCCCTACTTGGAGAATCAGCACCGTTGACCTCCTGTTTCTTACAGCTCGCAATTTGTCCTGAGGATGAACGGGAAGAGGGGGAACCAATGAGAGACTAGCTCTAGGTGTTGGGACAGGCACAGGTCACTCTATTTTCCCATCAGGAAGAAGAATGAACCACAGGCTCAGCCTGCCCCCCGGAACCAGAATAGGGCCTGAAGCAATCCTGGGCTTTTGCGGCCAGCTCCCAAAAAAGCGAGTTGACAAATGGAGCTCAGGGGCACTGCAATTCACAAACCTGCAGACTTATAAATGATAACTCTCGTCCACAAATATATTGAGGGAAGGCAACGAAGAGGATTTGAAAGCAAGGCAGAATTGCAGGAAACAGATTTCAGGAGGTAGATTCGACTCGCCTTGAAAGCACATGAAAAGCGGCAAAGCGTTGACAATGATGCCCTTGGCCAAAAAGGGCGTATGCGTTTTTTCCTGAATATATTCAGGAAAAAACGCATACGCCCTTTTTGGCCAACCAAGCAAGCCGGAAAGGCAAATCGGCGCTACAAAGAAGTCTCACTTGCCAGCGGTCAAAAGGGCCATGCTGAAAAAAGTGTAAAAACCAGAAATGCAGGACAGGCCATGGAGACATGGGAGCCTTGCTACGCTGATGGGCGGGGTGGAAATTGCCAACAGCCACTCTGGAGAAGTGTACGCTGTGTCCTGAAACATGTAATAAACACAGCTTAGAGAGCATAGGGCACTTCCACTCATGGGCGTAGAAATCGGGAAACCTAAAAATCAACAAGACACAGGCACCCCAAAGTTTAGGGCTGCTCTGTTTCCAAAAACCTCCACTTCGGTACACCTTAAATATCCCAGGAAAGAGAAAAATGGATAAAGAAGTTGTGGTACTTATGCACAATGGAATATCACTCAGGCATAAAATCAGTGTCATATGGTTAGTAGCAGCATGATGAGTGGATTTAGGGACGATGACTCTAAGTGAAGTAAGTCACACAGAAAAGGACACTTATCCTAAGATATCACTTATAGAGGGAATGTCAAAATCGCTACACCTGAACTGAATTCCAAAACAGAACAGAGTCACACATTTAGAAAACACACTATGGCTGCTTAACGGGAAAGGTGAGGTGGGGCGATGCATAAAACAAGGGTTTGAAATTAGCTCAGATACCGTTCCAGAAGCCAAATATGTAACAGACAAGACCTACTCCCTGCTCAGTGAACTGGACTCAACGCCCCCTATTCACCGCCCAAGAATATATCTGACTAGTAAGAGTCTTAAAACCTATGTATTGATATATCTCTGGAAGTGAATCAAGAGGGTGTAAAGCGGCATAAACACAGCAGGGAAAAGCAGCTAAACCCCATTATAAAAATAGATTACTTAAAAAAAACCCCATTAAACAAACACAGTGAAAGAGAGAGATATTCTTACAAAATCCGTTCAGGGGCTCTGATGCAACCTGGATTGACCATATCTAGACCCACAGCTGGATGAGACATAAGGCTGGACACTCTTGGGGCTGAGAGGATTGGTCAGGTTGGGTGAGCAAACGCAGACCCTTTAAAGTAATACTGCGTGGTACCCATGCCATGGGTCCCAAATCTCCAGGTTCAGGGGCATCTTCCTACATCGAAAACATGCCTGGGAAACCCAGAAGATGGTACACCGTGTGATCGGGAAAGGTTTCTAAAACGCACCTCATTTCTCCTCTCCTTGTGCTCGGGTTCGCCATTCCAGTCGCTTCACTAACAATCTACCTACTTGGAGAATCAGCACCGTTGACCTCCTGTTTCGTACAGCTCGGAATTTGTCCTGAGGATGAACGGGAAGAGGGGGAACCAATGAGACACTAGCTCTAGGTGTTGGGACAGGCACAGGTCACTCTATTTTCTCATCAGGAAGAAGAATGAACCACAGGCTCAGCCTGCCCCCCGGAACCAGAATAGGGCCTGAAGCAATCCTGCGCTTTTGCGGCCAGCTCCCAAAAAAGCAAGTTGACAAATGGAGCTCAGGGGCACTGCAATTCTCAAACCTGCAGAGTTATAAATGATAACTCTCGTCCACAAATATATTGAGGGAAGGCAACGAAGAGGATTTGAAAGCAAGGCAGAATTGCAGGAAACAGATTTCAGGAGGTAGATTCGACTCGCCTTGAAAGCACATGAAAAGCGGCAAAGCGTTGACAATGATGCCCTTGGCCAAAAAGGGCGTATGCGTTTTTTCCTGAATATATTCAGGAAAAAACGCATACGCCCTTTTTGGCCAACCAAGCAAGCCGGAAAGGCAAATCGGCGCTACAAAGAAGTCTCACTTGCCAGCGGTCAAAAGGGCCATGCTGAAAAAAGTGTAAAAACCAGAAATGCAGGACAGGCCATGGAGACATGGGAGCCTTGCTACGCTGATGGGCGGGGTGGAAATTGCCAACAGCCACTCTGGAGAAGTGTACGCTGTGTCCTGAAACATGTAATAAACACAGCTTAGAGAGCATAGGGCACTTCCACTCATGGGCGTAGAAATCGGGAAACCTAAAAATCAACAAGACACAGGCACCCCAAAGTTTAGGGCTGCTCTGTTTCCAAGAACCTCCACTTCGGTACACCTTAAATATCCCAGGAAAGAGAAAAATGGATAAAGAAGTTGTGGTACTTATGCACAATGGAATATCACTCAGGCATAAAATCAGTGTCATATGGTTAGTAGCAGCATGATGAGTGGATTTAGGGACGATGACTCTAAGTGAAGTAAGTCACACAGAAAAGGACACTTATCCTAAGATATCACTTATAGAGGGAATGTCAAAATCGCTACACCTGAACTGAATTCCAAAACAGAACAGAGTCACACATTTAGAAAACACACTATGGCTGCTTAACGGGAAAGGTGAGGTGGGGCGATGCATAAAACAAGGGTTTGAAATTAGCTCAGATACCGTTCCAGAAGCCAAATATGTAACAGACAAGACCTACTCCCTGCTCAGTGAACTGGACTCAACGCCCCCTATTCACCGCCCAAGAATATATCTGACTAGTAAGAGTCTTAAAACCTATGTATTGATATCTCTCTGGAAGTGAATCAAGAGGGTGTAAAGCGGCATAAACACAGCAGGGAAAAGCAGCTAAACCCCATTATAAAAATAGATTACTTAAAAAAAACCCCATTAAACAAACACAGTGAAAGAGAGAGATATTCTTACAAAATCCGTTCAGGGGCTCTGATGCAACCTTGATTGACCATATCTAGACCCACAGCTGGATGAGACATAAGGCTGGACACTCTTGGGGCTGAGAGGATTGGTCAGGTTGGGTGAGCAAACGCAGACCCTTTAAAGTAATACTGCGTGGTACCCATGCCATGGGTCCCAAAACTCCAGGTTCAGGGGCATCTTCCTACATCGAAAACATGCCTGGGAAACCCAGAAGATGGTACACCGTGTGATCGGGAAAGGTTTCTAAAACGCACCTCATTTCTCCTCTCCTTGTGCTCGGGTTCGCCATTCCAGTCGCTTCACTAACAATCTCCCTACTTGGAGAATCAGCACCGTTGACCTCCTGTTTCGTACAGCTCGGAATTTGTCCTGAGGATGAACGGGAAGAGGGGGAACCAATGAGACACTAGCTCTAGGTGTTGGGACAGGCACAGGTCACTCTATTTTCTCATCAGGAAGAAGAATGAACCACAGGCTCAGCCTGACCCCCGGAACCAGAATAGGGCCTGAAGCAATCCTGCGCTTTTGCGGCCAGCTCCCAAAAAAGCGAGTTGACAATGGAGCTCAGGGGCACTGCAATTCTCAAACCTGCAGAGTTATAAATGATAACTCTCGTCCACAAATATATTGAGGGAAGGCAACGAAGAGGATTTGAAAGCAAGGCAGAATTGCAGGAAACAGAATTCAGGAGGTAGATTCGACTCACCTTGAAAGCACATGAAAAGCGGCAAAGCGTTGACAATGATGCCCTTGGCCAAAAAGGGCGTATGCGTTTTTTCCTGAATATATTCAGGAAAAAACGCATACGCCCTTTTTGGCCAACCACGCAAGCCGGAAAGGCAAATCGGCGCTAAAAAGAAGTCTCGCTTGCCAGCGGTCAGAAGGGCCATGCTGAAAAAAGTGTAAAAACCAGAAATGCAGGACAGGCCATGGAGACATGGGAGCCTTGCTACGCTGATGGGCGGGATGGAAATTTCCAACAGCCGCTCTGGAGAAGTGTACGCTGCGTCCTGAAACATGTAATAGACACAGCTTAGAGAGCATAGGGCACTTCCACTCATGGGCGTAGAAATCGGGAAACCTAAAAATCAACAAGACACAGGCACCCCAAAGTTTAGGGCTGCTCTGTTTCCAAGAACCTCAACTTCAGTACACCTTAAACATCCCAGGAAAGAGAAAAATTGATAAAGAAGCTGTGGTACTTATGCACAATGGAATATCACTCAGCCATGAAATCAGTGTCACATGGCTAGTAGCAGCATGATGAGTGGATTTAGGGACGATGACTCTAAGTGAAGTAAGTCACACAGAAAAGGACACTTATCCTAAGATATCACTTATAGAGGGAATGTCAAAATCGCTACACCTGAACTGAATTCCAAAACAGAACAGAGTCACACATTTAGAAAACACACTATGGCTGCTTAACGGGAAAGGTGAGGTGGGGCGATGCATAAAACAAGGGTTTGAAATTAGCTCAGATACCGTTCCAGAAGCCAAATATGTAACAGACAAGACCTACTCCCTGCTCAGTGAACTGGACTCAACGCCCCCTATTCACCGCCCAAGAATATATCTGACTAGTAAGAGTCTTAAAACCTATGTATTGATATATCTCTGGAAGTGAATCAAGAGGGTGTAAAGCGGCATAAACACAGCAGGGAAAAGCAGCTAAACCCCATTATAAAAATAGATTACTTAAAAAAAACCCCATTAAACAAACACAGTGAAAGAGAGAGATATTCTTACAAAATCCGTTCAGGGGCTCTGATGCAACCTGGATTGACCATATCTAGACCCACAGCTGGATGAGACATAAGGCTGGACACTCTTGGGGCTGAGAGGATTGGTCAGGTTGGGTGAGCAAACGCAGACCCTTTAAAGTAATACTGCGTGGTACCCATGCCATGGGTCCCAAATCTCCAGGTTCAGGGGCATCTTCCTACATCGAAAACATGCCTGGGAAACCCAGAAGATGGTACACCGTGTGATCGGGAAAGGTTTCTAAAACGCACCTCATTTCTCCTCTCCTTGTGCTCGGGTTCGCCATTCCAGTCGCTTCACTAACAATCTCCCTACTTGGAGAATCAGCACCGTTGACCTCCTGTTTCGTACAGCTCGGAATTTGTCCTGAGGATGAACGGGAAGAGGGGGAACCAATGAGACACTAGCTCTAGGTGTTGGGACAGGCACAGGTCACTCTATTTTCTCATCAGGAAGAAGAATGAACCACAGGCTCAGCCTGACCCCCGGAACCAGAATAGGGCCTGAAGCAATCCTGCGCTTTTGCGGCCAGCTCCCAAAAAAGCAAGTTGACAAATGGAGCTCAGGGGCACTGCAATTCTCAAACCTGCAGAGTTATAAATGATAACTCTCGTCCACAAATATATTGAGGGAAGGCAACGAAGAGGATTTGAAAGCAAGGCAGAATTGCAGGAAACAGATTTCAGGAGGTAGATTCGACTCGCCTTGAAAGCACATGAAAAGCGGCAAAGCGTTGACAATGATGCCCTTGGCCAAAAAGGGCGTATGCGTTTTTTCCTGAATATATTCAGGAAAAAACGCATACGCCCTTTTTGGCCAACCAAGCAAGCCGGAAAGGCAAATCGGCGCTACAAAGAAGTCTCACTTGCCAGCGGTCAAAAGGGCCATGCTGAAAAAAGTGTAAAAACCAGAAATGCAGGACAGGCCATGGAGACATGGGAGCCTTGCTACGCTGATGGGCGGGGTGGAAATTGCCAACAGCCACTCTGGAGAAGTGTACGCTGTGTCCTGAAACATGTAATAAACACAGCTTAGAGAGCATAGGGCACTTCCACTCATGGGCGTAGAAATCGGGAAACCTAAAAATCAACAAGACACAGGCACCCCAAAGTTTAGGGCTGCTCTGTTTCCAAGAACCTCCACTTCGGTACACCTTAAATATCCCAGGAAAGAGAAAAATGGATAAAGAAGTTGTGGTACTTATGCACAATGGAATATCACTCAGGCATAAAATCAGTGTCATATGGTTAGTAGCAGCATGATGAGTGGATTTAGGGACGATGACTCTAAGTGAAGTAAGTCACACAGAAAAGGACACTTATCCTAAGATATCACTTATAGAGGGAATGTCAAAATCGCTACACCTGAACTGAATTCCAAAACAGAACAGAGTCACACATTTAGAAAACACACTATGGCTGCTTAACGGGAAAGGTGAGGTGGGGCGATGCATAAAACAAGGGTTTGAAATTAGCTCAGATACCGTTCCAGAAGCCAAATATGTAACAGACAAGACCTACTCCCTGCTCAGTGAACTGGACTCAACGCCCCCTATTCACCGCCCAAGAATATATCTGACTAGTAAGAGTCTTAAAACCTATGTATTGATATCTCTCTGGAAGTGAATCAAGAGGGTGTAAAGCGGCATAAACACAGCAGGGAAAAGCAGCTAAACCCCATTATAAAAATAGATTACTTAAAAAAAACCCCATTAAACAAACACAGTGAAAGAGAGAGATATTCTTACAAAATCCGTTCAGGGGCTCTGATGCAACCTGGATTGACCATATCTAGACCCACAGCTGGATGAGACATAAGGCTGGACACTCTTGGGGCTGAGAGGATTGGTCAGGTTGGGTGAGCAAACGCAGACCCTTTAAAGTAATACTGCGTGGTACCCATGCCATGGGTCCCAAATCTCCAGGTTCAGGGGCATCTTCCTACATCGAAAACATGCCTGGGAAACCCAGAAGATGGTACACCGTGTGATCGGGAAAGGTTTCTAAAACGCACCTCATTTCTCCTCTCCTTGTGCTCGGGTTCGCCATTCCAGTCGCTTCACTAACAATCTCCCTACTTGGAGAATCAGCACCGTTGACCTCCTGTTTCGTACAGCTCGGAATTTGTCCTGAGGATGAACGGGAAGAGGGGGAACCAATGAGACACTAGCTCTAGGTGTTGGGACAGGCACAGGTCACTCTATTTTCTCATCAGGAAGAAGAATGAACCACAGGCTCAGCCTGACCCCCGGAACCAGAATAGGGCCTGAAGCAATCCTGCGCTTTTGCGGCCAGCTCCCAAAAAAGCGAGTTGACAATGGAGCTCAGGGGCACTGCAATTCTCAAACCTGCAGAGTTATAAATGATAACTCTCGTCCACAAATATATTGAGGGAAGGCAACGAAGAGGATTTGAAAGCAAGGCAGAATTGCAGGAAACAGAATTCAGGAGGTAGATTCGACTCACCTTGAAAGCACATGAAAAGCGGCAAAGCGTTGACAATGATGCCCTTGGCCAAAAAGGGCGTATGCGTTTTTTCCTGAATATATTCAGGAAAAAACGCATACGCCCTTTTTGGCCAACCACGCAAGCCGGAAAGGCAAATCGGCGCTACAAAGAAGTCTCGCTTGCCAGCGGTCAGAAGGGCCATGCTGAAAAAAGTGTAAAAACCAGAAATGCAGGACAGGCCATGGAGACATGGGAGCCTTGCTACGCTGATGGGCGGGATGGAAATTTCCAACAGCCGCTCTGGAGAAGTGTACGCTGCGTCCTGAAACATGTAATAGACACAGCTTAGAGAGCATAGGGCACTTCCACTCATGGGCGTAGAAATCGGGAAACCTAAAAATCAACAAGACACAGGCACCCCAAAGTTTAGGGCTGCTCTGTTTCCAAGAACCTCAACTTCAGTACACCTTAAACATCCCAGGAAAGAGAAAAATTGATAAAGAAGCTGTGGTACTTATGCACAATGGAATATCACTCAGCCATGAAATCAGTGTCACATGGCTAGTAACAGCATGATGAGTGGATTTAGGGACGATGACTCTAAGTGAAGTAAGTCACACAGAAAAGGACACTTATCCTAAGATATCACTTATAGAGGGAATGTCAAAATCGCTACACCTGAACTGAATTCCAAAACAGAACAGAGTCACACATTTAGAAAACACACTATGGCTGCTTAACGGGAAAGGTGAGGTGGGGAGATGCAAAAAACAAGGGTTTGAAATTAGCTCAGATACCTTTCCAGAAGCCAAATATGTAATAGACAAGACCTACTCCCTGCTCAGTGAACTGGACTCAACGTCCCCTATTCACCGCCCAAGAATATATCTGACTACTACGAGTCTTAAAACCTATGTATTGATATCTCTCTGGCAGTGAATCAAGAGGGTGTAAAGCGGCATAAACACAGCAGGGAAAAGCAGCTAAACCCCATTATAAAAATAGATTACTTAAAAAAAACCCCATTAAACAAAGACAGTGAAAGAGAGAGAAATTCTTACAAAATCCGTTCAGGGGCTCTGATGCAACCTGGATTGACCATATCTAGACCCACAGCTGGATGAGACATAAGGCTGGACACTCTTGGGGCTGAGAGGATTGGTGAGGTTGGGTGAGCAAACGCAGACCCTTTAAAGTAATACTGCGTGGTACCCATGCCATGGGTCCCAAATCTCCAGGTTCAAGGGCATCTTCCTACATGGAAAACATGCCTGGGAAACCCAGAAGATGGTACACCGTGTGATCGGGAAAGGTTTCTAAAACGCCCCTCATTTCTCCTCTCCTTGTGCTCGGGTTCGCCATTCCAGCCGCTTCCCTAACAATCTCCCTACTTGGAGAATCAGCACCGTTGACCTCCTGTTTCGTACAGCTCGCAATTTGTCCTGAGGATGAACGGGAAGAGGGGGAACCAATGAGAGACTAGCTCTAGGTGTTGGGACAGGCACAGGTCACTCTATTTTCCCATCAGGAAGAAGAATGAACCACAGGCTTAGCCTGCCCCCCGGAACCAGAATAGGGCCTGAAGCAATCCTGGGCTTTTGCGGCCAGCTCCCAAAAAAGCGAGTTGACAAATGGAGCTCAGGGGCACTGCAATTCACAAACCTGCAGACTTATAAATGATAACTCTCGTCCACAAATATATTGAGGGAAGGCAACGAAGAGGATTTGAAAGCAAGGCAGAATTGCAGGAAACAGATTTCAGGAGGTAGATTCGACTCACCTTGAAAGCACATGAAAAGCGGCAAAGCGTTGACAATGATGCCCTTGGCCAAAAAGGGCGTATGCGTTTTTTCCTGAATATATTCAGGAAAAAACGCATACGCCCTTTTTGGCCAACCAAGCAAGCCAGAAAGGCAAATCGGCGCTCCAAAGAAGTCTCGCTTGCCAGCGGTCAGAAGGGCCATGCTGAAAAAAGTGTAAAAACCAGAAATGCAGGACAGGCCATGGAGACATGGGAGCCTTGCTACGCTGATGGGCGGGATGGAAATTGCCAACAGCCACTCTGGAGAAGTGTACGCTGTGTCCTGTAATATGTAATAGACACAGCTTAGAGAGCATAGGGCACTTCCACTCATGGGCGTAGAAATCGGGAAACCTAAAAATCAACAAGACACAGGCACCCCAAAGTTTAGGGCTGCTCTGCTTCCAAAAACCTCCACTTCGGTACACCTTAAATATCCCAGGAAAGAGAAAAATGGATAAAGAAGTAGTGGTACTTATGCACAATGGAATGTCACTCAGCCATGAAATCAGTGTCATAAGGCTAGTAGCAGCATGATGAGTGGATTTAGGGACGATGACTCTAAGTGAAGTAAGTCACACAGAAAAGGACACTTATCCTAAGATATCACTTATAGAGGGAATGTCAAAATCGCTACACCTGAACTGAATTCCAAAACAGAACAGCGTCACACATTTAGAAAACACACTATGGCTGCTTAACGGGAAAGGTGAGGCGGGGTGATGCATAAAACAAGGGTTTGACTTTAGCTCAGATACCTTTCCAGAAGCCAAATATGTAATAGACAAGACCTACTCCCTGCTCAGTGAACTGGACTCAACACCCCCTATTCACCGCCCAAGAATGTATCTGACTAGTAAGAGTCTTAAAACCTATGTATTGATATCTCTCTGGAAGTGAATCAAGAGGGTGTAAAGCGGCATAAACACAGCAGGGAAAAGCAGCTAAACCCCATTATAAAAATAGATTCCTTACCAAAAAAACCCCATAAAACAAAGACAGTGAAAGAGAGAGAAATTCTTACAAACTCCTTTCAGGGGCACTGATGCAACCTGGATTGACCATATCTAGACCCACAGCTGGATGAGACATAAGGCTGGACACTCTTGGGGCTGAGAGGATTGGTGAGGTTGGGTGAGCAAACGCAGACCCTTTAAAGTAATACTGCGTGGTACCCATGCCATGGGTCCCAAATCTCCAGGTTCAAGGGCATCTTCCTACATCGAAAACATGCCTGGGAAACCCAGAAGATGGTACACCGTGTGATCGGGAAAGGTTTCTAAAACGCACCTCATTTCTCCTCTCCTTGTGCTCGGGTTCGCCATTCCAGCCGCTTCACTAACAATCTCCCTACTTGGAGAATCAGCACCGTTGACCTCCTGTTTCTTACAGCTCGCAATTTGTCCTGAGGATGAACGGGAAGAGGGGGAACCAATGAGAGACTAGCTCTAGGTGTTGGGACAGGCACAGGTCACTCTATTTTCCCATCAGGAAGAAGAATGAACCACAGGCTCAGCCTGCCCCCCGGAACCAGAATAGGGCCTGAAGCAATCCTGGGCTTTTGCGGCCAGCTCCCAAAAAAGCGAGTTGACAAATGGAGCTCAGGGGCACTGCAATTCACAAACCTGCAGACTTATAAATGATAACTCTCGTCCACAAATATATTGAGGGAAGGCAACGAAGAGGATTTGAAAGCAAGGCAGAATTGCAGGAAACAGATTTCAGGAGGTAGATTCGACTCGCCTTGAAAGCACATGAAAAGCGGCAAAGCGTTGACAATGATGCCCTTGGCCAAAAAGGGCGTATGCGTTTTTTCCTGAATATATTCAGGAAAAAACGCATACGCCCTTTTTGGCCAACCAAGCAAGCCGGAAAGGCAAATCGGCGCTACAAAGAAGTCTCACTTGCCAGCGGTCAAAAGGGCCATGCTGAAAAAAGTGTAAAAACCAGAAATGCAGGACAGGCCATGGAGACATGGGAGCCTTGCTACGCTGATGGGCGGGGTGGAAATTGCCAACAGCCACTCTGGAGAAGTGTACGCTGTGTCCTGAAACATGTAATAAACACAGCTTAGAGAGCATAGGGCACTTCCACTCATGGGCGTAGAAATCGGGAAACCTAAAAATCAACAAGACACAGGCACCCCAAAGTTTAGGGCTGCTCTGTTTCCAAAAACCTCCACTTCGGTACACCTTAAATATCCCAGGAAAGAGAAAAATGGATAAAGAAGTTGTGGTACTTATGCACAATGGAATATCACTCAGGCATAAAATCAGTGTCATATGGTTAGTAGCAGCATGATGAGTGGATTTAGGGACGATGACTCTAAGTGAAGTAAGTCACACAGAAAAGGACACTTATCCTAAGATATCACTTATAGAGGGAATGTCAAAATCGCTACACCTGAACTGAATTCCAAAACAGAACAGAGTCACACATTTAGAAAACACACTATGGCTGCTTAACGGGAAAGGTGAGGTGGGGCGATGCATAAAACAAGGGTTTGAAATTAGCTCAGATACCGTTCCAGAAGCCAAATATGTAACAGACAAGACCTACTCCCTGCTCAGTGAACTGGACTCAACGCCCCCTATTCACCGCCCAAGAATATATCTGACTAGTAAGAGTCTTAAAACCTATGTATTGATATATCTCTGGAAGTGAATCAAGAGGGTGTAAAGCGGCATAAACACAGCAGGGAAAAGCAGCTAAACCCCATTATAAAAATAGATTACTTAAAAAAAACCCCATTAAACAAACACAGTGAAAGAGAGAGATATTCTTACAAAATCCGTTCAGGGGCTCTGATGCAACCTGGATTGACCATATCTAGACCCACAGCTGGATGAGACATAAGGCTGGACACTCTTGGGGCTGAGAGGATTGGTCAGGTTGGGTGAGCAAACGCAGACCCTTTAAAGTAATACTGCGTGGTACCCATGCCATGGGTCCCAAATCTCCAGGTTCAGGGGCATCTTCCTACATCGAAAACATGCCTGGGAAACCCAGAAGATGGTACACCGTGTGATCGGGAAAGGTTTCTAAAACGCACCTCATTTCTCCTCTCCTTGTGCTCGGGTTCGCCATTCCAGTCGCTTCACTAACAATCTACCTACTTGGAGAATCAGCACCGTTGACCTCCTGTTTCGTACAGCTCGGAATTTGTCCTGAGGATGAACGGGAAGAGGGGGAACCAATGAGACACTAGCTCTAGGTGTTGGGACAGGCACAGGTCACTCTATTTTCTCATCAGGAAGAAGAATGAACCACAGGCTCAGCCTGCCCCCCGGAACCAGAATAGGGCCTGAAGCAATCCTGCGCTTTTGCGGCCAGCTCCCAAAAAAGCAAGTTGACAAATGGAGCTCAGGGGCACTGCAATTCTCAAACCTGCAGAGTTATAAATGATAACTCTCGTCCACAAATATATTGAGGGAAGGCAACGAAGAGGATTTGAAAGCAAGGCAGAATTGCAGGAAACAGATTTCAGGAGGTAGATTCGACTCGCCTTGAAAGCACATGAAAAGCGGCAAAGCGTTGACAATGATGCCCTTGGCCAAAAAGGGCGTATGCGTTTTTTCCTGAATATATTCAGGAAAAAACGCATACGCCCTTTTTGGCCAACCAAGCAAGCCGGAAAGGCAAATCGGCGCTACAAAGAAGTCTCACTTGCCAGCGGTCAAAAGGGCCATGCTGAAAAAAGTGTAAAAACCAGAAATGCAGGACAGGCCATGGAGACATGGGAGCCTTGCTACGCTGATGGGCGGGGTGGAAATTGCCAACAGCCACTCTGGAGAAGTGTACGCTGTGTCCTGAAACATGTAATAAACACAGCTTAGAGAGCATAGGGCACTTCCACTCATGGGCGTAGAAATCGGGAAACCTAAAAATCAACAAGACACAGGCACCCCAAAGTTTAGGGCTGCTCTGTTTCCAAGAACCTCCACTTCGGTACACCTTAAATATCCCAGGAAAGAGAAAAATGGATAAAGAAGTTGTGGTACTTATGCACAATGGAATATCACTCAGGCATAAAATCAGTGTCATATGGTTAGTAGCAGCATGATGAGTGGATTTAGGGACGATGACTCTAAGTGAAGTAAGTCACACAGAAAAGGACACTTATCCTAAGATATCACTTATAGAGGGAATGTCAAAATCGCTACACCTGAACTGAATTCCAAAACAGAACAGAGTCACACATTTAGAAAACACACTATGGCTGCTTAACGGGAAAGGTGAGGTGGGGCGATGCATAAAACAAGGGTTTGAAATTAGCTCAGATACCGTTCCAGAAGCCAAATATGTAACAGACAAGACCTACTCCCTGCTCAGTGAACTGGACTCAACGCCCCCTATTCACCGCCCAAGAATATATCTGACTAGTAAGAGTCTTAAAACCTATGTATTGATATCTCTCTGGAAGTGAATCAAGAGGGTGTAAAGCGGCATAAACACAGCAGGGAAAAGCAGCTAAACCCCATTATAAAAATAGATTACTTAAAAAAAACCCCATTAAACAAACACAGTGAAAGAGAGAGATATTCTTACAAAATCCGTTCAGGGGCTCTGATGCAACCTTGATTGACCATATCTAGACCCACAGCTGGATGAGACATAAGGCTGGACACTCTTGGGGCTGAGAGGATTGGTCAGGTTGGGTGAGCAAACGCAGACCCTTTAAAGTAATACTGCGTGGTACCCATGCCATGGGTCCCAAAACTCCAGGTTCAGGGGCATCTTCCTACATCGAAAACATGCCTGGGAAACCCAGAAGATGGTACACCGTGTGATCGGGAAAGGTTTCTAAAACGCACCTCATTTCTCCTCTCCTTGTGCTCGGGTTCGCCATTCCAGTCGCTTCACTAACAATCTCCCTACTTGGAGAATCAGCACCGTTGACCTCCTGTTTCGTACAGCTCGGAATTTGTCCTGAGGATGAACGGGAAGAGGGGGAACCAATGAGACACTAGCTCTAGGTGTTGGGACAGGCACAGGTCACTCTATTTTCTCATCAGGAAGAAGAATGAACCACAGGCTCAGCCTGACCCCCGGAACCAGAATAGGGCCTGAAGCAATCCTGCGCTTTTGCGGCCAGCTCCCAAAAAAGCGAGTTGACAATGGAGCTCAGGGGCACTGCAATTCTCAAACCTGCAGAGTTATAAATGATAACTCTCGTCCACAAATATATTGAGGGAAGGCAACGAAGAGGATTTGAAAGCAAGGCAGAATTGCAGGAAACAGAATTCAGGAGGTAGATTCGACTCACCTTGAAAGCACATGAAAAGCGGCAAAGCGTTGACAATGATGCCCTTGGCCAAAAAGGGCGTATGCGTTTTTTCCTGAATATATTCAGGAAAAAACGCATACGCCCTTTTTGGCCAACCACGCAAGCCGGAAAGGCAAATCGGCGCTAAAAAGAAGTCTCGCTTGCCAGCGGTCAGAAGGGCCATGCTGAAAAAAGTGTAAAAACCAGAAATGCAGGACAGGCCATGGAGACATGGGAGCCTTGCTACGCTGATGGGCGGGATGGAAATTTCCAACAGCCGCTCTGGAGAAGTGTACGCTGCGTCCTGAAACATGTAATAGACACAGCTTAGAGAGCATAGGGCACTTCCACTCATGGGCGTAGAAATCGGGAAACCTAAAAATCAACAAGACACAGGCACCCCAAAGTTTAGGGCTGCTCTGTTTCCAAGAACCTCAACTTCAGTACACCTTAAACATCCCAGGAAAGAGAAAAATTGATAAAGAAGCTGTGGTACTTATGCACAATGGAATATCACTCAGCCATGAAATCAGTGTCACATGGCTAGTAGCAGCATGATGAGTGGATTTAGGGACGATGACTCTAAGTGAAGTAAGTCACACAGAAAAGGACACTTATCCTAAGATATCACTTATAGAGGGAATGTCAAAATCGCTACACCTGAACTGAATTCCAAAACAGAACAGAGTCACACATTTAGAAAACACACTATGGCTGCTTAACGGGAAAGGTGAGGTGGGGAGATGCAAAAAACAAGGGTTTGAAATTAGCTCAGATACCTTTCCAGAAGCCAAATATGTAATAGACAAGACCTACTCCCTGCTCAGTGAACTGGACTCAACGTCCCCTATCCACCGCCCAAGAATATATCTGACTACTACGAGTCTTAAAACCTATGTATTGATATCTCTCTGGCAGTGAATCAAGAGGGTGTAAAGCGGCATAAACACAGCAGGGAAAAGCAGCTAAACCCCATTATAAAAATAGATTACTTAAAAAAAACCCCATTAAACAAAGACAGTGAAAGAGAGAGAAATTCTTACAAAATCCGTTCAGGGGCTCTGATGCAACCTGGATTGACCATATCTAGACCCACAGCTGGATGAGACATAAGGCTGGACACTCTTGGGGCTGAGAGGATTGGTGAGGTTGGGTGAGCAAACGCAGACCCTTTAAAGTAATACTGCGTGGTACCCATGCCATGGGTCCCAAATCTCCAGGTTCAAGGGCATCTTCCTACATGGAAAACATGCCTGGGAAACCCAGAAGATGGTACACCGTGTGATCGGGAAAGGTTTCTAAAACGCACCTCATTTCTCCTCTCCTTGTGCTCGGGTTCGCCATTCCAGCCGCTTCCCTAACAATCTCCCTACTTGGAGAATCAGCACCGTTGACCTCCTGTTTCGTACAGCTCGCAATTTGTCCTGAGGATGAACGGGAAGAGGGGGAACCAATGAGAGACTAGCTCTAGGTGTTGGGACAGGCACAGGTCACTCTATTTTCCCATCAGGAAGAAGAATGAACCACAGGCTTAGCCTGCCCCCCGGAACCAGAATAGGGCCTGAAGCAATCCTGGGCTTTTGCGGCCAGCTCCCAAAAAAGCGAGTTGACAAATGGAGCTCAGGGGCACTGCAATTCACAAACCTGCAGACTTATAAATGATAACTCTCGTCCACAAATATATTGAGGGAAGGCAACGAAGAGGATTTGAAAGCAAGGCAGAATTGCAGGAAACAGATTTCAGGAGGTAGATTCGACTCACCTTGAAAGCACATGAAAAGCGGCAAAGCGTTGACAATGATGCCCTTGGCCAAAAAGGGCGTATGCGTTTTTTCCTGAATATATTCAGGAAAAAACGCATACGCCCTTTTTGGCCAACCAAGCAAGCCAGAAAGGCAAATCGGCGCTCCAAAGAAGTCTCGCTTGCCAGCGGTCAGAAGGGCCATGCTGAAAAAAGTGTAAAAACCAGAAATGCAGGACAGGCCATGGAGACATGGGAGCCTTGCTACGCTGATGGGCGGGATGGAAATTGCCAACAGCCACTCTGGAGAAGTGTACGCTGTGTCCTGTAATATGTAATAGACACAGCTTAGAGAGCATAGGGCACTTCCACTCATGGGCGTAGAAATCGGGAAACCTAAAAATCAACAAGACACAGGCACCCCAAAGTTTAGGGCTGCTCTGCTTCCAAAAACCTCCACTTCGGTACACCTTAAATATCCCAGGAAAGAGAAAAAGGGATAAAGAAGTAGTGGTACTTATGCACAATGGAATGTCACTCAGCCATGAAATCAGTGTCATAAGGCTAGTAGCAGCATGATGAGTGGATTTAGGGACGATGACTCTAAGTGAAGTAAGTCACACAGAAAAGGACACTTATCCTAAGATATCACTTATAGAGGGAATGTCAAAATCGCTACACCTGAACTGAATTCCAAAACAGAACAGCGTCACACATTTAGAAAACACACTATGGCTGCTTAACGGGAAAGGTGAGGCGGGGTGATGCATAAAACAAGGGTTTGACTTTAGCTCAGATACCTTTCCAGAAGCCAAATATGTAATAGACAAGACCTACTCCCTGCTCAGTGAACTGGACTCAACACCCCCTATTCACCGCCCAAGAATGTATCTGACTAGGAAGAGTCTTAAAACCTATGTATTGATATCTCTCTGGAAGTGAATCAAGAGGGTGTAAAGCGGCATAAACACAGCAGGGAAAAGCAGCTAAACCCCATTATAAAAATAGATTCCTTACCAAAAAAACCCCATAAAACAAAGACAGTGAAAGAGAGAGAAATTCTTACAAACTCCTTTCAGGGGCACTGATGCAACCTGGATTGACCATATCTAGACCCACAGCTGGATGAGACATAAGGCTGGACACTCTTGGGGCTGAGAGGATTGGTGAGGTTGGGTGAGCAAACGCAGACCCTTTAAAGTAATACTGCGTGGTACCCATGCCATGGGTCCCAAATCTCCAGGTTCAAGGGCATCTTCCTACATCGAAAACATGCCTGGGAAACCCAGAAGATGGTACACCGTGTGATCGGGAAAGGTTTCTAAAACGCACCTCATTTCTCCTCTCCTTGTGCTCGGGTTCGCCATTCCAGCCGCTTCACTAACAATCTCCCTACTTGGAGAATCAGCACCGTTGACCTCCTGTTTCTTACAGCTCGCAATTTGTCCTGAGGATGAACGGGAAGAGGGGGAACCAATGAGAGACTAGCTCTAGGTGTTGGGACAGGCACAGGTCACTCTATTTTCCCATCAGGAAGAAGAATGAACCACAGGCTCAGCCTGCCCCCCGGAACCAGAATAGGGCCTGAAGCAATCCTGGGCTTTTGCGGCCAGCTCCCAAAAAAGCGAGTTGACAAATGGAGCTCAGGGGCACTGCAATTCACAAACCTGCAGACTTATAAATGATAACTCTCGTCCACAAATATATTGAGGGAAGGCAACGAAGAGGATTTGAAAGCAAGGCAGAATTGCAGGAAACAGATTTCAGGAGGTAGATTCGACTCGCCTTGAAAGCACATGAAAAGCGGCAAAGCGTTGACAATGATGCCCTTGGCCAAAAAGGGCGTATGCGTTTTTTCCTGAATATATTCAGGAAAAAACGCATACGCCCTTTTTGGCCAACCAAGCAAGCCGGAAAGGCAAATCGGCGCTACAAAGAAGTCTCACTTGCCAGCGGTCAAAAGGGCCATGCTGAAAAAAGTGTAAAAACCAGAAATGCAGGACAGGCCATGGAGACATGGGAGCCTTGCTACGCTGATGGGCGGGGTGGAAATTGCCAACAGCCACTCTGGAGAAGTGTACGCTGTGTCCTGAAACATGTAATAAACACAGCTTAGAGAGCATAGGGCACTTCCACTCATGGGCGTAGAAATCGGGAAACCTAAAAATCAACAAGACACAGGCACCCCAAAGTTTAGGGCTGCTCTGTTTGCAAGAACCTCCACTTCGGTACACCTTAAATATCCCAGGAAAGAGAAAAATGGATAAAGAAGTTGTGGTACTTATGCACAATGGAATATCACTCAGGCATAAAATCAGTGTCATATGGTTAGTAGCAGCATGATGAGTGGATTTAGGGACGATGACTCTAAGTGAAGTAAGTCACACAGAAAAGGACACTTATCCTAAGATATCACTTATAGAGGGAATGTCAAAATCGCTACACCTGAACTGAATTCCAAAACAGAACAGAGTCACACATTTAGAAAACACACTATGGCTGCTTAACGGGAAAGGTGAGGTGGGGCGATGCATAAAACAAGGGTTTGAAATTAGCTCAGATACCGTTCCAGAAGCCAAATATGTAACAGACAAGACCTACTCCCTGCTCAGTGAACTGGACTCAACGCCCCCTATTCACCGCCCAAGAATATATCTGACTAGTAAGAGTCTTAAAACCTATGTATTGATATCTCTCTGGAAGTGAATCAAGAGGGTGTAAAGCGGCATAAACACAGCAGGGAAAAGCAGCTAAACCCCATTATAAAAATAGATTACTTAAAAAAAACCCCATTAAACAAACACAGTGAAAGAGAGAGATATTCTTACAAAATCCGTTCAGGGGCTCTGATGCAACCTGGATTGACCATATCTAGACCCACAGCTGGATGAGACATAAGGCTGGACACTCTTGGGGCTGAGAGGATTGGTCAGGTTGGGTGAGCAAACGCAGACCCTTTAAAGTAATACTGCGTGGTACCCATGCCATGGGTCCCAAATCTCCAGGTTCAGGGGCATCTTCCTACATCGAAAACATGCCTGGGAAACCCAGAAGATGGTACACCGTGTGATCGGGAAAGGTTTCTAAAACGCACCTCATTTCTCCTCTCCTTGTGCTCGGGTTCGCCATTCCAGTCGCTTCACTAACAATCTCCCTACTTGGAGAATCAGCACCGTTGACCTCCTGTTTCGTACAGCTCGGAATTTGTCCTGAGGATGAACGGGAAGAGGGGGAACCAATGAGACACTAGCTCTAGGTGTTGGGACAGGCACAGGTCACTCTATTTTCTCATCAGGAAGAAGAATGAACCACAGGCTCAGCCTGACCCCCGGAACCAGAATAGGGCCTGAAGCAATCCTGCGCTTTTGCGGCCAGCTCCCAAAAAAGCGAGTTGACAAATGGAGCTCAGGGGCACTGCAATTCTCAAACCTGCAGAGTTATAAATGATAACTCTCGTCCACAAATATATTGAGGGAAGGCAACGAAGAGGATTTGAAAGCAAGGCAGAATTGCAGGAAACAGAATTCAGGAGGTAGATTCGACTCACCTTGAAAGCACATGAAAAGCGGCAAAGCGTTGACAATGATGCCCTTGGCCAAAAAGGGCGTATGCGTTTTTTCCTGAATATATTCAGGAAAAAACGCATACGCCCTTTTTGGCCAACCAAGCAAGCCAGAAAGGCAAATCGGCGCTCCAAAGAAGTCTCGCTTGCCAGCGGTCAGAAGGGCCATGCTGAAAAAAGTGTAAAAACCAGAAATGCAGGACAGGCCATGGAGACATGGGAGCCTTGCTACGCTGATGGGCGGGATGGAAATTGCCAACAGCCACTCTGGAGAAGTGTACGCTGTGTCCTGTAATATGTAATAGACACAGCTTAGAGAGCATAGGGCACTTCCACTCATGGGCGTAGAAATCGGGAAACCTAAAAATCAACAAGACACAGGCACCCCAAAGTTTAGGGCTGCTCTGTTTCCAAAAACCTCCACTTCGGTACACCTTAAATATCCCAGGAAAGAGAAAAATGGATAAAGAAGTAGTGGTACTTATGCACAATGGAATGTCACTCAGCCATGAAATCAGTGTCATAAGGCTAGTAGCAGCATGATGAGTGGATTTAGGGACGATGACTCTAAGTGAAGTAAGTCACACAGAAAAGGACACTTATCCTAAGATATCACTTAGAGAGGGAATGTCAACATCGCTACACCTGAACTGAATTCCAAAACAGAACAGAGTCACACATTTAGAAAACACACTATGGCTGCTTAACGGGAAAGGTGAGGCGGGGTGATGCATAAAACAAGGGTTTGACTTTAGCTCAGATACCTTTCCAGAAGCCAAATATGTAATAGACAAGACCTACTCCCTGCTCAGTGAACTGGACTCAACACACCCTATTCACCGCCCAAGAATGTATCTGACTAGTAAGAGTCTTAAAACCTATGTATTGATATCTCTCTGGAAGTGAATCAAGAGGGTGTAAAGCGGCATAAACACAGCAGGGAAAAGCAGCTAAACCCCATTATAAAAATAGATTCCTTACCAAAAAAACCCCATAAAACAAAGACAGTGAAAGAGAGAGAAATTCTTACAAACTCCTTTCAGGGGCACTGATGCAACCTGGATTGACCATATCTAGACCCACAGCTGGATGAGACATAAGGCTGGACACTCTTGGGGCTGAGAGGATTGGTGAGGTTGGGTGAGCAAACGCAGACCCTTTAAAGTAATACTGCGTGGTACCCATGCCATGGGTCCCAAATCTCCAGGTTCAAGGGCATCTTCCTACATCGAAAACATGCCTGGGAAACCCAGAAGATGGTACACCGTGTGATCGGGAAAGGTTTCTAAAACGCACCTCATTTCTCCTCTCCTTGTGCTCGGGTTCGCCATTCCAGCCGCTTCACTAACAATCTCCCTACTTGGAGAATCAGCACCGTTGACCTCCTGTTTCTTACAGCTCGCAATTTGTCCTGAGGATGAACGGGAAGAGGGGGAACCAATGAGAGACTAGCTCTAGGTGTTGGGACAGGCACAGGTCACTCTATTTTCCCATCAGGAAGAAGAATGAACCACAGGCTTAGCCTGCCCCCCGGAACCAGAATAGGGCCTGAAGCAATCCTGCGCTTTTGCGGCCAGCTCCCAAAAAAGCGAGTCGACAAATGGAGCTCAGGGGCACTGCAATTCACAAACCTGCAGACTTATAAATGATAACTCTCGTCCACAAATATATTGAGGGAAGGCAACGAAGAGGATTTGAAAGCAAGGCAGAATTGCAGGAAACAGATTTCAGGAGGTAGATTCGACTCGCCTTGAAAGCACATGAAAAGCGGCAAAGCGTTGACAATGATGCCCTTGGCCAAAAAGGGCGTATGCGTTTTTTCCTGAATATATTCAGGAAAAAACGCATACGCCCTTTTTGGCCAACCAAGCAAGCCGGAAACGCAAATCGGCGCTACAAAGAAGTCTCACTTGCCAGCGGTCAAAAGGGCCATGCTGAAAAAAGTGTAAAAACCAGAAATGCAGGACAGGCCATGGAGACATGGGAGCCTTGCTACGCTGATGGGCGGGGTGGAAATTGCCAACAGCCACTCTGGAGAAGTGTACGCTGTGTCCTGAAACATGTAATAAACACAGCTTAGAGAGCATAGGGCACTTCCACTCATGGGCGTAGAAATCGGGAAACCTAAAAATCAACAAGACACAGGCACCCCAAAGTTTAGGGCTGCTCTGTTTCCAAGAACCTCCACTTCGGTACACCTTAAATATCCCAGGAAAGAGAAAAATGGATAAAGAAGTTGTGGTACTTATGCACAATGGAATATCACTCAGGCATAAAATCAGTGTCATATGGTTAGTAGCAGCATGATGAGTGGATTTAGGGACGATGACTCTAAGTGAAGTAAGTCACACAGAAAAGGACACTTATCCTAAGATATCACTTATAGAGGGAATGTCAAAATCGCTACACCTGAACTGAATTCCAAAACAGAACAGAGTCACACATTTAGAAAACACACTATGGCTGCTTAACGGGAAAGGTGAGGTGGGGCGATGCATAAAACAAGGGTTTGAAATTAGCTCAGATACCGTTCCAGAAGCCAAATATGTAACAGACAAGACCTACTCCCTGCTCAGTGAACTGGACTCAACGCCCCCTATTCACCGCCCAAGAATATATCTGACTAGTAAGAGTCTTAAAACCTATGTATTGATATCTCTCTGGAAGTGAATCAAGAGGGTGTAAAGCGGCATAAACACAGCAGGGAAAAGCAGCTAAACCCCATTATAAAAATAGATTACTTAAAAAAAACCCCATTAAACAAACACAGTGAAAGAGAGAGATATTCTTACAAAATCCGTTCAGGGGCTCTGATGCAACCTTGATTGACCATATCTAGACCCACAGCTGGATGAGACATAAGGCTGGACACTCTTGGGACTGAGAGGATTGGTCAGGTTGGGTGAGCAAACGCAGACCCTTTAAAGTAATACTGCGTGGTACCCATGCCATGGGTCCCAAATCTCCAGGTTCAGGGGCATCTTCCTACATCGAAAACATGCCTGGGAAACCCAGAGATTGGTACACCGTGTGATCGGGAAAGGTTTCTAAAACGCACCTCATTTCTCCTCTCCTTGTGCTCGGGTTCGCCATTCCAGTCGCTTCACTAACAATCTCCCTACTTGGAGAATCAGCACCGTTGACCTCCTGTTTCGTACAGCTCGGAATTTGTCCTGAGGATGAACGGGAAGAGGGGGAACCAATGAGACACTAACTCTAGGTGTTGGGACAGGCACAGGTCACTCTATTTTCTCATCAGGAAGAAGAATGAACCACAGGCTCAGCCTGACCCCCAGAACCAGAATAGGGCCTGAAGCAATCCTGCGCTTTTGCGGCCATCTCTCAAAAAAGCGAGTTGACAATGGAGCTCAGGGGCACTGCAATTCTCAAACCTGCTGAGTTATAAATGATAACTCTCGTCCACAAATATATTGAGGGAAGGCAACGAAGAGGATTTGAAAGCAAGGCAGAATTGCAGGAAACAGAATTCAGGAGGTAGATTCGACTCACCTTGAAAGCACATGAAAAGCGGCAAAGCGTTGACAATGATGCCCTTGGCCAAAAAGGGCGTATGCGTTTTTTCCTGAATATATTCAGGAAAAAACGCATACGCCCTTTTTGGCCAACCACGCAAGCCGGAAAGGCAAATCGGCGCTACAAAGAAGTCTCGCTTGCCAGCGGTTAGAAGGGCCATGCTGAAAAAAGTGTAAAAACCAGAAATGCAGGACAGGCCATGGAGACATGGGAGCCTTGCTACGCTGATGGGCGGGATGGAAATTTCCAACAGCCGCTATGGAGAAGTGTACGCTGCGTCCTGAAACATGTAATAGACACAGCTTAGAGAGCATAGGGCACTTCCACTCATGGGCGTAGAAATCGGGAAACCTAAAAATCAACAAGACACAGGCACCCCAAAGTTTAGGGCTGCTCTGTTTCCAAGAACCTCCACTTCAGTACACCTTAAATATCCCAGGAAAGAGAAAAATTGATAAAGAAGCTGTGGTACTTATGCACAATGGAATATCACTCAGCCATGAAATCAGTGTCATATGGCTAGTAGCAGCATGATGAGTGGATTTAGGGACGATGACTCTAAGTGAAGTAAGTCACACAGAAAAGGACACTTATCCTAAGATATCACTTATAGAGGGAATGTCAAAATCGCTACACCTGAACTGAATTCCAAAACAGAACAGAGTCACACATTTAGAAAACACACTATGGCTGCTTAACGGGAAAGGTGAGGTGGGGCGATGCAAAAAACAAGGGTTTGAAATTAGCTCAGATACCGTTCCACAAGCCAAATATGTAATAGACAAGACCTATTCCCTGCTCAGTCAACTGGACTCAACGTCCCCTATTCACGGCCCAAGAATATATCTGACTACTAAGAGTCTTAAAACCTATGTATTGATATCTCTCTGGCAGTGAATCAAGAGGGTGTAAAGCGGCATAAACACAGCAGGGAAAAGCAGCTAAACCCCATTATAAAAATAGATTACTTAAAAAAAACCCCATTAAACAAAGACAGTGAAAGAGAGAGAAATTCTTACAAAATCCGTTCAGGGGCTCTGATGCAACCTGGATTGACCATATCTAGACCCACAGCTGGATGAGACAGAATGCTGGACACTCTTGGGGCTGAGAGGATTGGTGAGGTTGGGTGAGCAAACGCAGACCCTTTAAAGTAATACTGCGTGGTACCCATGCCATGGGTCCCAAATCTCCAGGTTCAAGGGCATCTTCCTACATCGAAAACATGCCTGGGAAACCCAGAAGATGGTACACCGTGTGATCGGGAAAGGTTTCTAAAACGCACCTCATTTCTCCTCTCCTTGTGCTCGGGTTCGCCATTCCAGCCGCTTCACTAACAATCTCCCTACTTGGAGAATCAGCACCGTTGACCTCCTGTTTCTTACAGCTCGCAATTTGTCCTGAGGATGAACGGGAAGAGGGGGAACCAATGAGAGACTAGCTCTAGGTGTTGGGACAGGCACAGGTCACTCTATTTTCCCATCAGGAAGAAGAATGAACCACAGGCTTAGCCTGCCCCCCGGAACCAGAATAGGGCCTGAAGCAATCCTGCGCTTTTGCGGCCAGCTCCCAAAAAAGCGAGTTGACAAATGGAGCTCAGGGGCACTGCAATTCACAAACCTGCAGAGTTATAAATGATAACTCTCGTCCACAAATATATTGAGGGAAGGCAACGAAGAGGATTTGAAAGCAAGGCAGAATTGCACGAAACAGATTTCAGGAGGTGGATTCCACTCGCCTGAAAAGCACATGAAAAGCGGCAAAGCGTTGACAATGATGCCCTTGGCCAAAAAGGGCGTATGCGTTTTTTCCTGAATATATTCAGGAAAAAACGCATACGCCCTTTTTGGCCAACCACGCAAGCCGGAAAGGCAAATCGGCGCCACAAAGAAGTCTCACTTGCCAGCGGTCAAAAGGGCCATGCTGAAAAAAGTGTAAAAATCAGAAATGCAGGACAGGCCATGGAGACATGGGAGCCTTGCTACGCTGATGGGTGGGATGGAAATTGCCAACAGCCACTCTGGAGAAGTGTACGCTGCGTCCTGAAATATGTAATAGACACAGCTTAGAGAGCATAGGGCACTTCCACTTATGGGCGTAGAAATCGGGAAACCTAAAAATCAACAAGACACAGGCACCCCAAAGTTTAGGGCTGCTCTGTTTCCAAGAACCTCAACTTCAGTACAGCTTAAACATCCCAGGAAAGAGAAAAATTGATAAAGAAGCTGTGGTACTTATGCACAATGGAATATCACTCAGCCATGAAATCAGTGTCACATGGCTAGTAGCAGCATGATGAGTGGATTTAGGGACGATGACTCTAAGTGAAGTAAGTCACACAGAAAAGGACACTTATCCTAAGATATCACTTATAGAGGGAATGTCAAAATCGCTACACCTGAACTGAATTCCAAAACAGAACAGAGTCACACATTTAGAAAACACACTATGGCTGCTTAACGGGAAAGGTGAGGTGGGGAGATGCAAAAAACAAGGGTTTGAAATTAGCTCAGATACCTTTCCAGAAGCCAAATATGTAATAGACAAGACCTACTCCCTGCTCAGTGAACTGGACTCAACGTCCCCTATTCACCGCCCAAGAATATATCTGACTACTACGAGTCTTAAAACCTATGTATTGATATCTCTCTGGCAGTGAATCAAGAGGGTGTAAAGCGGCATAAACACAGCAGGGAAAAGCAGCTAAACCCCATTATAAAAATAGATTACTTAAAAAAAACCCCATTAAACAAAGACAGTGAAAGAGAGAGAAATTCTTACAAAATCCGTTCAGGGGCTCTGATGCAACCTGGATTGACCATATCTAGACCCACAGCTGGATGAGACATAAGGCTGGACACTCTTGGGGCTGAGAGGATTGGTGAGGTTGGGTGAGCAAACGCAGACCCTTTAAAGTAATACTGCGTGGTACCCATGCCATGGGTCCCAAATCTCCAGGTTCAAGGGCATCTTCCTACATGGAAAACATGCCTGGGAAACCCAGAAGATGGTACACCGTGTGATCGGGCAAGGTTTCTAAAACGCCCCTCATTTCTCCTCTCCTTGTGCTCGGGTTCGCCATTCCAGCCGCTTCCCTAACAATCTCCCTACTTGGAGAATCAGCACCGTTGACCTCCTGTTTCGTACAGCTCGCAATTTGTCCTGAGGATGAACGGGAAGAGGGGGAACCAATGAGAGACTAGCTCTAGGTGTTGGGACAGGCACAGGTCACTCTATTTTCCCATCAGGAAGAAGAATGAACCACAGGCTTAGCCTGCCCCCCGGAACCAGAATAGGGCCTGAAGCAATCCTGGGCTTTTGCGGCCAGCTCCCAAAAAAGCGAGTTGACAAATGGAGCTCAGGGGCACTGCAATTCACAAACCTGCAGACTTATAAATGATAACTCTCGTCCACAAATATATTGAGGGAAGGCAACGAAGAGGATTTGAAAGCAAGGCAGAATTGCAGGAAACAGATTTCAGGAGGTAGATTCGACTCACCTTGAAAGCACATGAAAAGCGGCAAAGCGTTGACAATGATGCCCTTGGCCAAAAAGGGCGTATGCGTTTTTTCCTGAATATATTCAGGAAAAAACGCATACGCCCTTTTTGGCCAACCAAGCAAGCCAGAAAGGCAAATCGGCGCTCCAAAGAAGTCTCGCTTGCCAGCGGTCAGAAGGGCCATGCTGAAAAAAGTGTAAAAACCAGAAATGCAGGACAGGCCATGGAGACATGGGAGCCTTGCTACGCTGATGGGCGGGATGGAAATTGCCAACAGCCACTCTGGAGAAGTGTACGCTGTGTCCTGTAATATGTAATAGACACAGCTTAGAGAGCATAGGGCACTTCCACTCATGGGCGTAGAAATCGGGAAACCTAAAAATCAACAAGACACAGGCACCCCAAAGTTTAGGGCTGCTCTGCTTCCAAAAACCTCCACTTTGGTACACCTTAAATATCCCAGGAAAGAGAAAAATGGATAAAGAAGTAGTGGTACTTATGCACAATGGAATGTCACTCAGCCATGAAATCAGTGTCATAAGGCTAGTAGCAGCATGATGAGTGGATTTAGGGACGATGACTCTAAGTGAAGTAAGTCACACAGAAAAGGACACTTATCCTAAGATATCAGTTATAGAGGGAATGTCAAAATCGCTACACCTGAACTGAATTCCAAAACAGAACAGCGTCACACATTTAGAAAACACACTATGGCTGCTTAACGGGAAAGGTGAGGCGGGGTGATGCATAAAACAAGGGTTTGACTTTAGCTCAGATACCTTTCCAGAAGCCAAATATGTAATAGACAAGACCTACTCCCTGCTCAGTGAACTGGACTCAACACCCCCTATTCACCGCCCAAGAATGTATCTGACTAGTAAGAGTCTTAAAACCTATGTATTGATATCTCTCTGGAAGTGAATCAAGAGGGTGTAAAGCGGCATAAACACAGCAGGGAAAAGCAGCTAAACCCCATTATAAAAATAGATTCCTTACCAAAAAAACCCCATAAAACAAAGACAGTGAAAGAGAGAGAAATTCTTACAAACTCCTTTCAGGGGCACTGATGCAACCTGGATTGACCATATCTAGACCCACAGCTGGATGAGACATAAGGCTGGACACTCTTGGGGCTGAGAGGATTGGTGAGGTTGGGTGAGCAAACGCAGACCCTTTAAAGTAATACTGCGTGGTACCCATGCCATGGGTCCCAAATCTCCAGGTTCAAGGGCATCTTCCTACATCGAAAACATGCCTGGGAAACCCAGAAGATGGTACACCGTGTGATCGGGAAAGGTTTCTAAAACGCACCTCATTTCTCCTCTCCTTGTGCTCGGGTTCGCCATTCCAGCCGCTTCACTAACAATCTCCCTACTTGGAGAATCAGCACCGTTGACCTCCTGTTTCTTACAGCTCGCAATTTGTCCTGAGGATGAACGGGAAGAGGGGGAACCAATGAGAGACTAGCTCTAGGTGTTGGGACAGGCACAGGTCACTCTATTTTCCCATCAGGAAGAAGAATGAACCACAGGCTTAGCCTGCCCCCCGGAACCAGAATAGGGCCTGAAGCAATCCTGCGCTTTTGCGGCCAGCTCCCAAAAAAGCGAGTTGACAAATGGAGCTCAGGGGCACTGCAATTCACAAACCTGCAGACTTATAAATGAGAACTCTCGTCCACAAATATATTGAGGGAAGGCAACGAAGAGGATTTGAAAGCAAGGCAGAATTGCAGGAAACAGATTTCAGGAGGTAGATTCGACTCGCCTTGAAAGCACATGAAAAGCGGCAAAGCGTTGACAATGATGCCCTTGGCCAAAAAGGGCGTATGCGTTTTTTCCTGAATATATTCAGGAAAAAACGCATACGCCCTTTTTGGCCAACCAAGCAAGCCAGAAAGGCAAATCGGCGCTACAAAGAAGTCTCACTTGCCAGCGGTCAAAAGGGCCATGCTGAAAAAAGTGTAAAAACCAGAAATGCAGGACAGGCCATGGAGACATGGGAGCCTTGCTACGCTGATGGGCGGGGTGGAAATTGCCAACAGCCACTCTGGAGAAGTGTACGCTGTGTCCTGAAACATGTAATAAACACAGCTTAGAGAGCATAGGGCACTTCCACTCATGGGCGTAGAAATCGGGAAACCTAAAAATCAACAAGACACAGGCACCCCAAAGTTTAGGGCTGCTCTGTTTCCAAAAACCTCCACTTCGGTACACCTTAAATATCCCAGGAAAGAGAAAAATGGATAAAGAAGTTGTGGTACTTATGCACAATGGAATATCACTCAGGCATAAAATCAGTGTCATATGGTTAGTAGCAGCATGATGAGTGGATTTAGGGACGATGACTCTAAGTGAAGTAAGTCACACAGAAAAGGACACTTATCCTAAGATATCACTTATAGAGGGAATGTCAAAATCGCTACACCTGAACTGAATTCCAAAACAGAACAGAGTCACACATTTAGAAAACACACTATGGCTGCTTAACGGGAAAGGTGAGGTGGGGCGATGCATAAAACAAGGGTTTGAAATTAGCTCAGATACCGTTCCAGAAGCCAAATATGTAACAGACAAGACCTACTCCCTGCTCAGTGAACTGGACTCAACGCCCCCTATTCACCGCCCAAGAATATATCTGACTAGTAAGAGTCTTAAAACCTATGTATTGATATCTCTCTGGAAGTGAATCAAGAGGGTGTAAAGCGGCATAAACACAGCAGGGAAAAGCAGCTAAACCCCATTATAAAAATAGATTACTTAAAAAAAACCCCATTAAACAAACACAGTGAAAGAGAGAGATATTCTTACAAAATCCGTTCAGGGGCTCTGATGCAACCTGGATTGACCATATCTAGACCCACAGCTGGATGAGACTTAAGGCTGGACACTCTTGGGGCTGAGAGGATTGGTCAGGTTGGGTGAGCAAACGCAGACCCTTTAAAGTAATACTGCGTGGTACCCATGCCATGGGTCCCAAATCTCCAGGTTCAGGGGCATCTTCCTACATCGAAAACATGCCTGGGAAACCCAGAAGATGGTACACCGTGTGATCGGGAAAGGTTTCTAAAACGCACCTCATTTCTCCTCTCCTTGTGCTCGGGTTCGCCATTCCAGTCGCTTCACTAACAATCTCCCTACTTGGAGAATCAGCACCGTTGACCTCCTGTTTCGTACAGCTCGGAATTTGTCCTGAGGATGAACGGGAAGAGGGGGAACCAATGAGACACTAGCTCTAGGTGTTGGGACAGGCACAGGTCACTCTATTTTCTCATCAGGAAGAAGAATGAACCACAGGCTCAGCCTGACCCCCGGAACCAGAATAGGGCCTGAAGCAATCCTGCGCTTTTGCGGCCAGCTCCCAAAAAAGCGAGTTGACAAATGGAGCTCAGGGGCACTGCAATTCTCAAACCTGCAGAGTTATAAATGATAACTCTCGTCCACAAATATATTGAGGGAAGGCAACGAAGAGGATTTGAAAGCAAGGCAGAATTGCAGGAAACAGAATTCAGGAGGTAGATTCGACTCACCTTGAAAGCACATGAAAAGCGGCAAAGCGTTGACAATGATGCCCTTGGCCAAAAAGGGCGTATGCGTTTTTTCCTGAATATATTCAGGAAAAAACGCATACGCCCTTTTTGGCCAACCAAGCAAGCCAGAAAGGCAAATCGGCGCTCCAAAGAAGTCTCGCTTGCCAGCGGTCAGAAGGGCCATGCTGAAAAAAGTGTAAAAACCAGAAATGCAGGACAGGCCATGGAGACATGGGAGCCTTGCTACGCTGATGGGCGGGATGGAAATTGCCAACAGCCACTCTGGAGAAGTGTACGCTGTGTCCTGTAATATGTAATAGACACAGCTTAGAGAGCATAGGGCACTTCCACTCATGGGCGTAGAAATCGGGAAACCTAAAAATCAACAAGACACAGGCACCCCAAAGTTTAGGGCTGCTCTGTTTCCAAAAACCTCCACTTCGGTACACCTTAAATATCCCAGGAAAGAGAAAAATGGATAAAGAAGTAGTGGTACTTATGCACAATGGAATGTCACTCAGCCATGAAATCAGTGTCATAAGGCTAGTAGCAGCATGATGAGTGGATTTAGGGACGATGACTCTAAGTGAAGTAAGTCACACAGAAAAGGACACTTATCCTAAGATATCACTTAGAGAGGGAATGTCAACATCGCTACACCTGAACTGAATTCCAAAACAGAACAGAGTCACACATTTAGAAAACACACTATGGCTGCTTAACGGGAAAGGTGAGGTGGGGCGATGCAAAAAACAAGGGTTTGAAATTAGCTCAGATACCGTTCCACAAGCCAAATATGTAATAGACAAGACCTATTCCCTGCTCAGTCAACTGGACTCAACGTCCCCTATTCACCGCCCAAGAATATATCTGACTACTACGAGTCTTAAAACCTATGTATTGATATCTCTCTGGCAGTTAATCAAGAGGGTGTAAAGCGGCATAAACACAGCAGGGAAAAGCAGCTAAACCCCATTATAAAAATAGATTACTTAAAAAAAACCCCATTAAACAAAGACAGTGAAAGAGAGAGAAATTCTTACAAAATCCGTTCAGGGGCTCTGATGCAACCTGGATTGACCATATCTAGACCCACAGCTGGATGAGACAGAAGGCTGGACACTCTTGGGGCTGAGAGGATTGGTGAGGTTGGGTGAGCAAACGCAGACCCTTTAAAGTAATACTGCGTGGTACCCATGCCATGGGTCCCAAATCTCCAGGTTCAAGGGCATCTTCCTACATCGAAAACATGCCTGGGAAACCCAGAAGATGGTACACCGTGTGATCGGGAAAGGTTTCTAAAACGCACCTCATTTCTCCTCTCCTTGTGCTCGGGTTCGCCATTCCAGCCGCTTCACTAACAATCTCCCTACTTGGAGAATCAGCACCGTTGACCTCCTGTTTCGTACAGCTCGCAATTTGTCCTGAGGATGAACGGGAAGAGGGGGAACCAATGAGAGACTAGCTCTAGGTGTTGGGACAGGCACAGGTCACTCTATTTTCCCATCAGGAAGAAGAATGAACCACAGGCTCAGCCTGCCCCCCGGAACCAGAATAGGGCCTGAAGCAATCCTGCGCTTTTGCGGACAGCTCCCACAAAAGCGAGTTGACAAATGGAGCTCAGGGGCACTGCAATTCACAAACCTGCAGACTTATAAATGATAACTCTCGTCCACAAATATATTGAGGGAAGGCAACGAAGAGGATTTGAAAGCAAGGCAGAATTGCACGAAACAGATTTCAGGAGGTGGATTCGACTCGCCTGAAAAGCACATGAAAAGCGGCAAAGCGTTGACAATGATGCCCTTGGCCAAAAAGGGCGTATGCGTTTTTTCCTGAATATATTCAGGAAAAAACGCATACGCCCTTTTTGGCCAACCACGCAAGCCGGAAAGGCAAATCGGCGCCACAAAGAAGTCTCACTTGCCAGCGGTCAAAAGGGCCATGCTGAAAAAAGTGTAAAAATCAGAAATGCAGGACAGGCCATGGAGACATGGGAGCCTTGCTACGCTGATGGGCGGGATGGAAATTGCCAACAGCCACTCTGGAGAAGTGTACGCTGTGTCCTGTAATATGTAATAGACACAGCTTAGAGAGCATAGGGCACTTCCACTCATGGGCGTAGAAATCGGGAAACCTAAAAATCAACAAGACACAGGCACCCCAAAGTTTAGGGCTGCTCTGCTTCCAAAATCCTCCACTTCGGTACACCTTAAATATCCCAGGAAAGAGAAAAATGGATAAAGAAGTAGTGGTACTTATGCACAATGGAATGTCACTCAGCCATGAAATCAGTGTCATAAGGCTAGTAGCAGCATGATGAGTGGATTTAGGGACGATGACTCTAAGTGAAGTAAGTCACACAGAAAAGGACACTTATCCTAAGATATCACTTATAGAGGGAATGTCAAAATCGCTACACCTGAACTGAATTCCAAAACAGAACAGCGTCACACATTTAGAAAACACACTATGGCTGCTTAACGGGAAAGGTTAGGTGGGGCGATGCATAAAACAAGGGTTTGAAATTAGCTCAGATACCGTTCCACAAGCCAAATATGTAATAGACAAGACCTACTCCCTGCTCAGTGAACTGGACTCAACGTCCCCTATTCACCGCCCAAGAATATATCTGACTACTACGAGTCTTAAAACCTATGTATTGATATCTCTCTGGCAGTGAATCAAGAGGGTGTAAAGCGGCATAAACACAGCAGGGAAAAGCAGCTAAACCCCATTATAAAAATAGATTACTTAAAAAAAACCCCATTAAACAAAGACAGTGAAAGAGAGAGAAATTCTTACAAAATCCGTTCAGGGGCTCTGATGCAACCTGGATTGACCATATCTAGACCCACAGCTGGATGAGACATAAGGCTGGACACTCTTGGGGCTGAGAGGATTGGTGAGGTTGGGTGAGCAAACGCAGACCCTTTAAAGTAATACTGCGTGGTACCTATGCCATGGGTCCCAAATCTCCAGGTTCAAGGGCATCTTCCTACATGGAAAACATGCCTGGGAAACCCAGAAGATGGTACACCGTGTGATCGGGCAAGGTTTCTAAAACGCCCCTCATTTCTCCTCTCCTTGTGCTCGGGTTCGCCATTCCAGCCGCTTCCCTAACAATCTCCCTACTTGGAGAATCAGCACCGTTGACCTCCTGTTTCGTACAGCTCGCAATTTGTCCTGAGGATGAACGGGAAGAGGGGGAACCAATGAGAGACTAGCTCTAGGTGTTGGGACAGGCACAGGTCACTCTATTTTCCCATCAGGAAGAAGAATGAACCACAGGCTTAGCCTGCCCCCCGGAACCAGAATAGGGCCTGAAGCAATCCTGGGCTTTTGCGGCCAGCTCCCAAAAAAGCGAGTTGACAAATGGAGCTCAGGGGCACTGCAATTCACAAACCTGCAGACTTATAAATGATAACTCTCGTCCACAAATATATTGAGGGAAGGCAACGAAGAGGATTTGAAAGCAAGGCAGAATTGCAGGAAACAGATTTCAGGAGGTAGATTCGACTCACCTTGAAAGCACATGAAAAGCGGCAAAGCGTTGACAATGATGCCCTTGGCCAAAAAGGGCGTATGCGTTTTTTCCTGAATATATTCAGGAAAAAACGCATACGCCCTTTTTGGCCAACCAAGCAAGCCAGAAAGGCAAATCGGCGCTCCAAAGAAGTCTCGCTTGCCAGCGGTCAGAAGGGCCATGCTGAAAAAAGTGTAAAAACCAGAAATGCAGGACAGGCCATGGAGACATGGGAGCCTTGCTACGCTGATGGGCGGGATGGAAATTGCCAACAGCCACTCTGGAGAAGTGTACGCTGTGTCCTGTAATATGTAATAGACACAGCTTAGAGAGCATAGGGCACTTCCACTCATGGGCGTAGAAATCGGGAAACCTAAAAATCAACAAGACACAGGCACCCCAAAGTTTAGGGCTGCTCTGCTTCCAAAAACCTCCACTTTGGTACACCTTAAATATCCCAGGAAAGAGAAAAATGGATAAAGAAGTAGTGGTACTTATGCACAATGGAATGTCACTCAGCCATGAAATCAGTGTCATAAGGCTAGTAGCAGCATGATGAGTGGATTTAGGGACGATGACTCTAAGTGAAGTAAGTCACACAGAAAAGGACACTTATCCTAAGATATCAGTTATAGAGGGAATGTCAAAATCGCTACACCTGAACTGAATTCCAAAACAGAACAGCGTCACACATTTAGAAAACACACTATGGCTGCTTAACGGGAAAGGTGAGGCGGGGTGATGCATAAAACAAGGGTTTGACTTTAGCTCAGATACCTTTCCAGAAGCCAAATATGTAATAGACAAGACCTACTCCCTGCTCAGTGAACTGGACTCAACACCCCCTATTCACCGCCCAAGAATGTATCTGACTAGTAAGAGTCTTAAAACCTATGTATTGATATCTCTCTGGAAGTGAATCAAGAGGGTGTAAAGCGGCATAAACACAGCAGGGAAAAGCAGCTAAACCCCATTATAAAAATAGATTCCTTACCAAAAAAACCCCATAAAACAAAGACAGTGAAAGAGAGAGAAATTCTTACAAACTCCTTTCAGGGGCACTGATGCAACCTGGATTGACCATATCTAGACCCACAGCTGGATGAGACATAAGGCTGGACACTCTTGGGGCTGAGAGGATTGGTGAGGTTGGGTGAGCAAACGCAGACCCTTTAAAGTAATACTGCGTGGTACCCATGCCATGGGTCCCAAATCTCCAGGTTCAAGGGCATCTTCCTACATCGAAAACATGCCTGGGAAACCCAGAAGATGGTACACCGTGTGATCGGGAAAGGTTTCTAAAACGCACCTCATTTCTCCTCTCCTTGTGCTCGGGTTCGCCATTCCAGCCGCTTCACTAACAATCTCCCTACTTGGAGAATCAGCACCGTTGACCTCCTGTTTCTTACAGCTCGCAATTTGTCCTGAGGATGAACGGGAAGAGGGGGAACCAATGAGAGACTAGCTCTAGGTGTTGGGACAGGCACAGGTCACTCTATTTTCCCATCAGGAAGAAGAATGAACCACAGGCTTAGCCTGCCCCCCGGAACCAGAATAGGGCCTGAAGCAATCCTGCGCTTTTGCGGCCAGCTCCCAAAAAAGCGAGTTGACAAATGGAGCTCAGGGGCACTGCAATTCACAAACCTGCAGACTTATAAATGAGAACTCTCGTCCACAAATATATTGAGGGAAGGCAACGAAGAGGATTTGAAAGCAAGGCAGAATTGCAGGAAACAGATTTCAGGAGGTAGATTCGACTCGCCTTGAAAGCACATGAAAAGCGGCAAAGCGTTGACAATGATGCCCTTGGCCAAAAAGGGCGTATGCGTTTTTTCCTGAATATATTCAGGAAAAAACGCATACGCCCTTTTTGGCCAACCAAGCAAGCCGGAAAGGCAAATCGGCGCTACAAAGAAGTCTCACTTGCCAGCGGTCAAAAGGGCCATGCTGAAAAAAGTGTAAAAACCAGAAATGCAGGACAGGCCATGGAGACATGGGAGCCTTGCTACGCTGATGGGCGGGGTGGAAATTGCCAACAGCCACTCTGGAGAAGTGTACGCTGTGTCCTGAAACATGTAATAAACACAGCTTAGAGAGCATAGGGCACTTCCACTCATGGGCGTAGAAATCGGGAAACCTAAAAATCAACAAGACACAGGCACCCCAAAGTTTAGGGCTGCTCTGTTTCCAAAAACCTCCACTTCGGTACACCTTAAATATCCCAGGAAAGAGAAAAATGGATAAAGAAGTTGTGGTACTTATGCACAATGGAATATCACTCAGGCATAAAATCAGTGTCATATGGTTAGTAGCAGCATGATGAGTGGATTTAGGGACGATGACTCTAAGTGAAGTAAGTCACACAGAAAAGGACACTTATCCTAAGATATCACTTATAGAGGGAATGTCAAAATCGCTACACCTGAACTGAATTCCAAAACAGAACAGAGTCACACATTTAGAAAACACACTATGGCTGCTTAACGGGAAAGGTGAGGTGGGGAGATGCAAAAAACAAGGGTTTGAAATTAGCTCAGATACCTTTCCAGAAGCCAAATATGTAATAGACAAGACCTACTCCCTGCTCAGTGAACTGGACTCAACGTCCCCTATTCACCGCCCAAGAATATATCTGACTACTACGAGTCTTAAAACCTATGTATTGATATCTCTCTGGCAGTGAATCAAGAGGGTGTAAAGCGGCATAAACACAGCAGGGAAAAGCAGCTAAACCCCATTATAAAAATAGATTACTTAAAAAAAACCCCATTAAACAAAGACAGTGAAAGAGAGAGAAATTCTTACAAAATCCGTTCAGGGGCTCTGATGCAACCTGGATTGACCATATCTAGACCCACAGCTGGATGAGACATAAGGCTGGACACTCTTGGGGCTGAGAGGATTGGTGAGGTTGGGTGAGCAAACGCAGACCCTTTAAAGTAATACTGCGTGGTACCCATGCCATGGGTCCCAAATCTCCAGGTTCAAGGGCATCTTCCTACATGGAAAACATGCCTGGGAAACCCAGAAGATGGTACACCGTGTGATCGGGCAAGGTTTCTAAAACGCCCCTCATTTCTCCTCTCCTTGTGCTCGGGTTCGCCATTCCAGCCGCTTCCCTAACAATCTCCCTACTTGGAGAATCAGCACCGTTGACCTCCTGTTTCTTACAGCTCGCAATTTGTCCTGAGGATGAACGGGAAGAGGGGGAACCAATGAGAGACTAGCTCTAGGTGTTGGGACAGGCACAGGTCACTCTATTTTCCCATCAGGAAGAAGAATGAACCACAGGCTTAGCCTGCCCCCCGGAACCAGAATAGGGCCTGAAGCAATCCTGGGCTTTTGCGGCCAGCTCCCAAAAAAGCGAGTTGACAAATGGAGCTCAGGGGCACTGCAATTCACAAACCTGCAGACTTATAAATGATAACTCTCGTCCACAAATATATTGAGGGAAGGCAACGAAGAGGATTTGAAAGCAAGGCAGAATTGCAGGAAACAGATTTCAGGAGGTAGATTCGACTCACCTTGAAAGCACATGAAAAGCGGCAAAGCGTTGACAATGATGCCCTTGGCCAAAAAGGGCGTATGCGTTTTTTCCTGAATATATTCAGGAAAAAACGCATACGCCCTTTTTGGCCAACCAAGCAAGCCAGAAAGGCAAATCGGCGCTCCAAAGAAGTCTCGCTTGCCAGCGGTCAGAAGGGCCATGCTGAAAAAAGTGTAAAAACCAGAAATGCAGGACAGGCCATGGAGACATGGGAGCCTTGCTACGCTGATGGGCGGGATGGAAATTGCCAACAGCCACTCTGGAGAAGTGTACGCTGTGTCCTGTAATATGTAATAGACACAGCTTAGAGAGCATAGGGCACTTCCACTCATGGGCGTAGAAATCGGGAAACCTAAAAATCAACAAGACACAGGCACCCCAAAGTTTAGGGCTGCTCTGCTTCCAAAAACCTCCACTTTGGTACACCTTAAATATCCCAGGAAAGAGAAAAATGGATAAAGAAGTAGTGGTACTTATGCACAATGGAATGTCACTCAGCCATGAAATCAGTGTCATAAGGCTAGTAGCAGCATGATGAGTGGATTTAGGGACGATGACTCTAAGTGAAGTAAGTCACACAGAAAAGGACACTTATCCTAAGATATCACTTATAGAGGGAATGTCAAAATCGCTACACCTGAACTGAATTCCAAAACAGAACAGCGTCACACATTTAGAAAACACACTATGGCTGCTTAACGGGAAAGGTGAGGCGGGGTGATGCATAAAACAAGGGTTTGACTTTAGCTCAGATACCTTTCCAGAAGCCAAATATGTAATAGACAAGACCTACTCCCTGCTCAGTGAACTGGACTCAACACCCCCTATTCACCGCCCAAGAATGTATCTGACTAGTAAGAGTCTTAAAACCTATGTATTGATATCTCTCTGGAAGTGAATCAAGAGGGTGTAAAGCGGCATAAACACAGCAGGGAAAAGCAGCTAAACCCCATTATAAAAATAGATTCCTTACCAAAAAAACCCCATAAAACAAAGACAGTGAAAGAGAGAGAAATTCTTACAAACTCCTTTCAGGGGCACTGATGCAACCTGGATTGACCATATCTAGACCCACAGCTGGATGAGACATAAGGCTGGACACTCTTGGGGCTGAGAGGATTGGTGAGGTTGGGTGAGCAAACGCAGACCCTTTAAAGTAATACTGCGTGGTACCCATGCCATGGGTCCCAAATCTCCAGGTTCAAGGGCATCTTCCTACATCGAAAACATGCCTGGGAAACCCAGAAGATGGTACACCGTGTGATCGGGAAAGGTTTCTAAAACGCACCTCATTTCTCCTCTCCTTGTGCTCGGGTTCGCCATTCCAGCCGCTTCACTAACAATCTCCCTACTTGGAGAATCAGCACCGTTGACCTCCTGTTTCTTACAGCTCGCAATTTGTCCTGAGGATGAACGGGAAGAGGGGGAACCAATGAGAGACTAGCTCTAGGTGTTGGGACAGGCACAGGTCACTCTATTTTCCCATCAGGAAGAAGAATGAACCACAGGCTTAGCCTGCCCCCCGGAACCAGAATAGGGCCTGAAGCAATCCTGCGCTTTTGCGGCCAGCTCCCAAAAAAGCGAGTTGACAAATGGAGCTCAGGGGCACTGCAATTCACAAACCTGCAGACTTATAAATGAGAACTCTCGTCCACAAATATATTGAGGGAAGGCAACGAAGAGGATTTGAAAGCAAGGCAGAATTGCAGGAAACAGATTTCAGGAGGTAGATTCGACTCGCCTTGAAAGCACATGAAAAGCGGCAAAGCGTTGACAATGATGCCCTTGGCCAAAAAGGGCGTATGCGTTTTTTCCTGAATATATTCAGGAAAAAACGCATACGCCCTTTTTGGCCAACCAAGCAAGCCAGAAAGGCAAATCGGCGCTACAAAGAAGTCTCACTTGCCAGCGGTCAAAAGGGCCATGCTGAAAAAAGTGTAAAAACCAGAAATGCAGGACAGGCCATGGAGACATGGGAGCCTTGCTACGCTGATGGGCGGGGTGGAAATTGCCAACAGCCACTCTGGAGAAGTGTACGCTGTGTCCTGAAACATGTAATAAACACAGCTTAGAGAGCATAGGGCACTTCCACTCATGGGCGTAGAAATCGGGAAACCTAAAAATCAACAAGACACAGGCACCCCAAAGTTTAGGGCTGCTCTGTTTCCAAAAACCTCCACTTCGGTACACCTTAAATATCCCAGGAAAGAGAAAAATGGATAAAGAAGTTGTGGTACTTATGCACAATGGAATATCACTCAGGCATAAAATCAGTGTCATATGGTTAGTAGCAGCATGATGAGTGGATTTAGGGACGATGACTCTAAGTGAAGTAAGTCACACAGAAAAGGACACTTATCCTAAGATATCACTTATAGAGGGAATGTCAAAATCGCTACACCTGAACTGAATTCCAAAACAGAACAGAGTCACACATTTAGAAAACACACTATGGCTGCTTAACGGGAAAGGTGAGGTGGGGCGATGCATAAAACAAGGGTTTGAAATTAGCTCAGATACCGTTCCAGAAGCCAAATATGTAACAGACAAGACCTACTCCCTGCTCAGTGAACTGGACTCAACGCCCCCTATTCACCGCCCAAGAATATATCTGACTAGTAAGAGTCTTAAAACCTATGTATTGATATCTCTCTGGAAGTGAATCAAGAGGGTGTAAAGCGGCATAAACACAGCAGGGAAAAGCAGCTAAACCCCATTATAAAAATAGATTACTTAAAAAAAACCCCATTAAACAAACACAGTGAAAGAGAGAGATATTCTTACAAAATCCGTTCAGGGGCTCTGATGCAACCTGGATTGACCATATCTAGACCCACAGCTGGATGAGACATAAGGCTGGACACTCTTGGGGCTGAGAGGATTGGTCAGGTTGGGTGAGCAAACGCAGACCCTTTAAAGTAATACTGCGTGGTACCCATGCCATGGGTCCCAAATCTCCAGGTTCAGGGGCATCTTCCTACATCGAAAACATGCCTGGGAAACCCAGAAGATGGTACACCGTGTGATCGGGAAAGGTTTCTAAAACGCACCTCATTTCTCCTCTCCTTGTGCTCGGGTTCGCCATTCCAGTCGCTTCACTAACAATCTCCCTACTTGGAGAATCAGCACCGTTGACCTCCTGTTTCGTACAGCTCGGAATTTGTCCTGAGGATGAACGGGAAGAGGGGGAACCAATGAGACACTAGCTCTAGGTGTTGGGACAGGCACAGGTCACTCTATTTTCTCATCAGGAAGAAGAATGAACCACAGGCTCAGCCTGACCCCCGGAACCAGAATAGGGCCTGAAGCAATCCTGCGCTTTTGCGGCCAGCTCCCAAAAAAGCGAGTTGACAAATGGAGCTCAGGGGCACTGCAATTCTCAAACCTGCAGAGTTATAAATGATAACTCTCGTCCACAAATATATTGAGGGAAGGCAACGAAGAGGATTTGAAAGCAAGGCAGAATTGCAGGAAACAGAATTCAGGAGGTAGATTCGACTCACCTTGAAAGCACATGAAAAGCGGCAAAGCGTTGACAATGATGCCCTTGGCCAAAAAGGGCGTATGCGTTTTTTCCTGAATATATTCAGGAAAAAACGCATACGCCCTTTTTGGCCAACCAAGCAAGCCAGAAAGGCAAATCGGCGCTCCAAAGAAGTCTCGCTTGCCAGCGGTCAGAAGGGCCATGCTGAAAAAAGTGTAAAAACCAGAAATGCAGGACAGGCCATGGAGACATGGGAGCCTTGCTACGCTGATGGGCGGGATGGAAATTGCCAACAGCCACTCTGGAGAAGTGTACGCTGTGTCCTGTAATATGTAATAGACACAGCTTAGAGAGCATAGGGCACTTCCACTCATGGGCGTAGAAATCGGGAAACCTAAAAATCAACAAGACACAGGCACCCCAAAGTTTAGGGCTGCTCTGTTTCCAAAAACCTCCACTTCGGTACACCTTAAATATCCCAGGAAAGAGAAAAATGGATAAAGAAGTAGTGGTACTTATGCACAATGGAATGTCACTCAGCCATGAAATCAGTGTCATAAGGCTAGTAGCAGCATGATGAGTGGATTTAGGGACGATGACTCTAAGTGAAGTAAGTCACACAGAAAAGGACACTTATCCTAAGATATCACTTATAGAGGGAATGTCAAAATCGCTACACCTGAACTGAATTCCAAAACAGAACAGCGTCACACATTTAGAAAACACACTATGGCTGCTTAACGGGAAAGGTTAGGTGGGGCGATGCATAAAACAAGGGTTTGAAATTAGCTCAGATACCGTTCCACAAGCCAAATATGTAATAGACAAGACCTACTCCCTGCTCAGTGAACTGGACTCAACGTCCCCTATTCACCGCCCAAGAATATATCTGACTACTACGAGTCTTAAAACCTATGTATTGATATCTCTCTGGCAGTGAATCAAGAGGGTGTAAAGCGGCATAAACACAGCAGGGAAAAGCAGCTAAACCCCATTATAAAAATAGATTACTTAAAAAAAACCCCATTAAACAAAGACAGTGAAAGAGAGAGAAATTCTTACAAAATCCGTTCAGGGGCTCTGATGCAACCTGGATTGACCATATCTAGACCCACAGCTGGATGAGACATAAGGCTGGACACTCTTGGGGCTGAGAGGATTGGTGAGGTTGGGTGAGCAAACGCAGACCCTTTAAAGTAATACTGCGTGGTACCCATGCCATGGGTCCCAAATCTCCAGGTTCAAGGGCATCTTCCTACATGGAAAACATGCCTGGGAAACCCAGAAGATGGTACACCGTGTGATCGGGCAAGGTTTCTAAAACGCCCCTCATTTCTCCTCTCCTTGTGCTCGGGTTCGCCATTCCAGCCGCTTCCCTAACAATCTCCCTACTTGGAGAATCAGCACCGTTGACCTCCTGTTTCGTACAGCTCGCAATTTGTCCTGAGGATGAACGGGAAGAGGGGGAACCAATGAGAGACTAGCTCTAGGTGTTGGGACAGGCACAGGTCACTCTATTTTCTCATCAGGAAGAAGAATGAACCACAGGCTCAGCCTGACCCCCGGAACCAGAATAGGGCCTGAAGCAATCCTGCGCTTTTGCGGCCAGCTCCCAAAAAAGCGAGTTGACAAATGGAGCTCAGGGGCACTGCAATTCTCAAACCTGCAGAGTTATAAATGATAACTCTCGTCCACAAATATATTGAGGGAAGGCAACGAAGAGGATTTGAAAGCAAGGCAGAATTGCAGGAAACAGAATTCAGGAGGTAGATTCGACTCACCTTGAAAGCACATGAAAAGCGGCAAAGCGTTGACAATGATGCCCTTGGCCAAAAAGGGCGTATGCGTTTTTTCCTGAATATATTCAGGAAAAAACGCATACGCCCTTTTTGGCCAACCAAGCAAGCCAGAAAGGCAAATCGGCGCTCCAAAGAAGTCTCGCTTGCCAGCGGTCAGAAGGGCCATGCTGAAAAAAGTGTAAAAACCAGAAATGCAGGACAGGCCATGGAGACATGGGAGCCTTGCTACGCTGATGGGCGGGATGGAAATTTCCAACAGCCACTCTGGAGTAGTGTACGCTGTGTCCTGTAATATGTAATAGACACAGTTTAGAGAGCATAGGGCACTTCCACTCATGGGCGTAGAAATCGGGAAACCTAAAAATCAACAAGACACAGGCACCCCAAAGTTTAGGGCTGCTCTGTTTCCAAAAACCTCCACTTCGGTACACCTTAAATATCCCAGGAAAGAGAAAAATGGATAAAGAAGTAGTGGTACTTATGCACAATGGAATGTCACTCAGCCATGAAATCAGTGTCATAAGGCTAGTAGCAGCATGATGAGTGGATTTAGGGACGATGACTCTAAGTGAAGTAAGTCACACAGAAAAGGACACTTATCCTAAGATATCACTTAGAGAGGGAATGTCAACATCGCTACACCTGAACTGAATTCCAAAACAGAACAGAGTCACACATTTAGAAAACACACTATGGCTGCTTAACGGGAAAGGTGAGGCGGGGTGATGCATAAAACAAGGGTTTGACTTTAGCTCAGATACCTTTCCAGAAGCCAAATATGTAATAGACAAGACCTACTCCCTGCTCAGTGAACTGGACTCAACACCCCCTATTCACCGCCCAAGAATGTATCTGACTAGTAAGAGTCTTAAAACCTATGTATTGATATCTCTCTGGAAGTGAATCAAGAGGGTGTAAAGCGGCATAAACACAGCAGGGAAAAGCAGCTAAACCCCATTATAAAAATAGATTCCTTACCAAAAAAACCCCATAAAACAAAGACAGTGAAAGAGAGAGAAATTCTTACAAACTCCTTTCAGGGGCACTGATGCAACCTGGATTGACCATATCTAGACCCACAGCTGGATGAGACATAAGGCTGGACACTCTTGGGGCTGAGAGGATTGGTGAGGTTGGGTGAGCAAACGCAGACCCTTTAAAGTAATACTGCGTGGTACCCATGCCATGGGTCCCAAATCTCCAGGTTCAAGGGCATCTTCCTACATCGAAAACATGCCTGGGAAACCCAGAAGATGGTACACCGTGTGATCGGGAAAGGTTTCTAAAACGCACCTCATTTCTCCTCTCCTTGTGCTCGGGTTCGCCATTCCAGCCGCTTCACTAACAATCTCCCTACTTGGAGAATCAGCACCGTTGACCTCCTGTTTCTTACAGCTCGCAATTTGTCCTGAGGATGAACGGGAAGAGGGGGAACCAATGAGAGACTAGCTCTAGGTGTTGGGACAGGCACAGGTCACTCTATTTTCCCATCAGGAAGAAGAATGAACCACAGGCTTAGCCTTCCCCCCGGAACCAGAATAGGGCCTGAAGCAATCCTGCGCTTTTGCGGCCAGCTCCCAAAAAAGCGAGTTGACAAATGGAGCTCAGGGGCACTGCAATTCACAAACCTGCAGACTTATAAATGATAACTCTCGTCCACAAATATATTGAGGGAAGGCAACGAAGAGGATTTGAAAGCAAGGCAGAATTGCAGGAAACAGATTTCAGGAGGTAGATTCGACTCGCCTTAAAAGCACATGAAAAGCGGCAAAGCGTTGACAATGATGCCCTTGGCCAAAAAGGGCGTATGCGTTTTTTCCTGAATATATTCAGGAAAAAACGCATACGCCCTTTTTGGCCAACCAAGCAAGCCGGAAAGGCAAATCGGCGCTACAAAGAAGTCTCACTTGCCAGCGGTCAAAAGGGCCATGCTGAAAAAAGTGTAAAAACCAGAAATGCAGGACAGGCCATGGAGACATGGGAGCCTTGCTACGCTGATGGGCGGGGTGGAAATTGCCAACAGCCACTCTGGAGAAGTGTACGCTGTGTCCTGAAACATGTAATAAACACAGCTTAGAGAGCATAGGGCACTTCCACTCATGGGCGTAGAAATCGGGAAACCTAAAAATCAACAAGACACAGGCACCCCAAAGTTTAGGGCTGCTCTGTTTCCAAGAACCTCCACTTCGGTACACCTTAAATATCCCAGGAAAGAGAAAAATGGATAAAGAAGTTGTGGTACTTATGCACAATGGAATATCACTCAGGCATAAAATCAGTGTCATATGGTTAGTAGCAGCATGATGAGTGGATTTAGGGACGATGACTCTAAGTGAAGTAAGTCACACAGAAAAGGACACTTATCCTAAGATATCACTTATAGAGGGAATGTCAAAATCGCTACACCTGAACTGAATTCCAAAACAGAACAGAGTCACACATTTAGAAAACACACTATGGCTGCTTAACGGGAAAGGTGAGGCGGGGTGATGCATAAAACAAGGGTTTGACTTTAGCTCAGATACCTTTCCAGAAGCCAAATATGTAATAGACAAGACCTACTCCCTGCTCAGTGAACTGGACTCAACACCCCCTATTCACCGCCCAAGAATGTATCTGACTAGTAAGAGTCTTAAAACCTATGTATTGATATCTCTCTGGAAGTGAATCAAGAGGGTGTAAAGCGGCATAAACACAGCAGGGAAAAGCAGCTAAACCCCATTATAAAAAGAGATTACTTAAAAAAAAAACCCCATAAAACAAAGACAGTGAAAGAGAGAGAAATTCTTACAAAATCCTTTCAGGGGCACTGATGCAACCTGGATTGACCATATCTAGACCCACAGCTGGATGAGACATAAGGCTGGACACTCTTGGGGCTGAGAGGATTGGTGAGGTTGGGTGAGCAAACGCAGACCCTTTAAAGTAATACTGCGTGGTACCCATGCCATGGGTCCCAAATCTCCAGGTTCAAGGGCATCTTCCTACATCGAAAACATGCCTGGGAAACCCAGAAGATGGTACACCGTGTGATCGGGAAAGGTTTCTAAAACGCACCTCATTTCTCCTCTCCTTGTGCTCGGGTTCGCCATTCCAGCCGCTTCACTAACAATCTCCCTACTTGGAGAATCAGCACCATTGACCTCCTGTTTCGTACAGCTCGGAATTTGTCCTGAGGATGAACGGGAAGAGGGGGAACCAATGAGACACTAGCTCTAGGTGTTGGGACAGGCACAGGTCACTCTATTTTCTCATCAGGAAGAAGAATGAACCACAGGCTCAGCCTGACCCCCGGAACCAGAATAGGGCCTGAAGCAATCCTGCGCTTTTGCGGCCAGCTCCCAAAAAAGCGAGTTGACAAATGGAGCTCAGGGGCACTGCAATTCTCAAACCTGCAGAGTTATAAATGATAACTCTCGTCCACAAATATATTGAGGGAAGGCAACGAAGAGGATTTGAAAGCAAGGCAGAATTGCAGGAAACAGAATTCAGGAGGTAGATTCGACTCACCTTGAAAGCACATGAAAAGCGGCAAAGCGTTGACAATGATGCCCTTGGCCAAAAAGGGCGTATGCGTTTTTTCCTGAATATATTCAGGAAAAAACGCATACGCCCTTTTTGGCCAACCAAGCAAGCCAGAAAGGCAAATCGGCGCTCCAAAGAAGTCTCGCTTGCCAGCGGTCAGAAGGGCCATGCTGAAAAAAGTGTAAAAACCAGAAATGCAGGACAGGCCATGGAGACATGGGAGCCTTGCTACGCTGATGGGCGGGATGGAAATTTCCAACAGCCACTCTGGAGTAGTGTACGCTGTGTCCTGTAATATGTAATAGACACAGTTTAGAGAGCATAGGGCACTTCCACTCATGGGCGTAGAAATCGGGAAACCTAAAAATCAACAAGACACAGGCACCCCAAAGTTTAGGGCTGCTCTGTTTCCAAAAACCTCCACTTCGGTACACCTTAAATATCCCAGGAAAGAGAAAAATGGATAAAGAAGTAGTGGTACTTATGCACAATGGAATGTCACTCAGCCATGAAATCAGTGTCATAAGGCTAGTAGCAGCATGATGAGTGGATTTAGGGACGATGACTCTAAGTGAAGTAAGTCACACAGAAAAGGACACTTATCCTAAGATATCACTTAGAGAGGGAATGTCAACATCGCTACACCTGAACTGAATTCCAAAACAGAACAGAGTCACACATTTAGAAAACACACTATGGCTGCTTAACGGGAAAGGTGAGGCGGGGTGATGCATAAAACAAGGGTTTGACTTTAGCTCAGATACCTTTCCAGAAGCCAAATATGTAATAGACAAGACCTACTCCCTGCTCAGTGAACTGGACTCAACACCCCCTATTCACCGCCCAAGAATGTATCTGACTAGTAAGAGTCTTAAAACCTATGTATTGATATCTCTCTGGAAGTGAATCAAGAGGGTGTAAAGCGGCATAAACACAGCAGGGAAAAGCAGCTAAACCCCATTATAAAAATAGATTCCTTACCAAAAAAACCCCATAAAACAAAGACAGTGAAAGAGAGAGAAATTCTTACAAACTCCTTTCAGGGGCACTGATGCAACCTGGATTGACCATATCTAGACCCACAGCTGGATGAGACATAAGGCTGGACACTCTTGGGGCTGAGAGGATTGGTGAGGTTGGGTGAGCAAACGCAGACCCTTTAAAGTAATACTGCGTGGTACCCATGCCATGGGTCCCAAATCTCCAGGTTCAAGGGCATCTTCCTACATCGAAAACATGCCTGGGAAACCCAGAAGATGGTACACCGTGTGATCGGGAAAGGTTTCTAAAACGCACCTCATTTCTCCTCTCCTTGTGCTCGGGTTCGCCATTCCAGCCGCTTCACTAACAATCTCCCTACTTGGAGAATCAGCACCGTTGACCTCCTGTTTCTTACAGCTCGCAATTTGTCCTGAGGATGAACGGGAAGAGGGGGAACCAATGAGAGACTAGCTCTAGGTGTTGGGACAGGCACAGGTCACTCTATTTTCCCATCAGGAAGAAGAATGAACCACAGGCTTAGCCTTCCCCCCGGAACCAGAATAGGGCCTGAAGCAATCCTGCGCTTTTGCGGCCAGCTCCCAAAAAAGCGAGTTGACAAATGGAGCTCAGGGGCACTGCAATTCACAAACCTGCAGACTTATAAATGATAACTCTCGTCCACAAATATATTGAGGGAAGGCAACGAAGAGGATTTGAAAGCAAGGCAGAATTGCAGGAAACAGATTTCAGGAGGTAGATTCGACTCGCCTTGAAAGCACATGAAAAGCGGCAAAGCGTTGACAATGATGCCCTTGGCCAAAAAGGGCGTATGCGTTTTTTCCTGAATATATTCAGGAAAAAACGCATACGCCCTTTTTGGCCAACCAAGCAAGCCGGAAAGGCAAATCGGCGCTACAAAGAAGTCTCACTTGCCAGCGGTCAAAAGGGCCATGCTGAAAAAAGTGTAAAAACCAGAAATGCAGGACAGGCCATGGAGACGTGGGAGCCTTGCTACGCTGATGGGCGGGGTGGAAATTGCCAACAGCCACTCTGGAGAAGTGTACGCTGTGTCCTGAAACATGTAATAAACACAGCTTAGAGAGCATAGGGCACTTCCACTCATGGGCGTAGAAATCGGGAAACCTAAAAATCAACAAGACACAGGCACCCCAAAGTTTAGGGCTGCTCTGTTTCCAAGAACCTCCACTTCGGTACACCTTAAATATCCCAGGAAAGAGAAAAATGGATAAAGAAGTTGTGGTACTTATGCACAATGGAATATCACTCAGGCATAAAATCAGTGTCATATGGTTAGTAGCAGCATGATGAGTGGATTTAGGGACGATGACTCTAAGTGAAGTAAGTCACACAGAAAAGGACACTTATCCTAAGATATCACTTATAGAGGGAATGTCAAAATCGCTACACCTGAACTGAATTCCAAAACAGAACAGAGTCACACATTTAGAAAACACACTATGGCTGCTTAACGGGAAAGGTGAGGCGGGGTGATGCATAAAACAAGGGTTTGACTTTAGCTCAGATACCTTTCCAGAAGCCAAATATGTAATAGACAAGACCTACTCCCTGCTCAGTGAACTGGACTCAACACCCCCTATTCACCGCCCAAGAATGTATCTGACTAGTAAGAGTCTTAAAACCTATGTATTGATATCTCTCTGGAAGTGAATCAAGAGGGTGTAAAGCGGCATAAACACAGCAGGGAAAAGCAGCTAAACCCCATTATAAAAAGAGATTACTTAAAAAAAAAACCCCATAAAACAAAGACAGTGAAAGAGAGAGAAATTCTTACAAACTCCTTTCAGGGGCACTGATGCAACCTGGATTGACCATATCTAGACCCACAGCTGGATGAGACATAAGGCTGGACACTCTTGGGGCTGAGAGGATTGGTGAGGTTGGGTGAGCAAACGCAGACCCTTTAAAGTAATACTGCGTGGTACCCATGCCATGGGTCCCAAATCTCCAGGTTCAAGGGCATCTTCCTACATCGAAAACATGCCTGGGAAACCCAGAAGATGGTACACCGTGTGATCGGGAAAGGTTTCTAAAACGCACCTCATTTCTCCTCTCCTTGTGCTCGGGTTCGCCATTCCAGCCGCTTCACTAACAATCTCCCTACTTGGAGAATCAGCACCGTTGACCTCCTGTTTCGTACAGCTCGGAATTTGTCCTGAGGATGAACGGGAAGAGGGGGAACCAATGAGACACTAGCTCTAGGTGTTGGGACAGGCACAGGTCACTCTATTTTCTCATCAGGAAGAAGAATGAACCACAGGCTCAGCCTGACCCCCGGAACCAGAATAGGGCCTGAAGCAATCCTGCGCTTTTGCGGCCAGCTCCCAAAAAAGCGAGTTGACAAATGGAGCTCAGGGGCACTGCAATTCTCAAACCTGCAGAGTTATAAATGATAACTCTCGTCCACAAATATATTGAGGGAAGGCAACGAAGAGGATTTGAAAGCAAGGCAGAATTGCAGGAAACAGAATTCAGGAGGTAGATTCGACTCACCTTGAAAGCACATGAAAAGCGGCAAAGCGTTGACAATGATGCCCTTGGCCAAAAAGGGCGTATGCGTTTTTTCCTGAATATATTCAGGAAAAAACGCATACGCCCTTTTTGGCCAACCAAGCAAGCCAGAAAGGCAAATCGGCGCTCCAAAGAAGTCTCGCTTGCCAGCGGTCAGAAGGGCCATGCTGAAAAAAGTGTAAAAACCAGAAATGCAGGACAGGCCATGGAGACATGGGAGCCTTGCTACGCTGATGGGCGGGATGGAAATTTCCAACAGCCACTCTGGAGTAGTGTACGCTGTGTCCTGTAATATGTAATAGACACAGTTTAGAGAGCATAGGGCACTTCCACTCATGGGCGTAGAAATCGGGAAACCTAAAAATCAACAAGACACAGGCACCCCAAAGTTTAGGGCTGCTCTGTTTCCAAAAACCTCCACTTCGGTACACCTTAAATATCCCAGGAAAGAGAAAAATGGATAAAGAAGTAGTGGTACTTATGCACAATGGAATGTCACTCAGCCATGAAATCAGTGTCATAAGGCTAGTAGCAGCATGATGAGTGGATTTAGGGACGATGACTCTAAGTGAAGTAAGTCACACAGAAAAGGACACTTATCCTAAGATATCACTTAGAGAGGGAATGTCAACATCGCTACACCTGAACTGAATTCCAAAACAGAACAGAGTCACACATTTAGAAAACACACTATGGCTGCTTAACGGGAAAGGTGAGGCGGGGTGATGCATAAAACAAGGGTTTGACTTTAGCTCAGATACCTTTCCAGAAGCCAAATATGTAATAGACAAGACCTACTCCCTGCTCAGTGAACTGGACTCAACACCCCCTATTCACCGCCCAAGAATGTATCTGACTAGTAAGAGTCTTAAAACCTATGTATTGATATCTCTCTGGAAGTGAATCAAGAGGGTGTAAAGCGGCATAAACACAGCAGGGAAAAGCAGCTAAACCCCATTATAAAAATAGATTCCTTACCAAAAAAACCCCATAAAACAAAGACAGTGAAAGAGAGAGAAATTCTTACAAACTCCTTTCAGGGGCACTGATGCAACCTGGATTGACCATATCTAGACCCACAGCTGGATGAGACATAAGGCTGGACACTCTTGGGGCTGAGAGGATTGGTGAGGTTGGGTGAGCAAACGCAGACCCTTTAAAGTAATACTGCGTGGTACCCATGCCATGGGTCCCAAATCTCCAGGTTCAAGGGCATCTTCCTACATCGAAAACATGCCTGGGAAACCCAGAAGATGGTACACCGTGTGATCGGGAAAGGTTTCTAAAACGCACCTCATTTCTCCTCTCCTTGTGCTCGGGTTCGCCATTCCAGCCGCTTCACTAACAATCTCCCTACTTGGAGAATCAGCACCGTTGACCTCCTGTTTCTTACAGCTCGCAATTTGTCCTGAGGATGAACGGGAAGAGGGGGAACCAATGAGAGACTAGCTCTAGGTGTTGGGACAGGCACAGGTCACTCTATTTTCCCATCAGGAAGAAGAATGAACCACAGGCTCAGCCTGCCCCCCGGAACCAGAATAGGGCCTGAAGCAATCCTGCGCTTTTGCGGCCAGCTCCCAAAAAAGCGAGTTGACAAATGGAGCTCAGGGGCACTGCAATTCACAAACCTGCAGACTTATAAATGAGAACTCTCGTCCACAAATATATTGAGGGAAGGCAACGAAGAGGATTTGAAAGCAAGGCAGAATTGCAGGAAACAGATTTCAGGAGGTAGATTCGACTCGCCTTGAAAGCACATGAAAAGCGGCAAAGCGTTGACAATGATGCCCTTGGCCAAAAAGGGCGTATGCGTTTTTTCCTGAATATATTCAGGAAAAAACGCATACGCCCTTTTTGGCCAACCAAGCAAGCCGGAAAGGCAAATCGGCGCTACAAAGAAGTCTCACTTGCCAGCGGTCAAAAGGGCCATGCTGAAAAAAGTGTAAAAACCAGAAATGCAGGACAGGCCATGGAGACATGGGAGCCTTGCTACGCTGATGGGCGGGGTGGAAATTGCCAACAGCCACTCTGGAGAAGTGTACGCTGTGTCCTGAAACATGTAATAAACACAGCTTAGAGAGCATAGGGCACTTCCACTCATGGGCGTAGAAATCGGGAAACCTAAAAATCAACAAGACACAGGCACCCCAAAGTTTAGGGCTGCTCTGTTTCCAAGAACCTCCACTTCGGTACACCTTAAATATCCCAGGAAAGAGAAAAATGGATAAAGAAGTTGTGGTACTTATGCACAATGGAATATCACTCAGGCATAAAATCAGTGTCATATGGTTAGTAGCAGCATGATGAGTGGATTTAGGGACGATGACTCTAAGTGAAGTAAGTCACACAGAAAAGGACACTTATCCTAAGATATCACTTATAGAGGGAATGTCAAAATCGCTACACCTGAACTGAATTCCAAAACAGAACAGAGTCACACATTTAGAAAACACACTATGGCTGCTTAACGGGAAAGGTGAGGTGGGGCGATGCATAAAACAAGGGTTTGAAATTAGCTCAGATACCGTTCCAGAAGCCAAATATGTAACAGACAAGACCTACTCCCTGCTCAGTGAACTGGACTCAACGCCCCCTATTCACCGCCCAAGAATATATCTGACTAGTAAGAGTCTTAAAACCTATGTATTGATATATCTCTGGAAGTGAATCAAGAGGGTGTAAAGCGGCATAAACACAGCAGGGAAAAGCAGCTAAACCCCATTATAAAAATAGATTACTTAAAAAAAACCCCATTAAACAAACACAGTGAAAGAGAGAGATATTCTTACAAAATCCGTTCAGGGGCTCTGATGCAACCTTGATTGACCATATCTAGACCCACAGCTGGATGAGACATAAGGCTGGACACTCTTGGGGCTGAGAGGATTGGTGAGGTTGGGTGAGCAAACGCAGACCCTTTAAAGTAATACTGCGTGGTACCCATGCCATGGGTCCCAAATCTCCAGGTTCAGGGGCATCTTCCTACATCGAAAACATGCCTGGGAAACTCAGAATATGGTACACCGTGTGATCGGGAAAGGTTTCTAAAACGCACCTCATTTCTCCTCTCCTTGTGCTCGGGTTCGCCATTCCAGTCGCTTCACTAACAATCTCCCTACTTGGAGAATCAGCACCGTTGACCTCCTGTTTCGTACAGCTCGGAATTTGTCCTGAGGATGAACGGGAAGAGGGGGAACCAATGAGACACTAGCTCTAGGTGTTGGGACAGGCACAGGTCACTCTATTTTCTCATCAGGAAGAAGAATGAACCACAGGCTCAGCCTGCCCCCCGGAACCAGAATAGGGCCTGAAGCAATCCTGCGCTTTTGCGGCCAGCTCCCAAAAAAGCGAGTTGACAAATGGAGCTCAGGGGCACTGCAATTCTCAAACCTGCAGACTTATAAATGATAACTCTCGTCCACAAATATATTGAGGGAAGGCAACGAAGAGGATTTGAAAGCAAGGCAGAATTGCAGGAAACAGAATTCAGGAGGTAGATTCGACTCACCTTGAAAGCACATGAAAAGCGGCAAAGCGTTGACAATGATGCCCTTGGCCAAAAAGGGCGTATGCGTTTTTTCCTGAATATATTCAGGAAAAAACGCATACGCCCTTTTTGGCCAACCAAGCAAGCCAGAAAGGCAAATTGGCGCTACAAAGAAGTCTCGCTTGCCAGCGGTCAGAAGGGCCATGCTGAAAAAAGTGTAAAAACCAGAAATGCAGGACAGGCCATGGAGACATGGGAGCCTTGCTACGCTGATGGGCGGGATGGAAATTTCCAACAGCCACTCTGGAGAAGTGTACGCTGTGTCCTGTAATATGTAATAGACACAGCTTAGAGAGCATAGGGCACTTCCACTCATGGGCGTAGAAATCGGGAAACCTAAAAATCAACAAGACACAGGCACCCCAAAGTTTAGGGCTGCTCTGTTTCCAAAAACCTCCACTTCGGTACACCTTAAATATCGCAGGAAAGAGAAAAATGGATAAAGAAGTAGTGGTACTTATGCACAATGGAATGTCACTCAGCCATGAAATCAGTGTCATAAGGCTAGTAGCAGCATGATGAGTGGATTTAGGGACGATGACTCTAAGTGAAGTAAGTCACACAGAAAAGGACACTTATCCTAAGATATCACTTAGAGAGGGAATGTCAACATCGCTACACCTGAACTGAATTCCAAAACAGAACAGAGTCACACATTATAAAACACACTATGGCTGCTTAACGGGAAAGGTGAGGCGGGGTGATGCATAAAACAAGGGTTTGACTTTAGCTCAGATACCTTTCCAGAAGCCAAATATGTAATAGACAAGACCTACTCCCTGCTCAGTGAACTGGACTCAACACCCCCTATTCACCGCCCAAGAATGTATCTGACTAGTAAGAGTCTTAAAACCTATGTATTGATATCTCTCTGGAAGTGAATCAAGAGGGTGTAAAGCGGCATAAACACAGCAGGGAAAAGCAGCTAAACCCCATTATAAAAATAGATTCCTTACCAAAAAAACCCCATAAAACAAAGACAGTGAAAGAGAGAGAAATTCTTACAAAATCCTTTCAGGGGCACTGATGCAACCTGGATTGACCATATCTAGACCCACAGCTGGATGAGACATAAGGCTGGACACTCTTGGGGCTGAGAGGATTGGTGAGGTTGGGTGAGCAAACGCAGACCCTTTAAAGTAATACTGCGTGGTACCCATGCCATGGGTCCCAAATCTCTAGGTTCAAGGGCATCTTCCTACATCGAAAACATGCCTGGGAAACCCAGAAGATGGTACACCGTGTGATCGGGAAAGGTTTCTAAAACGCACCTCATTTCTCCTCTCCTTGTGCTCGGGTTCGCCATTCCAGCCGCTTCACTAACAATCTCCCTACCTGGAGAATCAGCACCGTTGACCTCCTGTTTCTTACAGCTCGCAATTTGTCCTGAGGATAAACGGGAAGAGGGGGAACCAATGAGAGACTAGCTCTAGGTGTTGGGACAGGCACAGGTCACTCTATTTTCCCATCGGGAAGAAGAATGAACCACAGGCTCAGCCTGACCCCCGGAACCAGAATAGGGCCTGAAGCAATCCTGCGCTTTTGCGGCCAGCTCCCAAAAAAGCGAGTTGACAAATGGAGCTCAGGGGCACTGCAATTCTCAAACCTGCAGACTTATAAATGATAACTCTCGTCCACAAATATATTGAGGGAAGGCAACGAAGAGGATTTGAAAGCAAGGCAGAATTGCAGGAAACAGAATTCAGGAGGTAGATTCGACTCACCTTGAAAGCACATGAAAAGCGGCAAAGCGTTGACAATGATGCCCTTGGCCAAAAAGGGCGTATGCGTTTTTTTCCTGAATATATTAAGGAAAAAACGCATACGCCCTTTTTGGCCAACCAAGCAAGCCAGAAAGGCAAATCGGCGCTACAAAGAAGTCTCGCTTGCCAGCGGTCAGAAGGGCCATGCCGAAAAAAGTGTAAAAACCAGAAATGCAGGACAGGCCATGGAGACATGGGAGCCTTGCTACGCTGATGGGCGGGGTGGAAATTGCCAACAGCCACTCTGGAGAAGTGTACGCTGCGTCCTGAAACATGTAATAAACACAGCTTAGAGAGCATAGGGCACTTCCACTCATGGGCGTAGAAATTGGGAAACCTAAAAATCAACAAGACACAGGCACCCCAAAGTTTAGGGCTGCTCTGTTTCCAAGAACCTCCACTTCGGTACACCTTAAATATCCCAGGAAAGAGAAAAATGGATAAAGAAGTTGTGGTACTTATGCACAATGGAATGTCACTCAGCCATGAAATCAGTGTCATAAGGTTAGTAGCAGCATGATGAGTGGATTTAGGGACGATGACTCTAAGTGAAGTAAGTCACACAGAAAAGGACACTTATCCTAAGATATCACTTAGAGAGGGAATGTCAAAATCGCTACACCTGAACTGAATTCCAAAACAGAACAGAGTCACACATTTAGAAAACACACTATGGCTGCTTAACGGGAAAGGTGAGGTGGGGCGATGCATAAAACAAGGGTTTGAAATTAGCTCAGATACCGTTCCACAAGCCAAATATGTAATAGACAAGACCTACTCCCTGCTCAGTGAACTGGACTCAACGCCCCCTCTTCACCGCCCAAGAATATATCTGACTAGTAAGAGTCTTAAAACCTATGTATTCATATCTCTCTGGAAGTGAATCAAGAGGGTGTAAAGCGGCATAAACACAGCAGGGAAAAGCAGCTAAACCCCATTATAAAAATAGATTACATTAAAAAAAAACCCATTAAACAAAGACAGTGAAAGAGAGAGAAATTCTTACAAAATCCGTTCAGGGGCTCTGATGCAACCTGGATTGACCATATCTAGACCCACAGCTGGATGAGACATAAGGCTGGACACTCTTGGGGCTGAGAGGATTGGTGAGGTTGGGTGAGCAAAAGCAGACCCTTTAAAGTAATACTGCGTGGTACCCATGCCATGGGTCCCAAATCTCCACGTTCAAGGGCATCTTTCAACATCGAAAACATGCCTGGGAAACCCAGAAGATGGTACACCGTGTGATCGGGAAAGGTTTCTAAAACGCACCTCATTTCTCCTCTCCTTGTGCTTGGGTTCTCCATTCCAGCCGCTTCACTAACAATGTCCCTACGTGGACAATCAGCACCGTTGACCTCCTGTTTCATACAGCTCGCAATTTGTCCTGAGGATGAACAGGAAGAGGGGGAACCAATGAGAGACTAGCTCTAGGTGTTGGGACAGGCACAGGTCACTCTATTTTCTCATCAGGAAGAAGAATGAACCACAGGCTCAGCCTGACCCCAGGAACCAGAATAGGGCCTGAAGCAATCC